>NW_026054762.1:2440000-3040000 GCF_022984875.1 Hypoxylon fragiforme | reverse complement strand
TGCGGAGGAGCAGGCCTAGGTACACGAGACAGCCTAGCAGCACCGCGCCGAAACCTACGCCGAGGCCGATGCCCGCCTGTGTGGCGACGGAGAGGGTCGAGCCGGTGGTGGTGGGGACGGTGGAAGGGCTGGGGGTGTCGGGGGAGGCGACGATGGGGCTGCCGGGGTATGACGAGGTTGATGGCACGGTAGAGCCTGAAGCGGTGGAGGGTCCTGTAGACGTCGGCGCTGGCGTTGAATTGCCCGCCCTATCTATCGTTGGTCTCATCCCGGGGTACCACGAGATGGATCCGCCGCTGCTGGTAGGGAGCAGGGCAATGTTGTCGAGCTTGGGCTTGTCGGTGAAGAGCTCTGAGGCCGGGTCGCATGTGCACTTGGCAGGCGGCTTCAGGCCAGGAATATCTCCTGTGTCTGGGCAGCCCGCCCATATACTGTCGTCTGGGTCACAGCGCTGTAGTCCCGCCCATTGCTGGCTGCTGAACTGGCCTTTGTGCGGGCAGTTGGGGGAGCCGAACTTGGGGTCAGTGCAGCCGGCCACGTAGGTGATGTCAACTATTCGTGAGGGAGTCTCGAGTAAGATTATTGCTAACGAGTAACGTGTTGCTGCTCAAAGACTTACAATGGTAATGGTAACACGCCCTGCTGCCGAGACAAATGTCCCCGGCGACACAGCACGCCCAATCGACTCCGACCGCAATGTTTCCACAGGGGATATAGTCCTTTTTCGCAGGCGAATCAATTGCGTAAAAGCAGGTACCGTTCGAGATATCGATAGGGTCAATCGACGGGGAACTTGTTGTATTGTCGCCATCCATGTTTGCCAGTTCTATGTATTTGCTGATGATAGAAACACTGTAGGCTGGTTAGCCTGTGATATCACACTGGGTATAAGAAAAATGAGGTAAAGAAAAAAAAGAAAAAAAAAGAAATGAGAAGAAATGAATAAGAAGGGCGGTAGTATGAGAAGAATATACCTTGAAGTATTGCCTTAAAGATGGGATGGATGGTTGCAGAGCGGCAACAGTTGACCGTCCCAAAAAAAAAATGTTTGTCAACTACATGTAGGTAGTCCACATGGGTAACGCTGCACCAGCCAACCAGCAGCCAGCATTTACCTTACAGGTACCGAGGTAGGTAATCCGCCTAGGGTAGAAACTTATTAAGATTATGTGCGTAGTTCGTGTAATCGTACTATGCCTCCTTCTTCATGGGAAAACGTGAATGGACCTGGGGAATTTATGGATCGGTAAAGGGGAAACCCTCACAACATTGAAGGTGATACTCGTTGGTCAGTCATAAGTGAGTGTACCACCCTTTCGTTTCATTTCCCGTGTTTGGCTATGTGCCTACATACCTACCTAGTATTCTACTTGATGCCTTAGGTTCGGTATCTAGGAACGGGTTATATTCAATAGGGGGAGGTGGTAGCATCCCTTCTTTCTCTCTCCTCCGCATCACATGACTCCACTTCGGTGTCGAACACACCCTCAGTTGTCGGATTTAGGTAATCATAACGACTTGTACCACGAGCGCCGGTGTCTCAGCCGGGAGGCTCTGGGGTGGCGGAGTATTTCCCCTACCTAGAACCAGCACAGAAACCAACAAGCCCCAGTCACAGTAAAAAGAGGAAAGAAAAGCTATGTAGGACCAAACGAAGACTCCGGAAAACCCCGTGGGGGATAAGCTGGATTTTGTTTGCTGCCCTCGTGGCGAACCCGACGGCTTGGGTCTTTCATTCCATTTTTCTTTCATTTCCATTTTCCGCCCCCCCTTTTTTTTCCCCCGACCCCTGTTCTCCCCCCCAGTTCCCCATGATATCTTTTACCGGCAAGCAGGTAGATAGCTACTCATATTCCATTTTCAGTGACCGAAGAGGAATTTTACGTACGTGTGGTATTGTAAGTATGTGCGTATGTGTGGGTGTGTCACTGGGTGATAGTTAATGAGTTGAGTATGGAGTATGGGGAGTAAAACAGAAAGAAAGCAGCCGGGTATGGAATGACCGACGAACTCCACGGGTAGGTGCAATATGCAATATGCCTACCTAGTATGCACCCAATCCTCGACACTTCGTGAGGAGTCATCCAGCGATTTACATGAGTTACTGCGAATGTGGGTGTTTCGGTCTTAGGACGGTACCTGCCTACCCAGAGTCCCAGAATCCCAGACAAGCAAGCACGCTTGTACCATGTTAATCGGAACATCCCTCGCGCGCATACCACCACCAACAGCAACAGATATAGGAGTAAATAGTAATATTTGCAACACAAATGCCTTGCTATGTACTGTGGTGTAGGCACGTAGGTAAGTAGGTATATACATACATTACATAGGTATAAGATATCATCCTCGTAAGTTCATATGTAGTCTTTTCTTCTGAATTTCTATCACCCCCCTGTTTCTTTTTTACTTTCTTCCTTTTTACTTTTCTTTTCCTCGTTCTTCAACTCGTCCACGATCTAAGCCGCGTTCACCTCAACAGTAAACGCCCCCGTAAGCGCACGATCGACATCCACCTTGACCACATCCTCACCCTCCGCATCCCTCTTGCCTCCCTTTTTACCCCCATTTCCTCCCTTTTTACCTCCTCCATTCCCCCCCTTCCCATTCCCTCTACCCACCCCCAAAAACGTGACCTTCGAAACCCTAACCTCCTCCCCCTTATACCCAAACGTCCCACCCACCCTCAACACCCCATCCGCATACTCGAAGAGAATATCGCTCGTGCCCTTCCGCTGCTCAACACTCACGCCGTCGTCGACATACAGCCTCCCGCTCGCCTTCCCGTCCTTGCCCACCGCCACGATGATCTCGAACGGCTTCGTGCGCAGCTCCGTCGTCGTCATCGCTGCCTCCGCGCGTAAAGGCACGACGACGCCGCCGCGGAGGAAGAGGGGGAGGTCTGTCCACGTCTGGTTCTCGAGCGTGATGGCTTTTCCGGCGCCGACGACGCGTTGGTGGGTGTGGAAGTCGTAGAAGATGTCGTCGGGCAGGTAGACGTCCACGCTCGTGCTGTTCTCCTCCGTCACCGGCGCGACCAGCAGCCCGGGTCCGAGAAGATACTGCAGGTCCAAACCGAACGTGTTCTTGTCCTGGGGATACTGGTAGAACAGCGGGCTGACCATCGGCGTGCCGTCGCGCGTCTGGACGTGCATGGCGGTGTACATGTAGTCGAGCAGACGATAGCGGATGGCGATGAACTTGCGGGCGGACTGCGCGGTGGCCTCCCAGCGGTACAGCTCCTGGGAGATGGAGTCGAGGCTGTTGTGGACGCGGTAGAAGGGGGCGAAGGCGCCGAGGGCGGCCCAGCGCGAGCACAGCTGCTCCGTCGTGTTGTCGCCGAAGCCGCACGTGTCGGCGCCCACCATGGGAACCTGGTACACCGACGCGAAGGCCATCATGCTGCGGATCGCGAGGCGGTACTGGTCCCACGTCGACAGGTTGTCGCCGAGCCAGTGCCCGACCTTGGTTCCGGCGCCGGCGAACGTGGAGCGCGTGATGATCATGGGGCGGAGAGTGGGGCGTCGTTGGAGCATGGCTTCGTGGGAGGCGATGGACATCATGCTGCCGTACAGGTTGTGCGTGTCGTACATGGTCAGGCCGTTTTGGTGGATAACATCGGTGTTTACTGTCTTATTCGAGATGCCACCTTCTGCCGCATTCGCGCTGTCCGAAGACGCAGCCTTGTTGTGGATGGCGTATTTGGGGTAGAGAAGATCTCGTCCAGGGAGACCCTTTTGCTCGCCCTCTGTTTGGCGAGATGACAGGACGAGGTTGTCGAAGTAGGCCTTGGGCGTAGTATCTCGGATGTCCAAAGATCTCACTTCGGTCTTGGCGCAATCAGTTCCCTCGGGTTGGAAGTCGCAGGAAAAGCCAGGGAGGGCTCGTGGCGGAGACCTGACGGGTGGCGGCTCTGGCGGGTAGCCGACGGCGGCAGCATCGGGGTTATCGCAGGGGAAGTTGCAGGGGAAGTTGGAAGGCTCGTTCATATCGATCCAGAGCGCGTCAATATCGACGCCATCCTCCGGGTTGAAGAACAGGGAGAACTCGTTGTTCCAGTATTTGCTGATGTTAGCTGAAAACCAGTCGGGGAATGCGGTCACACCAGGCCACACGACGCCTTTCCACACGGAGCCGTTCTCGCGAAGAAGGAAGATGTTGTCGTCGATTCCGCGCTGAAGTCCTAAGGGGAAGTCTTGGTACGCGATGGCCGGATCCACCATAACGATGTAGTGTTGATCGCGTGCGTGGAGATAGTCGACCAGTTCACGCATCATGTGTAAGGGGTACCTTTCTGGGTCTAGAGAGAACACCTAGTAATTGTCAGTCAACATATCGTCATACCTCCACAATTGCTGCTTACCCTTCTTCGATACATGTAATCGATATCGGTCCACATTGTCTCGAGGGGAATGCTGGCTTGGCTGTAGTTGTAGACGACTTCGGCCACATCGTATACGTCTTGGTATCCGTACCGGCAGTTGTGGAAGCCGAAACCCCAGTAGGGCATCATCGCAGGTAAGCCAACGATTTCGGCGTATTGCTGTGCTACTTCGACAGGGCTTGGGCCAGCGACAAAGTAAAAGTCCAAGACTCCGCCGAGGGTGTTATACTCGAGATACTGCCCAGACTCAGCCGTGTTGTTAATCATGACATCCATGCCGTTCGAGTTTAAAAAGAACACGCCGTGAGTGCCTGATTCGCGGTGTTCGTAGTATACGGGATGGTTGCCGTACAGGTTAGCACCTTCAGGGACACCGTACGAGTCCTGCGACCAGAAAGTACGGATGTAGTCAGTGGTATTCAGCATGAATGGGTCCGAGTGCTCGCCGAGTCCATACAGACTCGGGTTCTCCGGTAGCTTCGTCCTCAGACGCAGATACTGGGACTCGAACACCAAGCTGGCAGCTGAGGTGTCGAAAAGAACCTCTCCAGAGTCCGAGCGAGACACTGTAAAAGAGAATGGGGTTTCGGTGTAGTCGAATTTTAGGGCGGATTGAGCTTCCTCGGAGTCTGAGGCGTCCGGTCGAGGGAAAACGGACTCGGGAATCTGGTAAACGCTGTTGGCAGCATCTTGGATCTTGACGTGTAGTCTTGTGTCTAGAGGGATGTATTAGCAATGTGTACCTATCTAGGTACGCAGGCTATAAATAAACATCGCCTTGTTCAACGACGCGTCTATCGTACCGGTATCGTATGAAACCTCCAACGTCAAGTCCGTCAAGTCGGTGCCGTAAACATCACAAGCCTCGCCAGCCAACGTTAGATCCGCGGATAGTCCCGATGCAGTCTTGACAACATTCGAAGCTGTGTAACCAGGGCAGGAGGTAAGAGGGTCGTCACTTGGAAAGTCCCTTCTTGCCACGGCGGTAGCCGAAGCTGCGGCCGCCATGAAGAGCAGGAGGCTAGCCATTGTTGAACCTATTGTGTGACACGATTGGGGCACACACAAGAGTCACTGCGTAACCTGGGTCAATGGTTCACGACTCCATGGAGAAGTAACCCTCCTTGGGACTTATATACTCGTCAGGATTGTGACGAGAACTACCAGGGGAGACCCCAATCCCCGCATTTTCCTTACCCCAATTCTCAGAGCAACTCCGCCCGGGGTAATGCTATCCAGGATCCTGCCTAGGTGCTAGGTAGGCATTTTGGTTCTGAATGAGAGCTATCGCCTTCTACCCTAGGTAAGCGAGCGGTAGTAAGGTCACTAAGTCATCACCGACTTCTGGAATCGTGAACATTTAATCATAACCTCGGCGCTGCTTCGGTCTACGCCTTGTCTTCCAAGACTCTGGTGAACCAGCTAATTTACGAACGTTAGTCATAACTATAATGTTCTTTGAAAGAAACACCTACATACATACTGCAGGTAAGGCATATTCCGTATCCGGGGAGCTGGGGAGCTGGGGAAGGCCATCATCGTGACCATCATCATCCCATTCATTTGGTAGGTACTAGTTATAGCACACAGTAAAAACAACGAGGGCGGAGTTTAAAGGCAACTCCCAAGACATTTAGCCTTCTTTCTCTTCTACTCCGCCAGCGGCGCTTTTGCGGAGCTTCCCCGGAACTCTGGCGCTGGACGAATTAGAGAGCTTGGGAGGTACCTAACAGGTGAGCTTCTCCACAACCCCTCTGGAACTCCAAGCTTTCTAATCTCCGCATCGAGGCTCGCTAAACCGCGTTAGTGCCTAGTCCATAGAGCTTTCAGTGTTTCCCCGCAGGCTTTCTTTCTTTATTACAAGTTGACTTGAACTTACTTTGTTTGTTTTGTTTTGTTCTGGTCTTTTCTAAAAGAAAACGATGTGGGGGAATTATTGCTGTTCAAGAACTTATGACCAACTTTGAAGTTTGCTCGTCTCCGCTATGCACTATTTACATGTAGCTACAGCCTACTGCATACAGTAGTAGAAGGTAGGTAGCCTAGCCTTCATTTGAACCAACCTCCCGGGTTACTTATACCGGTTTTCCTTAAGCTTGCGCTAGCTATGGGTTGACAACGTGACAAGAACAAGCTATCTTTTAGGTAGGTACCTTGGCAGCTAGCTAGCTAACTCGCATCGTCGACTTGGTCACCGGGTGAGGCTTTGCACTAGAAGCTAGAACGACAAGACTAGAACAACGTTCTAACATCGGTCACCCCGGAGCTATTACATACCATTACGCTCATCATCCATAGCATAGCATAGCGCCGTTTACGCAGCATTCTGGTGGCAATTCTTTACCCTCAAGTTCAAGCAATACCACGTCTCTCCATCATCATCATCGAAGCTCTGTCCTTAGGTAAAGCTAAAGCTATACATGTCAAGTAGTAAGTCTCGGTTCTTGGCTTTCGGCTTGTTCGCACAGCTCTCTTGTTCGATCTACATAAAAAAAAATATACCGACTTATACTACCCACCCCCTTTCCACTTTTATCTTTCTCTGTCGTCCCTCCCCTCCCTTTCCACCTTTCAGCTTCGAATTAGTTATCTCGAATAGCCGACATGATGGATATCCGTGAGAGTATGCTTCGACAGAAAAAAAAAAAGCTGGTATATAGTCGTATAGTCGTTCATATGAATTGCTGGCGCTGGATAAATAAAACCCAAAATTCCCATACCAGGCCATCTAATTTAGTATGAGGGATACGTGAGATGCATGATAAAAGGAAATTCGTAAGATAATTCCCGTTATGCCATGCGAGGCCACGCCATTTTCACTCAACCCTTACTCTCTTTCAGAGGTTGTATTATAACTCCCTTTCTCCATGCTTTTGGGCACTCTGCTATAAACGGTGTCTTTCGTATGGATCGACAGTTTCGTGTCATTCGTCCACGTCCATTTTATCCACCATCGTACTTGCTGCCACTATAGTGCGGTCTTCCTGGTCGCGGTCACGGTCGCAGTCTTCATCTCGGTCTCGGACCATTTCTTTCTCCCTTTCCTTCTCCCTATCTCTCTCGCGCTGTTGTTCCCGTGCCAACTCTCGTTCTCTTTCGCGTTTTTGCTCCCGTTCTTGTTCCTGCTCCCGTTCCCGCTCCCGTTCCCGCTCCCGCTCCCGTTCCCGCTCTTGCTCCCGCTCTTGCTCCCGTTCACGCTCCCGTTCTAGTTCCAGCTCGCGTTCTTGTTCTTGTTCTTGCTCTCGCTTATTTCCATCCGAATGGTATTCGGTATTGTTGCCCGCAGACTCCCGCTCAGGATCACCACCGACTCCGTTGCAGAGTCGATATTCGCCATCCTCTCTGCGTTCGATGATGCCTTCCTCTAGTGCCCATTTTGCAAGTAGACGATCAACCCCAAGACGCCCCGCTTCTCCCTTCTCCATATGTCTACCGACATGCTCTGTCCATTCATCCCACGAGGTAGGTCCTTCGAAGATGGTCGCACAGTCTGGCTTAGGGCAAGATGACCTCTGTGGAGGTTGCCTCCTCGTCACCAGGCAAGACTGTTGCATTTCCCTCACGTGATTTTCCCAATCGACCTGTAACTTACTATCACCTTTGGCAAGAGCCTTCTTGATTGCAAAGGGCGCATGCATACGCCGAAGATGCTGAGTGAAGAGATCCTTGCGGTTGAATTCGCTCCCCTTTGACCGACGGCAAGTTGTACATCGATAATACTGGAGACACAAATGTTGAGAGGCAATATGCCTTTTCCACTCGTTTTTGGATCCAAAGGTACTCGTGCACCCAGCAAATGCAAAGGCACAAGGGAACGGACGGGTATGGGCGGCGGCGATATGTTTGCGTAATGATGAAGAATCTTTAAAGGGGGCATGACTGCAAAGGTTACAGCGAGTTTCCTGCTTCGGGGTTTGCTTATGAAGTGAGCGTCGTGGCTTGGGGCGTGACGATGGTGTAACAATTTCGAGACTATATTCTGCCCCAGATTCATTTGCCCCGTGAGGAGTACTCCCGTCATGTCTGGCAGCTGCCACGCCATCCACAGGTGTTGACTGTGGATGCGCACCAGAAACGTTTCCGCTGCTTACGGGTCGAACATGGCTTAGGGCCTTGAGCTGCTCGGCGGCTTCCTGCATCTCAGCGGAATCCTCCACTTCATGCTTGGCGGACACCACAACACCCGGTGTCGAATTGGCATATGGTAAAGTAGAAGCATTGGAAGATTGTGGTAAATGCATTGGGTCTAGTCTCCCCACGCCCTCCGTACGGACTGGTGTCTCGGGACGTAATTGGGCGTGGGTGGGGAGCTCACGTCGTCGGGTGATCGGCGTACTACTTACTGCTATTTCTCGTGCCTCAAGTAACATCCGGCCATCTTCCACATCCTTTGCCGAAGCCTTGTTTCCGGAAACGGTCCTAACTAAGCGGTTGTATAGATGTGTCATATTATGAGAATTCACGTATCCTAAAAAGCAGCAAACCTTGTCATGCTGCACCACGTTCCAGACGGGGAGGGGCATTGATATGAGAAGCATAGTAGGCGGCCCAATGAACATGCCTTCCACAGCAACTTTTGACGCAATGGCCGGCGCATTATGGATCCAATGATTAAATGATGATAGATCTGGACTGGCTTCGCCAACAAAAGTCGTGCAAACCAGGACTCGTGGTTCGTCAAAAGTTAACTCCGCGACCTCCCCTGGGTGGATGATAGGATCTTCCTGAGATGCCCTTAATACTTGGGCATCCCCATCGGCACCTATTTGCGGAGACGGTAAGCCTGCCTCGGTAGTCGGGGCTAGGGGAAATAGACAGAGACCTTCGCCCTTTCCGGGACTTAGGGTGTATATTACCGGTAACTTCTCGGTGAAGGGTACGTTCTTGCTAGCCCCATTGGTCAAACCTGATGCCTGTATCAACTCGTGATGTCTCTGAATGGCGATTTCGTGATATAAACTGTCCGCTGTGAAAACCCTTCCGCTACTTAATTTGGCTAGTGCCTCTATGACATGAGATGTGAACGATCGTAAGCCGTGGTCTCGGGTATTATATTCAGGGGAGTTAGCAGCAATAACTTGCTTGACGTTCTTGCTGTGAAGAATAGGCAGCTCCTTGGTAATACAAGTATCAAGTAATAGAAGCATATCTGATTGTGCTTCTTCGAAAAGACAGCGAATCCCACTCCATTTTAATCGCGCGGCGTCTTCCCTGGTGTTGCTGGTGATGATGTGTCAGAGTGATCCGCCTACATCCGCAAAAAATACAGCTTACCTTGCCCAATATAGTTGATTATTCGCACCGACATATCCATGCCCGGCATAGTATATTATGAGAAGGTGGTCTGGTGAAGCGCGCTCGAGAAATGAAGCCATTTGAACTCCAAGCTTAACGCTGGCGTTGGGAACAGTCGGTATGCTGAAGCGTTCGGTGCGGTAATTATATCGTTCGCGGAGGACATGGTCGAGAGCGACGAGGTCATGTTCAATGGCGTCATCTTCTTCCCAACGTATAATAAGAACGGAGGTCTTGGTATAGGGCGACTTTTGGGTTTGTCGGTATATCAACATGGCAGCATCCTGTAGATGTCTGGCAAAGGTCTCGAACTCATGCCTCTCTGGGGGCGGCGGAGGCGGGGGAAGCACATCTTGAACTTGGTAATGCTGTGTGGGCTGAGCCTATTGATGTGAGTTGGTGACTCAATGCTCACATCAATTGAATATACCTACGGGCTCATGGGGGAATGGCGGCGGGTGTGGAGGACTGGCTTGAGCCTCAATCTTGGGAGCCAGCCTTCTCTTCTTCGCCGCCGGCTGATCCATCGGAAATCTCAATTGGGGGCAAAAAACAAACAGAGGGTTTAAAAAGTGACTATATTGATCAGTAAAATCGCAACGAGTTAAGAATTAAAAAGTCATTTACAAGTATGATGAAAGACGCCAATGATGTTTTGAAAGATAAATCGTATTATTCCGGGATGGGGAGATTGGGCAAGGCTGATTCTCTTGACGCTTGTTGCTGACTTACGATAGTTATTGATAGTGCCCCCCCTACCCCCCTTGTTGATACCAACCTCTGTTTAAATACATAGAATAAAGTTATTCTCCAATGAATGGACACCAGCCTTGGATCTCCACTATACTTTTTCTCCATCATTTGTCAACCCCCGCCGCGTCTAAGCAGACTTATTGTACTACATATGTAGGTAGTTACATAGTATTCTTATACCAAGGCCCGAATACGTATTATGTAGGTACCTGGATACTTTAACCGCGCGACATCCTACATACAGTATGTACATGTATGTGCATATTGTACCTAGTAGTACTATCATCCTATACATTACATACATATCCAGCTTATACAGGCTCTATGTTTGACAATGTGGCACCAAGGCATTTCTATTGGTTCCAGAGTCTTTTTGTGTCTTTTCTTGTTTTACCTAATAGCTAAGTGTTCCAAACCAATGCATCCTACGGTTCTAGGGCCTAGGCATCTACTATAGTAATTGGAGACCGGCAGCATAACTTTGATTTGTTACACCTCTGAATTAAATATGTATACTACATAAGGTAGGTACATAACTATGTAGGTATGGATTCAAATCAGGTTTCTAATAATGTGGCGGGAGAAAAAGACCTCGACATTGTTCTAGATACATACATGTATTCGATATATGACACATGATATTTGATATTTGATATTATACCTAGGTACCTAGACAGTTTATATTTGGTTTTGGGGTATAACAAGGCAGGAAAAAGAAGGGGCTTTGTTTATCGTACCAGCCCTCGAACTCCTATGCAATGGAACATAAAAAATATGTTCTGCCAGAGGATATAACACACACCACCCTTAAAAATATCCAACTATATATTCTCCAACCCCCATTTTTCATTCCCCGTCGTGCAAGTTTCTCTCATATAACACTCATATAACAACCGTCCCGTCGTAGTCGTAATACAAATGAGAGTAGCGAGGAGGGATTTGATCTAAGCTTTGGGTTCAGCGCTGTGCTCGATGCCAATCTTCTCCTCGGAGCTAGCGAGGTTACGTTCAATCCTAATGATAGAGCGGTCGTTGCTGGTCTTCCAGGCTGGGATACCGATGTGCTTGATGGAGCCTGGGCCAGTGTGCTCGAACGTAGCGGCAACTTCCTCCAAAGTCTTGTTGGCAGTCTCGGGGAATAGGAAGAAGGTATGCCAGAACATGGTGAAGCAGAAGACGGCGAACAAGATGTACGTCTTCCAGCTGATGCTGGCGAACGCCGGGGGAACAAAGTATGCGAGGGCGAAGTTGAAAGCCCAGTTGGCAGATGTGGCGAGGGCGACGGCCTTTCCACGGACGCGCTGCGGGTAGAGTTCGGCTGGGTAAGTCCATGAGCAGGGACCCCAGGTCGGGGCGTAGGACGCGACGAATAGATAAGTGCTGGCAATGACGGCCTGGGCAGGTCTACCCCGAATAACCATAGAGATGGCAGCTGTATCGAACTCATGTGGCAGAGCCGGTCGTGAGTACACTGCGAACAAACCAGCATTGATGCAGAGCCAAAGGCACATGAAGAATGCGCCGATAAGCATGGTTGGGCGGCGACCCCATCTGTCAAGGAAAATAAGAGCCGGAACGGTCATAACCACGTTGATGATGAACTGAATGCCACTGGGTAGCAACACGTCGTCGCCCGATCCAGTCATCGTAAAGATGTAAGCAATGTAGTACATCATAACGTTCATACCCGTAAGCTGGGACCAGATTTGCGTAAAGATACCGATATGTGTTCGGTTGATCATGTTGGGTTTTAACAGCTCGAAGTACGACACATCCGCATTGGCACGCTCGAAGTCAACAACTTCCTTGATTTCTGCCATCTCCCTCTCGACTAGTTGGGAGCGAATGTCACCTTTGCCATGAACCAGGACGAGCACATCTTTAGCCTCCTCCCATCGATCATGTTTCGCTAACCAACGCGGTGACTCGGGAAGGACCATGAGACCGAAGAAGAGTAATATGGCGGGAATCATCTGGAGACCCCATGGTAAGCGGAAGGCGGCAGCTCCGTTGATGAAGCTAGAGCCGTAGCACAGGAAGAACATGATCGCAATACCCCAGGTGATGGCCCATTGTTGCATTCCGATAAGTCGGCCTCTCATCGATGGTGGAGAAAGCTCGGAAATGTAGACGGGGACTTGAGCAGAGCAGACGCCCACACTGAGACCGTTGATGATACGACCGACAATAAGCATGGGGATGTTCTGGGAGGCGGTGATAATAATAGAACCAACAATCCTGGAAAAAAAACACGGTTAGATAATATGGCTAATAGGGGCTGAGGTGACGCTATGTAGCGTGAGTAATTACACACCAAATGATAGCGCCAATTTGGATGGATGTCTTTCGACCTAGATGATCAGAAAGGAAGCCAGAGATGAGAGCGCCGAGCCAGGAACCACCAGGCATGGCAGCCGTGATCCCACCCTGCACGACATCGTCGGGTCCCTGGCATTGGCCAGTAGCAACGTTATTGCCCTAGTGTTGTCAGCACACGCAATGTCGATGTCAAGCGGGGTCATCAACTTTATAAACTCACCTGCTGGTTAAATTGGCACTTATAGGGCTGAGTAGAGATAATAGCACTCATAGAAGAGATATCGAAACCAAAAAGCGCACCACCTAACCAACAGAATCAGCATTCATGTTTTACAACAACCAAGCAAGGGATAAGGCGGGATATTAGGAAAGGAAGGCAAGTAAGATCTGTAAGGACGTACCGATGACGGACGTGGCCGCGATAAGGTAAATATTGCCAAACTGCTTCATAATGTCTGAGACCTCGCGTGGTCTATTAGCGACGCATAGGTATTCTAATCTATTACGTAGAGTATAGATACTCAAGAGGAATAACAGAGCAACTAGGTAAATAGGTCTAGGACGAAGAGGAGAGATGGATGCATATTATATGTAAAAGCGGTGGTGACTGGGGATGGCTAGGATGTGAGTGGTGAAAAGTCTCCTAGGATACTTACTAGGTACCCAGTGATCCTCGTCCTTTGATGCTTGCAACAAAGCAGATTAGTAGATTGGCCACTGCACCTTTCCCTGTCACCTTTCGCGTGTGTGTGTCCGGGGGAAGTTGCAGCCCGAAGTTAGTCAACGGGCGGTTCTAATCAACAAATGGTCGGCGGATTCCCGATGGGTGGATGTACTATAGTATCATGTATGTATCATCCTGTATATAGAGCAGCCAAATATGTACATACATATGTATGTACAAGGCGGATCCCCAGATTCATATTACATATGTATGTATTCCTTTGGATTGTACCGACCCACTTGGGCTCGGCTCACCGTGAATTCATTGAATCGACGTTTTGAGCGGCTTGAGGGCAATCGAACGCAGAAGTCATCGAAGTGTGGTCTGTCTCGTTACGAGCCGGGTTACCCACCCCGGACCGTCACAAGACATGGAATTCCAGGAATGCTGGCTGCTAAAGCCTGCCCACCTACAGCAGGAAGGGAGGAAATCATGAAGATATCCTTGTCCGGAGCTGTCGTTGGACTCTTTTTCCACGTTGCTCTCGTCCTTCCTAAGCTTTCCCAGGGCTGTGGGACTTTCCACAAAATCCTGGAGGTCACACGCGTGCTTGCCCTCACAGCACTGTTGTGCCATAGTGCGGGTAAGAGGCCAATTCGCAAGGGCGAAGACATTCGATTAAAGGTAGTCTATTGGTTATTGTGCTATTCAATTGGGTGGGAAGCTTGCATGGACCTATGTGTCTTAGGCATTTTTCTATTTCTTACCATGGACCAACAACATCCCGAGGATCTGGTCAGTTATTTTTGCGCAAACAATCAGCTTGTCTGATCAGGTTATTGATCAGCGAACAACGGGGATTAGGCCAGAAATGTGAGTATGTATATACATATGTAAGTATGTATTTTTCTCTCCCTTCTGCTTTTCTGGAGCTTGCATTGGATTACCAGACGTGTAGATGCGAGGGAGGCCCGATACCATCAATCTGTAGATGCAACCAAATCTGATCGACATCCCAAGATTCCGGGGTAGAGGTAACGTTTGTGATTGTCTCGATTATATTGATATATGAAATCGTATGGTATTGATTGTGTAAACTGTTGTCGAATTTTTGTTTCAGTCACCCGATTTTTTGAATTTTTGTTTCGACGATGCACCCGGAAGAATTGGAGGAGAATCTAGTTAATTCTATTACTTGGGAATTGTTGGAGATTCCCATACTACCCTAGGTACTACTATGTACCTAGCAGTACGTGCATAGTACTACTAGTAGTACCGTACATAATAATACTCGTCCGCTTATGAAAGTGGGATGATGTCAGTGGCCTATGAAATAAGAAGCTAGCGGTGTCTCTTTCCCTCCTCCATTTATGCACCTCCACTACGGGCCGAATAGAACTTGGGGAGAGCTAGGGACCCTGGTTCCCTTCCTGGGGAAGGCTCGGGGTAATCAAGCTACGATGGTGTTCTAAACCAGTACAGAGTTTGGCAGGTGCCTGCTAAATAGCTGGAGATAATACTCTACTAGGCAGTATCTTCGAATCCCCGGGTTTTTCATCATGATTTTTATGTTTTTTCCATACATACCCTAGTGCCTATTATTTCGTAAACTTCTTTTCCCCCAACTGTTCAACTATTCCAGAAGTCTCTTTACGAAAGCGACCCAGATGTAACCCGTTTAATTATCTCAATTCTGCGTATAGGACATCTTACATTACATATCGTATGTGCCTAGTCAGCAAATCGTTACACAACACGAACGAGCCTTCTGGTAGATGAATATTGGCCGAGTATACGAAGTCTCATTGGCTCTCTTAACATAATCATACAAGGGAAGTACTGTCTAACCTAGTAGAATACACTCAAGCGCTTGAAAAAGTTCGTACATACCCTAGGTACATACATAGTTATGTAGTAGATACTAATCTAGATGCATTCCTAAAGGGCTTTCAATACCAATGGTACTACACTACATGCTCGGAGCCGACATCTAGTGTCCGTGTCGGGAAGGAAATTTTCTAAATACTAATCTAATTAGGTATCTAGGACTGATTTGTGACTAACGTGCAGGTTTGGAGGTCTAGAAGTCCAGACGGTTGAAACTTGAGACTACATAACTAGACGGTTGCGGTCTGCAGACCATAGGACCCAACACAAATTCTTTGACATTTCGGTGCCTCTTCGGTATGTAGTTGCTTCTTACTTCGTTTCATTGATTTTGGATGAAATAATTGCCACGCATGGTCTTACTCAAAGCTCAGCCGCATCGACACGACACCAAGTACATACGCTTGACCACGTGGGAGGAGGGAGTGAGGAGAGAAAATACGGATGCGCTGATACCTACCATTACACCTACCATAGTACCATGCAGAGAATGCACAGAATCAATCAACCAGCTGTACGGGATGCTGTAACGCGACGTTGCACAGCTTGAATCCTTCGAGTCCTTCCTTACACCAGAAACACAAACAGCTTCCTCTCTTAACGCTAGCGCATCGCTTCAATGTTCCCCCAAACTCTAATTCGGTAGTACTGGTGCGTACTGGTGCGCTAAGCAGTAATACCGTTGAACAAGCAACCGCCAAACCACCCTACCCTAGGTACCCCAGGTAAGTTTCTACCAGGTTTCTACGACTAATAGTAGCGGCCCTATTGGATTTCAATGTTCTCATTGCCGCCAGATGCTAAGATCCCTAGCATGAAGTCAGGGCCGCTGTCACTTTGCTGGGCTCGGGAGCTACTACATTGACACTGCATAGTATGTAGGTGCAGGTGCATCTACCGATGTAATTAAAAACAAACAAGTTCTTTAGCGTTATGGGACACATAAGAATAAAGAAAGAGGCTCGAAGATCCGAAGCCGCGCACGAAATTGATACAAAACTCGACAGGCATCCAAAAAAAAAAGAAAAAAGAAAAATTATCAGGTAGGTAAGGAAAGAAAAAAAAGAAAAGAAAGACATCGTGAAAAGTCACTTGCCCATCATGTTTTTCAACTAATAAGAAACTAAAAGTCAGATAGTTATGACTTAGCGACTGGCTTGCAAAACAAGGGGGGAGGTTACCTATTTGAAGCCTTTTAACCGCATATAAGCGATCCCAACAATACAGCATCCATACTTACATACCTACTACATATTTGTGATATAGCACTTTAGCGACTTTAACGACATCGATATATCATACGATGGTTCAGAAACGGATACATTCCGCGAAAGTTGTTGCGATGTCATGTGAAGCTAGCTGAATGGCACGTGCTAACATGTTGAGCCAACATTCAACTCGCTAGTCGCCTAACCTACCTACCGAGCTATGTCATGTGAATGAATGACTGGAATGTCTCCCTCGAAACGCTTCAGGGATCCCTAATGAATGTTGTTTCGCTTGCTAAACGCTTGATTAGTCGTTCGAGATGCATCCATTCTCGAAAGCTTTCGACGGTCAACATTTTCAGCTTCGTTTGACACTACGGGGTTCGGGGTACGCCGCGCCGTAAGAAAGCTCAAATGTCACGCTCATTTTCAAAACGAACCCGCCCGCCCACTACTATGTTGGCTGAGAAATCCGAAATCCGAGATTCTATCATCACCCCCAGCCTCCAACCTTCCTTTTACTTCTTAGGCGAGATCCCCACGGAATTCGGCTCAACCTCGAGCATTTTGTTCTTCTATACTCCCGCAAACAGAAGATTAGCAAGACCGGACTTTGTGTTATGAGACCTCATAACACGGTCGACGGTTTTAGCTGGCGCATTGTTAGGGCGCATGAGAAAGAAGCAATGGGTTAATTCTACCACGAAGCTCCGAGACTTTTTTTTCTGCCAAGCCGCTCTACGAAACCATGAAATACTACTTCGTCAGCGTCGTATGGATTCAACGTCGTTCAAATAAACCCCGGTACGTCACCGCGAACCCACCGCAAATTTCGTTAATCATCCAACTACCTCTCGTCGGTATAATTCAATTATGACTTCATCAATGGCAATGGATGATCAAATCATTTTCGCATAGAACGCTTCTAGAAAGCTTCCGTGCCTACGAAGCCTAGGCAAGTAATAAATCCGCAACACTCTGTACCTGACTCTCGAAAACAGCACAAGGATATAAATTTACAGAGTACGACCAGTAGGCATACACATATAGCTGTGCAGTATTGACGTATAGACTGACCAATTCGAACCAGGGACCAGAAAATTTTGGTTGAGTTTGTCTATCAGCTCCAATGCACCGGCTATATACTTAGGGTATATATGCGCCTACTTCGCAGCTACGTCTTACGTAGGTAAGTTATCTACTAAGGGTAACGAGTTGCGGTGGATGATAACTACGTCGTATATAATCGGAGTGGCGACGCGATTTCTTTTGATCCTTCGTTCTCGCCAATGAAGATATTTGCACCGCCACGATACTCGGATCTTGGCATGGCTAGATCATGCTTCTGTCAATCACCACACTATTCGACACTACCATTCGACACTAAATAAAAGTTGACCAGATCGTATCGATATGGCGATTTAATTAGAGGCAGCCCGAACCAAGGAAATAGACACCTCTCATATCCACGATTCCTATGACTTGCATCTTCGTCTACTAAGGCCTTAAGTTAGGTGACCAGTAACATTTGAATAAGACTCGGTTTAGACTCTAGAGAGGATACTATTACATAGTATGTTAAAAAAGAAACGAATCCAATTGTTTGTTAAGAGATGATGGAGATGATGGAGACAAAATACCGGTAGTAGCACGTGGCTTGCAACTTTTGCTATGGGCACGACCTTTTAGTGCCAAATAATACAAGGCCATCCCTCCCCTGGCCTGAACTCAGGTACTATCCGGACCTGCACCTAAGCCTTTGAAGATCCATATGCAGTGGATACTTATGATGATGCGACCAATGCGGACATGTAGAGGCTTTGTCATTGGTTAAAAGTAGTTACCTAACCTAGGTCAGTACCTGTTTTTTTTGTACGGTTTGTGATTCGTAAGTGGAAATGCTAGTGACTTGAAGAACGCTTCAAGTTTAGACTTTAGCACTGCATTGCACTCTACACATGCTCAGCCACACGCGACGCTCACTGGACTGGGCATTCACCATGTGTACACTGATCCATCACCATCAATACTGGGCAGAGCATACAGTACTTACCAACAGCTAGTCAGCGCTTGTCAAACTTCTCTTATGTTTCAAATCAACACAGTAGATTCACTCACCAAATTTTTAATAACAGTAACATTTTAAACAATACAATAAACCTGATTCTCTAAACAATACATACAATACATACAATTTCGCAACAGCTTTATACAACTTCTCTCTTATTAAAGTTGTCTGGCCTTTAATACTTTATCCCTGCGACTTTGCAGTGGCGTTAAAGGATTAGTCAAGTCAGGATATACCTAGTATATCACTACATTCAATTCGGTTACCTTCTTTGGTCAACGGTACCTGGGTTCTGACGTCGTCACGAGCACGAACATAGTGGAAGTAGCGGGTCCCAGTATCAACCGGATCATTACAGTTTTTTTCATCGATTTCTATTTCTTTCGACTACCAACTTTACATATCGATCAACGCAGTTGGATTAGCTAAAATAAGCCGATCTACCTTTGTGCGACAAGAAAATGGATTCGGAAACACCTCTGAGGAGGAAAGATACCACCAAAGGTCCTCCGCTGAGGATCCTCAGTTTAGGTAAGTTAACAACCCCGCGATTCATGTATATTTTTGGGTATTCATCATAGAAGTCGAAAGCTAATATCGTCGCTTTGCGCCACCATAGATGGAGGAGGAGTCCGTGGTTATTCCATGTTCATCATTATACAGGAACTAATGCACCGTACCTACGTCGAAATCGAAGGCAAAGCCCCGCGACGCGATCAAATACCAAAGCCATGCGATCACTTCGATCTTATAGTTGGAACTGGTACCGGCGGTTTAATCGCTTTGATGCTTGGACGTCTCCGGCTGGACTTGGAACAGTGCAAGGAGTTGTATGTCCGATTGACGAGAATGGTCTTCGAGACTGATAAGACTTTTGCTGGTATACCCTATCGCTCGACACTATTCAAAGCATCGATGCTCGAGCGCGCGATCAAGGAAGCTGTCAGGGAACATACTGTTTCCGACAACGAAGGAAACGATGGAGAGGCGTCAGATATTCTCAGTCCACTATCTTCCGTATCGCGATCGAGCGCTGGGATGAGTAACTTCCCGCGACGGCATCAGAGCAACGCAAGTGTTGCTAGTTTCAGCGCTCGTAGTCCATCGAGCCAGGCTCGATCGGCATTTCGCGGTGGTGGTTGGGGAGATCCTAATGCGCGCCTATACGATGCAAGAGAAAACCGAACAAAAACGTAAGCTAGATTCCCACCCGCAACTCTTTATTAATATAGCCACTAACATAGGCATAGTGCGGTCACAGCCATGTATAGGGGAACCACGAGAGGTGGAGATGCCGCTATTTTGCGATCATATGATTCGAGGAAAGAGCCCGCCCCAGAATATGACTGCAAGATTTGGGAAGCAGGTCGGGCAACGTGCGCCATCGGATTAGCGTTCAAGCCAATTAGAATTGGACAAACGGTATTCCATGATGATGGATCTGGGACTTTCAACCCGTCCCCTTATGCTCTCGACGAGGCCACAGTCAATGAGTGGCCAGGACGCGAAGTTGGCGTGTTCATTAGCGTAGGAACCGGAAAGCGGCCAAAGGGTACGGATCAAAACTCCCATGTCTGGTACGAAGGTTTCATGGGCGAATGGGCAGAAGCCAGGAGGAATCTGATCTCTAAGGTGGAGGGCTCAGAACTGATCCATGAACGCATGAAGAAGGATCTTCTGATGAAACGAGGTGTCAACATCGAAAATTACTATCGGTTCAACGTCGAAATCGGTGTAGGCGAATTTGCCATGAATGAGTGGGATCGATTGGGCGAAATCAGCACGGGCACGAGACGATATCTATCAAGGCATGCCGAACAAAAAATGGTTCAACAGTCCGCGACGAAATTAGCCAAGATACATAGGGCTAAACAGAGGTTTGACAAACTTGGTACCATACCTGATATCGTATCTTCCCAAGGAATGGGATCTATAGATGCCCCACTAGCAGTCGAACTGCCCGGCGACATGCCTATGTCATTCCCAAATCGCAAAGGCCCACCCAGTCGGGAATCTTACGAGTCTGGCATAGATCACCTCTCACTTCCTGGCAACGGCACCAACACTGTCAACACGCCCTCGTCCCGCAGCTCCGGCGAGCGATCGTCAACGGGACACCCTTCTCCAGCTCAAATTGCCACCCGTCCCCCACAAAAGGTCCCTTCTCCACCTGCTCTGTCGCCAGCAGTCAGGCCTCCTCCACCTGATGACGAACCTGATCGTCTTATAGTGACGGCTCCCACGCCAGCCCAATATCGCGTTGCTGCCGGAACAGATAAAATAGCAATTATGGGAGCTGACGAATATCCACGAAGGCAACAAAGGGATCCCATCGCACAGCCTGTGATGCACCCATACCAGCCACATCGCATCGAACCACCACCATTGCCCCCTAAGACGCCACTTCCCGAGAAGCAGGCTCCGGGCGGGCGACGTCCTAGCGGTATTTTGCCGCCCTACCCCTTGGATGACGATGGTCCTCCGCCTGTGGTGAACATGGCGAGAAAGCCGGAGTATAGAAGCAGATGATCGGGATTAATTATGATGATTCTCAAGCTTATAAGATTCATGAACTTATGAGCTAGGTATACCCTCAGGATTCTAGGATCTAGTTAGCTAGGCTACCTAGGTCAAAAGTCCTTTTATCACGGTTCTGGCGTTTTTTCTTATTCTTGACTTTATTACACAGGGGATAGGGGATACTTTGCGTGTCACGGGTCCTTATGACAATTATGATGATTGATACCATATCCTACGTAACGGGGGGTCATTGCGCTTTTGCCTTTTGCTTTTGCTTTGGCACTCGAGCCTACCTAGGGAATGCGCAACGGGATGGGGGCTGGAGAGGAGATTTGCACCTATCGGACGAACAAAGATTTGTAATGGGATACCTACCTAGCCTACCTAGTTCAGGTACCATTTATTTTTTATTTTTTTTATTCTTTTATCTTTTGCGCTACGTGCTTGATATGTTCTGCGCAGTATATCCATATTTTTGTTATTAATATGGAGTTTGATGATTTTGATCCATACCCTACCCTAGGTACTACCTAAAGTGTCTTGAGTTTCTGTTCTATGTAGAGGCTTGCTGTTGTTGTGTGATGGGCGAGGGGCCCCGATGGATGAATCTCCGACCGTGGATAGGAAGTTGGGTATAGTTATAAATTGCCCCTTTATCACACTACTCGCCATCGTTTGATTTTGATCCATGGTGGCTCTTCGATATGTGGTGCAGCACTCTATGTAGTTTTCAAAGCATCCACGGATGTATTCCAGGCGGTATGTATTCCTCCATGTTGTATAACGTAAGTCCTACATCCTTCCATCGCTTACAAATAACGTACGTACATTGCGTAGCTAACATAACCGCCCATCCCTTTGAACGGCCCGGTCGGAAAGCCTTATTTCCTCTTTTTATCTTCCTATCCTTTATTATCCATCCCTATTCCAAACACAAACTTACACATAACCCTATGCATAAAAGAAAAGAAGAAAAAAACAATGGCGCCCCACCTCATCTTCGGCACCGCATCCTTCGGGATGCCCATGACGGAGTTCCAGGATGCAGACGCGGTGAAAAACGTACTCCGGACGCTGAAGGAACTAGGTATTACGAGGCTAGATTCGGGCGCGCGGTACCCGCCCACCAACCCGGGGCGCTCGGAGGAGCTGATCGGCGAGGCGGGGGAAAGCGGGTTCCGGGTTGATACGAAGGTGTTCACGGACACGGCGACGGATGGGTGTGGGGATTTGGCGGCGGAGGCGATGGGGAGGTCGGTGGAGGGGAGTTTGGGGAGGTTAAGGGTTGAGGGGGTTTGTATTCTTGCTCTTGGTTGAGGTGGGAGGGGGTGGAATGGGAGGTAGGGAGGGAGAGAGAGAGAGAGAGAGAGAGATTAACTGCGGTTATAGGTGAACGTACTGCACATCCATCGGGCTGATCCGAAGACCCCACTCGAGGAGCAGGTCAAAGGGTTTAATGACCAGATTGCGAAAGGGCATTGCAAGAAGGCAAGTTTACCTATGGTTACCATCCTCGATCTTAGGTAACTACCTACCTAGGTAGTGACTATATACCCAAGAGACTGACGCGTATCTTCTTGATCATAGTGGGGTGTATCCAATGTGCCACTACCAATGCTGGAGAAGATGATACAGATCTGCGAAGAGAAAGGCTGGCAGAAGCCGAGCTGCTACCAGGGGATCTACAACTTGGTGTCCCGCGGTATGGAGTCGAAGCTCCTGCCGGTCCTGCGCGCTCATGGTATCGCGTTTAATGGATATCAGTGAGTGACCACTAGTCTACTACTCCATCTCTCTTTCTCTCTCCATTTCTATCTATCTATCTATCTATATATCTAGTATCGGCAGTACCTACTACCTAACTAACGCACCACCAGGCCCCTAGCAGCAGGCTTCCTAACTGGCGCCCTCGTGAACAACGAGCCAGCCGGCGGTCGCTTCGCCGACGACAACCCCCTCGGGCCCACCATGCGACGCATGTTCGGCGGCGAGGACCTGCTCGCCGCCATGAAGAAGTTCGGCGCCGAGGTCAAGGCCCAGGGGCTCACGCCGGTCGAGGTTGCCATCCGCTGGGTCGTGCACCACTCTGCGCTGGGGGACGACGACGGCGTTGTCGTGGGCGCGAGCAGGAGCGCGCAGGTGGTGGATACGGTGGAGCTTGTGCGCAAGGGCCCGCTGCCGCGGGAGGTGCTGGGGTTGGTGGAGGAGCTGTGGGAGGGTGTGAGGGGGACACGGGGAGAGATGTTGTAGGGGGCTGGGGGTCCCGTTGAGGAAGTCGAGATCCCGCTTGAGACGTAGGTACCGCTATTCTCGACGCCAACTACCACAAGGGCCCTAAACACACTCTCCCTCGTGCGCTACACAATACCAGAAATGTTGCTGCGCAGGGCCATCGCTTTCGTTAATCTAGAGGATTTCCCACCAACCGTCCTCATCATCATTGTCATCTTCGAAGCTGACACGTCAAGACTCGAAGTCAACACTTTGGCAGACTAAGTGACAGCGGATACCTACTCAAAATAATAAAATTGACAATGTAGGTAGCTAGGTAGCTCTCGAACATTTTCCTCGTGCATTTAACAAGCGCTATGAGGAGGAGAATCTAGAGTGGACTTCTGCACAAAAGGTCCCACGAACTATATTCGCGAAATGAGCTACAACGTCAGGAGAGTCCTTCGCATACCTAAGCAAAAGTTCATCCGCTTTATCGACCTCATAGTTAGGTACCTAAGTCTCGCTTCCCACAATCCCAGCATCGACGTCCTTGTAACGTACTGGTAACGTTAAAAACTTATTTCGGTTTGATGTGTGATTCGTATAGCTGCCTGCTGCGCTGCGCCTACATAGCATGCCGGTTATATACGGCTGTCGCGGCTATACAATACCGCAACATCTGATTTCTCCGAACAGATGCCCCTTCGGGCACATATATCATGAAGTTCCGCCCACAGTTACTGCGTGGTACCTGGTACATATATAAATCATGTGCCAGCAAGCTGTATCTGAGGTTCTTAGAATAGTCAAGGATTCGCACTTGAGAGCCCCTTTGACTGTCGACTAACATAGGTAATTATAAAAAATCAGTGTTAAGAGGAATTTAAAGGGGCTATAGGGATTATGCGCCTCATACTCCCCATCTGCCTTTATTTCCTACACCTAGTTCAGCTGGGGCGTGGCGAGAATGAGGGACCGAGTTATCAACCGTACGTTAGGTAGACTCCTAACCAATCCCACAATTATTGTACTAAACTCATATTAAGTGAGAGCAAAAGGCTCAACCCAGGGATCGAGTCTTTAATCAGGTTCAAACAGAAAACCCCCTCAGCTATCAGACGCAGTGTGGGAGCCGTCGCCGCAAGTGCGAGCCCCTGCAACGAAGGGTTTGAGAAGCCCGAGTATCGATTTGCTCGGTTCCAGTTCAACAAGACGGCCACCGAAGCAGGGGAGAGGAGCATGACACATTTCCTATTGCACGACTACGTCAATGAGGAATCTACGTCGTGCACAACGCCTTACTTACAGGATCCGAATGCGCCGACGTGGAATAGATGCGAGGGTAGTCCTGAAGAGGGAAAACCAAAGACTGTGTTCAAGTATACGCCTGCGAGCAATGAGCTTGAAATCAACCAGTTGTGGGTGTGTGAAGCTGAGAATAAGACGCATCCGTAAGTCACATGTCATCCCCAAGCTGACCCCTGAAGCTCCCAGGTACCTATAGGTATGAGACAGGTACGAGGAAACACTAACACGAAGCCACAACGTGCTTCATCTACGATCAGCCATCTTTATTATTCATCAGGGAAAGTAGACCTTACAAAACTCCTGCAATGCGTCGACGATGACCCACAGACCAAGTGTACGGTCTTGGACGACACGGCCACCCCGTTCACCAGCGACTACGTAACTCCCGTCTGGAAATCCGGTGACGTGGAGATAATACCACCCTCGAAGGAACCTGTCACGGAGACACCGTGGAACGAGACTCCTTGTGTCGGCCTCTCGTTTAGCTATCCGGATTGGGATGTACAGGACTTTACTTACGAGGAAGGAGAGGCGAGCTTTCGCTTGAACAATCATGGCAACAATGGATCAGTGGCATGCGCGGTCCAGGAGGGCGATTGGTCTGACTGCGGCGATAACTCGACAAGTGTACGGTACGTCGAGCAGACGGGGGAGCTTTCGGTCAACCAGACCTGGGTTTGTAATGGAGGAGAAGAATACCCACATGAGTATGCGTCCCTACTCCTTACCCAACCGACATTAACCTGATACCAGTATAATACTCTGCTAACACTTAAGTAGCGTGACATTCCGGGCCGTCGGCACAACATCAATCGGTAGTACCTCAACGGAGTCGACCTACATCAAAGGATCGCTCCTCGAGCCCATCGAAATGACCCCCCGCGTCTCTCCCGAAGGCGTCAACCACCCGAACTGCCTCGAGACATCCGAGACCCCATCATGGACCGTCACCTCGTGGGTCTGGAACGAGAAGTTCCTGAACCAGTACAACACCGGCAACCTGACCGTCACATTCTCCAACCCGGCGACCGGCTTCGAGACAAGGTGCAGCGGCAACGGGGAAGAGCTTAAACCGCGACGGCAGATACGGCAACGACAGGTGATGGGGGTGTGCTCTGGCTCGGACCCCGTTTGACGATTATCGGATTGTGTCGCTGATCAAGCTTAATCCGCTCGATGGCGTGTTTTCCATACAGCAGGGGTGGTACTGCAATGGGCGTGGTGAGAAAATGCCGTAGGTGTATCGCCCTCTGATAACCCTCGTACCCATGAGCTTGTTATATACCTACCTACACAGGGAACTGACTCAACGCCCCCCTAAAGAAAAGGGCCAAGTTCAAAGCCACCGGATCCGCGCACACAACCCTATCCTGCACCTGGACCAACGACAGCACGTCCAACCTCCGCACCAAAACCTGCACGCAGACCCTCCCCCCCCCTCGCCGTCCCCGGAACCGTCGAAACCCGCACCTCTCTCCTCCCCCCCCGGACACCTTCCTCGAGGTCGCCCCCTCAGGCCACAGCTGCACCACCGCCTCGCTCCTCGCGCCGCTCCTCCTCGCGCTCCGACGCCGTGTACGCGGCGCCCGCCCCCTTCTCCGCCGCGACGCGCGGGTTCTTCTCGCTTACTTACCTTTTTTGGCGATGGACGGGCACCAGGGCGTCTCGGTCACGGACGCGTCGCTGACGCCGTCTTTGCCCGCGAGCGAGCGAGCCGGGGAGGTGGTACGAGTGCAGGGATTATGATGCGGGTGGTGGTGGTGGTGGTGGTGGTGGGGCGCCGACGTCGAGCTCGTGGGAGAGGAACAGTATCGAGTGCAAGTGGCAGCTGGACCTGGCGACGGGGTATTTTGCGGTGAACCATACGTGGCTTTGCGATGATAAGGATGCGGCGAATCCGTGAGTTTCTTCTTTTCACCCCTTCCCCTTTTTGATTTTCTTTTTTTTCTTTTCGTATGATACCTAGGTATGTGTAGGTAGGTAGGCTAGGTACCTAGTAGATAGGTAGATATTTGTCGCTGATACAAGAGATCTAGGATCGTCTTCAAAGCGGTGGGGAGCCGGTTCTACGACTTCTCGTGCTATATCGCCTGGGACGACGACGAGATTGCGTGCGGTCCGACGGGGCTGGACGCGCCGCCTGTCTTGCCGACGTACTTGACGTGGGAGAGTGTGCCGGCTGCGGAGCTGAAGGGTTATTATACTGGTCTTTAACGGGGTATCTATCTGCCAGGGGTAGGTAGTAGTTGAGCAAAAAGGATAGTATCAGAAATAACTAGCTGTCTCGATAGTTCAAGTAATTGAACATTCAGTCGTATCATGCTCTTCTAGTAGGTAAGAGCAAGCTAAGATTACACACATTTTAACCCGCCCGCCCAGTACCTAATTATCGACATTCCTTCAATCCAACTTAGATAAGTACTAAGTAAGGCTAGGTACCTAGTCCATCTCAATAAGCACCTTCAAGGCCCCAGTTGTTCCCGCGGCAGAAAATGTATCGTATGCCTTCTCTATGTCATCGAACTTGAACCCTACAGGCAAATAAGACGTTAGCAACCCACACACACACACACGAGATACCTAGAGCTTGGCTCTGGGTCGTGGATAATAAAAGAAAGAAACGTACTGTGCGTGATCATCTTCTCGGGATGTATCTTGCCGGCCTGGAACAGCTTGAGCAACATGGGCGTGGAGACGGTGTCGACGAGCGCCGCCGTGATTTCTGCAAAGGCATATAGATTAGCCACTATTCCCACCCCCCACGTCATCTCTCCCCTTCCCCTTCCCCCTTCCCCCCCCAAAAGAAAAAGAAAAAGAAAAGAAAAAAAACTTACCAATATTCCGCGCCCACAAATCCTGCAACTGCAAATCCACCTTCGTCCCATGGACCCCCACATTCGCCAGCGTGCCCCCCGGCGCCAGCAGCAACTGGCACAGCTCGAACGTCGCCGGGATCCCCACCGCCTCGATCACCGTGTCGCACCCCAGCCCCTCCGTCAGCGCCAGCACCTCCTTGACCACCGCGTCCGCGCCCCCGGCATTGCTGATGACGTGTTCGGCGCCCATCCCCCGCGCGACCTCGAGGCGGTGCGCGTCCATGTCGACGACGATGGTGCGGTGCGGGGAGTACATCTGCGCGGCGCACAGGGCGGCGAGGCCGACGGGCCCCGCGCCGACGATGGCGACGCTGCAGCCGGGCTTCACCTTGCCGCGCAGCACGCCGACCTCGAGGCCGGTGGGGAAGATGTCGCTGAGCATGACGAGGGCGCCCTCGTCGACGCCGCCGGGCACGGGGTGCAGGCTCGCGTCCGCGTGCGGGATCCGCACGTGCGTCGCCTGCGTGCCGTCGATCGCGTGCCCGAGCTGCCAGCCCCCCGTCCGGCAGTGCGAGTACATGCCGCGGCGGCAGAAGTCGCACGTCGCGCAGGAGGTGATGCACGAGATGAGCACGTGGTCGCCGGGCTTGAAGCGGGTTACGGAGGAGCCGGTGGCTTGGACGACGCCGACGCCTTCGTGGCCGAGGATGCGGCCGGTGGGGCAGGAGGGGACGTCGCCTTTGCGGATGTGCAGGTCGGTGCCGCAGATGGTGGTCTTGGTTACCTTGACGATGGCGTCGGTGGGGGTGGTGAGGGTGGGGGCCGGGCGGGATTGGAGAGCGGTGGTGTTGAGGCCGGTGTAGACGAGGCCTTTGATGGAGGAGGGGATGGGGGAGGCCATGGTTGGTTTGGGGGAGCGGTGATGGATATGGATGGATGCCTAGGTAGTACAAGCTGTACAAGTTTAACGTGATGGAGGTTCTGGTTGAAGGCAGGCCGAGGGATGAGAGGAAAGGGTTCCTTTATGTGTTCCAAGGTTTGTATGTTGGTAGCACCCAACCCCCAGACTTGCCCGATCTATACCTACATATTTATATATATGAAATAATGAATAGTTACCCACCTAGGCAGTGAACAGCACTAAGTGACGTGGTGGCTTCATCTCCGTATATCTTCAACCAACCCCTCTACAGACCCCTCTACAGAGTTACCTTTTCCGTCGACGATACAATCCTTCTTTGGGCAACTGCGGCGCTCCTTCGCTAACCCGATTTGCCTCCATCGCTAACCACGTGCAACACCGGTGTGGGCATTACTAGGTATGACGATCGCGATTGATTTGAGTGAAGCAGCTTTGCTTTGGGGATCTCTCGGATTACCCCGCTTGCGCACCCCGTGTTACAGCCGACTCCAACTCCAACCACGAGGCTATGGAGATATAGGGGTAAGGGAGTCATGGACCCAATGGTAGAAAATTCTCCATCGCGGAGGTAGCATTGATATACCGAGTCGAAAAGTCGAAAAGATGGGGTTGTAGTCGACGTCAAGGACTGGCTAGACCTAGGTAAGTAACCCGAGCTGTCGGAAAGCGTTCCCGTAATATACAACGGCCTGTACCGATAAACTTGAGCATACTAGGGCTGGGGTAACATCGTTTGAAGGTGGTCGCGGAGGATGTTCTGGGGTTAGGGTACTGTAACATGACACGCTGTCTTAGACTCTTAGCTGGTAAGCAGGGTTTATACTTGACGAACTTTTCCCGAACTATTAGTTAATGTCTTGTTAGCTAGCCTCTTCATAAATTCTCGCTTTTCTCTTTTAGCTTTCTTGCAGCTGGTAGGAAGCGGTAGGAAGAGGTATGTACGTACAAGTTTTTACAAATCTGCAAATTCAAAGGTACAACGTCACGTGGTGTACAACCCTGTAAGCAAACTGCAACTAAGGCAATAGTACTACTAGGTAACCTACCTAGGTACATAGTACATCCATAATCCATTTCTCCGAAAATATGCATACCGACCCAAGAGTGACAGTAAAGACAGCTGACATCTGCGCGCATCCGTTCGAGTGCCAAAAGGCGTAGGTAATGAATGTGTATGTCACGTGTCGTAGTCTGAGGGGTACTATTACAGTAGGTACTCAATTTCCCATATCATCCATCTTGCCACGTCGTTTGCTTAGCCATAAGCCTTGATGTAGCCTCCAGGCAGCCCTCGCAAGTGCTAAAGGGGAAGAAAAGCCCATGCCCATGCCCCTACCCTACCATGCCGCACCAAAACTCCGTTCCTCCGTCCCTACGAATGCCTAAATAGACAGCACCCAGCCTCCTCTACATGTAGTAGTACACGACCGAGCTAGGAGAGCCGTTGACATAATACTGGACCGACGGCATCTGCGCCGGAGCCGATGCGGCCGCGTACGGGGGATACTGGGGTCCCGCGAAGTAGGGCTGCTGGCCGGGAGGCTGGCTCGTGTTGCCTGTTGTCTGTTAGAACCTCTCGCCGTTCGTTGCGTCATCGTTATAAAAGGGTAGGCAAAAATAGGGAATGGGGTATGAGATGGGATAAAAAAAAAGGTACTTACAAAACGAGCAGGCGTTGGAGGCCGCGAATGAGGGAAAGGCCGGGGCGACCATGGGAGGGTTGACCCAGAGGTGTGGCTGCGAGTTGGCAGGCATATAGGTCGTAGGCTGAGTTGGTGCGCTAGGAACACTTGATTTCGGTTAGCTGACAGAGCCCTTGTAGGATACGGCAATATCTGTCTAGCGATAGACGAGTGTACTTACCCGCCGATAATTATGATAGCAGGGTTGTTGTTAGCGGCGGCCATGGCGGCGGCGGCGCGAGCTCCGACGGGAGGAGCGAATTGAGGCATAGTCTGATCTATTTGTCTGATGAGAGGTATTGGTGAAGACACCGCGTGAGGTTCACTGTCGTTCTCGTCTGGTTCCTCTGGTTCCTCGTCGGGAGTTGCCCCAGCACCGGTTGGGGGAGTGGGAGGTGGGCCTCCGGGAGGTGGCGTCGCGGGCTCTGTGGCCGGCTGTGGTTGGGCCTGACCCTGTTCTAGGCGACTGTTAGAAGATGCACTAAGTAGAGGGAAAAGGCAGTAGGGATGATGGCAGGTTGGTGGGGGTTTAATACCGTTCGTCTGTCGAACAGCGCTCGTATTAGCGAAATGAACTGAGCGACCCTCTGGATTCGCACTTGCGCTGGCCATGTTCAACTGTAGCGAGCTAGGAGGTGAAGAAGAGATGGTTACGGAAGCCTCTGCTTCTCTGGTGCCAAAAGGTAATGGAATGTGGGTACAAACTGTAGAATTTGCAGCGGTAGAAGCAGGACCAAACGCGGAAGCAGAGGTGCGTGGTAACGATGAGGCGTTGATATGCGAAGTGGGGTGTTGAGAGGCACTAGATGCTGGATCGTAATGAGAAGGGGTAACTGTGGTGTTGTTGTGATTTAACTCGTTTATATCCTCAGAAGATACGAGTGTCGTAGAAGAAGACGATGAGGAGGAGGAAGAGGTGGCAGCAGAAAGGCCAGAGAAGGCAGATGCATTGCTTCTTATATTATTAGATGTTGCTCGGCAATGGCAATCCCTATTAACTAATAATGGTTGCTGCACGGTGGGCAACGGAGTACAGTGCATAGAAGGCGTAGAAGAAGTAGAAGAAGTGGGAGTGTTGATAGCTGATTGATCTGAGTCGTATTCTGGCACCTCTTTGATAACCTCGTGCATGGCGTCTACAGTGTCGTTGTCAGCCGCTTTGGCCTCATGAAGGTCCTGCACGGTGTTGTTTCTCGCGTCGGTGGAACGCATCGAGCTCAAAAGCCGAGAGAGTCGAGGGAACATGAGTAATGCTGGGTGATACACGGTGCGATAAATCTGGTTCAATGATCGGACAATATCTGACAATGAAGGTTTGAATTCGTGACCAAGGCTGAGAAAGGTGTCGGGGAGTCAATATTTATTTAAGATACTCTTGAACATGGAGACCTTTTGAGTGAATATCAACCTTGGAAGTTTGCAATGTTACCTAGGTAGTTTCTCCGTCTGTCATACATAAGTATCAGCAAACTTGATTGCTCATGGACATGGTATACCTAGGTAATACAAAAGAAACAATGAATACATAGTATAAATGGCAACCCTCCTGGCCTTGAATTGCAAGCTAGATTTTAGCGAAAAGGGTATGCACTGTTCAAGTGCCTTCAACCTTGACTAGGAAGCATTACACACACAGGGCTCGGCAGGAAGATAATATTGTGAGAACGCGAAATAAATCGATTTGCTGTATAAGCATATAGGTAATTGTCCACCTCAAGTCCTCATATCGGTGCTTGGTTCTTAAGCAAAAGCACTAAAGGTCGTATAGAGTATCGTGTAAATGTCTACAAGTCAAACAACCGATAGATCGATGATATTGGCATGTAGTTGGCCACATGTGACCAGACTGCAGTCATCCAAGTCCAACGAGAAAACGCAGAAAATAATCGATTTAGCCCCTTTCGCTGGTTTCGGTTCTGTGCCATAAATTCATCACAATCTAATCTCACTATATATCTGAAAAGATAATATCGTAGCGCTGAATAACATAACTCGGTGGTATCATAGACTCAAAGGGCGGAGATTATGGGTTTTAGGTGTTTGTGTCATAAGAGAATGGCACCCAATTCATGAATATGACATCTTAGGAGGATGAGAGGTCGGCTGCGGTCTAACGGCTGGCTCAGGGGCATAATAGCCCCTTATTTCTTGTGATGCAAGGGGGGCAGGGAGTACCACCGGGGCTGGTGGAGAGTAGTATCCAGCTATCTCCGGATTGTCGATGTTTGTCGCGGGGGCGGCTAGTGGTGCGGACGAAGATGTCGTTTGAGCCGGGGCTGAGGCGGTTGAACTTCCAATGGACGATCTGGGGGAGAATTCAACTCCCTGTAGACCGTGGTCCTCCGTTGATCTCGGAGTCGGTCTTAGCCTCGGCCTTGGGTGAAATAACCCACAACAGGAGGAGGCTGAATCATTCGCCATAATGATAGACTAGAACTCCCGATTGTGTGGTCGATCAGTGTCAACCAACAAGAAGTAAGAGCAAAGATCTCCTATCTCACAAAAATAGCAAGAAGACAAGCGATTGGCACGGCAGTTTCAAATCACCTATGAAGAAAAATAATAAGCAGAGAAGGGGAAAAAAATAAAAGCATTCAGGATTTATTGACGGCAACTACTACTAGTAGTACATAACTAGGTTACTAGGTTAAGGTACTTCGATCAATGAATCCCCACTTAAACCAGGCAGTCAGATGCATCTATGCGGATCTAGGCCCACCTCAATCGCTTTTAACCGTGCATGCAATGTTCTCCTATCATACCCACCCAGGCCACCCTATCAATACTACTAGTAGTACATAACAGCAGAGAGAACAAACAAGCAAAAACCAAAATACTAGGTACACAACAACCATTGCCGGCCATAATCACCCTGATAAATAATAACCTTAAACCAGCAAGGCAATGAACTAAACTAAACTAAAATAAAATAAAATAAAAAATGGTCCTCATCCAAACCCTCCCCTTACCAACTCCCACTCCCACCCTCCAAGCCACCCCCCTAACCCCATCCGCCTTCGCCCCCTTCGGCGCCGTCCTCGCCAATCCCGCCCCGGACACCCGTCCCCCCTCATGCCAAAACAGTAACAGCGCCGGCAATGGTACTGCTGACCTGCTACCCCCCGGCGCCGGCGCCGTAGTCGCCAACCAGGGGACCGCGATCCAGTACCGCGCGCTCGCGCCCCCGCTGCAGGACCTGTACGCCGACGCGCCGTCCGGGCAGCCGAGCACCCCGCGCACCACCATGTTTGTGTGCGCGGCGCGGCAGCTGCTAGTGTCACCCCCAGAGTCATCATCATCATCAGCAGCAAGCAATCGTTCCAGCGCAAGTAAAAGCGGAGGAGGCCTCTTCTTCCCCGTCGCGGTCCTCGAGCGCCACCCTTTCACCACGCAGACCTTTGTCCCCCTCGGCTCCTCCCCCTCGGCGCGCTATCTCGTCATCGTAGCGCCTACCCTTCCCTCCCCACCCAACCCCCCTGTCCCTGTTCCTGTTCCTGCAACGGGAAAAGGCGCCGGCCCAGGCCTCCCGGACCTCCAGAACCTCTGCGCCTTCGTAGCCACGGGCGCGCAGGCCGTGACCTACGGCGCCGGGACGTGGCACGCGCCGATGGCGGCGCTCGGGGAGCATGGTTCGGTGATCGAGTTCGTGGTCGTGCAGTTTGCGAATGATGTGCCGCTGGAGGATTGCCAGGAGGTGGCTTTGGATGTGGGGGAAGGAGGGAAGGGGGCGGGGGTATTGGTGGAGGTGCCGCGGAGGGTTGGGGAGTCGAGGCTGTAGTTGAAGGGTGATGTGGGAATCTGGAAATAGAGATAGGGGGATGCTTAAGATTGGTTTACTGTTAGATGCTTAATAGGTACCTATGCTAGATACCTATGTTGGAGGTAAAATATTGGTAATAGAAGAGACGGTAGCTTAATAACTTATTCTTGCGGCGTATATGCAAGATGATGTTTTGACGTTGTTTTCTCTCGGAGCAATGGTCATCAAAACAACTAGCAACGTTGTAAGTTATTAGGTACATAATTACACTTATTTTACCGAGCATCACCATCCATTCTAGGTTAAGACCCGTTAGAGCCAGCTGAGTTCTATGCTCCAACGCCCCTTTTATATATAGCAGCTGGGCAAGCTAGAGTTACGTGACGTATTGGGGATCAATTAAGATATGTAAATCAATCTTTTTACTAAAAAGGGGCGTGTCTCCATCGAAACTGCAACTACCTAACCTAGTGGTAATTACATCCCAAACCAGGACTAACAAAGGAGCCTACCCTAACAACCACCCATATGAAAATACCGAAAGGGGGTATATCATTAATTAAATGGGTCTGTCTGCAATACGCAAGACAACATGAATGCATGTCCCCCATCTCATCCCCCCCTTTTTTTTGTTTTTGGCCTCCATTGTTCATATTTCCCTCCCTTTACCTAGGCGATTTCCCCGTATCCTCATTACACGCAGCAGCCTGTGGCGCAACGCGACTCCTCAACTATTACTCCGTAGCAATTTTTCTTTCCTAAATGACTAGTTAGTATCACGAAGAATGCTCAAAAATCACTCGAGGTCAGAAGGAAAGGAAGAGAAGTAGAACTTACCAGTCTCCTTATCCATCCGTAGATAGAATCAGTACTCGATTCCGACCGAAGTCAACCAATTATGTTCATTGGTAGCCTTCCAGACCTCCTGGCGGTGGAGGATAGAGTTGACCCGTTCCTCAGCTGTGCCTTCAACTCCTTTGCCTTTACCTTCAGGAGCGTCAGTCATGCGTACGTCTCCATCACTGTCAACATTTCCGGCGGCGTTAGTCGTGGAAGCAGCGCCAGAATTGTAAGCATGCTCGTCGTCCATGGCGGCGACTCCTGCTCTCATCATGAGCAAGTCCGGCTGCAGCGGGGCAGGCACAAGTCGACCGATGGCGTGCCCGGGGCGCACCAGGACGTGGCTCTTTCGGCGGAGCTCGAGGATGTCGACTTCGATGGTGTTCGCCGTGACGAAGTGGTACACCTGGACCGATTTCTTCTGGCCGAATCGGACGCAGCGGCCTCGCGCCTGCTTCATGAACGCGTCGTAGTCTTCCTGCATGTCGACCAATAGGGGCGCGGCGAACATGACATGGTTCGCATACTGCAAGTTCGTTCCCGCCGATGTGGGGTCGTTGAGTTTTAGGATTCGGACTTTCGGCTGGTAGGTCTTTTTGCTGACGGTTGGAGGGATGTTTTTCGCCCACTCGTTAAGCCTCTGCTTCAATTCACGCTCACGGCCGGCGGTAGAAAGACCTCGCTTCTCGCATTCAGTCTCAAGCCGAGCTTGTTTCATGGAACCCAAGCCTTTCAAAGTTGCGAAGTCCGTTTCTTCCACCGGCGAGTCGGTAAACCCAATAGCGTTCTCCCTCAGAGCAAACTTGAGCTCTTCGATATGCTTGCGAGACTGGACAAATAGGATCGCGTGCTCGTCCTCAGGAATCGTCTTGATAGTATTGGCGATCATTTGCGACTTGGAGCTGATAAGTCTGTGAGGGGCAACCGAATCATCAGTTCCAGGATTCAGACTTCTGTGGCGGCTGCGAAACTTTGCCACGGGGATGACTCCGCTCTTTAGTTCCGATGGGCAATCTATCTTGCCATCGTGTCCTTCGATGCCGCAGTAGGTCGATTGGAGATGACGGTCACAAATCAGGTGGCCACAGCGGCAGACAAAGTACAGATCTTCCGCAGCGTGAAGCGTACCACAGCTATCACATTTCCACTGGGTTCCCTTTTCCTGGTTCTTATTGATCGCAAGAATTCTCTGGGCGATCCTTTCCTGCCTCACGGCGTAGATTACCTGCTCGAATGCTTTCATTAGCTCGAGAGACGTGTCACTGACGTCACTTCTAGTGAGCGTATAAGTGCCTCCTCGAATCTTCCTGGCCGTCTTCAGGACGGGAAAACTGCACTGGCTCAGGACCTGGCAGTTTCCGTACCCAATGTACTCCCAGTCTTCAAGGGTTCCAGCTTTATGGCGTTCCCAAAGGTCTGAGAGCTGGGCAACACCCGTAGTCGAATTACATTTTATACCAACGCTTTCGCATTTGCTTTGTAGCGTGGGCCTTGTATTCTTGGCTTTGCTGGACTTTGCATCATCCTCAAAAGTCTTGTTCGGCTTTGGCGCATCCTCGTCGGCCTTTTTGTCCTCGGCTGACCCTTCCTCCTTGTTCTTTACCAGTTCCTTCAACGTTTCGATTGAAGTATCTCGTCGCAGCGCCGCGCTGATAGGACCGGAAGCACGTTCTAGATCCCGTATAAGCTCAGTGGCTTCTTGTTCATCTATGTGTGGAAGATCTTCCGACGTCAACTTATAGTAATCACTCCAGGAAGTTGATCTGAATTCATTCAAAGTCCTGAAAAAGTCTTTTTCAGTCGAAAAGTTGAAGTTAGAGGTAAGGTCCTCATCTTTCTTGCCACCAAAAATGGCCTTTGACATGAGATCCAAAGTATGCCGTCCGCCACACCTGGAAATATTTTCCTGGTAAATATGATTGAGAAGGTTGAATATGTCATGAACACACTCCTTGGCATTTTGGTATATCGGCTCCCTTCTGCTCTTGAGACGCACAGATAGCCAGGTAGCCTTTTCCGCAGTAACTTTAAAGAACTGAAGGGCGTTTTTAAGTAGCATTTCTCGCTCTTTTACAAGAGATTCGAGGGGCTGCTCATCTTGGTGTCCGTTTCCCCGAGACGAACGAGCAAGAAGTCCTTCGGCACCAATACGTGCTCCTTTCCCATTCCACCCCTCGTGGCCGAGTAGCGGCAGAAGCAAAGCACGAGACTCTCGTGGCAGCATACTTGCATCCATGCCACAAGCTCGCAGGTCTTGCTGGAGATCCAAGTGAACACTGAATTCATACTGATTCAGCTCACATACTACTACTTTCTCCTGAACCTCGATGCGGCCGGCAAGCTCTTGGTCTATAGGGTTAGCCTTGGCAAAGACTTGTAGGAAATCTTCTGCCTTTTGATGCCTTTCGCGAATGACCTGGTCTGAAATGAAGGCACGGCTATGCAATGTCTCAGCATTGCTCTTGTTCTTTAGTTCCGGGCCTTCTGTGATCCGAGGCATTCCCAGACGGCGGTGGGCATGTCGTGCAATATGCACATTGAGGAGCTTTGCGATGCCACATACAGCAGCCAGGTTACTCGTCGGCGGAGTCGCGGACAAAACCCACTTGGAATAGGCCTGTGAAGAATTGACAAAAAGCATCGCTGGGAAGTTGTCGTATGAGAATTCATCGTACACCACGCGAGCGAATGTAAAGGCTTCCAATAAGTGACTGAAAGGTATAGTCAACCGTTCTCGCGATTTGAATCCCTGAGTCGCGTAAGGGTATTCTTTTACAGCCTTCGGTGAATCATTCTTGGGCTCGGCATTGGGGTTGCGATCCTTCTTTGGTGCAGCCGCTCTGACTTCTCCTCGATCTTGGAAGTTGACTAAGTATTCTTGCTGGATCTTGCATTGTTGTTCGCGATGCACCTTTATCGTCTGATGGAGAGCATCAAGCTGCTCTGGGTCGAGACTCTTGTCTTCCTCGATCATGGCAAAGAGTTGGTTCATATGACGCCTAGCAGCGGCTGCTGCGTCTGTATACCAATCCTCAAAAACGCGCGTCTGCACATCTTTCCATATGTCCTTCAAGTTGTTTCCCTTGAACGGCGGATCGAGCGATCCCGCGAATGCCGCAAGACGATTATGATATTCAGTTTTCGAATAGATTGCATTGTTGACGATTATGAGCTTAGCGTTCTGCAGTTGCTGTAGGAGTTTCCAGTCAATTCCATCTTCAAGGTCAGATAGTCTCTTTATCTTGACTATCTCATTCTTTGCGATGGGAAGAAATAAGATGGCTTGTTCCGCCCACTGGTCGACCAAGTGAGACGGCACCACTACCAGGGTCGCCTTTAGATGTATGGCACCGGGTACCTTGGCCTCTCGTACTTGCACTGATCTCTCTTGGTCATGATGTCTTTGGTAGTGTATCATTGCAAGAGTAACAACGGTCTTTCCATAGCCCACATCATCGGCTAGCACACCGCCACGGCTGCAAATTTTGCGCTCTGCACAGCCTAAAAGTCGAAGTTCAAGCTCGGGCACAAGGTATTCCTCCGTCTCTCGTTCGGTGAATTCCTGATTTTCCCGCTCGCGGAAGAGCATCCAGCCAAGAGATCGTGTTTGCGAAGGACTCAACGTTGCCTTGAATCCACCCAGTAGATTATGGTCTATAGATTCGAAACGGGGTCCAGTTTCTACCATCTTCAATGACTGTCGGAAGGGATTAAAGTAATGATTACCTTCAGATGCAATCTGAATATTTTCCGACACTACCGGGTTGAGCTCAGCCTTAACACACGCAGTCAACGTCGCGTTTTGGTCGTGACTCGGAGGCAAATACGCAGCCGCCTTCTGACCGAGACTCAAGGGGTTAACCAAGTATTGCACATCAACAACATACATCTGTTTCGTGTCAGGGTCTTGATTTTCCCGGTTCATTCTTACTCTCACTTGGAAGATTGGGGGCATCTCCTTCTCATGGGTCTCGAATGCTGCAATCGCATGAGAGTGGTGGTGCGCTACAAACACGTTATTGAGTTTGATCCATCTAATTCTGGGTAGCTGGCCAAAGGGGCAGTCTCGACGGTCAGGCTCAGCCCGCCAAGCGGCAAGATGCTTCGCCCAAGTGTCAATATCGGCTATGTTGAATTCAATCCCCAAGTTTCCTATGGAGGAAAACTTGGCATTGAAGTGCGAAATGAATTCAAAGACATGGCCGAGGTCCTTTTTATCAACGATGACCCAATCACCCCTTTGATCGGCGAGGAAATCATATTTTTTCATGACGCTGTAAAGATCACAATCTTTATGCTTCGCGACAGATCCTTCCGCAAGAATATTCCATTCGTTCTCACTAACTGTCAGGCACTTTTCGATAGGGAATGAAAGATGCTCCAGTTTCTCGATATTCGAGTACGTGATGTTCGGTGTTATAATGTTCTCGAATATCGGGACAGATACCCAATGTCCATCTAGCTTCGTCTGGATGGTACTCTTCTCAACCAGTTTTCTGGGATCCATACGAGGATCAAACTTGACATAAACCTCTCGGTACTCATGAGGTTCCATAAGGCGGCACTCATTCGCGATAGCCCAACCATCTTGATCAGGGGTGCCGGTTCTCGTCACATCTTTGAAGAAAAATGCGCCTCCCTTGTCAAGAACATGTAGAGAGCTCTCTGGAGCATCGCACTGAGGTCTAGCATAGTACATCCCGGAGATCAAAGAACAGGGAATGTTTTCATTTCCAGAAACGTTGATATCCATTCCATTGGCTGATGGTGTCGCAGTTACCACCAACGGCGTCGATTTGAAGGACCAGACCCTCCAAGATTGCGGGAGCGGAGGTACGCCCAGAGAGTCGTGGAGCACTATAGTCTTCGCTACAGGTTGGGCCAAGCAAATGGGGTTTACACCAAAGGTCTCGATGCATTCCGTCCCGGAATTGCTCCACGCATCGACATACAAGAGCCAGGTAACTCCTTCTTCTGACAGCTTTGCTCGAAGCTCGAAGCCTTCTGTCGCAGCGTAACAGATAGTGAGCACTTCCGTCACATGGACACTTTTGTAATAGAATACTGTGTGCAGAAGCCTATTCATCACGGCAGGGACGTCAACAATGGTTTTGCTCAACGCATGATCTTCTCGGAGCGGCAGTTGCTCCAAGATTCCCGGTAGTACCATGCCATGGATTGCGACAGTGCCAGGAAAGTAGCGCATTAGCATCTGTCCAACTTCCGACAGCAGCAAGAATGTTGAGGGTCGCGTGGTTGGCTCGAAGCTATGGCACGGGTTGCCAGCGCACCACTTGCAGCGGATGGTGGAACAAACTTTGCACTTCAAGAAATCGTCAGTGCTGTACTTTGCAGATCCGTTGCAGAAACAGTACCGACGGCATCTTTTGACCATCGATGGCACGTCAAATGGCTCGCTGCATGTGGTTTTGAACGCGTCAAGTTCTTGCAAAGCAGATGTTGAGACTGGCTCAATAGGTCTATCATCGGCCTTCTCCTTAGTGGATTGGAAGATTTCACGCAAAGAATGGAATTTTCGGATTGAGGACAGAATGCCGACAAAAGTAGCACCGACCACAGTTGTACTCATGGCGTTCCCCGCGAGGTCTCTCAGTTCCTCTTGAGTCTCTGTTGCAAAATTGATTTGGCTGACAGGCAATCCTTGCAACAGAAGCGTCTCGAAACCAGACAGTAATCGGCTCTGGTCTGTTATCCAATGGATACCACCAGGTGTAAGACACCCGGTTATTCCAAACGGCAGCCTGAAATTGATACGGTCGATATTTTGACTGATATCATAAATCCGGTTCTTGAAGTTCACATCAAATGTGAACCTCTGCGCTCCGATCGTAATGCCACTGTGGCGTCCATGTAAATAGATGATGTCTATGCAATCCTTGGCTCTCTTAGACTGCACTAGCAGAGTAAGTCGATCTATGCGATCGTAGGGCTGACTATTGGTTGAATCCCACTGTGTTATTGGGCGGCTTCCGTCAAGGCCTTCTCTCTTGCGAGTCCGTGTATGACGGGCATTACTTCTTTCCCAATTAGAATCTGGGATGGAACTCAGTGCTCTCTCGGAATCATCTTGGCGCGCTCGTTCTGTCAATGGATGAGCGGGGGGGAGCAACCAGGAGTTGACTGGAGCTGATGCCCTTCTTGAAAGTTCCGTCGAAGTAATCCCACCCCATTCCCTAATGATGGACTTTGCGCCATCAGCCCCAAACACTTCATTGTCGAGGGCAATGAAGTAGACACGACTCCTAGTATGAGGAATATAATAATCTTTAGTGTCCAGCTTGAGATATCCGGCAGAATATCCTAGGAATGGGAACCACAGATTCTCATTCGTCTTCCATGGAGCACCTTGAACATTCTCAAGTAACACAATCTTAGGACGATTCTGCTTTACGTAACTCAACAGTGAAAAGAATGTCTGTCCTGAAACTCCCATGCTGCTCATGTCGGCAAGAACTGTCTCTAACCAGTTAAGCACATATGTGTAGTGGATCGAAGCATCATAGCCTCCTTTTTCTACGACCTTCTTTAGAAGATCTTGATCATCTGTACGGTGATTCGAGTAATCTTTTCGCTTCTGGGTATTTAGCGGCGAAAAGTCGACACAAGCACAGCCTGCAATGAGCAGGTCGATATTTTTGGGTATGGTTTTCATTGCACCTAACGCGGTAGGCCTAGGCATTATGTTAGCTATATACACAAGCAAGTAAGAAATATGATGTCAAACTCACGCTTGACCATCCTTAGGATTGATGAAATCCCGGACATCATTGAACAAGATTGTGTTGTTGTCCGTGTTGCGGGTGATATATGCCTGTTTGAATCCGGATATTTCAACACTGAACACGTGTGAGAATTCAAGGAACTTTTTTCCAGGGTCTTGTCGCTCCCAGAACTCCTGAAGCATTTCGATTGCGAAAACTGGTGCTTCTGTTCCAGAGCACATAGTCGCGACTCGAATATGAATTGGTTCGCCGTCAGCGAGGTCCTTCGAAGAATTGGCCATGTCCTTGATTGCCGAGTAGATATTCTCGATGGGGCGTAATGTTAAGTCTAGGCCATTACGTTCAGTCTCTTTAGCCTGTTCAGTCGGGGCAGACTCAGTCGAAGCAGATTGTAATTTAGCATCGGCACCTTCTCCTTTGTCAAATGTCAAAGGCTCTTCTTCAGTTTCAGGCATTTCTAGATCATCGCCCTTGTCAGGTGCTCCGAAAACTTCCTCGGTATGTATCTGGCCATGCTCCAAGCGTTGGCGCTTCCAGCGACCACCAGCAGGACCAGAGGCGGCTCCCGGAGAGCCAGCCTTCTTGCGCTGTCTCTTGGGGGCCATGTTGATAAGCTGAAGCTTCCCAATGAGATACCGACAACGAAAGATTGATAGATAGTAGTAGGTGAAAGGTCACAAGGGGAGAGAAAATATTTGTGTCGGGCTGATGATATGCGGGAAGCAGTGGAATAGAGCGTCGAGCACAACGGTTCCGATGAAATGTAATTGAGGTAGACGAAAAGACAGTGAATTGATAGGCAAGTGCCTATGATACGCAGAGAATAATGAATTATAGAGGGATTCTGAGGTCAGTGTCTTGTTGAAGATCTGGGTTGATGCTTCATGAAAATAAGGTGAGAAATTGAAGGTGGAGAGTGGCGAGTGAAAATCATATGTGTTTATGCAGCAGGAAAATAATTTAAATAAATAAACAGTGCTATAATCAAAGATCAGACTTAGGGTAGGCACTTAGCAACAGGTCATAGGTCTACAGCTGCCAAAGTATTGCGGAGACCCCAAGGCCACTTGCACGGGGTAAAGCCACAGGCCACGAAGGTCGAAAACGACGAGGGGTCGATGGGAGCAAACGTAACGGAGCATACGAGACAAGGAATAGCTCGAAAGTCAACAATAAGCCATCAGGAGGGGAGGAGACTACCATGTTAGGAAGATATGAGAGGCCAACTTGAACGAGTGAAACTCAGGGGCGAGGAGCAAGAGGGTGATGGGCCGAGACGAATAATATATTGCTCAAAGGGCTCAAAGAGAGAAAATAGCTAAGAATATCATATAATAACAGTCATTCACTGTCATCATTTGGGGTCTTCGAAAACAACAATGTGAAGGCAGGGGGCAGTCAATGATTGCTAGAGGTGATAGAAAGGTTTAGACATTCAGGTCGTAACTCAAATAACAGGCTGCGGGTAACATAGGATATGCTCGCAAGAATGTTCTAGGATTTGAGAATATAAGTAAATCAAAGATACTTCAACTTCCATAAAGAAACATACCTAATTAAGTAGCTAGTCGAACAGCAAGCTGTTATGGCACCTCGCATCTCCCTACATCATCACGTAGGTATATCAAGACGCTCAAGGCATTACACTAGAAGTTTGAATCTAACCCTCATGGGCATCAAAGAATTGGTATTAGCAGTCTGAACCATACTACCTAAGTAGAGACCAATGTTAAGCTGAGATAGACTGCGCATACCTGGACCAGCAAGAACTCGTGATAATACTACAAATACCTAATAATAGGCGAATGATCGACAATAAAGCACGAATACGTCTTGTATACGTCTTGTATGCTTGTATGCGTGATCACCTAATGCGTTAAGTCTACGTGATAGATGAGAGTGGAAGACAGGGCCAACTACAAAGCTAGCCGTTATGAAGATGAAGTTAAGGCGAGTACGCATGGACGCTTCTAAGGTACACCCAGGCCATAGAAAACCTACCTGGAATGAATTCTATGACTTCTTACATAGCTGCAAATAGGGAGAGAGAGAGAGCATGCTGGCTGACTTTTGACACGTCGAGAACGTGGCTGAGAACGTGACCGTGACTGGATACAAAGGGCGATTACAAGACTATTCGCGTTGAGGGTATTATCAAACCCTCCAGACCGTTGTTTAGGTGATTCCAGCATATCGAAGTGAATTTGGCTCATATTGTATTGTTAACGGAGAATGTGATGAACATGATACTAGGTAATGACTTGCAAAGAGAAGAATATTGAAGCTAAGGAGATTGACAGATGAGGTCAAGATAGGCTCCCCGAGCACGTGTCTGGTTAGTAAGCACCATAACAGGCTACAGCAACACTTGAGCACTACAGCAACTAAAGCCACTACGGTCACTAGCCTGCTCCGTGCCTGCCTATTAGGTATCCAATTAAGGCATCCAATGCCCTTTTAGGCTACCACTACAGTGCCTAGTGTGCACTAACTTCACTAAGACATGCTATAAAGCAACAATCTACTCCCGCAATTCCGGGAATTCCAGGCAGAGACAGGTACCTACCTACCTTATGTATTGTAAAACCCCATGCGGCTGGCTGGCTATCGGCTATAACCCCATTTCGAGATTAGCACATAGCAACCTCACTCAGCCGCACCATTATTCTACTCCGCTCTAGAGCTCCTCGTGTCCTTGCTCACGATATATATAATACCTACCCATAGCTCTATCCTAATGTCCCAAGGATATATTGCATTCATTAGTTTTAGTCATTTACATAAGTGACAGTTGTTTTCAGAATGGCTCCAGCCCTCGAGTCAACAGACCTCAAGAATAAGCTGGAAGACCTGTCTGGGGTTGTACTGAAACCCGGGGAGAATCCATACAATGCGCTGATAGAAGTTTGCGATGATGACCCAGTTGAGTTACTCCTGACTACCTGCCCAAGGTACCTCTTATTTCTCTGTGCTCAAAAGCTAACCAGAATGCCAGACGAAAATACAGTCCATATATTCTGCTCACCGCGTTAAGCGCAATGCGCAACAGAAGGACAAATTCCTGGCCTCTGATTATGCGGAATTGATTATCGATCCGTACTTGCTCCGGCTGGAGAATCCAAAGATAGAGCCTGGCTTCGGTTAGTACATATGAGAACATAGCTACCTACCTACCTACCTCGGTATAGATTATCCCTTGAGTTGGCTATGACACCCCAACTTGCTTTAATAAGCGCTGCTAACCGTCTGTCTCTGCAGTATGTCCCAAAACACTTCCTCTTCGCATAATTTACGGCCACCCAGAGCCTATGAGCATTCTACCACATGTTACCAAGGCGTCTGTGTGGGCTCAGAAATACTAACACGTACCTACCACCCAACAGAAAGACCCAAGGAACTGCATGACCTTCTGGGGTCGGCCTCCAATCCACGTATTGGAGCTCGCCGACGAGATCCAGAAGCGACTGAAAGCCCTCTCAGCAAGTGAGTCAAGAAAGAGCCCTTCCTAGCTACCTACTTACCGAGCACATTTTCTTTTTAAAAAAAACGAGACATACCTCAGCCTCTTCATCATACCAACTCAAACCCACATCTCACATCCCCCACACACTAACCACACTAACCAACCCAGACATCTGGCTCATGCCCCTGCACCGAATGCACATCACAACCCTCGAGCTCGCCTTCTCGCGCACCGCGCCCGAGATCGAGTCTCTCAAACAATCTCTCTCGCCCGCGATCCCGCATATCGCCAGCTACACGTACCTCCACCGGTCGCGGCTCGTGAAGCCCCTGATCTCGTACGACCTGTCCGCCTTCGCGCTGTCGTTCCTGCCCGCCGCGGGGGAGCCCCGCCTCTCGCCCACATCCTCCTCGGATGTCGTTGCGCCCGAAAACACCGCCGCCGACGTCGATGGCGATGATGGGTACACGTACCACCACCTGCGGCGGGACGTGTGGGACCAAGTCAAGGAGGCGGGCGTGACGGTCAGCTCGCGGTACGTGGTGCCGAGCGCGCACATCACGCTTGGCAGGTACCTGACGAACGCGGACCACGGGACGCCCGCGCAGAGGCAGCGGTGGGTCGATGGCATTGACGAGATCAACGCGTGGCTGGAGACGGAGGTGTGGGATAATCCCGCGTCCGCCTGGGTGGGCGAGTGGATGGTCGGTCAGGAGAAGGGGTTGGACGTGCGGGTCGGCACGCTTTGGTATGGTGGTGGTCGGACTGTCCAGATGGGCGAGGGATACTAGGTGCTGCTGGAGGTTAGGTGGTCTGAGTTTCTAAAAACGGAACCCTTTCCCGTATATTTTGATCTTTGAAAGCGGTTGGGTGGATTTGAACACCTGCCTGGGTAGATATCTAGATGAGAGCATAAGTCTTAGACAGACCCATAGATATAAATAGCCAATCACCATTGCATTTACAGCAGAAATGCAGCTCTCTCGATACAGATCCGGTACCCACACTAGAGTTCTGAAGGACTTAAGGATTATTATCTATAATTACCAAGAGGGATAGACTACAGTCCACCCAAGGACGGACAGGTTATACACAGCAAGGTATTTAGTCGGCTAGCTATTCGTCGTTTAGTACTGAGTTTCATTATTCATATCCGAGTCGGATAATGTAACTAGAGAGCCACGAAAAAAGGATCGAGTCCTATGACGCAAGAGGACTGAATTGTTCCATTCCTTCTTTTGCTTTTTCCCATTCCCTTGCAGTCGTCACATGGAGCAATAATGAAGTCTAGCAGAGCAGATTCGGTTCTATTCTGACCTATATGCTGCTCTCATACCGAGGATCAAAGACTCCCGTCGCCAGTGAAATGCCCGGGCCATAATGAACCACCCCAATTGCCATGAATGAAGAACGTGGAATATGTTTGAGTAGGAAATGCGTCTAGAACACCAAGGCCGCGCCCTTCGTCTTCTTGTCACCACTATAAAAGGGTCAGTTAAATGTTGCCAAAGTGAGCAGTAGTAGTATGGAACATACCCAAGCTCGAAGTGCTTGCATCGCTTCAGCGCCAATTGTAGCTTGGTTTTGCAAGCGACGCATTCCAATCGCAGCACAACCTTCTTCGTCGTCTTAGCCTTCTTGTGGAACACGGGCTTTGTTTGACCACCGTAACCGGACTGCTTTCGGTCGTAACGTCTCTTTCCTTGCGCGAATAGAGAGGCCTAGATGTACGTTAGCCAATGGTCGGATACTGAGAGCGCCACTACTGGGTTGGGAGGGGGTCGGCGCGTAGGGTTCGTCTGAAGATGGAGCATACCTTGCCAGCCTTGTATTGGGTGACCTTGTGTTGAGTGTGCTTGCGGCACTCCTTGCCTTTGCAGTAGGTCTTGCGGGTCTTGGGAATGTTGACCTAGATGAAATTTCCCGTTAGTCCACCATCCATGACGTTGAATTGTAAAGCAGATATGTGATTATTCTCGATCCAGATTGTGTCATCTCGACATCGATATTCGGGGCACGTAAGTATATCGTATTTCGAGACAAGGCTGGGTATATTCTTGAGCGATGAAAATAACAAGCTTGTTGTCGCTCTGCTTCGTTTCGCGTCGGGTTCTCGTCATCAATCGTGTCCTATGTTCCTCCCAACGAATAACATCGATCGATCCAGACCAAAGACGAATTCCGGTACATTGATAATAAAATGAACATTGAATTGAACTTACCATTTTGACAGCGGTTCTCTGGTTTATTTTCTAGAGAAAGTGTCGGTGGTTGTCGGTGATGTCGGTTAGTTGAATGATGCGAAATATTTCGTGGACCGTTAGTCAAATCGGTTTTTTGCTCTAAATTGAGATGTGTGCGAGAATAAGGGTAAACCACGGTTGATTGTACATGGTGGGGGTATTTTTGTATTTTACCATGCCAGCCGCTGGGGTAGTCATGTGGCCTCGGTTAAAAAGGTGGCTGAATCTAGGTCAAGCCACACAAGCATCACACCTGGCAGGCTGCACCTGGCACTGGGCAAGCATTGCCAAGCGATATCATTGAGCCCCACTTGTAGAACATTGGAGCATCTGAAGACTGAGGTAACTCGAAGCGGGATATCAGAACATTGAAGACTCAATTAAGTTTCAATGTTGAATCTTTAAGAAGCCACAACCACAACTCTCTCCACACGGCAAAGTCTATTCCCAGTGGCGTTGTGCCGCACTCAGTTCCAAGCCTTGAGTTAACTTGAACCTCAAACCAAGCAACCCATCCATCTCTGGAATTGATAGGTAACTATTGACTTCACTGACTGAAGAAACCCACATTTCAAACGGCAACTTGAATTGGCATCCATTGGCATACATTGGCATCCATTGCTAATTGCTTATTGCTTCGGCTTGTACACACTTGGCAGCAATGTAAATTTTCCTGTGTAAGTCTACCGGAGGTTATTCCGTTTCCAAGCCTTCAAGCCTTCAGGAATATCATGGCTTTCAAGAAATCAACTCATGTTTTTCTAGATATCTAGTCATGAGTACACATCAATGATATGATAAAATCGTCACATTTGTAGTTCTAGCCTTTCAATGTTCGCCAAAACTTAACACCAAGCCTAAGACCAAGAATAAAACCAAGAATAAGGCCAACCAACATGACCTAATCCACCAATAAACAGCACCTCTTTAATCCTCGGATACGGCATGTCTCAGTCACATGAATGACTCTATTCGGGGCGACTTTCGCTGCGGCAACGGAGGCTACTAACACACGCCCATGTAATTCAGTGCCGATCCCGCGTCGGATAAGTTGACGCCAGAACGGAAATAAACACCGGTTACATGAACAAATTAACTAGCAAATAACTAGCAAATCAACAAATTTGATATTGTCAGCAGGGATATTATCGAGATTTCTCAACTTTATCACACAACCGCCAGGCTGGCATTATTGGTTCTCGCCCCCCTAAAAGCAGTCCACGATGCCATTCTAGCCGGGCCCATTATACATTTTCCTTCAGATTGGGCACTCACCGCCACAGAAGTCATAGACTTGTTCCGATGAAAATATGAATTTGCTTCCGGTCTATACATATACACATATACACATATACGTACTTTCCTATCTTAAGCCTTACGGACGTCCCCTTACCATGCCCACGAAACCTTGGCAAAAGCTTCCTTTTCAAAGATTGATGGGGCGTGGAGAAAATGCCTGGATCTGCACCAATGGGGCTCGAATATCGGTATTTGGAGCCGGTTGATATCCACCAGAACAGCCACTTAGCCTGGTGCCGCTATGCTTGAACCAGACATGTTTCGGTATACATTCCCACCGATGCTCGGCCTTTGGAGGTAATGGAAGTCATGAAAGAGAAAGACCAATGTCAACAGGTTCAGTCGAAATCCAACAACCCGCACCAATATGACATGGTTACATGCAAAACATACTGCTTCGTTTTCCGCGTAAATAGGAAGTGATTCCCCCATGGCTGGTCTTGGATGAAGTCATTCATTTATTCTCTTATCTACCCAACTAGCATCCATAGCTAGAAAACCCTATCGAGCCTCTTAACAAGACAATCTGTGACGCGGATAGGTTTGTTCTCAGTTATTCGTGTCAGTCTCTTTGTATTTGCCTGTAACTGGTGGTGCAGCGTGTGGCTCTACTTAAATATCAGAGACCTAGCCTACAATGACCTACATTTCTTTGTCCATATCCTCTTTGTAAACATTGAAACTTCAAGCTCCTTCTAATGTTCGAGTCAACCGAAAAGAAGCGCACGCCAAACAATGGCCAAGGTCAGGGCACCGGCGCCAACTCTCCGAGCAGCTCTTCAACCCACTCGGGCGATACCACCGACTCCGCCCGCTCGGCGACTCGACGCAATGCCGACGACGCTGCCCTTGATCGGTGTTCTACACATCACTCGATGGGGCCGGATATGCCGGTTGAAACGATAAGCTCCGTCGTTGAAGTCCCCGACGAAGTATACGACCGGCTACCACCACACCGGAAACTAATCATTGTTTGCTTGCTGTCGTTCTGCTCACTCTTAGCACCGATTTCTAGCACTACCGTACTAGCCGCAACACCAGAGGTCGCAGCTGAATTCGATACTACCGGGTCCATCATCAACCTCGTCAACGCCCTATACATGCTTTTCATGGGAATCTCGCCTATATTTTGGGGCCCTTTGAGTCAGGTGTATGGTAGGAGGCCGGTAAGCATCTCTTCGTTTCTTTTACTAGCCACTTAATGTTTCTCACTATTAGCATATTGAAATAACAAAACAGCCAATAAAGTCGTACCTAGTGATAGCTAACGCCTTGAACGGTAGATTACCCTTATAACAGCTGTGGGGTTCCTTGCCTGTAGCATAGGCACTGCACTGTCCCCAAACCTAGGGGCTTTCTGGGCATTCCGTCTCCTCACTGCATTCGAAGGCACGTCATTCATCTTGGTCGGTGCCTCTGTCATTGGGTCAGCTATACCTTTAAAAAATATACATATATTATCTATATGACCCCATACGCAATGGGAAACACTAATCAAAAGCATAGTGACATATACCGCCCAACGGAAAGGGGGACAGCCACCGGCGTGTTCATGGGAGGCACACTCATTGGCCCGGCCATTGGGCCGGTGTGTGGTGGTGTCATTGTGACTTACGCATCGTGGCGGGCGATCTTCTGGCTACAGACGGGGCTAGCAGGAGTTGCGTTAGTTGGGTCATACTTTCTGCTGCCCGAGACTATTTACCACAAGAAAATCGACGATTTGGTGGGCTACAGTGGCACGGCAAAGGTGAATGTTCTACTCGGCATGATCAACCCTTGGCGCGTAATACAATTGTGGGAGTATCCAAACTTGCTTCTCACGGGCCTGGCGAGCGCGTCCTTGGTATGGAACATGTACTCACTGCTTACGCCCATCCGCTACGTGTTGAATCCTAGATTTCACCTCACGACGCCGCTGCAGGGTGGCCTGTTCTACCTCGCTCCCGGATGTGGATATCTCCTTGGCACATTCGTCGGGGGACGGTACGCCGACCACATTGTTAAGAAATACATCAAGAAGCGCGGGATTCGCATACCCGAAGACCGACTGTATTCCGCCCTACCCTTCACGGGTATCGTCATCCCCACCTGTGTCCTGATATACGGCTGGTGCGTGGAGAAGAACGTTGGCGGCATCCCGCTGACAGTCGTGGCTCTGTTCCTGCAAGGCATAGCGCAACTATTTGCCTTCCCGTCGCTCAACACGTACTGCCTAGACGTGATGCCGGGCCATGGGGCAGAGGTGATTGCGGGGAACTACGCAATACGCTACTTGCTCGCCTGCGCCGGTATGGCCGTGGTTCTCCCGGCTATCGACGGCATCGGCGTAGGCTGGTTCTCGACCGTCAGCGCGCTGTTCGTCTTCTCGGGCGCAGTCTGCACGTACGCGTCCATCCGGTGGGGCAGGAAATGGCGACGCAATATAGACGCCAAGAGAAGAAAAAGGACGGCAAGGAGGAGGATGAGGATGCAGGAGAAGCACGATGGAGATCTGGCCGGTGACGATACCGCGCGCGATCACCCGCAGAACACTACTGCGATGGAGGAGGGTCCGGCTCATGCCGCCACCCAGGGAGAAAGAGGGCTGACGACGCCTGGGGCTCGGGAAAAGGAAGAAGAGGTCTGACGCGATGCGTGTCCTCTCTTTCTCTTTCCCTTTTCCTCTCCCCCTCGCTCGGCATACATACATGCATACTAGGGCGGTAGGCATACGTAGGCGCAAGCCAACGAAATCGAAATCCCGCAAATAGAGTTTCCCAGGAAAGAAAGTAGGGAAACTCTTTCGGGGATGCTCGAGCCCAGCAATAATAAGGCAGGGCTAAGCAAACTAGGCACACACATACCTTGGGTAGGTTAGGTATGTAGGGAAAAAAAGATAAAATATGATATCTTGCAGATCTGGATCTACTGGATAGCTTAATGCAATTAAGAAATTTCAGGAAATTTCAGGAACAACTTTATATATGTGAACCATAGTATGGAAGTGTGTGTGTGTGCCGATTCTTGCCTGGGAGCAGCTTTGTTGCGGCCATGGCCATCGAATGATCTTGGTCAGGGCCAATTTGCCTTCCTTGATATGTACTCCTGCTGCTTTCATAATATACCTTTATGTTGGCCTACATATAACTATGTATAACATATATCATAGGTATAACTACACATATCATACATGCCTACCTATACACATTTGCATAGTCACAGTAAAACCAAAAAGGGAGGGGAGGCAAGACAAGCAGAAGCGCCAGACTGACAAAAAACTTAACTACCTACTATAACTACCGGGTCCCTGCGCGATCTGGCGGTGTCGTTTACCTACACATACAGTAGTTACCTATCGGCTTACCGCGGTGGGTACCTTTGCTCTCGAAGCTTCCGATAGGTTCTCTTTCTATTTTACTATTTTGTTTATTTTATGTTATGTTAATTGGTTTTGTTAATGGGCGGTGATTGAGTTTTTTTTTTGGTTTTGGTTTTGGTTTTGGTTTGGTTGGGTTGGAGGTTGACTGACTGACTGGCCCTTTTAAGGAGAGAACTTCGTACTGTACGGTGGTGCTGTGGTCGTCATTTGCAATTGGAAGCATTACACTGCTTGCATTGATACATAGTTATCTAGATTAGGCAGGGGAGGTTAGGCAGGTAGGTTGTGTATGCGTGTATGTGTATATGTGTGTGTGCTTGTGTATGTCTCCATGTCTGTATGTGTGTGTGTGTGTGTGTGTGTGTGTGTGTGTGTATAATACAGCGAGCGAGCGAGTGAGTGGATGGTGCAACAGAAATGCACCGTTGACGTATGCAGTCCCTCCCAACGTTCGACTAAGCAAGCGAGACAGGAGTCGTGAGACCTTACACCACCTTCACTTATTACTGATATATCTAATCTAGTGCCTACATTACACCATGTTCGCAGTCACACGGGTTTTTTGGTTCTGGAGATGAGACGAAAAACTGTATTGTGGTCTCTTAATTACCTTCCTAAGCTATTCCTCGTTGGTAAATAGAAAAATCGTGATCAACCATCTGTCAGGGATCTGACAGATATTTAGGTACCTATTATTACCTGCCTACCTAACCTATCAATATAATACCTACATTACATTAACTAGGTACGCACTGAACATGCGAGACGTGATGAAATGACAGAATGACTTTGAAATAACGTGATTAGCGATTTAAAAATAGGCACACAACAATTAATTAGTAGATGACCTACCTTTAACGCTGCGCGATGCTGACCAGCTCTCTTCGTTTTGACACCAAATAGTTACAAAGCGTCGCATGAAACAATCCCGGGATGCGGTGCACGCATCGTTTCATCTTGGTCCGGGCCGGATCTTACGGTCCCACTAGGCAAGCAGCCATCAGACGACTTCTCGGAAGCGCTGCATGGAGAGGGGCCCCATATCTAGATCGACGACAGCAGGAGGTAGGTAGGTAGCAACAACCACGCAGCCCGCCGGCCCGCCCGTTGGACCGATCTGTAGTGTGGTGTAGGTATAGTATGACGGCTAATTCTGTCCACCCATTACTTATGCGTAAAGGACGTTGGACGAAGATTGTCGACATGGTATGTGATGTACCTACCTATCATGGATTGGATTGGATTGCTTTATTCAGAGTCCAGACGTTTGATTTTGAGACTGTTCGACTGTTCGACTGTTCCCGCTTGAACTACCCGACGTCATGAGCGCCGATCCCTTGGTTCATTACCCGCCGTGCCCACTGGGGCTCAGTGCAGTGCTTACTCACATTGTATGTATTGAATTGTATTATTGTGCATTGTATTGGGTGTATGTAAGAGCCAATCGTAGTTGTTCCTATTCTATGCAGTAAAGATCAAGGCATACGTATCATGCAGGTAGTTTCCATAGAGGCAATTGACATTCCTCACGATGGACCCTCGGGGGGTTACGAGGCCATATTAGGTTTAAGTGGTTGCGAATTGCTTCTTGATAAGAAAAAAAAACATAAACCCGTCCACGTGTTCTAATGTCTTGAATGAATGCTATCCAGTTGTATATAATCGTATTGTTATGTTGGTAAGACTTGAATTGAGACTCGAATCCATGTAACCTAGATGATTAAGAGCCAATGCAAGTTCGTTTCACATTTCGCTTGAAAGCCACTGGCGACCGTTTAACTGTTGAACTTGAACGTGACAGAGTGACTTGGGATCTAAATTGGTCCGACGGGTTCAAGGAAACACTAAACTAAAACTCGGCGAATCCATTCGTTCGGGTTGGGGTTTGTGTGTGTGTGTTGCTTTGCTTCGAATAAAATAAAAATAAAAAATCATCAAAGTCAAGGTAAGACAACCACTGCAGTTGACATGGAAAAAAAAGATTAAAGGGAAATGAAGCCACAAAGAAGCGAGCTTCCCAATGAAAACGACTGATTAGGTGACACGATGGCCTGAAAAGGGAATTCGAAATAAAAAAAAGAAATAGAGAATAACTACCTTACCCTAGTAGGTACTAGGTACTATGCCGTAGAGAAAAGATATGGGGATACCCTTGCAGTTCAATATGCACATATGCACAGTTGTACCAGGGCCTAATCCAGGGCCTATCCAGGGCCTGTAGGAATTGAACTCTACACCCCACACACCGTACACACCTTAAAAAGGTAGAAAGGTTTATGCTGTGCTACGGGTCTAATCCGCGTAGAGTAATGGTGCAATTTAGTGGCCGAACGGTTGTGTCTCAGGTCGGATCTCACCAGCTCGGCGTCGTGCGTTCCTTGGCGATTTGATTTGATTCCCTGGCAGATTCCCTGGCAGATTCCTCTTTGCTTGGCGGCTGTGGCGGCAGCGGGAACAATCTTCAATGAACAAAGATCGTCACTATTCGACTGGCTACCGAACCAGCGAGCCAAGACTACTTCACCTCATCTCCACAAATCCATTGCCGATCATCACACTACACCTGCATTTCAACTTCTGGGGGGGCTTGTAACCCAACCTCATCGAAGCTTTTTCACCCCTATGTGGAAAAAGGAGATGTTCAAATGTTGTTCTAAGAGATGTACTAACCTTAGTTAAGTCTTTGAGTAATACTGTACTGTGTACTTATTCCCTTACATTGAGGCTCTCACAATCGTTGTACAAGTGTAATGTAAACTACTGCAAGTGTACGACATATGCGCATGTACTACATAAACAAAAGGGAAAGAATACTAACCTAGCTAGTTACTTCGTAGCATGTGAAAGAAAAGGAAAAAGCGAACGACAAGATTGCTTGGCATAAATGACGTCGGACCTTATCTCCTTTTGAAACAAAACACTTGACATCTTGGAGCTTCTATCAGAATCTATCTGACAGTATCTGTACCTACTTATGTATGGCAATGTATGCCAGTATATGTAGGCTTTTTATTCACGATGCATGATGCATGTACCTCTACACTCTATCTACTATGGTATGGTACATATACCCAGACTCACAAGACTCACAAGACTCACAAGACTCACTCGTTTGGGCATTGGGGGCAGTGCAGTTGCTTCGTTCATTGCGCGTTTCCAATGATTTGACCCTGAAAATCTGATGATGAATTTGATAAAAGGTTATTTGGCCAGAATCCACCGTCTGTAACGCTGGGCGCGAACGATAGAACATAAAACATGGGGGAAATGGGCTTGTCCCACCAGTCCGCATAGAAAGCCGCCCTGACAGCCTTGAGAGGCCCCCCCTTATTCCCCTGTAGCCCTGTTTCTTGGCGATGGAACCCTGCTTCAAGCCTCATTAATTCCCGGGATAAATTCTTGAACATCCAAAGTTGAAAAGCAGATGCGACTTAGGTAGCTGCTTTTGTTGTAGAAGTGTCGGTTACGAAACAAAAGACAATGTCTAATAAGAGGATTTTGTTCCATCTTGGTAATTCTTGCGACAGTTATGCTATTATAGTATCTTAGTATCTACTGTAGCAGTACTGCTTGCTGTAAGTGCAGAAAAAAACTCGAGTAATGTAGTGTAGTGGGTTATACACAACGTTTTTTCATCAGGGTTACGAATACTATCCATATGAATAACATGACAAAGTTTCGATCGTCCCCTTTAGCGGTATTTCCCTCCCAGCCTCGAAGAATGATTAATTTGGTTGAACATATGCGGACCTACATGTCACACGTGTGTGGACTCGTCATACCGCCCTGCACATCACACATCACTCTTGAGGAAATGCTTAGGTGTGCAGCAAGATCCTGGATGAAGCCGAGAAAGTTCGTAGATGCAATGCAATTACTAGTGCACTGGGAGAACGTGGGAGGAAGTCCGGGAAACTAAAGTCAGGCTAAGCATAAAGTGAGTATAGAAATCCAAAAATAATAGTTAAAATACATACATTATCAGCTGGGCACAATGGCACAATGGCACATACGAAATGTCCTGCAGATGCTTTTCTGTTATACCTTTAGCTAACATTGAACCCAGCCAGTCCCCAGCCTACCCTCCTACTTAGTATGTAAGTATTTCCACATTCGATCTACATATGTACGTTTTGGAAATGCAATTATCTCCACGAGCTGGTAGTGTCCAAGAAGATCGACATCATATGTCTCCTTTTTTTTTTTTTTTTGTTATTCTCTCCTTTCTTTCAGCTTACCAACCTTCGAACCTTGGACGATACATGATACTTGAAGAGTAAGTAGGTACTACTAGTAGGTACTACTAGTATGTACCATTAGATTAGACTATCAGGTTCAAGGTTGCGGTTACCACAGTATCGTTACCGTACTTGCCTTCAACATTTGAAGTTACATACCTATGTAAGTACATACTACATAGTATATTAGTATTAGACTACTATTAGTATCTGGTACCCAGTTATACCGGTTGTGGTTTCCTTGCTAAAGTACTAGCAAATGCCTGTTGATGCCTGTTAGAACACGCTCATTGTTGGATTGGACCTGGATTGGAACTGACAACCGAGTCAAAGCAAACCTCTTTGCGACAAACAATACCCACCACCGACTCTTTCCATTTCTAATTCTTCTACACTACATCGTTCATCGTACATCACTTTTTCCTTCCCGTCTTTCTGTTGACCAATTTAGACTCTTTCTTCCCCCCATTCAAACCTATTGCTTCCCTCTTTCTTCTTTCTTTTTTCCTTTTCCCCTTATGAAGTGGCGTGTTTCACCGCACATTTACAATCACATTATTTCTCAAACCTCGTTCCTTCGTCTCCATTTACATCCCCATCTAACATCCTCCTCCACCCCTCCCCCCCTCCACACTCTGCACGCCAACTTCTAACAATCCATTCCTAGACCTACAGAACACGACACTTTCTGTCTGTGGAGAGCACTCTTTTTTCTCCTATCTAATAATAAACCTGCAACCCATTTCCATTCGTTCATTCATTCGATAATTCAGTCTGATTCCTTTTTTTTATCAAATTTGATCCTATCATCCCCTCCAAGGTGCCGCAGCTCATACTCCGAAGATCTCCACAAGTGAACCGTCCTTCAACATCCGGTCTAAGTATCCATCAGACTGACGTACCGGTCGGAAGACCAAGAAGGAAAACCACTTTGTCCGATCTTCTACCTCGAGTTGGCAAGAGCTCGTTGTTGTTGACCTCAATACGAAACGTCACAGCTTCGCCACTTATCACTTACACCCGGCTACCAGGAGAACGACTTTCACACCTTTTCCCACTAATGAGCTGAAATACAAGCTTGCCATTCTCGATGCTGAGCATTGATCTTTTTTCTTGAGACTTCTAATTCAGATTCGCCAAACGGAACATGAGTCGTATATCTAACTACGTGTCCCGAAAGTCGGGCTCATTTCCCAACCTAATGGCTCGTAAAAGCGAGTCCTATCTACCAATCTCGACCAAGCCGGACTCCAAGTTCCGAGTGAAGGCCTTGCTAGGCCACTGCCTCTACCGACGGGTAGTGATATGGACCATTGTCACCATCCTCGTGCTATCAGTCACCCTTTTCAATCCAAGCTTAACAGCCAGATCTCGAAATGTCTTGGGCTTGGTACACGGAACTAAAGTACACGGAGCCAAAACGGAAATTCTAGACATTCCTCAGATGAATGGTGTCATGAATCAGCAGAAGCAGGACAGTGAAGAAGTGATGCAGTTGAACGATGTAAATGTAGGAAAGGAAGATGACGAAGAGCAGCCGGAGCAGAACACGGAAGAAGAAGAAGTAGAGGAGACGGAGGAAGCGTACGATGTAAACGGACCTCACTGGCTGAGATATAAGCAGTAAGTTACTCCCGAATGTGGTTCAGCAATGCCAATGCAGAGCTAACAATAAATTCGCAGCCTTGATGGATACTACAATGGTATCAAGGCACTTGTCTCATTTTGGGACTACAAGCCTGAATATCCTAAAACATCCTCTACTAATGAAGCATCTGAGGCTATGCCCACTCTTCGCCAATCCGTGCCTCCTAAGCCCAGTGCGTACCACGCTCACCCCGATTACGATTCCGATGAGTATCAAAGAACTCACGTGCCTGTGAGCCATTGCTACATCGATGAGGATAAGAAAGTCCCAGCTCCAGAATTATACGCATACAACGGCGTGCCCCAGGGTCAGCCAAAGGCAGCTCTCGGATCGTACGACATATTCGGCTTACGAGAAGACGTTTGCTTTGATCGTTTCGGTCGCTATGGTCCGTACGGTCTTGGGTATGGCTTGGAGCAGGGTGGAACTGGTCAGGCACTCGATACTGAACAGGAAGGTAACGAGGCAGTATGGGAGAAAACCGGCAAGATCAACTACGAAGGTGTCGACTGGGCGGCAGCACAAGACCGATGTTTTAAAAGCAATGAAGCTCGTTTCTTCACCGGCAACGAAACTAGAGATTTCGAACTATCGCAATCCAGCCGCAAGAGGTTGGATCGAATTGCCGTAGTTGTGCGAACTTATATCGGCTTCCAGTGGACAAGCCATGCCGTTCTTAACTTCCGTGCTATGGTTAATGAGCTCAATCTTAGATCGGGAGCTGAGTATGACATTCACTTCCTCTTACATGTTCGAGACAACAATGAGCCTATCTGGGCAGACCCGGCGACAGTCCAGAAAATTCTCGATAACAATGTTCCCCCAGAGTTCCATGGGCTCTGCACTCTCTGGTCCGAAGCCCAAATGAAGTTGTATTATCCAGGCAACTTCGGTAACACCTTCGAGAATCCTTCCAACGGTGATATTCACGGAGTTTACCGATCCGCTCACATGCCGCTCCAGCATTTTGCCATGATGCACCCTGAATATGCGCATTTCTGGAATTGGGAGATGGACATGCGTTGGACTGGATCATACTACGAACTGTTTGACAGACTTGGAAAATGGGGCGCAGACCAGAGTCGATTGGGTATGTGGGAACGATCGAGCAAGTACTACATTCCAGGACTTCACGGAAGTTGGGAGAACTTCACCGACCTTGTTCAACATGAGACGGAGGAATCTGGCAGACGACCTGTCTTGGGGCCGGTGGTTTTTAATGGAAAAGCGGCCCTCGAAGATGGCGAAGTCTTCCTACCTGCGAGTTGTGCCAGCGGATCGGACATGACACAATGCGGTGTTGGCGAGGATGCGGATCTTATTACGCTTAACCCGCTTTTCGATGCCGATGAATCCGGTTGGGTCTTCGCTGGCGATGTTACAGGTTACGAGATCCAGTACGAGAAGCCTCCGCGAAGGTGTGCTATCGTGACTGCTTCACGATTGTCGCGCCGTCTATTGCGCGTGATGCACGAGGAAACATGGCGTCTACATCATAGCATGTTTAGCGAGATGTTCCCTCCATCCATGGCCCTACACCATGGTTTGAAGGCCGTATATGCTCCCCATCCAGTTTACCTAGATCGAGCATGGCCTCAGCAAGAGATCGACAATGCCTTCAACGGTGGCCGCGACCACACTTCTAGCGGCCACGGCTCCCCATTCGATCTAAGAAATGAGCACAACCACAAGGGGACAAGTTGGTACTACAACAGTGAATTTGCTGGTCTACTATGGCGTCGCTGGCTCGGTTACGCTCAGATGGATGGCAGGGGTGACAACGGTGGCCGTGCCGGCGAAGGCACGCCAAGAGGCGGGTTGCTAGACGAGCAAGATCCGAAGAATTCCGGACGACTATGCCTACGGAGTATGCTAGTACACCCCATTAAGTGGGAAAACCCTGTCGAGCAGGGATAGAATTAATTATAATGCGCGAAAAAAGTCGATTTTCTTTTGTGCAAAGTCTAGAAGAACTTATCAATGCACACAGCCAATGGCAAGGCTAAACGGATAACATAGAATCAGAGCACTGAAAACAGGAGGCATCAGAAGCCTCATCCATCATGCCTCGTGTATGGAGTACTACGAGCAACGGCATATTAGGGGCGTTCGCATATGAGGAGTCAGGCCCATTAATTTCACTTGATAGTCATTTTCGTCACGCATTGCGCGCGTTTAGGGAAGCATGGTTGACCTTGGTCTGAAAGAAAGGAGCCTGCTGTATTTGCTTTTGGGTTCGAAGACGCGGCCCTTTTTGTACATTCATATGACGCGAACAACTCAGCTTGAGTCATTCGCGCAAGGAATCCACTTATCTAGGTACCTTCATGGAAGTTAGGGAGGGGGGGGCTCAGAGGAGAATTGAGAGAATTCTAGACAGAATTCTCTCCGATGTGTGGAGTTGGGAGGCTTGAGATGATAGGAAATGTGCAGTGTCAACTCCATGTATATAATGTAATATCAAAAAGAGCTTTTGCTATCTACTAGGCTGATTGTTTGTGAGACTGACTGGTCGTGATCGTGCTTGATGATTACTTAATCTGATGTTGGTGAAGATCTGGGATGGCTGGCCGTCAATTACCCCTGAGTTTTTGAGCTTTTACTCGAAGTAGAGGCTAATTCGTAGCTTCGTATATAAATACCAGGTACCACGTCAGAATATCTACTAGACAAAATGCTTGGGCTATAGCCTGAGATTAATAGATAATAAGATGTCTAGGTACCTAACATGATGACATTCATCTAGGTAGGTTAGTGTTGGTTGTCCATATAGGAAAACGGGAATGACTCGCTACTTTCATGTCATTGTGGTCCTCCTTATTTCAAGTGTCTACCTATCTACCTAGGGTAGGTTAGTATCATACCTACCTACTACCTAGTAGGTGCTAGTTATTATGTAGATAGAGAGGTAGAGAGGTAGAGAGGTAGATGGATGATTAGAGCGTTGGCGTGTTACCTACCTACTGTACCTACCTACCTACCTGATACCCTGGGTAGGTAGGTTAGCACATCTTCAGACCCCTGGCTAGATCGTGTGACGGTGATACGTAAGGTCTCTGGTTGGTAGGTAGGTAGGTAGGTAGGTTAGCTTCGATGTTTGGTGGAAGACTGAGGAGATTACCTACCTAGGTTAGGTATGTACGTATTGTACGTAGCAAGTACCTTAGGGGTCTTACGAGTGAGTACCACCGGCCGGCCAGCCAGCCAGCCAGCCAACGAAACAAATCATCAACGAAAGCACAGAGATTCATCGTCACTTAAACAGCAAAGGAGAATGAAAGTGAACGAGCTATATATATTCCCAGAAAAATGCCAGTAATGCTAAGGCAAGTACACCTAACTAGGTTAGAAGCAAGCAAGTAGAATCCTACTTGATGAGAATTTCCTTAGTTATTAGCCAGCCATGCTCATATAGTCAGTCAGTAACCATGCCACACCATATAGTCATCCCATCCCATGGATCCGATGCGATTCCTCCCTACTCTACCTACTCCCTATACCATCCCATCATATCCCATCAACGATGCTCGATTCTTTTATTTTTTTTTACCGGAGCAAAGAGAAGAAAAGTAAGGCAAGGTAAAATCATCTCAGCCACTCAAATCCCCTCCCAAATGGCCAGTCAGTCAACCAGACGGTTATAGCAAGGTAGTAAATCCTTCTTCCTCCTCCTCCTCCCTCCTTTTGCTCTAGCTTATGGCCTGCCTCGTGGGTATGGCGAACACCAACACCAACAACAGTATAATCATCTCCCTTTCTCTCGCGGTCGAGGAAACCATTAAAGTAGGAACCACGATATGGCGATTCGTTAGCTCGAGAAAAACGCGTACCTAACGTTCCGTAGCAAGGAAGCCGTTTCGGCTTACAGGCTCGAGGCAGAAAAGAGGTAGACAAAGTGAGGTGGATAAGCACGAATAATAAGCAAGGTAGGTAAGGTAAACGAATAAGTTCATTGCGCATGCCAAAGATAGATATATACTGTATATAAAAAAAGGTTTAAAAAACATTTTTGGAAAGAATCTACTTTGGAACTGAAGAATTCTTCTCACTTGGCTCGGAAGCAACTCCGAGTCAAGAAAACTTGAAGAAAAGATCAAGTTTGGATTTGCCAACGCAGACTCCGGCCCAAAATCCAGTCCGGGGACGGCGGGCCCCCTATCGGCAAACAAAACAAAGCCGGCGATACCGAGAAAAATACGGATGGGGGAATGACCGGTAAATTCGGCCGTGGTATCAGAATCAAGCGAAGGGGGGTGAGCCGAACGCCACACACAGTACGCCGCCAACGCCATCAAACGCCGTCTTCAAATAAGTTACGCACAAGAAAGGATTTTGCCCGGGAGGTGGGGATGTCGGCGTTTAGTAGGTGATATTTGAAACGCGGGAGGTTCGGGTGAGATGATGTTGAAACTATCACTTAGAAAGGGGAGACCCGAGAACGGGCATGGGCTATACCCGTGTTTATCGGCAGATCGAGACGGACAGTTCCACGTCTTCTACTTCTTCAACACCGCGTCGTAGATGCTGAAAATACCGGAGATGGCAGTTCCCGTGAGAACACCTTTGTAGCCACCATACACGGCCGTGTTGATACGTGCAATAGACGTCTCATCTACCCAGCCGCCAAATGTAACGCCCTGTCCATATACAACATAGGATATTAAAGCTTTGACGATGCTATAGGTCAGCGGGTCAACAACCGTGTCTGGAGGAGCAGCACGGCTACGAGTCACGCGATGATTGTGGGGAGCGCCAACAGTCAAATTGATGAAGTAGCCGGCAATGCAAGGCAGGATGGTACTTGTGAAAGCCCAAAGGAGAGCAGGCGACCAGAACGACCATGTAAGTAGCAGGAACATGTCTGGGACGAAGACGGGAACGTCGTTGGTGCCAAGTAACGCGATAGCAGGAATGGTGAACGCGTATCGGTCAGCCAAGATCTCTGGGCGCAAGAAGTACATCTCAAACGCAGATATGGCGAAAAGCACAGATGTCACATTCGACAAGCTCTCGCGCGTCGCGTGAGTTGCTTCTGTGATTCCCGACTCCTTGTACATAGACATAACGCGTGTTCTAACAGCTATGGTGGAGCGGTCGACAGCTTCAGCAACGTCGGCAGGAGTCGCAGGAAGCGGAATGCGACCCGCCAGTGTGAGTGCGCGACCAGGAGTTCGTACAAGCGCAGAGGAATTGCCTACAGGCTCGTCGTCAGATCTATTGGGCAGCGTTAGCAAATGCAGCAATTGTCGCAAATCGCGACCCGACTTACTCTGCAGGAGCGGAGAACTCTTCGGGAGCTCTGGTGGCTCGGCGTCTAGGAGCTCTGACTCTCTCAACAGGAGCATCCGGAGCGTCCCTCTTCACGGGGGAACCAGCAGTCCGGGCGCGACTGGAATAGTAGTTGGCGAGCTTGGGATCGGAGGAAAATTGAGATGAGTTTTCGGCCAAGTACTCGTCGAGTGCGAGCTCGAGTTCGGTTTTCTTTAACGATTCATAACTATTTGTCGCAAACAAAGAAGAAAAAACGTGTTAGCCATGTGGTTCTTGTCTTGTCTCGGAACGGCGCGTTGGTAGATCGCAATGGAATTGTCTTTGCTGTTCCTGCATTCCTAAGCTAAGACGGTGATGTAATTCGGTCCCGGTTATGCCACGTCAAAATCATGACATGGCATAGCATAGCATAGCACTTAGTATGCCACATTATAATGTAATGTGTATTGTCATGCCATCAAATCACAGAGCACTTGCAAGATCACTTGCAAGATAATAACGCGACAAGCTTTGAGACTGGAATGAATACTCTCAAGGTAAATTGGTAACTTGAGTAAATTGAGGATTGACATGTGGTATGTTCTAGCAAACAAAAATGTACATACTTCTTTAAGCCGGTATGCTGAGCAAGCTCAGTCAGATCCGTCTTTCGCTGCCTCTGCAGCCAGCTATTGGCACCGGACATTTTTTTTGGTGTGTACCGAAGAAGCTTGGAAGGTTTGCTTGAATTGAAGTCTGTATCAACAATGTCGCGTAAAATAGGCGACCAAAATTCAATGATTTTCTAAAAGTTGTATGTAAGGGATTGGTGAGGTTACTGGGGTGCAAGTTTACGTTGTTAAGCTGAAGTTTGAGGATGATGATAGCAATAGTATCATGAATGATAAAATGAGATAAAGAGATAATGATGGGAGATGAGATCGCACCGTGTTGCGTGTTGCGATTTGAAGCGAGGGGCGCGCGTGTGTATGTATTTAGGTATGTATTGTACAAATAATACCAGGTAATAAGGTCTGGTCACTGTAGTCTGTTGGTAAGGTAGTAGGGTAGTAGGGTAGTAGGGCAGTACATAGAGTAAGTAGTAAGGTAAGTTAAGGAAAAGCGTGGCGTGGCTTGTTTATGTTTTCTTATTCTGTTGACGTGCAGGTGCGGGAGTCGGGAGTCACAGCCCTGGAGTTTCTGCAGTACCCTAGGTTAGGTAGCTTCCCCTACAGCTAACCTTGAACAATGGCCAACTACATGTACTAGGGTTTGTGATTGCCAGCTAAGGAACTAAAAGCTTGCTGGGGCTGCACCTCTACTAGGGTCCTCCCGGCCGTTTACAAGTCCAGGGTTAACCACCTAACCAGCTACATAAGCAGCAGTCTTTGCCTCCGCTCGGCGCGTGCTACGTCAGTCAATTGAGAAAAAAACAGCCGTCATTTGCCATGTCACCTACTTCACTGTTGGAGAGTCTGGGCTACCCAGGCACCGTGTCATCGTCCCATTTTAACCAGTTAACCTGTGGAGACGAGTTTTCCTTCATGTAGAAAAACAAAACAAACAAAAATGTTCATGGTAATTAGTTGTATCCTCGTCCAATTTCGGAAAGTTGACAATCATATTCATATCGTAGCTTTAGAGGCCTTCTTAAGTTGTTGACTGTTGAACACTGTTCTGGTGTTTTGTACGGAAAAGGTACCTCTAAGATGGTTTATTGAAGAATTGGTGATTAATATTGCTCAAGCACTAAGTTACATTATGTATGTAGAATGTAGGTACATGTACCTTGCATGAATTTGTCGTTGCCGACATGGAGTTCGACACGAATTCGTAATAGCTAAATCGTGATATATAAATGGTCTTGGTCTCCCTGATATGCCCCCTTTTCATGTTTAGCCATACCTATACCAAATAATACAGCTGGGCAATATAGACAGGTACCCAGCAATAATTCGTTTTTACATGTTGTCCAAGGATATCTCATCATTCAATCCAATTGACAAATCGCTCATCGCCTCTCCTCACTAGCCTGAGAGGAACATGTCTATCACCGTGTAGCTTCAATGTGAGCAAACTCGTAGCCTCTTTGACGGTCTCCCTTGACTTCTTCTGTGCCGTCTTGTACAGTCCCGCTTTCTCGTCTTCGCTCATTCCAGCAACCTTGTCATCACTCGCCCACTCATCTACCGCGAGCTCAATGCTGTAATTCTGGAAAATAACCGCCAGCACCGACACCAGCTCCACGATGGCGATGCGTCGGCCGAGACACGCTCTCGCACCGTCCGAGAATGGGATGAAGGCGCCCCGTTCCGGCCGGTATAGCTGTGCGCTGGTGTCGGACCCCGCATAACCCCCAAAATCCTCCGTATCTGCGTCTTCGACGGCGGTGGTCTCGTTCTTGGTCGCCTCAGTGTGAAGCCACCGTTCGGGCACAAAATCATCCACGTCCGTCTCAGCGTCGCTGACCTTACTCGGCTTAGTCGGCCAGTATCTTGGACTGCGTTGCGAGGCCACGACCGCCATGCCAATTACTGAGTTGCGAGGGAGCAAATGCTGTACTCCGTCGATGGTGATCAGCTGATCTTGCGCCGGAGATACTCTCTTGGGAATATCGACAACCGGTGGGACCAGGCGCAAAGTCTCATTTATGGCCGCTCCCACCATCGATCCCTGTAAAGAGCTGATGCTCGACTCGTAATCCCACTCGTTCGGATCCTTATCACCTACAATGTTATCGACATCCCGTTGTAGACGCCTTTGCGAGCCTGGATTGGTGGCCAGCTCGATGAGGGCGAAGTGAAGAATGTTGGCCGTGGTTTCGTGGCCTGCTACAATGTTTATGAAAGCGTTGCCAATAATATCAGAGTCCGATAAATGAGCAGTTTGCGACTCCTTTTTGCTAGACCCTTTAGTTGCTGAACCATTAGTCACCTTGTTTCCGTAGCTTGAGCGAACTAAAGAGCCCATTATGTCCAGTCCTTCTGTGTTGGACTCTTTCTGCACATCTTCAATCTTCTCTCGCAAAAATTCGTTGAAGTACCGAACGAGGTTGCTCTCTGCCTCCACTGCCTTGTTCGCTTTCTTGCTGGGAATAATTCTTAGAATCCATTTCGGCGTGATGAGAAGCAAGATGAGATAATCGAGAGTCTGCGCTAGTGCATCTCCAAAACTCATCGAGAACCCTTTGGGAGGATCCTGCGTTCCATACTTAGCCAATCTCGGATCGGTACCTGGAGGGAACTTTTGACCAGGCCAGAGAATTTTGAGGCCAAAGCCAATGTTAGCGATAATTTTTAGCGTGAGCGAGGCCGTGTCCCGTTCGGTTGACTTGAACGTCTTGTTGCCCAAACCATCGGCGCCGAGCCACATGTTAATTAGGCCTTGGGTCTGGTTAATGGACTCCGTAAACACCATGGCGGCATTTTTTTCATTGAAAGAGGCAGAGGTGATTTTGCGGTGCATGCGCCAAGAGGCGCCTTCTAGAGTTAATACATTTTGGCCATATTGCCCGAGGATAGCATAGACTTCTGTAGGCTTGGAGAACGCTTCCCTTTTAGAGGTGATCTGGTGGATTGCCTCAGCGTTTTCCGTGTAACATATAATTCTACCGGGGGAGATAATCATGAAGGTATCACCGATAGCAGCAAATATCTTATGGTTATCTCGGTATTGCCAATTGGGATTCAAGATACTATCCCCGAGTTTGTTAGATCGCCATTCAAGGACTGGCATGCACCTACTTAATAGTAGGTACGTCAATGTCTCCGCTACTCACGGTTCAATGTCCTGCCAACACTTGCGCGGCAAAAGTTTAAACAAGGGAACCCAAACGGCATTTGTTAACTGTCCAATTTGGTTCCATGGACTAATGGCTATAAGTAAGAAGAGGTCAGCTTCAGTATGTGTACCTAGTACCAGTGACATAGGTGAGATAAAGCAGGGTACTTGGGTACAAGAAAAGGGGTGGGCATTATTTGAAGTTAACCATTGAAGGCTTCAATATTTGGGCCAATCAACTTACGGACGATATAATAGGGGAAACCGGATTGTTTCGCGGCAGCGATGTTAGCTCGAAGCCCTGAAACTATATTGAATAAGAAATACGAAACCGTTGCACCGACAAGCAACAATATAGTAAAAGCCATGATAGTATTTAGTGTTTAGTTCAAAATATCAAAAAGATCAAAGATCATTCCAACCCAAAGTTTAGGTATAAGTGAACAAAGTTTTACATCCCATTCCCTATCAAGTGTCTATAGGGCTGACAAAAGGGGGATAAGATAGAGGAAGGGAATATATAAATTGTACACGTGTAATGTTAACAAACAAAGATATAGACAGGTATGTAAAATATAATACAGTAAGTAGATAGGTAAGTAGGTAAGTAGGTAGGTAAATAGATATGTATCCAAGTCGTGGGAGGTTGGCCCCCAGAGTGGGAAATCGACGGAATCGATGGATCTAACGTTTCGGGACCCTGACATCCCGTGCGCTATCCTACATTTTTTTATTGTCCGTTTATACTTGCCCTCCACTTTTGATGTAAGCGTTTGCACTGGCACCTTCATTCGTGGAAGACCGAATAGAAGTGTGCCTACTTGCCTCCCTTATATACCTAGGGTAGGCACTATAGACATTAGGTTAATGATATCTGGAGTCTAAGGTTTAGACAAGGAAGAATCTTATCGTAACATTTCAACTTGCAAGGTTCAATGTTGTTGTTTCTGCTGTTTCTGCTTTACCGCCCCCGCTTTGCATGTGTTACCTGCGCAGTGCCTACTGAATTTCGGAAGTCACCTTGGCTGCAGAGTTCAAATTCAATTGTCGTTGTTTCCAAGTTGTTTCCTGTGTTTCCTACAGATGCGGCTGGAAATTAAAACTCGCCTTATCTAACCGCCAGTATCTCTTTTTCATCTCTTCTCTTTTTTTGGTTCTTTTTTTCTTTTTTTTCGCTTTTTTCGTTCATCTACTTACCCTCGTCTGAAACTCAAGATCCCCTTGTTTCAGGGACTGTGAGGTTTCAAAATATAAGAACTTTTTCATAACATATATCTGCATTGTCGCGCTCATCATCTCTCTTTGAGAATGATTTGTATGTTTGATTTTCTTCCTCAAGCAATGTGATTTGATGAGTAGGAAAAGTGAGGAAGTTCCAAGGATTGCTTTAGGCAGGTGCTGAATCCCACCTACCTTACCTAGGGATGATAGACATTTCAATGTTGTGCTGCCGTGGCGCTGGAATGAATGTTTCCCGAAGTTTTCGTCCTTCTCCGGAACCACATGTACCCCATTCGCCGACTCTCTTCTAAAGTCACTCAGCACCTTAAAATGACAAGCTGCACGTGAGGGAGAAAATGTCATGCATGCATGAGTTCAAGATGGGTTGGTAACTTCAATGTTTCCAAGTGTGATAGGGGCTGGATTTTCTATTTTTTTTATGTGTCTCGGGTATTTCCGAGGGATTGCGGGCCACGCGGAGTCGTGCAGGACCTCGAGCACTGAACCTTCGGAATTTCTTCTCTGACGTAAGTGAGAGCTAGAGCTAGAACCTCTCCTATCATACACACCCAACATACATACCTAGTGTCAATTCTTCTATTTACTAACCTAGTATACTATACCTACATATGTAGGTACCTACCTTAGACCTCAAATTACCCCACGATCGCCATTCGGAAGGGTCTATCTAAAAGATGGCTTTTATTTCCGACATCAAGCGACTTCATCGAAATAATGTCGCAACTCTGCGTCGCTCCCCGCTCGCAGAGATATCAGGCGCACTTGGTGATCTGGGGACTCTCCTCCCACTGATGATCACCCTCGCCGTCAATGGCTCAATCTCGCTATCGACTACACTTGTATTCTGTGGCTTCTATAACCTCATTACCGGTGTCATATTTGGAATTCCTTTGCCAGTTCAGCCGATGAAGGTAATTAATTACCTCTTCTTAAAATGCAACAGCTCACTTTCTTAATATGTCTGAATGTCAAGGACTAACAATAGTTTCACTAGGCCATCGCGGCCGCTGCTATAGCTTCTCATGCCTCGGAGCGCGAAACTGTAGCTGCGGGTAGTGTGGTCGCTGTTGTTGTGCTTTTCCTTAGCGTCACCGGTTTATTACACTGGATCACTCGCATAATTCCCATCCCCGTAGTCAAAGGTATCCAGTTCGGTGCCGGCCTTTCCCTCATCATCTCGGCAGGCACTTCGCTGCTAAAGCCGTTCGCACACCACTGGGACTTCCCCCTTGACAACCTCGTATGGTCTTTTGCCGCCTTCTTATTACTTGTCCTGACTCAAAAGGCGACTCGATTCCCATATGCCCTCATCATCTTCGTCGTTGGCCTAGTCCTCGCTATCATATCCGTCGTCATCAGCTCGCATCATCATCTACCCCATTTCCGCATCTGGAACCCCTGGTTCAAACTCCCGCAGTGGAGTGCAGATGCTATCGGCATGGGTGTCGCGCAGCTACCCCTCACAACCCTGAACTCCATCATCGCCGCTAGCGCATTGGCCGCAGACCTGCTTCCTGACCTACCTACGCCCAGTGTCACAGCCCTCGGAATCAGTGTTGCTGCCATGAATCTCCTGGGTTGTTGGTTCGGTGCTATGCCCGTATGTCACGGCGCCGGTGGGCTTGCCGCTCAGTACCGATTTGGGGCACGGAGCGGAGCTAGCATCATCATGTTGGGTCTATTTAAGATGCTCCTCGGAATAATATTTGGGGAGACTTTGCTAGACTTACTCAAGGCCTTCCCGAAGAGCTTACTAGGAATTATGGTCATTGCCGCCGGTCTAGAGCTCGCCAAGGTTGGCCAGAGCCTGAATCACGGCGCATCGGACTTATGGGAGGCATCGGTTGATCAGGCACAGCACAAGAGACACCGAAATGTATCAGACGAGGAAAGAGGTGAGAGGTGGACGGTTATGCTCATGACTACGGCGGGTATCCTAGCTTTCAAGAATGATGCTGTTGGGTTCGTGGCTGGGATGCTGTGCCATTGGGCTTACAAGCTTGTAGACTGGATTGAAAGAAGACGGGGTCGTGGCTCAGGTGAAAGAGCGCCTTTGTTGAGCAGGTAGGGCACGTGCCTTATTAAGCAGTGACTCTACCTGACAGCCTGGGTATATACATCTCGGGTGTGTATATATGTGTGTGAGCGTGTATGATGAGTTACCTAAGGTAAGTTTATTTCTCATGGCATGCTGATGTGGTAGTGTTATCAAATATTTATTGAGCATAATGATTCTCTACCTAGTATTCAGGTACCTATTCAATGTTGTACAATACCTAGACCAGCACACAGACAGGAGGGCTTCTTTCATGGAATGTAAACTTTGTAGTACACCGTGAGTTGTCAAGATACTACTACATAATGACTGCCATGTGACTACCCTAGGTTAAGTAAATACCTACGTATGCAGCCAGTCAAAGAGTCGGTGTGAGTTTATCAAGAAACAAGCAATGAATGAATTTATTGATTCGTATAAAAAGGATCACTTTCAATAATACATGTATACATAGTACACTGTACCTACATATTTCTGGATGGTACAACTCCAATAGATATTTTAAAAGACTCCAACTGAACTTGGCCATAGCGTCGACTAGGAATTGTATCCGAGCTAAGCAACCTTAAAAGACCGATTAGCTTGGTATGGTTAAACCAATCACAGCAAAGCAGGTAGGTGGTACTAGGTGCAGCTAGGTTTGGCCGAACTTTTAGAACCATTACAGAAGGTCTTGGCGGGGGATCATCTTCCAGATTGACAGAATTGACAGAAGATTGGCAGTGTCGAGCCACTGGCAAATGGTGGTAAAAGCTTTAGTTTTTTTTACGTTGCAGGAAGGCGGTGACCATCTCAACTCCCCCCCGAACTGGGCAGTACTGGCAGTACTGGCAGTACTTTCAATCAACATTGAATTGGAATACTTTACTTTCCTAATCCAACCAACCAACCAACTAACCAACCCATAATTCATAATTTCCTAACCGGCACGCCGTAGACGAAGGAGCTGTCTCCAATTCAACAGCGATGACTTCGTCCAACGCTGCTGCGGCTGAGGCCGATACTATTCAACCTTTACAATATCGCTCTCCTCCTCTGCCTTTTCCTTCTTCTCCTTCTCCGCTAAGTCTGCCGACTGCAGCCGCGCCCGCATCCACATCTACATCTACATCCACATCAACATCAACATTAACTCCAATACCAAACTCGAACCCAGACCCAGACCCAGACCCAAGCCCAGTACCGGTATCAGCACCGATATCTGCACCCGTATTAGCACCAGCACCAGCACCTATACCGATCCCCGATACAGACCCCAATCCCCTTGATGCTATTCCCAATGCGAATGCGCCTATACCTATCTCGAATAACCAAGACTATTACCATTACCGCGATGACCCTCACGAGATTCACTCTATGCCTTCGCCCCCTACTGTGTCTCCACTGTCCACGCCCGCCGCGACACAAGTCAATATTGGCGATAATGACGATGTACCCGAACTCTCGACTGAACAGCTGCCACCTATGAATGGCGCAAACGACCCGTCTTCTATGGTTCAACTGGCCTCTGCCAACCTCAGCTTGGCTACTCAAACCTTTGGCATGAAACTTGGTCAAGCTCAAATGCTAGACCAGCCTGATCGTCGTTCGCGCACCCAGCTGGAAGCTGTCGCGACTACCGATCCCGAGCCCTCCAACGCAGATTTTTCATCCCGGAACATGACCAACAACATGCCGAATCCTCAGGCTACGGTCGATCCGAATGCGTACATGATGAACCTCGCCCAGGCCACATCTACGCTTTTTCAAAACCCGGGTCCTGCTATTGTAGCACCTTCCGAGGTGTCGCTACAAGCTTCCTTCACGCAAGAGAGCGATGCGTTGACGACAAGCGCCGACCACACGTCTACTAGCGTCAGCCAAAAATTGGAGTCTTTTGCCAGGATAGAATTTGCCGATAGTGTTTTTCAGATGACAACGTATGCCGTCATCATTGGTCGCGACCAGAGAGCTATGGATCAGGCTCGGAGGGATGAGAAGCGGGAGTTGGCTTACAGACGGAAAGTGGAAGAAAATGCTAGGAATGGATTGCCGCCTCCAACGCCCCTTAACGTTGACCGAGGCAAATTTAGTAAATCCTATGTCAGTGAAGAAGGTGGTATGCTTGGTCCTGAATCGGATGGAGAGGATAATGCCCGCCCCGTCAAGAAACGTCGACCGAGCTCGGCGCATAGATCACAAAATGGCGATGATGATGCTCAGAGTGACCATGTCAAATCGAATAGACAATATGTCTCACATACACCCGGAGCTGCCGCGGTTGACTTGGGCACATTGCAGCCATCGCCATCACATATACCATTTGTTGGTATCCATTCGCCCGGGCCGGATATTGCGAGCAAAACTCGTGGTATCTCAAGGCAGCATCTGAAAATTGAGTATAATGAGAAGAAAGGTGTCTTTGAAGCTGTCGCCCTGCACAAAAATGGCTTCTTCTGCGACGACACACATTATGGGCTTGACGATCCCGTTACCCTCCGAAGTGGAGACCGCCTCCAAATCAAGGATGTGGAATTTATTTTTGTTCTCAATGGTGTCGTGCTCGGTAAGACCGGTGGCGAACAGTACCATGAAGAAGAAACGTCGAGCAAGCGTATGTCTATCGGAGGTAAAGAGATGAGCTTTGATTTTGAACATTCCGATCATGAGAATTTCCGAGACACAAGTGACGAGCTATCCGAGATAGAGAACGTACCAACACCTGTCCTTGGCTCTGATGAAGGCGAAAGAGACAATGAAGCCGCTGAAGAAGAACATTCTGACATGGGTGACGAGCCTAATGTTGATGTAGTTGAGTCAGCTGAGATCCAGGATGAGATTCAAGATGAGATTGAAGACCAAGACCAAGACCAAGACCAAGATCATGGCCATGATCCGTCCCAACCCCAGTTTGCGACGCCTGACATGCCCAAACGTCGTGGACCGGGTAGACCACCGAAGGATGGTATAATGTCAAAGAGAGAGCGACGCCTACTCAAGAAGCAGATGCTAGAAACTTCTAAGAAGACTCTTCCTCAAGACCCACAAGGGGACAAGATCAAACGGCCAGTGGGACGTCCTAGAAAGAATCCAGCGCCGGAGGAGGGAGAAAAACCGGAGAAGAGGAAATACAACAAACGAAAGTCGAAAGAAGATGGCGACGAAGGCTCCGATGCGGAAAGACGAGCAAAGGAGAAGAAGGAGAAGAAGGTCCGGCCGAAATCTCCACCTCTAGAACTTCGAAAAGAGGATTTCACTGAGGAGCAACTTCAAAAGCCTACGAAGAATTACGGCGTTCTAATAGACGAGGCCTTGACGAACGGGCCCCCTGATGGCCTTACACTGAAGCAAATCTACAAAAGGATCATGTCGAAGTACCCCTGGTTTTATTTCTCTGCGGAGACTAAAGGATGGGAGAGTAGTGTTCGGCATAATTTGATTGGGAACGAAGCCTTTAAGAAAGCTGAAGGTACCGGGTTATGGTCTCGTGTTCCCGGGGTGGAGCTCGATGCCGGAAAGAAGCGTAAAGCAAGCTCCCCTGACCGACAGCTTGGTCCGCCGCATCTTCATACGCACTTGCAAACGCAGCAGTATTACCAGAATGGTTCTTATCTGCCAGGTAGCAACGGCGGTTTTGGACACAATCTACCAAATTACACAGCCGATATCAAGCACCCACAGACGGGATATCATGCTTCTCCTAGTCAACCTAATCATTCCCATATATCGCCATCTTCTCAACCGATCACTCAACAAGCATATCCTACACATGCTCCAGCACCTGCACAATTACCTCCTGTGTATCTCTCCAGACAGCCTAACAACACACACCAGAGTACATATAGTTCTCCTTACGCGAAGCCGCCTCCCCAGTCCAATCCCTCTATCAAATCCGAAGTCTCTTCAGCTCCTAATCCACAGACTTTACCGGCCGCCCCAGTGCAGCTGCCCACGTCTCACCCCTTATCTCAACAGCAGCAGCACCAACAACAGCCGGTATCCAACACGCCGAACAATGTAGTGCGGCCACCGCTGTCGGCGGAGATCGAACAGGCTATAGCTAAATTCAGAGAAAAGGTGACGGACGCTCTTTCTAAGCAAACTAATCAAGCTCCCCAGATCATTGACTCTGCCATCAATCGGGCGCGAGGGTTACCAGCCCAGACCAGTGTGCCTGCTGGGTTTGAACCGGTTGAGAAATCACTGATGAATGCGGTACAAAACATGATCAGTGAGATACAAGCCAAGCAGCAGCCTCAGACGACATCTGCTTCACCCGCTCCAGCAATGTCCAACGCTGTGAAGCCTACACCAACTCCCAGTGCACCAACCCAGAGCCCGGCACCCACGGCAACGGTGGAAGCTGAAATACAACGCAGAGTCAAGGGTTTCAGGGACACGATGATTGTCGCTCTTAGAAAGAAGACAGATCAAGCAGAGGCTATCGTAGACTTGGCGATCAACCGAGCACGAGGCATGCCAAATTCTGGTCCAATTCAAGGGTGGGAAGAGGCAGACAGATTGATGGTCAAATCAGTCACGCAGATCATTGCTGATGCGCGTAGAGCCCATAGCCTCCAAGTGCAACCTACACCTCTCGCATCTGTCAATGCTGCTCCGCCAACAAATTCGTCTCAGCCTCCACAGCAAGCTCCGTCTGCATCACCCGCTCTAGCACCATCACCAGCCCCTATGGCGGTAGCGGCTCAGGCTAGCCAAGCAGCACCAGCTAATCAACCCAGTACACAACTTTCCCAGGCAACTCCATCGTCTATACCGAAGCCAGCGCCGCCGTCGTTCCCCCGTCCTGGAGTTTCGATTCAACGCCCGACGCCAATGGGTATCTCGCGACCCGGAGCAAATTCAATATCGCGACCCTCCATTGCTCGGAAAGATTCGGGGACTGCATCGTCTGTACCGAGCCCAAGTGTAGCAACACCTACGCACAGTATTCCCAGCCCCGCGCCACCAAGCGCGGGCGTCGTTGACCAGATTGCAGGGCAGAAGCGGCAACATAGCGATGCATTCAGCAATGGTAATGGAGGTTTCGAGCAATCTCAACCTGTTGCAAAGGCTGCCATGCACTCTCAAACGCCACAGATCTCTGCTCCGGTACCGCCCAGTGCAAATGTAGTTGAACAGGTTGGACAGAAAACGTTACATGAAGAGGGACTTGGCCATGGGAACGAACGTGCTGGACAGCCTGAACTAGCGGCGAAGCTTGTTGGACCAGCACCGGCATCCACACCTACGCCTATACCTGCATCTGCACCTCCACTTCCACATCCACATCCACCCGCAATCATGCATGCACCCACACCTAATATATGCAGCCCAGCACCACCTAGTGCGGGAGTGGTTGACCAGATTGCCGGCCAGAAGAGACATTTAGACGAAGGACCTGGTGGAGGCATGGAACAGCCGGAGGCAAAAAGGGCTGCTCTTTCTCCTACATGATGAATATTTTGTATGCGAAGTCACGCCCATAATTAGGAACTAAGTACTTAGGCTTAGTCTTAGGCTAGTAATGTGTCCTGTCCTGTACTTAGAAGAAGAAGAAGCGAAATGGTTGTACGATGGGATCTTTCGCATAGCGAAGTTAGACAGCCACTTACTTGCTTACCTCCTCCCACCCCCTTTTTTTTTAATACCCAACCATCAACCACCATCCCTTTTTTGTTGCTGCTACTGGTGTAATTAAAAGGGAGAAAGTCAAAAATGTTAACCTCGAACTCTGTTTTACTACCTGCCCTATGTGCCCTGTGTTTATGTTTATGTGAGGCTTTCGTGCTACGTGCCTAGGGTTAGTGTGTGTGCGTGTGTGTGTGTGTGTGTGTGTGGTGATTTGGGATACTATGATTGTGATGCCGGCTTTGATCTCGATTTCGATTTTAGTGATAGACAATGCTTAATCTTTTGAGAGGGGAGGGGGGGGGGCATAACTTAGGTAGGTAGGGAAGAGAGTAAAGGGAGGAAGACGAGGAAGAAGGAATGGGGATAGGGATAGGAAGGAAAGAAAGAAGATGGAGCAGGACGGAAGAGATTATAAATATGAGTAAAATTTTCAAGATACAGTCAACTAGGTTACTTACTTACCTACCTGCTTGCCTATCTGGTACATAACTTGATTCTTAATGAGATATGTATCAACACACACCCTTCAGTTTACAATAGGTACCTAGGCGAATCACTTAATCCAAGAGGAAGTTCGACGACCAATTGAAGAAATCAGCAAGATTTTTCATTGCTAACTACATAGATTTTTAATACTCTAGGTGTCAACCATTGACAGATAGATATTTTTTGATACACACTGTTGTTGAAGGTATCATGTACGATGATGAGGACAGATGCTAACCGTTGGCCACCACATAGCCCTACACCAAATCCCATATAGATCCCTATGACCCCCGCACCCTAATGCTCCAACCTGGTTGAATCCGTTGAAGTCAATGCATGGACTCCTCCCACTTAACACACATGCTTAGGCTCTATTCTTATTATATCTATGGTTTTCTATTCCGGGATAATGTCCCGTATGCGTGTAGAAATATAGATGGGTATTTTGACGCTTAAAAGAGTCCATCGATCTCGCCAGTCTCGGTATCGACATCAACATTTAGATAGCCTGGTGCTGTGGGCAATCCAGGGATTGTTTGAATGTCAGCAGCAAGAGCGTACCTAGATTTGTGTGATTAGCTATATTCCTGTGGAATGGTGACATATAAACAGGTACTTACAGATAACCTGCACCAGCAGCCATTCTCACATCCCTAATCGGGACCGTGAAGCCAGTGGGCGCACCCTTAAGATCTGGGTCATGAGAGAGCGAATATTGCGTCTTGGCGATACAGATCGGGAGGTTTCCAAAGCCCTGTTTCGTATATGTGTCGATCTTCTTTTGAGCAAGCTCGCTGAACTCAACTGCTGCGGCGCCATACATCTTCTGGCAGATAGATTCCATACGCTGTTGAATAGAACCCTCGCCCACATCGTACAAGAGCTTGAAGTCCTTGGGCTTTTCAGACGCAGCAACTACTCCCTTGGCAAGATCTACGGCACCCTTTCCACCTTCTGCCCAATGGTTGGCTAAGATAGCATCCTCAGCACCAGCTGCAATAGCTTCCTCCCGCACGACGGCAATCTCAGCGTCAGTGTCGGTGGCAAATTTGTTGATAGCTACCACGACAGGGCAGCCATAAGACTTGGCATTTTCGATGTGCTTCTTGAGGTTCACACATCCGTTGCGTAGGATCTCAACGTTCTCCTGCTTGTATACAGGATCTAATGGTGCGCCAGGGGCGATGGGTGGGCCGCCGCCATGTACCTTCAACGCACGAACCGTAGCGACGATGACAACGACGTCGGGAACTAAGCCTGAAGCACGGCACTTGATGTTGAAGAATCGCTCACCACCCATCGTGAAGTCGAAACCGGCCTCAGTGACAGCGAAACCAGCTTTCACGCTGTGATCCTCGTCAGGTTCGGTGCCTACTAATTTAAGGGCCATCTTATCAGCAAGGATAGAACTATTGCCGATACTGATATTGGCGAAAGGACCAGCATGCACAAAGACAGGAGTCCCCTCCAAAGTCTGCATGAGATTAGGCTTGATGGCGTCCTTCATGAGAGCTGTCAATGCACCTCCAGCTCCAATGTCATCGCAAGTGACCGGGTCTCCCGACCTCGACGTAGCAACCACCATTCGGCCCAATCTTTCTCGCATATCGGGAAGACTTGTGCTCATTGCCAAAATAGCCATACATTCGCTGGCCACGGAGATATCAAAACCAGTGTTTCGGCTTTGCCCCTTTTCAGTTGGTGCAATACCGACGGTGATACCACGCAAATGGCGATCGTTAACGTCTACTACACGTCTCCATGTGATAGTTTCGGGGTCAATATCTAGTCTGGCGAACCGATGAATCTCATCCTCGGTCAGCTCATTTGGGTCGGTTTTGTCAATCCCTAGCTTCTTGAGCCGCCGGAACATGACTTGTGCGAAAGTCCTCTTCCCATTCTTGACTGGGACTAGTCTTCGATAAAGGGGGCCATCCTTTTGTGTGTTTTCGTGGAATATACGAGTCTCAATAGCAGCAGCAAGAAGATTGTTAGCTGCGGAGATAGCATGAATATCACCGGTCAAGTGCATGTTGAACTCGTCCATCGGTATAACTTGACTATAACCGCCGCCAGCAGCACCTCCTTTAATGCCAAATGTGGGACCTTGGCTGGGTTGCCGGACATTCGCAAAGGTAAGTCGGCCCAAGTGCGCTCCTAGTGCTTGCGCCAATCCCATGGTTGTGGTAGACTTGCCCTCGCCTAAGGGTGTGGGGGTGATACCAGTAACCACAACATACCGGCCATTACGACGATGCTCCAGTCGCTTTAGCAAGGTAAGGTCAACCTTGGCTTTGTATGCACCATATGGCTCTAGTTCGTGTTGTGCAATGCCAACTTCTTCCGCAACTCGTGTAATGGGTTTTGGCGGCTGGGATCTTGAAATTTCGATATCCGAGGGCACTGGGGTTAGCAGATTTAGAGGAAGGGGCACGATACGCCTCTGTTTCTGCCGCTCAAAATACATTGTGGTGGAGTCGACAACATTCTGTAGGAGCATAGCAACAGTCATCGGACCAACGCCACCTGGAACTGGCGTAATGTAGGAAGCAACTTGGGAAGCTGACTCAAAATCGACATCACCCACTAGTCGTTGCCCTGATTTCCTAGTCGCGTCAGGGATATAGTTCGTCCCTACATCAATAACCACGGCCCCCGGTTTGAGCCATTCCCCCTTTACGAAGGCAGCCTGGCCAATAGCAGCAACAACGACATCCGCATTCTTCAACTTCTCTTCAACGTTCTTAGTCTTGGAATGACAGACAGTGACAGTTGCATCGGCATTCTTCAACAAGTAACTGACAGGGCTCCCCACGATGTCGCTTCGGCCAAGAACCACAGCATCCTTGCCTTTCAGGTCGACACCTGCTTCATCCAAGAGAACCATGACCCCCTTGGGAGTACAGGGGATGAAGAAGGGATTGCCACCTTTCTTGGCAAGCTCGCCAATGTTAGTTGTGCCGAAACCGTCGACATCCTTCTGGTCTGCCACTGCTGAAGTAATAGCGTACTCGTTGATATGCTTGGGCAGTGGTAGCTGAACTAGGATGCCATGTACCGCAGCATTATTATTTAATACGTGCAGTTGTGCTAAAAGCTCTGCCTCGGTGATATTCTCTGAGAAATGTAGAAGTTCACATGTGATGTTTGCCTTTTATGAGTCAAGGGTTAGATATTAAGCCAATGTGAAATAATAGTATGAAATTGCTAGGTAGTCCTACCTCTTGAGCAGCCTTGAGTTTCATGCGAACATATGTAGCTGAGAAATGATTAGTTGCGGCACACATTGCTGTGATTTGAGTCATCACATACAGGAGTCAGATCGATCACCAACTAGAAATCAAGGATGTTAGTATTATGTATGAGCGGGATCGAGGCATGGTAGGACTATACAAACCTTGGATAATCTTAAGGCAAGGTTCATACTTGGGGTTTAGCTTTTGTTTCTCGACTATCTCGGCGGCAAGTCTCTCACGAATCCTCTTCGCGATGGCTGTACCGTCTATCTTTGTAGCAGCCATAGTGGGGTTGCTTATTGAAAAAGCTCTACGAGGGGCATGCGACAGTGAGGTAGATGTCCAATATGGATGATGTGTGACCTGTGACGAGGTGAAAGTGAATAAGCCTGTACAACCTGCTTGATTTATTCTTTGGATCCTTTGAGTGAGTTGGGCACGCTGTGATGAATAGACCGAATTCCGGGCGGTCAAAGACGAACAATTCCTCTGGGCCGAAAGAATATGTAGTGGCTGACAAGAAGATAAGGATTTGTAAAGTGGAGTTTTGGTAGGTTGAGTTACAGTTACAAGTCTAGTAGTAACAATTGCAGTAACGCTTGTAACTGGTCGAAGAATTAACCGTTGCCGTTGCCCTTGCCGTTGCCCTTGCCGTTGGCTTAGTATACATTGTGCTCCTGATGCTTTCGTTGATGCTGGCACTGTCGTAGGAAGGAAGCCATTGCATCGACTGATGCTCCTTCCATTTGCTAAACTCATAATCCTTCAACCGAAGCTGTGCCGTAATAACCCGCACTATCCAATGACTCGACTCAGCTCAACCAAGGATCATCCCAAGTCTCGACTAGGCCTGGCGTGACGCACTGATGGATAGAGTTTGCTACAAGGTACAGTACAATCCAAGGTCATGTATGATGTATCTGAGATAGGGCTAATCTGAGAAAGTGAACGCTCGGAGGACATCGATTCGAACAAACATAAATATTTACCAAGCACAATTGTTATATAAATATGAGAAACAAGAAGTAATACATTTTTCTTAAAATAAGGGCGAAGGATGAAGAGTTACATAATATGTACCTAGGTATGTATTATTTCATAGGTATCATAAGGGTTGTAGAGGCTTCATGTCTCAAAATTTTGCATTTCGTAGGATTCTTTAACGAGTGGAGTTTACCTTTTTAACTCAACTCAAATTGTGAGTCAACTTGAACCTGATGAATTATACTTGGGTACATACTCCCTAATTTGATCTCTTTCTTGTAAAAGTTTCTTTTCATGTTGCGGAGGCAGGATCTCTACTCCAACCTAGTAACTAGACTCTCTACAGCTCCATCATCTTTCAAGTACTACTAGTAGTATGTAACCAGGAGGTTACGGTCCCTGAAAAGCTGGAGCTATGTAGCATAATTATCCCTAGAAAATTTAGTGCATTTTTAAGACTTTTTAAAAGTTGTCCGTCGTGGTTTCTCAAATCTTTTTTATATTTTCTGTCACGTGACTATCCATGACTGAGTAAGAAACTAGTTACTACAGTACTAACCTTAGTAGTAAAGAGTGTTTCTAACATTTGGTGGGGTTGAGTTTGCTGATAGGCCGATCTGCTATTTATCGAAAATCCGAGCATTTCTTTGCCCCACGCACAAATCATTCAAAAACTCCATACACCTAACCCCAATTTCGCGACGACATCACTTTTCAACCCATAAGAATAATCAAATCCAACCACACGTCGCAAACATGAGACCTATTCTCTTGTCAGGCCATGTAAGTATTTATATCATATGCTGCTTAAAATTATACATGCTGAGTACTAACAAATATCATTAGGAACGAGCCTTGACCCAGATCAAGTACGTTGCGACTCTGAACTTGGAACTCGAAATCGAAATCTAAATCTTTACCTCGCGAACTTCAGGCTAACCATCTTAACTCTTCCTACTATCTAGGTACAACCCCGATGGTGATCTACTCTTCTCCGTAGCCAAGGATCAGCACATTTGCGTTTGGTATTCCCATAATGGCGAACGATTAGGCACGTACAAGGGTCACCAGGGTGCCATCTGGACTGTCGATGTTGACCCCACCTCTACTTTCATCGCGAGCGGCAGCGCCGATAACACTATCCGCCTATGGGAAATCAAAACTGGCCGATGTCTGAAAGCATGGGAATTCCCTACTGCCGTCAAGCGTGTCGAATTCAGCGATGATGGCCGACAATTACTGGGTGTCACAGAGAAGCGTATGGGTCATCTTGGCACCATCGTTGTTCTAGACGTTATCCTCGACGTTGATGCTGAGCAGAGTGACGAGCGCGCTCTAACTATTGTGTGCGATGAGAGCAAGGCCACTGTTGCTGGCTGGAGTTATCTCAACAAGTACATCATTGCTGGGCATGAGGATGGTTCCGTTTCCCAGTACGACGCCAAGGTAAGCCAAGAATCTCAATACATGCGGAAGCAAACCGATGGAGTAAGCTAACCAACTCGATTTACTATGTGTAGACTGGAGAGCTACTCGACAATGTCCCTCTGCACGAGCTTAACATGCAAGTGACAGACCTGCAATGGTCGCCTGACCGCACCTACTTCATTACCGCCTCGAAAGACAAGACCGCTCGACTAGTGGCAGCCCGCGACCTCGAACTTTTAAAGACGTACCCTACCGACACATCACTCAACAGTGCATGCATTACTCCTAAGAAGGAATACGTCATTCTAGGTGGTGGTCAAGCTGCTATGGACGTTACCACAACCAAGGCCCGCCAAGGAAAATTTGAGGCACGCTTCTACCACAAGATCTTTGAGGATGAGATCGGTCGTGTGCGAGGTCACTTCGGTCCTTTGGTATGCTTCTCCCTTTGAAATAAATGAAACTAGTATAATGGCAACTAATCATCTACTCGTATAGAACACGGTAGCCTCCAACCCCACCGGCAAGAGCTACGCGAGTGGTGGAGAAGACGGCTACGTCCGAATCCACCACTTCGACAAGGCCTATTTCGATTTCAAGTACGAGGTTGAGCGTGAGCGTGAGAACCGGCTATAGTATCCCGGCTCTGTCAGACTTCCAATAGCCTCCGTTCCCGAATCACCCGAACGATTCTAAAGAAGTCCCACTGCATATGCCACGATGCAATGCAATGCGATGCGACGCGATGAGAGAAGACGAGAAAAGAGAGGGGGAAAGGGACCAGGATCTTCGGCGTTATGTTCTCGTCTTGTGTCCTTTTTTTATTAAAGTGTAGTTAATTCACGTCATTTTTTTGCTTGTCTGTCCCCCCCTCCCGTGGCTCTTTGCATCCGGGAAGGAAATGAACGGACTAGCTGGCAGGCTTTTCGGCGTTGGTCGGGACGGATTACAACATCGTACACAGCTCTGTCTGGTTTGACTAGCCTTCCTCTACGAGAAAAGAAGTAAGAGAGCAAACAAGGAGCAGAGTAGAGAGGGGGATAGTGACGAGAAGAAACTAAGAGGGAAAAAAACCACCAGAACACTGAGATCTAGATGATGAAATAGGAGAAGACGAGAATTAGTCAGGTAGTAGTTGCTACATACAAAGTAGTAGTGGCAGGTATCTAAATACCCAGGGAAGCAGGGAGCAACGGTTAATACACCAGGGCTTACTCCGAGATGCAAGTCAATCAATCAATTCATCATCATCATTATCAGACACAGCAACCAAGTTTTTCACTTTATTAGAGCCTTGGAAATCAAGACATTAATCATCTCATGTAAAGTCCACTTCATCGATTCAACGTAGTTCCTATCAATCTACCTAGGCAACCTAGGTAGCTATTTGTCTTCATCTGTCTTCATCGTAAGGGATTCAAGAAATCCAGAGAGCTAGAGACACAATAGTATCTGAAGTCCGTCTCCCTCAAAGGCCGTCCTTCTGGACCATCTTTCTTCATTAACGGCGACCGAAGATACTTCAGCAATTAGAGGTTTCTCGTCACCTCCAGCACCATCCCACCGTCCCCGCAGTGCCAAATACTGACAAAACTTCGTATGGGCTCGTATTTCCTCTTTCATCACCAAAGTCTTCCCTGCCGATATTCTTCTCTTTTTTCTGTTTGCAATATGAGCAAAGCACATATTAAACGATGTCAGTGCTATTCCCACCCGCTGGGAACACTTGATACATGATCGTTTTGAGAGCTCTGCTGTCCTGTAGGAAAGGCAACCGTGTAAAAAACGCCATAGCCTCCCTCATGTCCCTTAACCTATTTCATATCCGCCAATAGACGATATAGCTTCTATAAGAGCGGCCAACACAGCTCGAGAACAGAAGCGTTCAAGTTTTTATTATGTTTGTTTTGCTGCCAAGTTGATTCGAGTAAGGGCTATTCACTTCTTCTTGCCCTTGGGTTTGCCTTTGGCCGGAGGCGCCGAGTTCGAAGAACCGACGCTGGAGGCTCGGGACGAGGGAGTAGTGGACGTGGCCTTGCTCCCTCCGCCCTTGACATTATCCAACGCCTTGTTCTGCTTGTGTGTTAGCAATTAACCCGTAGTGGCCGGGATGGGAGATGAGCTCACCTTAACACTAGTCTTGGACTTTTTCTTAGCGGGAGCCATGCCCAAGATGCTATCTTCGTCATTCTCCTCATCGTCCGGCTCCCGTTTACCCTTGCCATTGACTCCGTTTGTCTTGGCTGGATGTACATCCTCAAACTCCTTCACAATGGTGGTGAGCAGTGTAGCACAGCGTCGACCGATCTCAACCGGCGTTCTGCTGAGGAAGAACCAATCGAATCGGAACAGGGGACTTTCACGGATCTCGTCACGGATTCGGTCGTTGATGCCCTCAGAGTCAATGCCATATCGGTCCAGCATCACCATGAGAAATCGGTCCTCTTCTTCGGTGTACACTTTTTTGTTGGTGGTAGATACCGAATAATTGATTTTCATCTGCTGAAGCGGAACTCGATATTGTTGCATCTTCTTGCGCAGCATCTTGCGCTGATGCTCCGTCTTTCGCATACGTTCTTCTCCCGTCTCGATCACCTGGAGGTGCTTGGCGTAGTCCGCGATTTCTTTGTATCGTTGCCAGAAGACCTTCGCGTAGGCCTTAACTTCCGCTACAGTCTTGCTGTCAACTTCCTCGGCAATTCTCTCGTAGTCATTGCGTCCGAAACGGCCAGAGCCATTGATGAACTGCTGGAAATCGCGCTTGTTCCAATCGCCGAATCCTTGGAGTGACAGTTTCTGCTTCTCCTCTTGTTCTTCTTCTGTAAGCGGAGTGGCCTTATCGATTTCTTGCTGCTCCAGGGCACGCTCAGCTTCTCTGTCGGCAAGGGTTTCCTCGTCACCGTCAGGAAGCGGAATCTTGTACTGAATTGCCTTGCGGTAGGCAGCGGTCTCTTGGTCCTGAAGGTCACGGAGTCGGGATGGGTAGAACTGGTAATCGTGGACCGGGATCTGTTTGGGCGCCCGGGGAGCCTTTGGCTTGGTCTCTGCCTTACTCGGTCCATAAATGGCATTTCGGTAGAATTTATCGACTGAATACGACTGCTCCTTGCGTTCGCGTTTGGCTGGGTTGATCCAATTGACACCAATGTCTTTCTTCTTTCCGAACACCTCACCATTCCACTCGTAGGCAGACTCTGATGTAAACTTTTGCAAGTCGTCAATGCCAAGCTTCTCATATCTGGCGTTCAGTTCTTTGGTCCGATTCTCTCCCTTGGACAAGATCTCATTAATATCATCATCATTAAGATCGGTACCTTTAGCAGCCAGTCCAGTGGCACCTTTGGTCTCGAAGACCTTCTCGGCACCGTGTTGGATCATGGTCAAAAGTTCGTTTTTATCTGCTGGTCCTTTAACTCCAGGGTGAGCACGGCCTTGTTGAATGACCAACTGATCAAGGCGAAGTTTCTGTGCTGCTCGTTCAAGCACCTTCTCCTCGATTGCGTTTTCGGTTACAAATCGATAAACGACTACCTGCTTCGTCTGACCAATTCGGTGAGCACGATCCATGGCCTGCAGGTCTGCCTGAGGGTTCCAGTCGCTGTCATAAAGAATGACAATGTCGGCACTGGTTAAGTTAATTCCGAGACCACCGGCTCGAGTGGTAAGAAGGAAGATGAATTTATCCGAATCAGGTCTGTTGTACTCGTCAATGGCCGCAATTCGATCTTCGTGAGCGGTTCCACCGTCAATACGGCAATACTTGTACTCGCGAAAGACGCAATAGTCTTCTAGAATATCTAGAACACGACTCATTTGAGAGAAGATCAGAACACGGCTGCCCTGCTTCTTCAGTCGGAATAGGAGCTTGTCTAGCAATGCTGTCTTTCCAGAATTATATACCAGATGTTCGTCGGTGGTGTATGGGGGACCTGGCTCAGCCCCATCGAATAGATAAGGGTGATTGCAGCACTTCCTCAGCTGCATGACAATATTGAGCAGCCTGGTCTTTTGCTCTCGGTTACCATTAGCCCCATTGACTGCATCGATATCCTTCTCAAGGATTTTCTTATAGAATTTGACCTGCATTTCCGACATGCCAATATAAAGGTTGACTTCCTTTTTGGGTAGCAGACTTTTTTCGACGTCAGCCTTGACTCGACGTAAAAGGAATGGTCGAAGGACTCGGTGAAGTTGCTGAACAACCACTTCGGAGTCGGCATCTTGGCCTGAAAACCATTGATCAAAGGCTTCACTGTCACCAAAGACGTCAGGGAGCAAGAAGTTCAGGAGAGCCCAAAGCTCATGCAGATTGTTCTGCAGAGGCGTTCCAGTAATTAGCAGTCGGTTTCGAGAGTTGAATAGGCGAATGACTTGAGACAAAGACGATTCCTCGTTTTTGATACGGTGTGCCTCGTCAATGATAATATACTCCCAAGCGAACTTCTTCAGGTGTGTCTTCTCGCGGAGAATCATCTCATAACTCGTGATGCAAACATCAAACTTCTCGTCGACCAAACGCTCATTGATTAGCGCATGACGTTCTTCTTTTGCACCTTGTAGAACTAGAACGTTGACTTCAGAAGTCCATCTGGAAAATTCTCGCTTCCAGTTGTCCAACGTTGACTTTGGGACAATAACTAGATGTGGACCTTTGATATCCATAATGTGCCGTAGGTACCCCAAGAAAGCAATGGTCTGAAGGGTTTTTCCCAGGCCCATCTCATCAGCTAGAATTCCAGAGATTCCATTCTCGTGTAAGGAGATAAGCCAATTGAGACCAGCAATCTGGTAGTCCCTCATTGTGCCATTGATGAATGCTGGCGATTGACGGAACACAGTCTCGGCGGATCCTCCCTGTTTTTCGTCCTTGAGCAATTCCGCATCCTCTTCTGCTTCGGTGCGTCGGGCTCGTCCTGTCTCCGCACCACCCTCACGAAGGGCCTTCTTTTTCGCCTTGGTAGCCTCCTCATTCTGGCGATCAATTTCTATAATAATGTTGCGGATCTGCGGGTTGGGGTTTGTTTCGATGAAATGACGAAAAAGGTCGGTCAGACCTAACAGATAGCGGAATCGTCGAATGCTGTCATCTTCCTATTATTATGTTATCATTAGCAACCTATCTCGACTTCCTTATATGACGCAAGTTTTCTACTGGTTTGTTCCATACCTTGGATTCGCCTAAAACGTCATGTTTTTTACCGAAGATAGTTCTTCGTAACTCGTTAGCCACAGAGCGCTTCTTACGTCCGTCGGTGGTCTGGTCGCCAGCAACACTGCTAGCTGTAGTATTTGGGTTTGTGTCTGTATCGGTCTGATCGGGTGTATCGTCAACCTCCTATTGACAAGTATAAGTAAGTATAAGGTAATACATGATATAATATATGGGTACTTAAAAGGCTAAATAGGATAGAATTAAATGATTTTGGGGATGAACTTACCATTTCTTCATGCTGAGTAACCACAGGCTCTTGCGCATCAGACATAGACGCGTCTGGTTCGGCAGCACCAGCTCGTGGACGAGGAGCCATACTGACAGGCGTATTGCGACAGACGCTTTACGCGACTGCGACGCGACAATTCAATCAAGCTTTGGTTGGAATAAAGTAAAGTAGCTATGTATTGATATGAAGTCACAAAGTTTGTAGATGGAAAAGTGGCATAGAACGTTGCCAATAAAGCAATTTGTGTAAGAACTAAAGCACGCCGGTGAGGTGTGAAGATGTTGTTAAGAGGTAGGTTGGTTGGAAGGAAAGGTGGAATAGAAATTAGAATATCATGCCGAGATGGCGTATATCTAATCGGGGTGCGGGTCAGGGAAAGTGGGTCGCGCTAAGTGAACTGTATTGTGGCTTGCAGCATTAAAGGTTAACGATTGGATGTGGCCCGTGCGTTGGATGTTAGTGCGATATTTTGTAGTTAGTTATTAGGTAGTTACCTACACTATTTTCTTCAGTGCAAATGGCCTAATAATACCAATAACGGTTCTGTGTTGTAAAGAGGATGGAAAAGAAAAAGAACTACCATTAGAACATAAAAATAATTACTATGTACAGTAGTAAACCATATTGATTTGCCTACTACTATGTAATATTGACTAAGACACCTCCTTCTCAGCCTCGCCGTTTTTCTTATATCTAAACAACCCCTAGTATTACATACTGCATATACTTATATTTATGCATAACTGCATTGTAGTTTAATCCCTTGCTGAATTTCAATATTCAGAGGTCATTACCTAGTAAGCTTCCAAGTCAAATGGATGTCTTCTATTCTATTAGTACATGGTTTCTTGTAGTGACGAACTTTCCATGCCATGCCTAGTATGTATTACCCTATGTAGGTATATAGTGTTATATGCAACTCAGTAACTATTTACACATGCAAGCTCTTTTTACGCATCTAACATTGAACTGTATGCTGATTGTTCAATGTTCCAACTACATAGCATTCAAATCACCAAGCATTTACACCCGAGAGCACAAATACTCTTGGTTAAATATCGAGTGCACAGGCGTTATTCGCGGGCATAGAATTATGTTGAATAAATGGATTGAGCCATAGTTATATATACATTGATTGGTTAGGTTCCTGGCAGGCGCAATTGAAGTCATTTGCAGAATATCCGCTTGCAATAAGGAAATGATTTCAGTACTGCAAGAAATCTCTCAGTGCCCTTTAGAATCTTAGATGACTCAGATTGACTTACATCATGATAGTATTAAGTACGCCACTGTGCATACTGTGTAGGCCTATCTACGTAGTACAGACCCCATAGCTGCATAGCACATAACTACCTAGTACCCCCCTGGTAAGATTGTGTCCACATGCAATTGATTTGATGGAGGACTCATCAAAAATTGACATGGGGGAGGGGAAAGTAGGTACCTCAGGCTGTAAGTAACTGCGAGTCCGGCCTTCAATGCATGTGTTTCCCCCCTACCAGGGCCTACCTACACTTTGTAGTACCTACCATAGTAATTAAATACCTAGTAACTACTGTACAATACAATAACTCAGCTACATACATCTACTAGATACACATACATACCTACATACCACATTACATATACCCAGTTCGTCATCATCTGACAGTGACTGACACAGCATTGAAGGAATAAGCGAGGCAAGGAGCAAGGAAAACGAACGACAACGAACAGCGACAACCGCAACACCACGTAGCATATCATCCTTCATCTTGCATCTTGCATCTTGAGAGCACGGGTGAAGCATTGAGAGTGGCCAAGACAACTAACACTAGCAACTCGAATCAATCCGCTTTTGATTGATACCTTACGGTTCCTTGCCTACCTACACTTTTTTATGATCTAATTCCATCTAATTATCAACTATCTTTTGCTGCATACATCTAAATACCCTACTTCTTCGTGCTTCAAATTGCCCTTACAACTTTGAACTTGATAGAGGGTTGCCTAGTAGCGTCAAATTATTACGAGTCATACAGCGAATCATCCAACTGCTTGCGATCCGATCCGATACAATACAATACAATCGATATAACATACATAGTAAGCTACCTACCTAAGCGACCTAACTGCCCGACCGTTCGCGCCCGCTCGAATCCACGCTCCCGCTTTAGAAAGCTAGAACTTTTAGAACTTCGGCCCACCGAGATACCGGCGCCCCACCAAACCCAACGAGAAAAAAACCGAAGTAGGATCTAAAGCTACTAGTATCTAGTGTAACTTTTTAACCTCTGGTGACAAACAAGCCCACCGCTATAATCTGACGTCCATCCGCCGGCAGAACCCAATTCAGATCTTCTTCCTTTTTTCAATCTAAATAAGACTCATCCTACAATCCAAGACACCCGACAAAGAACAATATGGAAGCCTTGAGAGGGACCTCGCCGTCTAAGAATTCTGCGAGTGCCGAGTCTCCTGAACAGTTACTGGACGCTTTTAAAGCCGCCGCCTTATCTGTAACGAAACTATATAAAACTTCGGCTGCCGCTCAGGCAAAAGCGAGAGCGGAGGGTTACCAAGACTGTATAGATGATCTCCTGGTCTTCTTGGACAAGTCTCATATAGGCCTAGGTGATGGGGAAGGGTGGCAAATCCGGAAATGGGCTACTGAGAGATTAGATGGAAGGGAGTCACAGTCGCTAGAGAGTGAGGATGAGGTGGAAAAGTCGGAACCTCTACCATCACCGGAGATTCATCGCTCAGCTAATCAAACACATCCATCTACGGCCCGGAATGACGTCCATATGCAACACGAGCCTACGCCTACCCTCCAGTCTACAACTCACTCCCCCGCCGAGGAGCAACATTGCCACGCAGTTCCGACACAAGAAAATTTCACCTTTCGGTCATCGCATCAGTACCCGCAAGAGTCATATCCAAACTTAGAAAATCTAGATCTCTCCGATTCCGCCAAGGTCAACGACAACACTATTTCGGGCTCCTCGGCTGTCCCGCTACATTCATCACGGTCGCGTACAATCAAAAGAGGTTCAAGACCAAGGCCCACTGCCCATCTTGGGAAGGGTGCTGGGCAAAAACGACCCATCAACTTTGCTGAGCTATTCGACGTAGGGAGCATCACATTTGGGAAGGACGCATTTGGGGGAAGGGAAGGCAAGAGAAGCCGGCACACATGAAAAGCAACTTGAGAGCTTAGACTTTACGTCTATAACGGGACGGCTCTCTCGTTTTTCTGGCTTATCTGGGTACCTATCTAGGTAGGTACCTACTGGCTTCGCCACTTCTTCTTCGTCTTCTTCTTCTTCTTACTTCCGCTTCTGCTTCCGGTGCTGCGGCTAAGGGATTGGACAAACGGGAAACCCATTAATAACGACTGACGTGACCAGCTGGAAGAAACGGGGGTTCATATTGGAGGCTTTGGAGGCATTTGCATTGGCACTGGCAGGCATTTCAAGGCGTTGAGAAACATTAAGTACATATAACATTGATTGAAGGGGGTTTTTGCTGATGCTGCTCCCCTCCTTCCTGGGCTGGGAGGATGTGGGAGGGGAGGGGAGGGGAAAGGGGAAGAAGGGGCGTTCTCTTTTCTTTTTCTTTTTTCTTCTCCCGGGGCTTTTTTTGTTGTTGCTATTGTACCTACGTATCTACTACCTACGGCTACCTTCCAACTTACATACGAAGATCGATTTGAGCAGTTCTTGGAAGCGTGTCGTCTGTTGCGTTGTATGTATAGATCGTGTTGTTGAAGTGTACTTTTGGTCTACTGGTGCTTAGTAGATGCTGTGGATGGGTTTATTCTGGTGGGATGATCGTATCATGGGAGGGTTCTTACTTGAGGTTAGACTAGGAGAACATTGGCTTGTACGCGGAATATGATTGTAATTATCATAGGAGGTCCGTACTCCTTCCAACCTACCTTGGGGTTAGATACTAGTCGGGCTGATGAGTAACTCCTAAGACACCACTGCTAGAGAGTCTCTTCTCTCTACTACTAAGTAAATAATACCCAGGTAGCGCTAGAAGTATATATTGATAGTAGGTAGCGAGTTGAGCTAATAGCTTCAGCAAAGAAAGAAAAGGGATCAAAGTCTTAAGTGCCTTAGCAACCTGAGACCTTCGACTAGATCGTTGGGGTTAAGGACGTATATTCTTCGAACGTCGGTAAGCAGGTTGGGATGCAATAAATACTAGGTATATGCATACCTACCCTACATAGGTACCTACATAGCAAGACATGGAGGCTTCCTATGGCTTCAAGGTGCCAACATCTCGACAGACCTACTTAGGCGTGTTCCTGCTGCTGCTGCTGCTGCTGCTTCTTCTTCTTTCCACGATACCCACACCCACCCACCCACTCTTCCCCTCCATCCCAACATCTCATTCAGCTACTAACTACCTATGTAGGATGGCGATTTCGTCTCCCTCCTTATGTATATACCCCCCCCCCCCCCAATACCCAACGCACGGAACCACAACCACCCCGCCCCATCCTAAGGCTTTAAATCGCTAGATACCTACCTTACTTACACTGGATCAGCGGCTCAGTTATCGAGAGCAAATATGGGAATGCCACATGCGCCCGGTCTAGGCAGATGTTTAGCTAATAGTTAAAGTGCATAGGTAGGTACTGGGTAGCTTGGACTGAACACTTACGATATCCAACATCATAGGTATAAGCGTGAGATCGGGGGATTAGACCCTCAATTAGATAGATAATACCTACCTAGATATATTCTAGGAATCGTTTCTACTGAAATGCGACGGTAACTAATATGTAGTAGCAACTTACGCATGGATAGGAAGCGTCGGGGGGTATGTATGAAGTTCCAGACCACTCTAGGTATGTACATACATACGTATTCCCTTTACCCCTTTCTTTCCCCTTCAATATATCTATCCTTCCAAGAAACCTCCATACAAAACAATCAACCCATCTCCTCCATCCAATTTAAACACAATCGATAGCCTGCCTAGTACCTGTCAACCCCGTAACTTCAATGACCAGATACCAGTAGGTAAATAATCGATGTGGAGTCGACTCTGCGGCGTAGGCAAAGGCGCAGCAACAACATGGCACAGCAGCGTCGCTCATTTACAAGACTCTATCCCTACCTGCCTAAGGTATTGTACCTTACCCAGATACCTATCTACCTATCATAGTACAGTAAACCTTGGCCATAACGATATGGAAAAAACACCACTCTTAATTCGTTATAGAGAGGTATCGTTATGTAGAGATGGACCCACTGTCATGGTCCGTGTACTTCCGTTGTACCTTTACTGCCATTTTATTAGAAAAGGTACTTACCTAATATTGTTCTTTTAAATTCCTTTCATATTTAAAAGATATTATGCAGTAAGCCAATTTTTCGGCGATTAGATATCGTGGCGGTGATTAGATTTACCTGAAAAAAGGACAGTCCAATTGGCTACCAAACGCAAAATTCCACTTATTCCACCAAAAATTTATCAAAATAAACGGTTTTTTACACATGGTCCATAACGATCTTGGTGGTGGCGGTCAAAAAATTAACGATATATCGCTAAGGTTAAAATATCGTTATTTCCCATACAAAATTGCAATGTTCCCAAAATTATATCGTTATACAAAAATATCGTTGTCTACCGAATCGTTATGGCCAAGGTTTACTGTACACACATAGCATCTAGGTCCAGATCGATCTCATCAACGATCATCTTGGCAAAAGCTTAACCGTACTACCAACCACAGGTATGTAGGTATGTAGTCTATTTGAATCTGAACCTATGGCGATATTCCCATCTATCTACATACACGCGTACGCTGTGACCTGTAAACCCTACCTAGGTACCTTTACCTATACAAAAAAGAACCGAACCGGCAACATTGTTACTGTTAAAGTCGCTACTACTAGGTATTCCAACGGCAAAAAATCATCCATCCAATTATGCAATCATTACACCGCACCCTACCGCATTTAATCTTGTATAGATAACTTCCCTTCAAGCCACTTCGTGAACCGCACAACCGGCGCGTCGACAGCACGCCAAAAGATGTCGGCGGCCCAGATGACGAGCGGGATGTTGATGACGCTCGCGAGTATGAAGCCCCAGGTATACCGGTTGCCTTCGGTGCCTGTCCAGTCCAAGACTCGCTTCTCGACGAGGAACCCGACGGTGTGCAGTACGGGGCCGTGCATCAGATACAAGGCGTAGCTGATGCGCCCAAAGTACTGCACCGGCGCCGAGTTGAAGGCGCGCTGCCAGGATATCGAGCGTGCCGTGCAGAACACGAAGATGATGGAGCCGATCATCTGGTAGTATCGGTACTTATCCGAGAACCACTCTGGGATCAGCGTTCCGAGGTAGTCCCAGCCAGGGACGCCGGCGGGCCCGGCGTCCGGCTCGGACATTAAGTAGAGGGCGGGGATTGTGAGAAGAGTCCATAAGAAATTGCATGGACTGCGCCTCTCAGGGGTAGTAGATGGTGTACTGTCAAGAGGTAGCAGCGTCGCAGGCGGAGGGGATGGCTGCTGGGAAGGGCTTGGTTCGTGGGCACCTCGAATGAGGTCTAATTCAGCAATCGCCATGCCCCAGAGAAACAAGACCATCTCCCATCGATCACTACGGAGAACGAACCACATGATGCAGGCAAGACAAAAGAATCGCACGCCAGTCCGCAAGTTGGCAGTGCCAATCATTACCAGGAAGAGCATCATAGAGCATCTAAATTCAACCGGTATCGTCCAGAGATGGACATCGTAACCTGTGGCGCCGCCGAATTTCTCCCAACCCCAGACGTGGACGAAGTCATACATCTCCCGCACCCAATGACGCAGCTGTTTTTGTGTAGTTTCTTCCAGAACCGGATGGTGTTCTATTACGTTGTGGACGTATTTCCGATCGTTGACAAAGTCCCTGGTCATCTCATAGATGCCAAAACGGAGCAATATCAACACACCGAACGTCGAGATCATGGGCGGGAGGTATAAACGGAAAAATCGACGAAAGACGAAAGAGGTCATGGTATTTGAAAGACCGTCGAGGGAGCGACTTCGAGCTTGTTTTAATGGCTTTAAGGAGAGAGCGTAGCCTGATATAATAAAGAAGACGCAGACCATGGAAGGTCCGCTGTAGAGCAGCCTGATGAAGGGGAGCCGCCATATCTCATAGTTGGCGTTGTCGTGGCCCCAACCTTCTGCTACCTTGAAGGCCGTGTAAAAATAATGGCAAAAGAAGACAAATAGGGCGGCTAGACCTCTCATTCCGTCGAGGTATGCGGTTGGGTGAAGCTTTTCTGTTCGGAAACGCTCACGAGCGCACCGATGCTGTATGAAACTAGGGAGCAGGAACATGCCTATCCTGAGTAAACTTGAGCTCCATGATGATAGTCGGAAGCCGTTGCAATAGGTTTTCGCTGTGGCTGCCCATTGTATGTGTGAGAAGCGACCGTCAAGTTCTGCCCGAGCACTCTCGCTTTCCACGTCCGAAAGAGATCTGTCGTCAATGAGAGATAGCTTCTCCTCATAGGAGAGCGAGCCCCTCGACACCGCGAAACCATTCATTATCCAGTAATAATTGTCCAGCAATATGGTGAAAGAAAGGAAAATGGGTTGTATGGAGGTACTACTTACGACCAACAAGTCGTAATTTCAACTGGTAACCAAAGCCCCTGAGCGTATGGCAGACGACGGAAACGTGACAAGGTGTAATCAGTTCGTCGAATGATTGCCGATTATCCATTTGAAGTTTGGGTGGCCGCGGACCGTTGGCTACGAAGATCATACTGCACACCCTGTCTCCCAAGTATGTCGATCGTCGAGGGGGCTATATCTGGGATATGTACATGATTCCCTCCAGTATCATTTCTCTCTGCTAAAGTAGATGTCTAAGCTGGCTACGGGCATCCGAAACATATTCCCCCGTAATGTCACTTGACGAAGGTAAAGGAAGAGAGACGCAGCAAGTTCATCAGGCAAAAGAACAGCCACTGACGCTAGCTAGCGAACTATGGGAGAGTCCGTTAAGTAACAAAGTTAGACATGATTCTAATAGCGATGTCGAGTAGGCATATGGTATGGTCTGGTCTTGTCCCGGTCACAGGCCAGCTAAGACGTCCGCGTACAGTGTTACATCTTCATCATATTGAGAAGGCTGTGTTCAGCTACATTGTAGCAGGATATGTGGAACACAACAGAACGCAATGTTGACACTTGGAGTGATAGAGATCTGTCGTGACTTGCGTGTGTAAGTGTGTCCACATACATACATGTATTGTACTTAGCTAGATGAGTATTGCATGTATGTATGTACCCAACTGGTACATAACAGTGTTCGGTGATCCCCAGCTAATAAAGGACTTGCAAGACATGCTGATGGTCCTTGAGCTGATGGTCTTTTGTGGTTTTGATGGTCCGAAGAATGGTGGTTGTATACGGTGGTTGTAGAACTACCTAGCACTACTAGTAGTATGTCCGGTACTTTGTGCATTTTGTGGGCTACATAGTCATAAAAAATGACACAATGGTTAAGTGATAGACAAACAACGCGCGTATTATGGAAATTCGACATCTGAGGTTTGATTGAGAGCCACTCTCCCCATTATTATCATCTTGGGTCATGAGATATGCCCTGAGTGTTGGTGGAGAGTTCCGTCCATATTCCATAAAAATGCATGAATGCAGGGGAAAAAGGCAAAGAGACAGGGAGTAAAAAGCTTGATTGATTCTAACCTTTGGGACTTGTCATGTTAAATTTCCGAGAGGCGTGCTGAACGTGCTGAACGTGCTGAACGTGGGGGCACCTAGGCACTCACCTAAGTTCCCAGGTGATTTTAAGGTTCGTTTACAGCATGCAGATGCTAGTAAATAGGGTTGGTTTCGGCAAGATTAGGGGCATCCCCTGAGTGCCTCCCTTCAGCACTACCTATGCAGGTATGTATTGTATTGTACAAGTACATACCTATACCTACATATCAGAACCTTTTATACTGATCGTCCCCGACTAAACACTTATGCATTTTAATGTTCTTTCATAGGCAGACATGCTTCATAGGCTCCTTGAAATCTGGATAATGAAGTCTCCCAGAATATAAAAGATCAGCAAACTAAGCCATTAGACTCGAACATGAAAATGTTTTGAATGGAATGCCAACCGGTTGTTGAAACGGTCAATGTCTGTGATGGAGAACTGACGTCAGGTACCTAGATAGTACCTGGCATGAAACGGAAGCTAAAGAAAGGGAAAAGGAAAGTTTAAATGGATCTCGCCTCACCTTAGGTAAATATTGATTACTACTAACCTTAGGTACTTCGTATACAGTTCTGTCACAAGTCTAAAAAAAAAAACAAAAAACTAAACTCCTCCCCCCTAAAAAAAACCACGTACCTGTCATCTCAAGAAGAATATCGTTGATGTATTGAACCCCTTAAGAGAATGCTACGCATGAGTTCCTCTCTATTGTCCGTATAGGCTCTTATGTAACACATTGTACATGTCTAATTCCACGAGAGATCACACAACATTAAACACCATTTCGCTTCATCAAACGATCATGTCTAATTAGGTATATTAGGTATTACAGGATTAGACCAGACTTATCCGTAGATATCTATCTCTTCCCATTTTAAACTGTCTACCTTGTTAATAAGGACTCGAAGCCTTACTAATACCACTATAGTAATTGATCCATTTGAAGATCTCAGTATGCCAGACGAGGCTGTTCTCTTGGCTTAGAACCCAATGGTTCTCGTCCGGAAAGTTGAGTAGCTTACTGGGTACGCCCTTCGATTGGAGGAGATTGAACAGAAGGATACCTTCACTAACGGGCAGCCTGTAGTCCTTGGAATTGTGAACCACGAAGTGCGGCGTGGCCCAGTTGTCCACATACAATAGCGGGTTCCAATCGTAATACGGCGATCCGGGTACGAATCCGCTCTGGTTGAATGGCCCGTTGAAATCGTGGTTCATGAACCAGAGCTCTTCGCTTGCGTATTGGTTGAGCGTCGACGTGCTACCGTCGTGTGTTACGAGCGCCTTGAATCGCCTTCCAAGCTCGTGCCCTTGCATCCTGAAGGGAAATACCCGTTAGCACCCACACAGTCGTACCTAGAGCTTTACAGAAAGTCAAAAAGGCTTACCAGTTCGTCATATATCCTCCGAAAGATGCGCCAGCTTCGATACCATTCTCCGTGTCGACATACTTGAGATTCTCGTTGACGTAGTCCCAAACGTGAACCAAGTCCCAGTACGGGTAGGATCCCCAACGTCCCTGGATGGCGTCTGTCAGGTTCTGGCCCCAACCTGAACTTGCTGTTGGGTTTGGTGCAATAACGACGTAACCCTGGTCTGCCCAAACTTTGAAATTCCATCGAGTCGACCAGGTATTGTAGTGGGCACCTTGTGGACCACCGTGGGTGATAAAGGCCAATGGGTAAGTCTTGTTTTCGTCGAACCCTTCTGGATATATAATCCAGGCCTGCTGCTCGATTTCGGATGTGTTGGATGAATAGTAGAACTCGGAGACGTCCTCCGGGCCGAGGCCGGCCAAAGCAGGGTCAACCAAGTTAGCCTGGAAGTACGTCTTGGAAACCTCGCCCTCCGATGTGATGGTATATATATCTCGGCTACTCCAAATCTTGGCATCTGACACCAGAATCGAATTATCGGGCAAGACATAGAATCCCGCAGGCACACCCTCGTTCGTGATATTCTTCGGTACATAGGAGTCACCGGCGCTTAGAGGAATGGGGAAGATTCGTTGCCGGCCTAAATCGGGAGCTACGACGAAGATGGTTTCCGAGTCCTTGGACCACGCCAAGCTATCCGGCGACCTGTCCCAGTCGTGCGCGAGGGCTGTCACATTGAAGTCTTGGGCATCCGCATTGGCTACGTACAGTATGTTGCGGTCCGACTCGTAATTGATCCCATTCATCTGGAAATAAGCAATCTGCTTTCCCGAGGGGGAAAACCTCGGGCTCGTGGCCGCACCCTGAGCTTCGGCATACTTGGTGCTACCTCTGGCATTGATGGGGACAGCGTCCTTGGCCGTGCCGGTGAACGGTACCTGATAGATTACGTTGGTCGTGTAGTTGGCGAGAGGCAGTGAAGTATCCTTGGTCAGAAAAACGACATTATTACCGTCAGGTGAGATGTCGTAGTCGCTCTCGTCACTTTGATCGTATGGACTCTCAGCACAGGTAACATTGCAGATGCCACTGACGTAGTTGGTGAGCTCCCCGGAAAACGAATAGCCACCGTCATCTCCTTTTAGCACACCTCCAAAAACAGCATTCTTTTCCTGGCTGAGCCATGTATCCTGATAGCAGTGGTTAGTCTCAATTTGTCAGTGGCTATTTTGATCAATCAATTTACTAACCCAATGCCGAACATAGGCTGATGTGTAGATCCTCGCGGAACTGGCGGGTGTGCTCGCAGAAGCCTCATTGTATGCGGTGCCATTTGGGTATGCCTTTGTATACACCAGGAAATGAATATCGCCTGAGCAAGTTTGCGCTGCCTTGAGACCCGAATAAGGTGCAGGTAAGGAGGCAATTAATTTGGCATCCTCCAGGGCATTGGCGTCTGCGGAGTATAAACTTATACCTCCATCTCCTTCTTCGTTGGTACCATTGACATAAATGATGCTGGAAGGTGTAGGCCCGACGAAGACGACTTCAGAAATGTCAGAACCGGCATGCCAGAGGGAGATGTCGCCGGTCTTCAGGTCGAGCTTGTTCCAGTGCGACGACCTTTTCTGAGTCTCAAAGGTGTAATTGGAGACTCTGTAGATGGCGAATTCCTACGTAATAGGTTAGCCTCCCGCGCGGAATGTGTGCTGTGAAACATGAAATACGGACACCACTGGGGTTCGGTGCGGCGGCGCCGTAGCGATTGGCAGCTAGCATGAGCTCGGGAGTGATGCCGAGGACGGTAGGCACAGCAGCCAAGGCCACTACTGCCTGTGTTTGAACCCTCATCTTCACGGTTGGCGCGACAAAACTATGTTAACCTTTTCTCTACGCCGACCTATGTGTTGGACCTAGGAAGGTTAGGTGGGTAGGTGAAGTTTAGACAATAGCAAGGTCTACCCGAAGAAAGAAAGGCTCAAGGCAGTGAAGGCAGCCATATAATTAATACCTTTGTTGGAGCCGGGGACAAAGAAGCTAGGCGGGGTATAACAGGTAAAATATCAACAGCTGTATGTATGTATGATGCTTGCATGTAGATACTGTAGATTACATTGGTATCTTGGAAGGATTGCGCCATGCCGTAATTTCCATCGACCAAGACCTGGGCCGAAGCTCAGCACTAACTAAAGGTCATCAGGATGAAAGAGGCAGGTGGGATCTTGGCATCCTCGTGTCGATTCGTCCCGGCTGGGTTGGAGATTGTCACCGGAGCTGGCATGGATGAGGTCTGATAGGCAAAAGAAGAAATCTGGGAACTTGCTGCCTACAAGGTAGGTAGCTTACCTAGGTAGCTTAGGTATGTAGCTTGCTTACATGCTACCGGGTAGAATTATGATGCTGACGCTGGAATATTATGCCGAATATCATGCCTATAAAGAACCTCGGAACTACAGTGGGAGATATCGTACTGAACCGAACCGAACCAAAAAAAAAAAAAAAAAACAGCTTGTTGACTCCAATTTGAACTCCACACTTTCCTCCGCACTTATGCGAGATAAAGCTGGGTTACCACCGTAACACCGTTACCACTGTTATGTAACTTATGTACAATACATGTAGGCTGTCGGAATAGGATATGATTGGCGTCAGCCCGCGTGCTCCAATGCAAGGGGCCGTTGTCATTGCATTATTCGTGCTGAATCGCGTGCTTCTCGACCCGAGTCGACCGCCCTTTCGGGATCGTTGTAGGTTAGTTAACTGTTAGGTAAATATTTAGAAGGATGCGGGATGGAAATCAAGGTCATGTCATGATGATTGAACGCTTTTTTTTTTCTTTTTTCCTTGTTTGAGTTTGCGTTTTCTATATCAATGGGGAATTGTTTAAGCTCGAATCGGATCTAGACTGCCATAATGCCATATCAGGTACGAGCCGTTGTACGAGAACTAAAGCTTCCAGTATCTACGGACCTTGCATGAGTGTATTTATGATGATGCCATTGGCTTGATAAGAATTTTTCTATATACAATCTAGTTATACTAAATACATAACGCTATAAAACTCCATCCACTCGCTAGCGACGGGTAGATAGGCTGGTTTCTCGGTAGTAATCACAGTAAGTCAAGCCGTCCGTCATATCCATTTTCATCAACTATCTAGGTCCTACCCACTACGTAGGTACAGTACCTACCTACCTACTGGCAGGTTGTAGGTAGGCAGATCATTATACACAATAGATACTATCAATCAGTACGCCTTCTTCCCCCGCCTGCTCTTCTTCTTCATCAAGGGGCCGTACTTCTTCTTAGACAAGCTTGGCGACAGCCTCCTCCCCAGCGTGGCCGTGGCGTTGCGCGTCGGGAACCCCTCCCAACTTGTGCCCCAGGTCGCCACCGCGTGCGCGATCGCCCGGCCCGTGGTCTGGAACGCCTCGAGGTTGAGGTTCGTCACGTTGTCCTTGGGGGTGTGGTAGTTGGGGTCGTAGAGCTCGCCGGCGACGCCGCCGAAGAGCGCCACCTCCTCCTCCGTCTTGATGCCGTCGGCGCCGGTGTCGAGCCCGCCGCAGGGCACGCCGGCCTCGAGGAAGGGGCCGTAGTCGCTGCGGCCGTCGAACTCGGAGCTCACGAACGGCAGCTTCTCGCTCTCCCCGTACCACGCCTCGAACAGCGCCTCCGCCTCGGCGGACCCCGCGGGCCCGGAGAGGTTGAACGCGCTGCCGTCGCCGTCGTAGATCCCCAGCACGTAGTTGGGCGACGCGATCATGTCGAAGTTGAGGTACAGCCGGATCTTCTCCAGCGCGCTGGCGGGCGCCGTCGCGACGTAGTGCTCGGCGCCGAGCAGGCCCTCCTCCTCGGCGGTCCACCACGCGAAGCGCACCTGGTTCGCGATGGCGCCGCCGACGGCGGCGGCGGCGAGCTGCCGCGCGACGGTGAGGATGCCGCACGTGCCGCTGCCGTTGTCGTTGATCCCCGGCCCCGAGTCGACGGAGTCGCTGTGCGCGCCGAGGAAGAGCACGTTGGAGGCGTCGCCGGTGCGGGACGAGGCGATCACGTTGTGGCTCGTGGCGTTCGCGATGTACTGCCAGAACTCCCCGGCGGAGGAGAGGGTGCTGTTGGAGAGCTCCGAGACGAGGCGGAGGCCGTCGGCGCGGGAGATGCCGCCTACGGGGATCTGGAGATGTGGTTAGTCTGGGTAGGTAGGTAGGTAGGTGTGTTGGGAAGTAAAGCAGGGGCTATTTACCAAGTCGTTCACTCCGCCCAGTGTCCCGGTCGCTGGCCCGATCTCCGCGTTGTTGTAGATGATGGCACCGACGGCGCCCTTCTCCCCCGCGAGCGTGAGCTTCTGGACGAATGTGCAGTCGCCGCGCGCGATGAGGGCGACGGCTCCGCTTAGAGTCGCTGGGTGGTCGGCCTAGTTGTAAGTAGCATCGTTAGTCTCTGGAGTAACTTGTTTTGTTTACTTAGTAGGTAGGTGAAAAAAAGAAATACATACAGCATCACAACCAAGATTCGCCACATTAACCACCGGCGTATCAGTCCACGTCCCGTTATTCGCGAACGAGAAAGTGCCCGCCTCGAGGGTCTCGCCGTTGACGGTCAGCGAGGCGTTGGACCCGACCGTGACCTCGGTCGAGAACTCCTGCAGCTCGACGTTGTAGTAGTCGCCGAGGGAGGTCAGCTGCTCGACGATGTAGGACACGGTGTTGGCGTGGCCTTCTGAGCCGTGGACCTGTGGGGGGGTTTTGTTAGTTTTACTGGCTAAGTACTTGTATGGGGGAAAAGTGAGAGAGATGGGACGTACTCGGTTTCTCCCCGGGGTCGCGTACGCGATGTCTTCCAGGTCTTGCGCGCAGCCTAGCAGGTCGTCGATGACGATGGAATCGATAAATGCTTTCTGTGAATTTTTTTTATCCCTAGTCAGCGGGGTATCTTCCTAACGTATTTCTCTCCCAACTCGAATCAATTGGTTCCTTGATTTCTACTTACATCGTCGACTTTGACGTTGCGCTTCAGCGGCTTCGCGCTACCGGTCAAGACCAATGCGCTCGCGGCCGTGAGGGCGACGGCGGAGCTGGGTACCTTCATGATTCTAAGCGAGTGGATAGAATTATTGAGGGAAGTAAGGTGGCAGTGGGCAAATCGGTCAACATCTAAACCTCAAGACAACGGAGGGGAGCTAGACATCTGGGCATATATATATATATATATATATACCCAAGCAATATGGATACCCTTAATATTCCTATCTACATACCACCTAACTATAGCTATATTTATCTAGCTGCGTATTCGCACACCATAGCTCTAGACCCGACTACCCTACCTTACCTACCTTAGGCATGTGGTTGGTTGTGTGACCCGTGTCGTCAGTTCACGATGATCGCACCGCAACCGAACGTTTCCCCTTCCAAGACTCAGAATACGGCCTCGAACCCAGCCAGCCAAGACATACCATCGGTATAGACTACCTTCCTCAAGCAGAACGGCCAAGCGTTTTTTGGATGGGGGGTAGTTATATGTGGGGTGAGTCGTTCCGGGGCTTTCTAGCAGGCTTCTCCAACTCATCTACATAAGTTGTCTAAGCATTTACATACCTGTGTATAAGACCCCCTTCTGATGGGGACAGTTGCCTTATGTACAATACATACATGCCTGAACAGCAGTACGAACTTCGGTATCTAATTAACTATGTGCAGGCAGGTAGGTCGCAGTGAACGGGATGTCAAGGCCGCTTCGCCTACTACCTACAACGTGGGGCTTGCGCGTCAAGGCCCATGATGGGCACGGCATGGCACGGCATGGCATGGTAACTATCAGTTACGACGATTTACGAAGAGTTACGACGGCAGATCAACAAGAAATTTTCGGAAGACAAGAACTGCCTACTACTATGTAGGTAGGTATGTAAATAGAAGTGCTTTAATGGGGTAGGACTCCGTAATCTCGTTTATCAACATGCCAAGTCGTCCAAGATAACATCAAGGTAAGGGTCGATGGTGTAAGTTGGGCATAAAATCACCGATTTGGCTGGGCATTTTATGTGTATCCCAAGACTCTTATTTGACTATCTAAGACACGCTTTCATACTCCCCATTGGGAATCATACGGTTATTCATAAAATATATTGTTCTAGTACTAGTAGTATGGATTTAATTAATCTGCAAGGCATTGTCATGCCTCTCTACGAGTTAATTGGATATAGAAACCTAAGATAACGACTTTATTTATGCAACCGATAAATGGTATCGACGTCAAAAGCAAAATGCTGTCAAATATTCGTGATGTCGTCTTCAATGGCATGCCAGATAGCCTATCTCTTTAAACGCCAGTAACTCCACCAACCTATGCTATAACGCTCCCACCATTTCTTTTAGTTCTTCGGAGAGGGCAACTAGTTGTCTAACCAGTCTAGGAATTCCGGTGTGAAATAGCTGATGATAATCGTGGCACCAGCTCTGAGGATTCCCTCGGTGACTTCAAAGGCCATCGTTTTGAGGTCGAATACACCAGCCTTTGCGGCAGCGTATACCATCGCATATTCTCCACTTACATGGTATGCAGCAACGGGGAGGTCTTTGCCTAGCTCCTTCGCATCGCTAATGATGTCGAGATACTGGGCAGCTGGCTTCACCATAATGATATCAGCTCCTTCGCCAATATCTCTGACTATGGCTCGTCGTGCAAGCCCGCGTCCTCCGGGTGGGAGTTGATAGCACCTTCGGTCGCCAAATGAAGGCGCCGAACCAGCAGCATCCCTAAAGGGGCCGTAAAGGCAGCCGGAGAACTTGGCAGCATATGACATTAACAAAGTCTTATGCGCAATTCCCTCCTCGATCAACTTCAACTTGATAGCTCGAATACGGCCATCGTTCATGTCAGATGGCGCAACACAATGGGCACCAGCTCGGGCATAGGCGATGGCGACATCAGAGATGCGATCAACCGATAGCTGATTGTTCAAGGTAGCGTCGTCTCTGAGGATACCACAGTGACCATGCGACGTGTATTCACAGAGGCAAACATCCACAACAATGAACAACTGAGGGAACCTCTGTCGCAACAAACGGATCGCTTGAATGACTGGACCTTTCGGGTCATCGGCAGCAGTGCCCAGGGCATCCTTGCAGCCGGGCTTGAGGGGAACTCCAAAGAGAATGACTGATCGCAGACCCTTTCGTACTAAGGGTTCGAGGAATGGGACCAACTTGTTAACACCTCGGCGGTGTTGGCCGGGTAAGGAGGGAATTAAAGTCTCGTCATTTTCGATATCGGATATAAAGAGAGGGTAGATCAACATTGACTGCGTCACAATTGTTAGTTAATGGTGTTTGCGTTGAGGGCTATTTTGGGGGGAAAGGAAACAGAAAGGAAACAGAAAGGAAACATATAAACTAACCTTGGTCAATTGTCGCTCGGCTTGCCAGGATCGAGCAAGGGGATGGTGGTAACCACCGTGGAGCTGACTAGAGATATCGCCAGCGATGCTTACACTAGTAGCTGCCGTACTTGCGTAAGACATGGCTCGGGAGATGTGGGAAGCTCGGTCATCCATGGTAGAAGCAGAAGAAGTAGTGGCTCGAGGCTGACGTGGGGTATTTCCGTCGCGAATGGTTAAATCTTGGACAAGACTGGAGAAAGACATTTTGATTTTGGTTGATTTTGGTAACGGTAGACGAATAGAATAAGCAGTGTAGGAAAGAGGGTAAAACGTTAATAGACGTTGTCAATTTGGATATCGAGTTTCGCAACAAGTGGTGAATTCGCTCAAAAGAGTTCGTTTTTGACTGACGACAAAGGTTTTGCAACAGGGGAAGTCAGTGAAGTTGGTCGAGATGGAAACAACCCCACCAACTTGTTAATGAGTAGGAGAGGTTGGCAAGATGAGTGGAATAGTAAGAGAGTAAGAGAGTAAGAGTAGGAGAGTAAGGCAATACAGTAAGAGGAAAAGGGAAAGAAAAAGTTGAGATGGAAAAAAGATCAAGGTTACTAAAGTTTAGATAAGTACATAGCCTTGGAGGTATCTGTGTTTTGCGACAGCGGAGAATACACGGCCTTTTAGTACAAATGTTTCCGTACTCAACTTGTATTGTATGTACTTTAGGTAATTACCGTAGGTATTGTATATAATTGTATGAACATTGCCCCTCGGACCCCGTCTGAACTCCACCACCGAAACACTTTTTAGCAGCAGAAAGTGACTTCTAGCCCTTCTAGCCCATTAACTAACACCTACATATATGTACATAAATATTCTCGGTAAGTTGCTGAACGCCGAATTTTGCCGGTGCTCCACACACCAATTGACCAATCAAAGTAATATAATTTGAAAAGTGCTTGCATCTAATGCACGTGTAAGGCTGTGTAACGGCAAATATATCCCCATTGGTATTCTTGGAACTTTTATGCCAGATAATAAGCTACTTTCGATTGGATTCCAGTGATTCCAGTGATTCCAGTGATTCCGGTGATATTATGTAAAGTTTGATACTCTAACCTAGGTACTACAGTACTACAGTACTACATGTACTACCTAGTACTAGTAATATCTTATCAATAAGCACATATACATGGTGTATCAGGCTCTTTGTAAATACCTACCGGTCCTACCCTAACCTAGATACCGACTATTCTTGCTTTTTATTTCCTTTCCTTTTCTTGTCAAACATCAACCCTGCACAAAATAACGCCCTATTGCCCTACAAGGTGCTTTGCATATGAAAAAGGTTGTACCCGTTTAATATATTTCGTCTGTCAAGACATTGGCCAACTTCACAAAATGCCCATTCGTCTCCAGAGGAAGCTCGCGCCCCCTAGCAAAGCTGTCACACCGGTAAATATGATGAGGCTGCCATAACCACTCCCATAGCCGTATGCTGCAGTGTCTCCTTTCCATGATAGGGTTTGTACCAGAGTGCCACTCAACGGACCCGAGATCACATTACCAATACCTCGACCCGCAGCAAGCCACCCAAACACCGCGCTAGGGTCGATGTAGCCCTGTCCTGATGCTTCTGCCTTTCGAACCACATCGGTCATGATGCCAGGCCATGCAGAACTATAACTTCCAGCAAACAAGCCGTACATAACACAGAAGAAGTATAATAGTGGGAGAGATGGCGACAACCCCCATATAACCAAAGCCCCGACTGTTGCGCCGATCGTTGATAGCAGTATACAGGTGGTGACATGTAATCGGTCAATGAACCAGCCCATAGCCACGCACCCAAACACAGAAGCGACATTGACCAGAAGAACGGTGGTGGCTGAACTGTATGATGCGGCGCCAAAGGCGCTGCGAGCATAAGCCGGAAGATAAATCCCTGGCAAGAAGAACCCTGTGGCTTCCACGACGTTTGCGAGTTGGTACAGCCAAAATGTGGACATCGCAAACATCTTTAGGTTGAAGGGTTTGATGTGGCTCGAGGCCGAGTAAGGTAAGCGTGGCTTGATGTAAAAGGCTAGGGGAGCCGTTAAGACAAACAATACCCCGGCCCACAGTCGGAGCGTCGTCCTGAACCCGAAAGAGTGCAGAAGCCATTCTAAGAAGAGAGGTAGCACTACTCCGGCGATACCCGTTCCGGACCACATGATGCCGTAGGCTAAGCCTTTACGCTGCACAAACCACTCATCCATATACTAGTCACATTATATTTGTTAGCACATTTGCATTGTTATCATATCTTTGACTTTGACTTTGTAGAGTATCTACACTTACCACGATACAGGGGCAGTAGGCGATACCACCACCAACAGCATAAAAGATACCTTGGGTAGCGATAAGATGTGGGACAGTCGTGGAAAACGAACTCAAGGCAAGCGAGAGGCACATGATAAATAGCCCGAGTAGAGACGTCCATCGAGCCCATTTGCCAAAGAGACGACATAGACCCATGATAATTGGTGCCGTTAGGTACATGATACCCATGGAACAAGTTCCAATCACGGCCACGTTGGGCGACCCTGCAAAGGGTTCATTGGTAGTATAATAGTCTTGAAAGACTCCAAAGGCAAATGGGAAGCCTGCGAAGCAATCAGCAGCCAGCTCCAAAGAAAGGGAGTTAAGTTATAACATAATTACCCCAGACCAACGCTTCGATTGCCCAGCAAGCGGCTAAGAAAAGCCATGCGTCTTTGCCGCCGTCGACAGGGGGCAAGGAGAATTCCTGTCTATCTCCGTCGGGTGGTGGGCTTCCTTGCTCAGAGTCCCGGCCATTATCTGCTGAAGTCGTGGGGATTCCGATCCTTGGCGTCGGATGGACGATGGACTCCAACTCTATATCACGGCTTGCCATATAGAAGTCTTTAACACGAATCGAGGTTGCTACCTAGGTAAAGGGATGATTTTACCAGTAAAAAGGGTAATTTCGGCAAGGAAAAGATAACAATCACAAGTCGAACAATATTTGATCTTGGTTCAAGTTTATCATTTTATCATTTTGTTGGACCTCCGGTGAAGGAGGGTACCGAGTGGAGCGTCGTCAGATTCTTACCGACTTTTAGCTTCCACTAGCCCCGTATGCGGTAACAATTCATCCTAGCGGCGCGCCCTTCCGGACGACGATGCCGGTATTTTTACAAAGGGAGGTTCATTTTTATTGGTAACATTGAAGACTCCCCAAGATGCCAAGTGGACTCCATCTCACCTACACACGCAGTATTTAGTTATATACCCACACATTTTCCGATCTATAATATCGGAATCTCGACGCTTAGGTAAATGATTCATTTTTTTCGTCTAAAGTCCCCGCGCCTGAATCTCCACCGGGTCTTTGATTCCTTTGCCCATGGGGTAACATCAATTACATAGAAGTAACTACAATACGCTAACCTACATATGTAGGCTGCTCGAAGGAGCTAACTCTCTTCTCCGTCTCTCGAATATTCTAGCATGATATTTAGTACTGTCGTCCACCCTAAAATGCAACGGGTTTCTACTCATATTGGTGCGGTAACACTTCCCGACGCTATCGACAGAGGTATCCCAACATGAAGCTCGCAAGCTGACGAGGTTGTGGAAGCCGGACTCTTCGCGCTCGAGCCAGCCACTGAGAATTGTAACAGCATGAGGCGCGCGTGCCCGATGCTCATCCTCGATAAAAGGCAGTCCAACGCTACAATTTATAGCAACGCGCCGGCGAGGGTGGGATAGGTAGTAGGGCTGCTAGCGATAAGCACGAAAAGATGCACTGCCAGAACCTATGTACCTCCCCTTTCCTTGGTAATGGAAACTTTACTATGCAAGCCTATGCAGTGCATTAGGAACGGGCCCCCGGGCCGACCCGTATATGCTTCAGGATCGCCTTCCAGGTGCCTGGTGCACTGGTGGGCTTGTAGATAACACCTACCTCCATATATACCATATGTGTGGGGCGTGTTTACCAGCCGCTGAATTCCAGTTATTTTTAAGCCCGGCAATCATTTCTCACGAAAAACACCCTGAGATGTTTTGATCACTAGATATATACGATTTTTCGGTTAGATTCAGGCTGCCATAAAGTACAACCTTCAACCTTCAAACCTCTTGCTCTTCATAAGCTACACCTACCTCTTTCTGTTACCACGAATTGCTACATTTCAATACATTAGTCATTCTAAACCAACGGACATAATGGCTTCTGCTGACAGCAGTCTCCCTTCAACCCCCCGTCTATCGAAAGGTCAACTCAAGCAACAAGTATACTCCGAGCTAGGCCTCCCTCTCCACGCAATGCTCCAGGAGGTGGCCGAGGCCGCGCCCCTCGACCAAGTATCCAACTCCCCCGGCTCCGTCCGCTGGCACATCTGCCACCGCGGCCAGATCCACAAGGAAACCAACACGCTCAAGCACACGCTCCTCTTTCTCATCTACCAGACTACGCGCCACGGCCCGCAGAACGGGTTTCGCCTTTGTTGTGTGCATGAGGGGTACTCCGTTGGCGGAGAAGGGGAAGGGGAGGGGGAAGGGGAGGATGATATAGATATCTTGGAGAAGCCGATCCCGCAGGGGCATATGGAGTTGGCGATACTGGGGAGCCCGAGGAATCCGGATAGTGATTCGGATGCTGGGTCTACGTATACTAGCTGCTGAGCTACTGCTGTCTGGCAAAGCTTGCCGAAGAGAAGGATGGTCTCGACGATTTGAGAAGCGATGCACGAGCTATGTATATCGATTAGTGTGCTTGCGCTAAACTTTCTAAATCGAGCGATGGTATAGCTACGTAGGAAGGGGGTCGGATACTGGCTGTCTGGGATACGGTATCCCTGGGGGACTGACTAACCTATCTACCTCCTACCTACCTAATGTAATCCTGTATAAGGTTCCCTCTGTCTGCGAAACTGTCCCAAGCCTGTAACTACCTACTCTAACCCATAGAAAAAAAAAAGCTGCTCCTGGCAGCCCTTACTTGGTTCCTTGTCTTGGTGGCTACCTACTTAAATGCCTTGTATGCCTTCGGTACCTATTGCATATGCAGTGCTGCCGTGGGTTTCCTGCCCCTCGGGCTAATTTTGCGGCTCTATGTGGTTCGGGATAGCAAGAGAAAAAAAGGGGGGTGAGAGAGAAGTTGACGGCAAAGAATTGCGTGTCTTTAATAGGTACCTACCTACCTACACATCCATCCCGCCAGATTTCCAACGTCTCTTCGCGGAAGTATTTGCACATACCTTTGTACCTACTTAGGTGCTTACCTACATTTCTTCGTCTTCTTTCGGTTCAGACGACGGTGATAACCTAAGGTTAGTACCTATGCACTTTGCTTTGCTTTGCTTTGCTTTCGTAGAAGCGTAGAGGTTGACGGTTTAACTTACATACTTGATAGAAACCTGCCTGCCTAGGTACATAGGTAAGGGGTAAGGGGTAAGGGTAAAAGGGTAAAGGGCATTATTGTATTAGCAGCACAACAGCAGGTATTCGCTTTTCGTCACGGGCACGAAGCATGTACATATCAGCGTTTCGTATATGTATTAGTATGTGCCTAGGTATGTAATGTAATATGCATGTATTTAACTACCTAGTACCTATGTAGGTCCCTATGTTTTTTCTAGGAGCTACTAACCTAGGTATCTACGAAGTAAAGCGGCAAGGTATCGCTTGTCTCGGCCGCCTTGCAACAACCTGTTGGAAAGATAAGGGTGTTCCGTGATCACGGGTGGTAATTATGTACCAAAGGTCAGAATAATGATTGTTATTGTAGTTGCTAAGTTAATGGAAAGGATTGATTGAAGATCCTTTCCCAATTGAAGTAGTTACAAATGAGCACAGAACCCCCCAAGAGCCACCACGTACGTACATACATACCTACCCAAGTATATCTCGATGGCGTTGCTGGTTGAAGAAGGGGGGAATCGTAACAGGCCTTCCGCCATTTTGGCGGTTGTTGTGATGTCGAATAATAGTTGGGATTGAGGATTTGGTGTTCTTAATCTAGATGTTACTTTATTTGACTATAAGAAAGTTGAAGAAGGAAAGGAAAGGTACTATAATACATCAGGATGTACCTTCCTTTATAACTATAGTATCCACCATGACAGTTGTGTTGGAATTGATTTGGTACTTATCCCAGTGTCGTATTTTTTTATTGTTGTTTTTCGTTATGGTGTTGTTGTTGGTAAGAAGGTTTATCGTTTCGGATTTTTACCTGTCGTGTTTATATTTTGAATTTTCGTGGCCTCGTTTAACCTTATGGTGGGCTCTTTCAATACGGATAGGCTTATTGCCTGTATTTTGTCGTATTCAACCTCGGCTTCGTGAAGTCGAGGGAAGCAGTATTTTTAAAATTTTCCTTTTGCTATACCTATGGTGTCTCTCTGACATCAAAACAGGCGCTTGTTCAAAGCGGCATGGCGCTCATAACCTGTTGCAGCTTCTGCTGCAGCCAAGAAGGAGAGGAAAGGAAGAATGCTTGCTTGATTCCTGACTACAGTGGCGGAGGAGTACCAACATGTGGCCATATGGCTTATATGGCTCTAGTGGAGCCTATGGTGCCTGAGGCGCCTGCAACATATTCCTACCTAGTCGGCGACGACACGGCACGGTTTATACGTTAGGGTGGGCTGGTAGTACGGGCGGGAGACGTATTCTATCTGTCTACCTACTCAGCCGAGCCGGGGCCTGTGAAGAAGCGAGTCTGGGGGTAGATTCACCCGTGGTGCTGGGTTGGATCGAGGTATGCAGGTACTATGTAGGTAAAAGTTTGGTTGGTATGCTGCGATGGCAACAAGGCGGAGCGCAGAAAAAAAAAGGGGGGTTGAAAAATAAAGAAGCTTGTAGGTAGCCAGTTTATGTAATGGTGGAGAACTTGTGTGTGTGATTGTTCTGTGAAAAACCTAACACCCCAGTTGCAGAGATCTTGAAATCAGGCTCGCAGACCCGCTTGTCGGATGGTGGCCCCCTAGGGCTAGGTACCATGACAGCTGTGCTTGCTTTTGAGGTCGTCGCCTGGTGGTGGATGGGTAGGTTATGAGCTTATGCTGAGTACTAGGTGCCTAAGTAGACCTGAACTGGTTCCCGGTGGAAAGGGAAACCCGCTCCTGTTGTCTGTGGGGGTTTTCCTTCTTGCGGCGGCTATCGGATGCCTTGGATAGGCATGTATGTATAGGCGGCACGGCGGTGGTGTTGCTGCCCTCCCAGGTTAGTATTCTGGCTCTGTGTGTGTGTGTGTGGTTCGGGGGAAAAGGGGGGAGCGCTGATGGCGAAGAATGCGTGTCTTTACACTACCACCCCTCTCTCGAAACAGGTATGCACGTACCCTTCCTCCTCTTCTGGCCCAGACGTCGATAAGCTAAGGGATGAGGTCCTCCGAGAAACACGGTCCTTAGTGGCGTAATCTGTGCCTTGCCAGTTAGTTGATTATGAGGTTATCCGACGATGAGAAGCATAGGAAACGTACTAGGTATGCAACCTTGGAAGCGTGATGAAGAGTAGCTGCCGGAAGACACACACAGTGTGTTGCAGTTCACTGTTGATCCGGTGTGGAATTATACCACCGGCCGAGTTGGCATATTGATTTTCTGTGCCATTTGTTCAAGACCCGCGGTTAAAGGTAATGGAAAAGAGCGGATTGGGAGGTTTCGACAACGGCGGGTAGCTAAAGCGCTGCAGCGAGGTCATGGGTTCCACCATGGATCGCAGACGTGGTGGTGAGGTATGAAAAGATTGTTTAAAATAACTCGAGGCCACTGAAAATGTACCTCAACTGTATACACCAACCCTGATGATATCTTGGTATAGTCTTAGGTGTTCAAGAGATAGATGTAGAGTGATCTGTTGTTGGACTAATTCACGTAGTCCTGTTGTTCTTTGTCGTTCCTTTAAACATCAATTGGTGCTCAAGGAGAGATCCTAGCATTTCTGCCTCGTTGGTGACGGGATTGGCCTTAGCCTCCGTTTGATCCGCCGCCCTGGCGACGACATGGCTGCTCTCTTTCTCCAGTCAGTGTTCTGGCTACCGCGCTGCGATATCTGCTCTTGGTTCTTGCCCAGGCGCTTCGGGATTTTGCCTTCCCAGGTATGTTTCTTCAACTTTTTGATTGTGATGTCAAGTAGTAAGGAGGATTGGGGTTCTTCTCAAAGATCTGAGCAGACGAGGTGCCTTTCGGGATTCATTTAGATGTTGCCAGAAGACACTATTGAGATAGCATGGCTTGATGGAGCTCATTCTTTTCAACCAGGCTTTCTACATTCACGAAATACACGTGTCTCTTGATACACTGGTAACTCAAGGTACCTAGTAGGTAAGTTTAAAGAAGAAGAAAAAATGTATCAGCGTGGAGGTCATAGTGAACTTATATATATACTTGGTACGAGTGCGGAGGATTCAATTCTCATGTTACAAGAAGGCAAGAAAGATGAGAATATGTGAAAGACATCTACTGAGAAATATATATAGAACATATTCTAAGCTGCTTGCTACTGACTATGAGTCAATGGTTGACTCAATAGTGTTAACATTATCTACCTGGAAGTTGTAGCAGGTTAATATTCAATAAACCATGGTTCGTAGCTACTTGGGGTAGGTATAACTACTAGGTATAGACCTAGGGTACCCTAGATGCCTTACGGAACGATGCATTGAGAAAAGCGACTGATTATGAATTTACCTAACCCATCGTGTATTAATAGCTTCTATCACGAATTCGCAACAGGCTTGGTATGTACAGTTTATGGGCTATACTACATAACTGCTAGACTGAACAACATCAGGGGAGCTAACAATTGGCATCTTGGCTTGACAACTAAGATAACTAAAGTCACTAGGCAATCACATGCACTTTGAAGTCAGTGAAAAACTGATAGATAGGTATGTAGGTAGTCTTTTTTGTAATATGCATATATGTTCCAGTATCTGTGGAATAAGTACCTATGCTTGACTCTTCTCACCCAGTAGGTAAAAGTCAGCCTGCTAAATAATATAATTCTTACAGACCTGATATTCTTCCAAATGGTACCTAAACCCATTCCTACGATGCATTTCGATATGCATGCAATCAAATCCATTAACTCCAATCCCTGAACGGGAAACGCCAGTGTCAAGAGACAGCCCAAAACGTTAAGCAAGCGACCAGATACTCATGTATTCCACCATGATCCAAAATATATGTTGTATTGCTTAGACCTCAAGTGCTGCTATGTATATACCCAGGTATGATATATTTTCGTATATCCCCACATGGAAAGGGCCATATCTGGGGTTGCGCGATCGGAGAGGCTGATTGAGTGATTCGCCGGTCATTGCGCCAGTTGCAGTACTTAGTAGCTCGCAAGGTACCAACAGGGTAAGGTGAGGTAAGGTATTCGCCAATTATCAATTTCAAAAGGGGGTATCATTTCCAATTATCCAATTACCGGTACGTCATGGTACCAGCAACATGTCCACATTCTCCCAAGTCATTCCAGGACAGATATCTACCATTAGGTAGACACAGCTCTGCCTGGATAAAACAAATCGACTTAGCGGGTACCCCATCTCCAACTTGAACTCGACGGCGGTTGTGTGGGATGTGTGCTAGAGTCGCTGCGGTCGCTATCCATGGAGCGTTTCTCAGGCTGAGGAGAGGGCGAACGGCGCAAGTACGTCGATGTGTATGTGGTGGGTGTGGAGGTAGAGGCAGATTGAGGCTCCGGTGAAGTTTGGCGAGTCTGGAATGACTTATAGATTTGTTTGCACAGGTGTGCGGACATGGTGTAAGTGGGCGACATGTTGATGTGGGTGTTGGTGTAGGGTCGCGTGACCTTGATTTATTGCAGGTATAGTCGTTTGAAAAAGACACAGCAGAAGCGTTGTCAAACGTCTAAAGTGGTGACACGAATAGGTATAAACAGGTCTATAGTCGATATGAACGAGCACTTAAGCAGGCTGTAACTCTCTGGTAAGGCAACTCGACTCGGGGTCTATGGCTTATAAGGCTGGAAGGTCGATAACCTCGAAGGGTAGATACTAGCGTAGATATCTTAGGTGTAGGTAGGTAGATTGATAGATAGAGAATGGGGGTTTGGTTTATAATGATATGGAAGACTAGAAAAGAAAAGAGAAAGATATGGAAATGGGTGGGAGAGAGGGGAGTTTTATTTGCCTGTTAAGTAACCAAATAGTTTGAATAATAGATACAAATCCTGGACTCAAGAGATTATCCTGAAATAGAACAGTCACAGACAGAAAAGATAGTATAGGTAACCTACTTAATGTTGGAAAGAAAAAGATCCCTGATATAGGAATACGTATACTGTCGACTCACGCATTAATACATTGCATTCCATGTTCCCACCTGGCGTTTTGAGGTTTAGTTTTTATTTTTATTGTGGAATGGATAAATGGGACATCTGGATTGATGGATGTCCAAGACTCCAAGGTGTGGTTCCCCTAAAAAGCTTTGAAAGTTGCCACCAAATTCTCACTTTTAATTGATCTTATCTGTATTACCTGGGTACTACTACGCCGTACTAGTACTCAAGTTGGGAAAAGGGGCAGGCATTTACACTGCAAGGGTACCTACTAGGTAGGTAGGTGCCTATCTAGGTAGTTAGGCGCTGGTAGGCAGCACTAGAACCCACCCTCCCATGCACCTACCTACATCCATAGCAGTGATAGCACAGCTACACACAGCAGCTGGGCTTCTTTAATCGGCTATCCCCGCTTCTCATCATGTCACCCACACCCTTAAAACAGTTACTGTGTTTATTATAAGCCAATCATATATTTTCTAATCAACATTACCAAGCATTTAACGAATCTTATGTGACCTTGAACGGGTATACGCAACTGTAAGTGAGCTGATCTGGATCATACGACCGTACCACCTGGAACTATCTTTTCCGTACCTACCAACTTCGTATCCCATACATATGTATTTATGTATGTATGTGGTAGCGGCTTACATAACAGGTTCTCATTCGGTGAATCTCAAAAGTTCATCTTTGCCCTGACAATATTGATGTTGCGCGATTCTTTCTATAAATTAGCAAACAACTTTACACTTCAATGTTTTACTGTAGTACATAACTAAATGTATCTAACCGTTTCCAAGTAGTTATATACATGTACTACTACAGATAGTATGTACAATACATCCATGATGCACTACATTACCTAGTAAACATACGTGTACCTGACATGTACTAAAGATTGGCACAGATCCACCTTCACCAACTCATGCGGGTTACGGTTCCTCCCTACACGTATACAGGCTATAGTATGCATGCACGTATCCGTACTATGATATGCAAGAGCCGCAACTTGGCCGCTTACATGGGAATGTAGGATTACGGGACGCTCTTCTCGAAGTCTGGATTGAATTACAGATGTGCATACTAAGATTATCGTTTGTAGATACAGTAAACCTTGGCCATAACGATTCGGTAGACAACGATATTTTTGTATAACGATATAATTTTGGGAACATTGCAATTTTGTATGGGAAATAACGATATTTTAACCTTAGCGATATATCGTTAATTTTTTGACCGCCACCACCAAGATCGTTATGGACCATGTGTAAAAAACCGTTTATTTTGATAAATTTTTGGTGGAATAAGTGGAATTTTGCGTTTGGTAGCCAATTGGACTGTCCTTTTTTCAGGTAAATCTAATCACCGCCACGATATCTAATCGCCGAAAAATTGGCTTACTGCATAATATCTTTTAAATATGAAAGGAATTTAAAAGAACAATATTAGGTAAGTACCTTTTCTAATAAAATGGCAGTAAAGGTACAACGGAAGTACACGGACCATGACAGTGGGTCCATCTCTACATAACGATACCTCTCTATAACGAATTAAGAGTGGTGTTTTTTCCATATCGTTATGGCCAAGGTTTACTGTACTACTAGTGGTACAAAGGTATACATCGGTAGTTTACCAATCTACAAGCCAATGTCGATGAAATCGGTACAATTATAACCCCGTAAGTTATTGCGTGTCCCAATTTGCCCGAATTTGCCGATGTGACTTTAAGACGTCATTCCGTACTAAAGTGAAGATATACTAACTAGCATTGCCTTAGTCCTTTTATATCTTTTAAAGTTTACATAATAATAGAAGATGTTTCAGTTCGAGGGTGAGTCAGATGGCCAGATCTCTAGGACTACGTTGGTAATAATTGAACCTTGTATTGCACCTAGATCATAGATGTAACCGATTTATCATGAAACTTACCAAGCACGCCTAGAATCTTAAGGAAGATCCAATATCTCCGTTTCTTAGGTCACGCTGTTAAGTCTTTCCCCAAAGGAGGATAACTCTATCTCCGTCAGCCCTACGTCCCCAGATTGTTGCATCACCTATATCAGATCAGGGACACGAGAACGGATTTCGAGCTAGCACGGTGAAATACCACGACTACCTTAGTACTGACATAGTAACATCTATTTCAATTTACGGATAATTTGCAAATTATATACCAAGGTACGTAATGTAAATGTACTATGCCTACCTGGTGCCATGTACTACATAGTTCAATACCTACCTAGTATTGATAAACAGGTACGGGCCGCACCCGAATGCAGATACCCTCAACTTCCGTATCAAGCTTCCTTGTCGGCATGTATGTACATCCTGTGCATCCTGTGCATCCTGACATGATCCTGTACATACATACAATGTACATCAATGATAAACCGTCGATGTTTGCTAGCGTGGTGTGATCGTCATCTGGGAAAAGGAAAAACCTGACGACCAACACGTGCTTCAAGCCCGATATTTCATCTAGTGGCAAGCCAGCGAGCGGTGAGAAGATCTTGAACGCATATGGTGGACTGGGAATATCCTCGTAAGAAGATCTACAATCTCTACCTTCTAGGTAGGTAGTACTGATTATTCATCTAGCCGCAAAGGGCGCTTTCAATTCGATACGATTGTATTATGTGTATTACATTGTACGTAAATATGTACATACAGAATTGGTTTATCTAGAATCAAGATTATGTAGGTATGTATACCAGATAGCTATTGCTTCTGCCGCCCCGTCTTCGTTGTGTACGGTAATGGCTTCCACAAGGCATTCACCCCAAACCACCACAGCTCATCCTGCCAGGTATTCCAGTAGTGGCCCCCCCAGGGCGAGATGCGGTTGAGGAACGGGATGTCAACGGAGGCCAAGGCGGCCTGCAGGTCGCGGCCCGAGTCGAAGACGAAGTCGTATAGCCCGTACGCAACGAAGACACCCTTCTCCGCCAACGCGGGATTGGCCGCGACCGCAGCGGCGTCGATGTACGGGTCCGAGGTGGCGGGCGAGAACATGCCGAAGTAGGTGAAGTAGTCGGTGGCGTTGATGTACATCTCGTACGTGAGGCGGCCGCCCATGGAGAGGCCGGCGAAGGCGCGGCAGCTGGGGTCGTCGCAGACGTCGGGAATGTTTGCCGCCACCCAGGGGAAGAGGTACTTCTGGTAGTTCTCGCGCACGAACGGCGACGGCGGGATCGTCGCGTTGTCCGACTTGTTCCCCATGATGTACCGCGGCAGGCTGTCGTCCAGATTGTAGAACGACGGCATCACCACCACCGTCGGCTCGATGTGGCCCGCCGCGATCAGGTTGTCCATGATGTGCGACATCCGCCCCTGGTTCTCCCAGTCGTTGCCGTTGCCGTACGCTCCGTGCGAGAGGTACAGCAGCGGCCACGTCTTCCCTGGCACCTTGCCGTAGTCGGCCGGCAGGTACAGCGCGAAGTGGTGCACGTCGGGCGCCGGGTGGATCGAGCCCGGAGACGTGTAGTTGACCGACTTGATAGTTCCGCGGAACTCGGCCGGCGCCGGTAGGGCGTAGTCGAAGTTGGCGCTGATGTCATCAGTGCCCTGGAACCGGTCGTCGTACGGTACCTGGAAACTGGACGACACCTGGTCTCCTTGCACGTTCTGGAAAGGCGGCAGGTCCGGGTCGATGACCAGCTGGCCCGTGTCGATGCTGCAGTTTGGTGCGTAGTTGCAGTCGATCAGGTACGCGTAGCTGTAGATCCCCGAGGGCAGAGGGGTCGTGTAGGTCCACAGGCCTTCGCCGTCGCTCTTCATCTCATACGGCCACTCATAGTTTTCATCCGGAGTTCCGAAGCTGACGTAAATGTCGCCGGCTTGGTAGTCATGCGGATCGTACCAAGCGCGGGTGTCTAGCGTGGTATGTAGGTGATCGGAGAACGGGTAGATACCACCGCCGATGAGCACGCGGCTCGCCGTCTTGTTCGTGTACTTGAAGTCCACCTCGTACCCTGTGGGTCCTTGGTGCGTCTTCCGTACCGTCACTGAGGCGTGAGCTCCCAGGGAGCCCAGCGCCAGCAGGCCGAAGAGTTTACGACAGAACATCGTAAAATAGTCTTTGGGGAACGTGTGTGTTAGAAGGATACCAAGCAGTCGGGGTTTTTTTTCTTCTCCTCACTCTACCCTCTTTATACCCAACGCTTTTCTGTAGTGTTGAGGGTCTTGAGACTTGGCACGGACGAAGATCGTACCGAACGGATAACCCGGTCTTCTGCTTCAAGGGGAAAAATATTGTATAAGAAATTTAGAACAATGCCGGTTCTTGATCCGTGGAAGACCGACTGGCCCCCTGATACGGAGAGACGATCATGATGTCCAACTACGCCGGAGCTGCGCCGAGATACTCCAACTGCTAGCCTAATACGTATCGATATCTCGGCTGAATGGCCTGTGAGGACTTAGCCTTGAGGGGCATCGCAATCATCGCGCTCCCTGCGATGCCACCTTGCTAGGCCAAGATCCAAGCTCTACCCCAGCTTTCCCCGCATTGCTTCTCCATAAACTGCCCGGCGATATTTGGGGTTACGGGTATACTTAGGAACGGTGAAGGGGGAGCCCTCGTGGCGGGGATGCTTCGTTAGATACCTAGGTAAGTTGTTGTTATCTATGTGTTATATAGGTAGACATGCTATTGAAAGGCAGCACAGCGCATTATAACTCGACTTCTCTGGTCTTGAAAATCTTGTTTTCGATGTCCGAGTTCGGGGCAACGGTCCTGGGTTATCTAAATGACGGCAATGGCATTCTATTGCCTACATAGCCCTATTAATCCCCTCTACGTATGCCTGATATTATTAGTGTGTAAGTACTAGGTATGAGGTTGGTATGTTCCAATGTTGTTCAAACGGGTGATTATGAGATTATGAATGACGAGGTTCTTGTAAAGCTGCCAAGAACTCAGGGAGGAGGCAAGTACGAAAACATATTCCCTCCAACAAGTTCTACATCACCGAAGATCCAATGAAAAGAAAGGAAATGTACAAAGTAGGTAATTTTTCAGAGGTTGGTGGCTGATGAAAAATTTCCGAATGAAACGGGAGAAAGCCACTGGACTGTATGCGGGGAGCCGTTGCAGTCAGCCGCATCACACACCGGCTATAGACCCATAAGGTCAGATTGGACGATGCACGATATATGTGGTATTACACAATATTGAAGTCCATATACCTATGATAGACCTAAACACCCCTTTCCCCTACCCTTCCTAAAGATTAGGATCATACCCGCCCGTCTTCTCAATACTCCTCTTCCACGCCGGCCTCTCCAGAATCCTATCCCGCCACGCCTTCACGCGCGGGTACTGCGCAATATCCAGCCACCCGCACCTCACCGCCCAGTCCACATACCACATCATCGAGAAATCCACCCTCGTCGGGTTTTTCGTGCCCATGAACCACTCGCGCTCCTTCCCCTCCCCCTCCCCCTCCCCCTCCTTCTTCTCCGGCAGCGCCAGCTCCCCGTCCAGATACGTCATCACCAGCCTGATCTCGCCGTCCACAAACGCGCTGTCCAGCATCCCCCCGATCGCGACGACGACCCAGCGCAGCAGGAAAGGCGCCTGCCTGGCCATGCGCCCGAACACGGCCTTGAGCAGCAGCGGCGTGTGCAGCGTCGTGCTGCCGACGCTCATCAGCTGCTCCTCGCGCGCGAGGTCGTCGCGGTGCTCCGCGTCCGCGTCCGACGAGCACGACGGCAGCCGGAACGGCCTCCCCTCCTCGTCGTAGTGGTGCAGGAGCCACAGCGTGATGGCGCTGCGCTCGCTGAGCACGCGCCCCGACGGCGTCACGAGCGTCGGCGCCTTGCCGAGCGCGTGCACGGCGCGCAGGGCCGCGGGCGCGCGGCCCGAGGCGTCGCGGAGGTGCGTCACGAGCTCGTACTCGATCCCGAGTTCTTCGAGGGGCCAGAGGATTAGTTGGGATTGCGAGTCCTGTTTGGGTTTTTTGGTCGGTTAGTTAGTTCTTGGTTTTTTTTTTTTTTTTTTTTTTTTTACCGTTTGTTGCGCTGACGTTTCTTATGTCTTCTCCTTCGCTGTGTGTGGTAGGTAGGTAGGTAGGACTTACTTTTAGGTGATGCAACGTGAGTTTGCCGGGAGCCATGTTTGTTAGGTACCTGTTGGGTACGTAGGTATGTAGGTATGTATGTATGTACGTAGAATCTTAGATAATATCGCTACTAGGTATGACAAAACGACGACGAAGATGAAAGACAAGAAATATTCATTCACACATCAATAAGCAAAAGTCTAAGATCGAGGCGGTAGGTATTTGTTATATATAAGGGACAATACCGCAAGTTTCATACGATACGATCAATATGTAGGTAGACAAGGGGCCTAACCTAACCTAACCTGGAGCGTTTGATAACCGTCTAGGTAGCATGGGTGGGATAAATAAATAAATGTTAGCCCTCCGCTTACTTACCTCCGGTAGGATCCCCCCCCTATTAGGCTGCCATATGATTAACACGTTGGTAAGACGGGTTGGTTGCCCTGCGGCCCCCAGGCTCTTCAACCTCTCAGCGCAGTGAAAGCTATCTACATCTCTTACGTAGTTAGTAGGTAAGTATATGTTTCTCGACTCGTATTTGTCATGCGCAATACATATAGGTGTGTGTTCTCGAGAATACGAATTCTTGATTTGTCACATCTTCTCGGCCTTGAGTTACACAATAATGCTATGATAGCTAGGTACCATGTAGCACTCGAATGGCCATATACAGCTAGAATTATTGTTTAGGACTTTGGGTCACCGCGTATTTTCATGTCAATGAGGTCGTATTGGAGATGCCTTCATAATCATCACGTGCATATGTACCTATATCTATCAATGGGTAGAAACAGGATATCAGCAACTCGAGGCTTTAGAGCCTAAGAGCTCCAGACTTGAAAAATGCTAACAAAATGACATCTAATTGGGTATGGCATAGAGTCAGCATCATGCACTCCGAACGCCAAACATTGCTAGCCAGAGAAATGGACCGCCTATACCATAGCCCGTAACCACCGTACATCCCTACGATAATCCCTTTTCCTGGCCGGTTGCTTAAGACATCCTCTGTCTCTTGACATCCATTGCCCCCATTCCCGCACCCTGAGCGGAACCGTTATTCGTGACTTCGGTAAGCGGTGTCCTGTTCACGGGATCCGGACCTGTGGGTGCCGGCCGCTTTACCGTTAAGGGCCGGTACTGGCCACGATTTCCCATTGGGCTCCCTACTCCTGGAGCTCCGATCTGCCGCGCTTGACTTAATGCGGGATTGCCAATACCGCCCACGCTGGGTCTGCCAGGACCCGCACCGGGCCCAGAGAACAAGTTGTTTCCTGTTGGGGCACCGGCTGGAGCACCGGCCAGGCCAAGCGCTGGTTCCTGGTCCCTCTTTGTAGGTGGGACGTGTTGTCCGGACTTAGATACCGGCTTGGAGGAGTTGTGATCGATGCCCGGTGTTTTTCGAATCGAAGGACTGTCTAGACGGGGATTGAACAGCTTGGCTCCTTGAGTGGGGATAATAGCTGCGTCTGGGGGTGCATCTTCGGGTAGTTTCGGAATTGAGCGAGCTGAAAAGAAAGACACTGGTTCTGTTGGCGCTGCGCCGTTTGGAGGTGGTGTATGTGTTTTATTATTGGCTAATGCTTGCTGTGCTGCATTGGCGGTATGAATGGGGGGTTTGGGATATGGTTGCGGGTTCGGGCGGCCTTGGAAAGATGTACCTGGTCGTTGTTGTGGTGGCTGATTGGGGGTGAGAGGTGGTCTAGGAGGTTGAACAGCCGGCTTTGGTGGCGGTTGCATTTGCCTCGAGACATTGTTTGTAGATGGAGTATGATGATCATTGGTACTAGACTTCTCATTTGAACTCATGGTATGAGGACTGGGTAGCACTACCTCATCAGGGTGGCCGTCCTCGGTAACGCCAAAGTCGGCTATGTCAAAGTCACCAAAGTCCTCGTCAAGTAAGTCTGATACTACAAATCCAAAATATCAGCATCCGCCCAGTCAATATCATCAGAGTCAAACCCACCATGCGCGCTCATCTTGTCACCCCCGGCACTCTTATCCGCCTCCGCCTGAGTCGTTTTCGGCTCAATCTTCACAGGAGTCGGCTCCTTCTTGACGAAATCGGAATGGCGATGCAAGTTACTCTCGTCAAACTTGACTGGTGCAACCTTTATCTTGGTGACCTTTGATAGGTATTCTTTATCGTATATACAATTACCCAAGACATTGCCGAAATTGCGCAGCGCACGTTTCAGCGCGTCCGTGGTACCCTCCTTTTTCGCCTTCTCGAATGCAGCTGCTTTTCCTTTACAGTTCTCTATGTGACCGTATCCAATATCCTCGTGGTAGGTGCCGTCTCGAAGTGTAACTCTCATGATAACAGATAGACCGAGAGATATTTTGAAGGTCTGAGGGTTCTCGTCGACAAAATCAACCTGTATGTTCTGAATGCTGGAGGACCAGCCATTGAAGCCGAAAACATCATTGGCGAGAGCGATGCATTTGTCGGCGGCGATATAATGGACCTTTTGACCAGATGGACCGTTACGGGATGAGAGATATTCGGGGCCTAGCTGTTTGCCCAAGCGTGATTGCAAGGTAGCAATTTGAGCAGCAGTAAATTCGGACATGCGAGGTACCGACTCCTCAAAAGGGTTGGTGATAGTGCTGTGCTGGTCACCTGGACTTTATCATACTTGATGTTAGTCATTACGCGTTAAAAGGATAGGAGTAAGGAGAGGGGGACATACGCAGGCATCGCGACAAGATTACGAGCGCAATGGAGGAACCATGGGAATTTCAAGGTTGATTCGAGATCAAATAGTTCAGCATAAGTACGTTTTGGAGGAATAACAGGAATAACAGGAATAACGTGTGCAAAATATAAGAATTACGAATGGGGGATGAAGAAAGAACTCTTCTCGATTGATTTTCTTTTTTTAATTGAAATTAATTGAGTTAATTGAAATCACTTTCAAGGTTCTATACTAATATGTTGTAGTAACTCGACGCGGCAGCTGCGCGGGTAGAAAGTTACACAGCGCGCAACAAAGCTTTAGGCACCTAAACAGCTTTAAAACGCAATAAGTGGAGCATTATAAGTCTTCAATTACATAATCAGGCATGTAGTTACTACTAGTAGTACACGCGCGCTCATAAACACCAAGTCACCTGACTGCATTTATTTGCTACATGTACCTTTTCAAACCATAAGGTTATTTACTACATGTAGGTATACTTTACTCCACTAATACAAACTTGAATAAGGGCACCATCAACAACTTTACAATGGATGACTCGGTATATTGGAATGGAGGCAACTAAAATCCCCCCGACGGGCTCGGTGGTGGGGGTATTAACATCCTCATCGAAATCATACTAGGTAGTCGCTGATCTGGTTCCTCTACGCGAGCGGCCTAAGTACACAAGTATCATATTCATTGTTTATACAGTTGCCGTCGTTCTCGGTCCTTTCATCGGCGGTGTCTTCACTCAGCGGGTTAGCTGGCGATGGGTATTTTACCTAAACCTTCCAATAGCTGATGTTGCATGGGTGTTGTTAGCACTGGTGCTTAGGGTTCGCTACGCCAAAGATGCCACTCGTAATTCATTAAAACGCGTTGATTTTGGGGGAAATGCTCTCCTGATCGCATCTGTCGTTTCTGTTCTCCTGGCTCTGACCTGGGGTGGCGTCGAGTTTCCCTGGTTAGATAGCCTTCGTTAGCATAGAGTCTACGTCCTTGATAGTAGAGCCCACCATGCCTATCAGAATATTCTCCAACAGAACGTCCTTGGGGGGCTTTGCTTTGACGTTTATCCATTCCATGCTTCTGTACTGGACTACATAGTACGTACTTTTTCCAGTTTATTTCCAGGCTGTTTTGGAGGGTGACCCTATCACATCAGGAGTCAACCTCCTTCCGTTCGCAGCCGTGTCTACGCCGTTCGCGATGGGTGCTGGTATGGGAATCTCGAAGTTTGGCCGTTACCGTCCTTGGTTCTTTCTTGGCACGGCTGCCTTTGCCATCTCATTCGGGCTCTATAGCCGGCTCGATGAGAATTCATCCGCTGCGTATTGGGCTGGAGCACAGTGCATCGGTGCTGCGGGAGTTGGTATGTTGGTAACGACTACGCTGCCCGTGATCCAGGCACCCCTGATAGAATCCGACCAAGCTGTGGCCACAGCCACATGGGGGTTCATCCGCAGCTTCGGCGGCGTTATGGGTTGTGGCCATTCCAGCTGCCATTTTCAACTCCCGCGACAATGAGCTGCTCGTTCGGATCGAGGACTCTAATGTGCGAGAGCGTTTGGCCAACGGTGGAGCCTACGCCTTAGCCACGGGCGGCTTCATGTCTTCGCTGAACCAGAACCCGGCCCTGAAAGCTGTGATGAAGAGCATTTACGTGGACAGCTTGAAGCGCTGCTGGCAAGTCGCCATCGGATTCTCCCTTCTCGGCTTAGTGGTTGGTATGACGATAAAGCAAGTCGCCCTGCGGACGGATCTACAGACGGAGCTTGGGATAGAGAAGGACGACGAGAAAATCAAGGATGAGACGCGTGAAGGCGTAATAGCACATACAGGTTTACCTACCTACCTAGGTTATTATGGGTCGGATGAGGGTATGGGCTAAATAGGGGGATGAGCCACCAGGGTTTGACACGGTTATATTTAGTGGCAATGACAATGACGGAGGGGATCAAACCGAGGGGCAAATCACTGTCACGAAAGACTTGGATGTGGTAAAAGGAAGTGAGAGCCCGGCTTGAAATACTGCGGTGATGAAGACTGATTCGCCACGGATGTTTGAGCTTTGGAAATGTGACCCCTTTTCGGCCTGTCCTGGTTATCTATATATTCCTACTGCCCTATCTCCGGGTTATGCTTCATTCATCTCATATGCTATACACGTAGTAGCTTCAACCACACGAGCTGGACGATAATGAATTCGCTAAGCGGGACTCTATACACAAAACAATGATCTTCTTGATAGCAGCAACTACAGCCCGGATTAGGATTTTAATATAATTGCTTTCCTTTCAAGCTAGGTTAGATCTCTCGGCATATATTCGTATAAATAAGTAATACCTCATCACATTGCAACAATCCATAATCCAATATAATTGCCAAGCTAGAGACTGACCATCTTGATATACCATACCTAGACAGTCTCTCGAACAATGCACTTGATATCATCGTTGTCTTGAATGGCGTCCAGTAACCTTTTTAAGATTATTATCACATACCTACCCTTCGCCCCGTGTGTAAGCATCCGCGTGGAATCCACATGGGTGAGCGTCCATGGAAGCTTTATCAACACGGATGAAATACTCATCCCAATATTCATGTGAGCTGGGTGGCTTTGCAAACAAAACTACCTAGTATTTAACCTCCTAGTGAAGCCTGCCGGAGTGTATGGCAGACCGATGATACTCTTAAACGGCATGAAGTAGGGACCTCCTGTGCCCCTTACATAAATGTTACATGCGAAGGGAGAGATATACGGCAATCAGAAAGCGTGAAGGAACTGTTGGTAGTTGGTTCGACGTCTCCTTTGTTCCTGGACATTCCTAAGTGCCCACCGATCTTACGCAGGTTAATCAATTTATAGAAGACCCCGCCTACTTCCCGAGGTCATTATTCTACTGATAAAAAGGGGGGGCATGCGCCTTTTACATTCACTCGCATCTCGCAAGCCAAGTCTCTAGCCTAGTTACATCCATGATGGGCAAGTCGTCAACACCACGCCTGTAGATTCTTGAGATGGCCGTGGCACCTGATGTACGAACCAGTTTAGTTCGTAGAGATGCTCGTAGACTCTTACAACAACAGCAACAACAACAGCAGAGAGATACTAACCTTAGATACTAAGGCTGCGCTTGAACTCGCATACCCTAGATAGTACTCTGGACAGTACTCCATCCTATTAAGAGCCGTGGATCCTTCGGTATTGATACCTACTAGGTACAGAGACACCTGCACTAGAATTTAGGTGGAATAGGTATAGTGGAGGTACCCAAATACATAGTAGGTACCAACATCTAGTCATAAACCATCTGCGTCGGTGCTTTGCCATGCAGTTCGGCAGATCCTGACACGCTCAAGAAAAAATTTCGGCACGTTCCTATTCCACCAAGCTAAGATGTTCAAGATGCCAGCTAGCTCAGATACTCTGTACTCCTATTGTCAGTGTCCCCGGGATTGAATACCTCGGTCAAGAAAAGAAGAAAAGAAAGGATGCCTAGTGCTTAGGCCTATAAAGAACTAGATTGCCAATTTTCAAAAGTCATTATCATTATGCTTGATTTAGCCGCCTCCTTCCTTACCCCCTAATCCTCATTAAACATCCAGACACTCTGCCGCTCCTTTGCCTTTCCCACGGCCAAGCTATCATATCCGTCCCCCATGACCGTGCGTTCGAGACAAAACTCCATTTCGACCACGGCCCAGTGCTGCTGCTGCTCAGCGGTAGCTGCAAAGGCGTCGTGGGATGATATTTCAGTCGTGCTAGACGGCGCGAGGTGCTCAGGTGTCCAGTGCCACCACCATTCCAGAAACACGAAGAAATACTTGATCGGCCGCATGAACTGCAGCGGCGTCAGAAGGCGGGTGTGTGCCTCGAGTAGCAGAGGAGGCCCCGCGTTCACGTTCCAGTCGGCATGTATGAGGGGGCTAGGTTTAAAGCCCCTGGGAGCATCTACCAATGAGTAGACGATGAGCTTCAACTTGTCCAGGTTCGCGTGGCATTTGAGGTGTGCGATGGCGAAGCACCAGTCTAAGTAGAGAGGGCTCCGAAATTCTGGGCAGGATACCGAGTTGGTCAGCGGAAGGATAAGCTCTAGAGAGTGGATATGGCGAAGCACCTCCGGCCACATGTGTCTCGTGATGAACCGCGACGCGTCCAGGCGAAGCAGGCTATAGCGAGTGCAGACGCTGCGTGTGGCACCCTTAGACGGCATGATCGTGACGTTATTGTGCGAGTAGAATACATCGATCGCGTGCTGGTAAAACACACGGCTGACGGACATGAAGGCTTTTGGTGGGGCCCAGCAGTGGCAGTGGGAGGAGTATGCGCTTCGCCGGCTGCGGCAGAAGGACCCTGTCACGATGGAAGTCACCGACGTGCAAAACAGCCGTCTGCAGGCACATTGGTGTCTGTGCGAACAGCCATGTTCCATATATCCAGTGCCCCTAAACCTAAAGACGACGTGAAACCCCTTTTTTTGGTTCCATCGGACTTGGCCGTAAGGCGTCACGAGGTCAGTGTACTCGAGAATATGCCGCCGAATCTCGGCCGGAAGGTCTAAGAAACGGAAGGGACTGGTCCCCGTGTCCGGGTCGCCTCCTCGAATTCGGGTGACAATGTTCGAAGCTAGAACAGACAAGTGATGTTGCTGCTTCGACCCGAGCCGAAGCTCGCAGTCCTTCAGCTTGCCTGGGAACTCAAGTAAGGGTTGACAAATGGCACGAGTCTCTGAGCTGTCGCCCGTGTCAGAAATCAGATGCAACGTTAACGTGCCTGGGCTTATCTGCGATAGGAGATGCCGGGCTGTGGCTTGCCATGCCACTATTCGTTCAGGGGGAAGAGTGGTAGCCTGGACCTCAGAGCCAGGCCCATCATGAAGACTATCTTGGACGTGCAGGTGAACAAATAAGTGGCGTATACTCCGACACTCCTCTTGCGATAGACGACGCAAGATCCGTAGGGCATCGTGGCAACTTTCCCTGGCAACGATAAGGGCATTCCTGGTAAGAATAATTGATCTGACATGAGCAGAAATACTCCTGCACGTTTGGAGGAGGTTACGAGTGACGCTGTGCAGCTGAATTGTAGGATTCCACAGGAAGTTCCACATTCCGAACCTCAACCCCAAGCTGAGGTTATTATCTGAGATGAGACCGGCATCTAGATAAATGCGCTCTCTGATATCAGCTGGAAGGTCTAAAAGGGACCTGCGTATTGGCTGCATGGAGATATGGTGTTCTTATAGAGATGTGAGGTATGTGAGGTATGTGAGGTACCTAGGGTATGTTAGGTAAGCGAAACGTGAAGAGGACCCTACCTGGTAGGTACCTAGTAGTGAGGAACTCAGAACTGAACTGCGGCTGAATACCATGCAATTAGTCAGCAATATATACGAAATACATAACCTACATAGCTACCTAGTACTAGGTAGGTAGCTACATAACCTAGTCAACTCTCAATACAAACCACACTCCCCCGTCTTTCTTATCATGCAGTAGAGAGGCATCATCACCATGGCCAGTATGTTTGAAGCAACAATTATGTCCGTTGAAGCTGTCCTACGCGATACACTCGGCGAGGGAATGTCCAGAATACAGTAATTCAATCCCGTATCACCGACGAGTCGACGACTCAGACCCGGAGGATAGAGGCGCAAGTACCTCGGAGGCTCTTCATAAAATAACATGCTGTGCATTACTATTACTACATGTAGTGGGACAAACAAAGAAAAATCATTTACAAGTAACGCAATCAGGATTCTAGTTTTTTTTTATAGCTCGTTCGAACGCATGCCTCACGCCGGTATGAGAACGACCCGTAACAAGTGCGATGGCTGCTAGGTTACCTACTTCCAAGGTCATGACTAACTAAAGCAGCTGAGGTTATATAGGGCATAACAGGAGTGGATGCAAAAACTTCAACTTTTTCCCGCCTCCCCCCACAAATACTAGGCACACACACACTCTCTGTAATAGGCGACGGGCTAGTCAAGAACTCACCGAGCAAAATCTTCATGAACCGGCCGATTCGGGATATTTTACTCGATAGATACCTCTAGAAACGATTTTGACTTTAATCGCCGCAGTCATTTGTTCTCTAAGCGGTGGGGACCTACAGGTCCTACACAGGCTACACTACTAGGTACATAATAGTTGGGCACATAGCAAATAAAATGGGAATGCCCTAGTAAGCTTGGCCGGAGATGCTCATACCCGTCAACACACCTTCACTTCAACTACACCTGCTTTGATGTATTTAAATGAAAAATTTCCAACGGGGAGACCGTACGTCAGCAGCATGGCTGGACATTCTAAACATGGCAAATCGCATAGGAACATATGGCGAAATTTGGCCTCCCATTTATCTCAGCTGCTGTAAGCGAATCAACGTGGCCAGCCACTCAGATCTATTGGCTGCGGATTGCAGCGGCTCCTGGATCCAGCCAGCCCGTACCTGCAGGGAGGCACACCAAAGCTGGGCTGGCTGGCAGACAGGATTCGATGATCTGGGCTGCTGTACTTGTAGTCTTGTACAAAGTTACAATTGTAATACAACACCGTATGACGGTTGCCGAGTTCTTCTCACCAATCCAAGCAAGCCCAAGCATAAAATGCTTCAATGGTCTTGTCCCAAAGCAGAAAAATTGCACCACCTAGAGCCCATCTCGCATAACCCCTGTCTAGTGGGCGAGGGAAGAAAGAAAAGCAAACTATGGGGTAATTTTTAGGTACGAGAAACTCACCTTGCAGCAGCTTGCAGGTCTCATGATGCCCCTACCCAAGGCCCGATTTCGTAACCGCATCGACCTTGGGAGCTTCTGTTAGCTAATACCTTGCTAATGGGATCCATCACGCGGCTACCCCAGATTCCACCATCTTGCCGTTAACTGCTAGGCGCCTTACGACATCGATGCCAAGAACGATGATTTTTGCTGTCCAAGCCCCCCTAGTCATGTCCAAATTCACCTCTTAGTGTCCTGTCCATAGTTACCGCGTGCCTTAATTTTTTTTTCTTGCTAAACTTGCTAAACCACCATTTTGGCCCTTCGAAAATTTTCCCAAATTGCATGTTGTTTTATTTGCTTTAGCTGAAAGGTAAGGAGTACGTAGTTACGTATCGTTGGCCACATGTAGCTTTTTTAGTTTTTCCCTTCTTCTAGGCATTCCCCTTTGTTTCTTTCCTCCCACGTGCCGTACCTAAACCAGCCAGGAACTGTCTCGTGGGAAACGGTTGTAACTATGACAAAGGGCTTTGCCTGCTTCCTCCCCCCCCCCTGGTCATCACGACAGAAATACCTATAATAACTCCATATCCTCTTTCCATTCCCGTGAAAACACGTTTGCTTTTTGACCCTTATCCTTAAATACCTACCTAGTAACAAAGGCGTAAAACCCATATTACTCGCGTAACCTACATATCTCGCTGCTAAACATCCAATACCTTGATACTTGCCTACCTACTCATCACCGCCCACCATGCCCAACTTCACCATCACCGAGCCCCACCCCACCGTCCACCAGAACGCATACGTGCACTCGGGCCGCGGCGGCGCAGGCAACTACTTCCGCGCGCCCGCCACCACGCCGCCCTCCGGCATCCCCACGCAGCCCCTGACCAGCACCACCACGCTCAAACCCTCCCCCTCCACCACCACCACCTCCGCGTCATCATCGCGATACCACTCAGGCCGCGGCGGAGCCGGCAACGCGCACGTGTCCTCCGCGAAGCCGGTCCTCTCGTTCGACGAGGAGTTCGCGCACCAGACGAACATCGAGCAGAAGCCCGTCGGGTACGTGGGGCGCGGCGGCGCGGGAAACGTGTACGGCGCCGGCAGCGGCGACAACAACAGCAACAACAACGGGACCCGCAAAAGCAGCGATGCGTCGAGCCAGCACAGCGCCAGCAGCGCCGGCAGCCTGACGAACATCTGGAGCCGCCTGAGCCACCACCGCCGCTGAGAAGCCTGGGAGCCCGTGATGGGGCGGGCGGCTAAACGGCCAATGGCCAATCATCAAACGATCATCATCCTGAACGATGACAAACGCACTCCGTATTATATCATGATTTGACACATCATCTTCTTCTTCTTCTCCACCCCTATTTTTTTTTTTTTTTTTTTTTACTTTTTGCTTTTTTGAGGGTTTGCAGCCACTGGGTTTATACAGACAGCACGGCGCATCGGAGTTGTTCATGGGGCTTCTCATAGGTAACTACTTACGCCTAGTTATGTATATGAGTCGAAAGAATCGGAAAAGCAAAAAGACACATAAAAAAAAAAAACTTTTGAAGTAGTAGTTCTCTACCTTAGGTACTCAGGAGATCAAAAGAGTTTCGGGGCCTCAGAAGCAAACCAACCAGAGCGACAGAGATAACTAGGTTAGAGAGTTGGGGAAACCCCCAAATCAGGTCTCGACGCGCCCTCCCCCCCCCCCCCCCCTCCCTCCTTGCCCGGCTGGTAGATTCCGGGAACGAAAAAGGGGGGTTAAGTAAGGGGGGGGGGATTTTATGACAGGTGTTTGGTTCTGGTGAATTTTTATTTTTTGGACGACGATGATATATATACAATACCCCCGATAGCGACTTTTTTTTTCTATTATAAGGAGCGAGCGGATTTTGAAGAGGGCTGTTTAGGTATATGTGTGTGGAAAGATGCATAGGTAGGTATACAGCCTGGCTTAGAACGGAACGGCACGGGGATGGGAACGGGGACGGGAATCGGATCAGGAATAGGATGGGATCCGATCATCTTCTAACAGTTCAATATAAAACAAAACCCATCAAGAAACCAAATATCCATTTACATATTCGTAATATTCAATATTCTCTGTCAATATTTGTACATGAATTGTTACCTACTAGGTATGTATAAGCCAAGCTGTATTATCAATTATTCTCAAGGGTTTCACTATCAGCATTTCATACATGTACTTCACATTCCACGTCGCAATTTAACATCGTCACCGCCACATAATATCTGCATCATCGTCGGATCGAGCATCATCATCAACGCCTGGGTATCTTTCTCATCTACATAAGATGACTTAAGGTATTCCGCCAAATAATCTGACACACAAGCTGGCCGGCTTCTCTATCGCATTTCATTTCCGTCCCCACTCTCCTCTTCTTCTTTCTCTTTCTTCCCTCCTCATTTCCCCTTTCCACTTCTCCTATCCCCTTCCGCATCTATCGTATTGTCTGAGTGGAGAGTTGAGCTTCCCCAACAGGCGATACCGTCATTAGAACGTGAACACGCGTTGGGATTTTTCTGGCGGCGCATATCGTATGCTTTCTCCCACGCGAACGTCTCGCACGTAATATGTATTAAAATTTGGTCCAGGAGACGGCGAGTTATCGTTATTCATTGCTCCCTCCTATTTCCCCTTATATTCTTGAACTCCGATGTCTCATCAGTATCATCAGTCTTTCAGTCAGATACGTAAGCAGCATAGGTTATGTCAGTTTCTTGTGAATGATATCCGGATTCTCGTGCCAGTCGTCAATGCTAACCCACATCTATACTTTTGTTAGTCTCTCATAGATATTCCCATTCTCAACCGTAATGCACATACCTTTCTGAACGTGCTCAGACCAGCGAGAATACTGCCTCCGATCCAGGTTGAGTATTTACGTTCTGGCGGAGCAAAGATTTTGATACGCATATCCTTAACGGCCAACTTCTTGACTTCACTGAGCAGGCGATCACCGAAACCTTTCGTAAGGGTGCTACCGCCGGAAAGCACAATGTTGGCGTAAAGCGCCTTGCGAAGGTCTAGATCTGTTCTGTTTATTGAGTCTGTGACAATCTGTTGGATGCCAGGATACTCTAGTCCTATAATCTCGGGGTCGAACAGGATCTCAGGCGCACGGAACCGTTCCTGGCCCACACGAAGCCGGTTGCCGTCGGGGAGTATGTATTCAGCCGTCTTGTTTGAATCTGGCTTGGCACTGTGCCAGTCCTTCTCTTCCGCTTTGGGATTTAGTGCCACGTATGAGACAGACTCCTTGATCAGCCGCACGACTTCCTTCTCGGCGCTTGTATGGAACACGTAGCCGCTCTTACGCAGAAGAGTCTGCATATACTCAGTGACGTCACGGCCGGCAACGTCAATGCGACGCATCGAAGATGGAATGGTGAACCCTTCATAAACCGGGACCGCATGGGAGACGCCGTCACCAGAGTCTAATACACAACCAGTTGTTCGGCCGCTAGCGTAAAGAGAGAGGACGGCTTGAATGGAGGTGTATAAGGCGGGGACGTTGAAAGTTTCGAAGAGGATCTGGGCGGCCGTGTCACGGTTCGCTCGTGGGTTTAGAGGAGGCTCAGTAAGGAGGACAGGATGCTAGTGGATAGGGGTAAACGTCAGCAGATTACCTTGTTAGGAATAAAGATAAATAGGCACATACTTCTTCGCTCATGGTTTTCAATCCTTCGCTGTAGACATATTCCCATATCTTTTCCATATCATCCCAGTCCGTGACAATACCGTGTTCTAGGGGATATCTTATCTTGAGAAGTCCCCTGAGCTCTGTTGCCGCCTTTTGGCCAATGAATACCTCGCCTTCCAACGCGCCGGCAAGCACTCGCAAATGCTTGGGTCGGCCTACAAAAGAGGGGAAATAACACTTGGGTAGATCATCACCTGCAAAGCCAGCCCGAATGGTACCCGAGCCATTGTCCAATACAATGGGGGCGTTGTGTAGGGTGTCTGTCATGGTTGGTGGTGTAGTGATGTAGTGGGTGGCTGTATCTTCTTGTCTGTCCACTCCGATCCCCGATTTCCGCTTTACCGTCTAACCCGTCGCCGTTGAACCTTGAGTTGCACAATATTTGTGTGTTTTCGATGTGTATGTGTACGCGCGTGTATCCGTATGTGCGTGTGCGTGTTGAAATATTGTAATTATTGTAATTATTGTGCCTTGAAATGATGGGTATACCGCTTGTTTGTTGCTTGCTGTAAACAGAGGCAACGAATCAGTTGAACAGGTAGTCAACTACTAATTAGCCCTAACGGGTATCACTTCAGAAAAAAAAGAGCCAACGGATAGAAAACAAGGATTACAAAAACACGGTTTGGTCGTCAGCCCGTAAGTCCAAGAAGCATCTCGTTGGGCGAATAATCCGGGGAAAGATAATGGAGACGATTTAATCCGAACTGTAATTGGAATTGGGACAGGAAATCAAAATGGGGACAATTTTTAGTTAGTAGCTAGCTTCTCTTTCCCTCTTTTTTTTTTTTGGCGACTTCTTTCAATCAATTCTTGACGCGATTTCCCGTTTGGATTCTTTAGATTTGTTCAGGAGCTCATGCAGGGGTCCGTGCCACATTGGTAAACTACCTAACCTTTAGGTTAGTAACTACGTACCTAACCCTACCTAAAGGTGGCCCAAGCTTTCTCCCTTCTTTTTTTTTTGGACGGGGAAAGCTGACATCAACATCAATTAAGTTGCGCATTGACCACTTGACTTTTCATGATGCTCAATTTGCCATTCTCATTCTCATTCTCATTCTCATTCTAACTATTCTTTATGTCTGTCTCTATTTCATGATGAGAACTTATAATCCTCAATTCTTACCCTCGTACCAGCATTGGGTATCTAATTCAGGAATACACATACAAATACATGATTTTATAATCCTTTAATCTTCATGCATAAACCGATGTAGCGCCTCATTTCTGCCAATATATCCCCGAATTCGCTTTCCATAAATCCATAGCGGAATTGTCAGCACATTGACAACTACGAATACGCCTCCCAGCACGTTGAACACATTAAGGACTCCAGATGCTGCTAGCCAATCGTTGACGAAGAAGGTTAAACCAAAGGTCAAAAGATTTCGAGCATTGATGGCCACGAACGCTATATCATAAAACACAGTAGTTAGTTATTTGAGTACTTTCACATCGATAAGAGGTGTAAATAAGGGTAATAGGGGAACACTGACCTTCTTCCGCCAGCTCCTTATGAGAATCAATGACATAGCCAAAGACAGACGCATTAGACAACGCAAGACTCATGTTTGCTAGACCAAAGCATAGCACCGGTCCAGTCCAATGTGTTTGGTAATGGATTGTGATACCGAATCCAAAGAAACCTACGACGCCAACTATGAAAGAAATGATGATTGGTGGCAGTCGAAACTCAGGTTCATAGATACCACGGTTCCTCTTGGCCAGAAACAAACACACCCAATCATTCAACGGTCCAGATATGACTTCTCCGATGAACGTCAGGATGAAAGGTGACAGTGAGATCAATCCCGTCTCAGATACCGAGAAGTTGTATGGCGGTGCGGTGAAGATGACTGCATTGACAACGCTGAAGACGACGATCAAGCTCAACGTAACACCGTAGTTTAGGAATGCCCAGAGCACGCCCGGGTAGAAGAAGATTACCATGGGACGCAAGAAGATCTTCCAGAGTGGCGTATCAGTATAAACTCCATCCCAGAGCCGCATGCTTCGCAAAAATGACTCTTTCTTCTCTGTCACGACACCGGTTTCTACTGCGTCCGTATTCGCAGACTCCTCATGCTCGGTTGAGGCAATCTTCTTCTCGGAAGCGTCCGAAGTTGTGTCATGAGTCGTAGCCCCTCTAGCTACCAGTTGTTGCACAAATGGCTGTCTTCGATATGCCGTTTCGGGGACGAATAGGATGACCGCAGGTAGCAGTATGCCAAAAATGATGGCACACCAAATTAACGTCCATTGCCAACCTTGATCCTACACAGTCTGTTAGGTAACGGTTCGCTATAGCACAGCTTTCGCCAGGAACTTACCTCAATAATGTAACCGGCAATAAGAGAACCACCGCTAATACCACAGAGAAGGAACATGTTCCACATCGCAATTCGACTGGCCCGTTCGTGAACGTAGTAAATCTATTAAAGCAAGATTAGATTAACAGAAAGGAAGGCGAGGCTTGGGGGTATAGTTACATCTGCGATCGTGCACTGCACCAGAACCTCATATGGTGCCATGCCCAATCCACTCCAGATTCGGCTACCCAGAAAGCTGTCGTAATCCTTTGCAAAGGATCCCCAGATGCTTCCAGTCAACATGATTATGCTGGATAACACATATACCGGTCGTCGACCAATTTTCTTTGCGAGTGGGTTGAGGACAAATAGTGAAAGTCCGATCATCAAAATGATCCAGGCCGTTGCTTGTGAGAGCTTGCTGACGGTAATGTTCAGCGCCGCAGCGATCTCAACAAAGCCCGGCGAAAGCATCGGGCCATAGGCGCCTACGACACCGGCAGACAGTCCCACGATGACGAGGATGACATCTTTTCGCCATGTCGGCCACTATATTATTGTGAGTTTTCAACCTTATAAGCCTGTTTACAGGCTGTTCACGGGGGATGGCTCACATTCAAGGGGTCGTTGGGTGAGTCGGTTGGCTGAGGGGCCAATATGGTGTGCGCATGTTTTCCAGTTCCGTGCTTGAGTAAGTCGCGGGAGACATTTCGATATTCCTCTGGCATGTCGGTCTGGTCAGAGAGCATAACTGAATCGGCAAATTAGCAACTATACAATTTTGTAACATTTTCAAAGGACGGTCATACTCGTGCCAGGGACATTGCCCGTGTCTCGATCCTCTAAAATTCCCCAAGGCATCTTGTCGGCTTAGTGCTGTGAACACAAATATCGATGCTAGAAAAAGTTGTTTGTTTCTGATGAAAGATACTATTGACCTTCTCAGAGTTGAACCTTCTCAGACCGTCGACGCATACATGGGGAAGTCCAGTTCTGAAATACCCCAGATGTCGAATTTTGGAGAAGTGTATTAATAAGTGCCGACAATCTAGGTGCTCCTTGTTTTGGCCGTGGATATGTTACCGTGGAGCGTGACATCGCACCCCTCCCACTATCATTAATAGCATAACAAGCTGAATCGATCCACACGATCTAAACCAGATTTACAGCACGGCCGCGCTTCTGAAACGTGGGGATTGGGGTTTGCTAGTATCGTTGTCAGGCATGATTAAGCATATAAATGTCTGCGTGATACAACTGCCGACTCTCCTTTTCCAGACAGATGCGGGGAATTTTGTTCTAATATGGTTAGAGTGAAAGGGGGATGGATCGAACAGCCTCACATATACCTAGTCGCATCTCCACCCCCGAGACTAAGGGGGACTACAATGTATGGGGAATCTGGGGATATACGAATAAGAGGACGTGCACCTTCGGAGCAGCATACGTCACCGAGAACAACAGAAGCTTTTATCGTCGGTAGGATATTGTTAGTTCATAAGATATTCCCGAGGTTAAACACATTACGAGCATCTTAGATAAGTGCCAACTCCTCGGGTTCCCGGGGTTTAAGAGAGAGACGACCGGCAGAAAAAAGCAAAGCAAAAGGCAGACAAGATAAAAGGCTAGGTACGCAAAGTGATACAGCAGCAAAGTGATCAAGCAAAGGCAGTAAAAATATGGCCGAGTCACAGAAACCAACGCCAACGGGCATCAAAGTGATTGTGGTGGGTACGGGCTTCGCGGGGCTGACAGCCGCGATTGAATGCCACCGCAAGGGACATGATGTCTTGGTGCTAGAGAAATTCCCAGAGATCAAATTACTAGGTGACATCATCTCCTTCGGGCCCAACTCGTCGCGGCTCTTCCGTCGATGGCCTGGTGTGGCCGAGAAGATGGAGCCGCTGAGCATGCGGGCTGACGCTATCACCATCAAGTCATGGAAAGGCGAGACCCTTTTCACGCAGTACTGGGAAGGAGAGGACCAAGAATTCGGGATCCGCTATGACGGCCACCGAGGAGAGTTCCACGAGATCGTCTACAACCACGCCAAGGAGATCGGTGTCAAGATCAGACTGAATGCGCGAGTTGACGACTACTTCGAGGATGACAAAGAAACCGGCGTTGTCCTGGAGAACGGCGAGCGCATCACCGCAGACGTGGTGGTCGCGGCCGAAGGCGTGCGCAGCAAGGGCCGCAAGATCGTGCTCGGCTTCGAGGACAAGCCCAAGCCGTCGGGCTACGCGGTGTACCGCAGCTGGTTCAGCACCAAGGACATCGCGCAGGACCCGGACATCAAGTTCCTGACGGAGGGCGGCGACAAGCACATCGCGTGGATCGGGCCCGACGTGCACTTCATCGGGGCGTGCATGAAGAAGGGGCAGGACTTCTCGTGGGTCTGCACGCACAAGGACGACGCGGACATCGAGGAGAGCTGGCAGCTCGAGGCCCCCCTGTCGGACGCGCGCAAGGTGCTCGAGGGCTGGGACCCCGTCATCCAGAAGATCCTCGACAAGACGCCCTCGCCGCTCGTCGACTGGAAGCTCGTCTACCGCGACCCCCTGCCCACCTGGATCTCCAAGGGGCGGCGCATCGCGCTCATCGGCGACTCCGCGCACCCCTTCCTGCCCACGTCGATCCAGGGCGCCTCGCAGGCGATGGAGGACGGCGTCACGATCGCCGTGTGCCTGCGGGAGTGCGGGGGGCCGGACAAGGTGCGGGAGGCGGTGGCGGCGTTCGAGGCGATCCGGTACGAGCGCGTCAAGTCGGCGCAGAAGACGGGCGAGCAGACGCGCGACATCTGGCACAAGGCCGACATCGACGCCGCCAAGAAGAACCCCGAGAGCATGCGCCTGCGCCGCGAGGCCTGGATCCTCGGCTTCGACGCAGAGAAGTACGCCGAGGAGCAGTACGCCCGCACCGTCGAGGTGCTGAGGCGCACGGGCTTGCGGGATACCACCGAGGCGAGGAAGCTGCATGTGCCCGAGAGCACGGACGGGTATCTCGAGTACACGAAGGGAGCAGCAGCGGCGGCGGCGGCGCCCGTGGCGAAGGATACGATATCGACGGCGGCGCATGCGGCGGCGGGGACGGTGGTCGCGTGATTGATTGGCCCTTTGGGGGTTTTGCTTTGGGCTCGAGATGCCTTACCTACCTACCTGTTACCAACTCCTTACTTACTCCCTTAGATTACCTAACTACCTAGGTACACATGCACATAAATACCTATCACAATTACGATCAGATAGGTCAGGCTAGGTTACATAGCGATGTATAGATGTATAGATGAATACTTAAATTAAAGAGAATAAAGTCGACATTTTTGTAATGTGACTTTTACTATCCTAGGTATACTAAGTACTTAGGTAGGTATGTATAGGCTAAGACCTTTCTTCTTAACTACCTAGGTAGGTATGGATGCTATTATTTTTTTTTCTTCTGATCCTACTCAAGGTTCCGATCAGGTTTGTTTCTCTTTCGGGTAGATCGCCTACCCCCTTTTTCTGTCCATCTTTCATTTCATGCCCCCAAAACTCGACTCGATCTGATCAAGTGGTCCCGGAACGCCTAGTAATGTCATGATAATAATCCGCCAGGCTTTTTTCGGCCGGTCCCTTCAAAAACGCCCCAGTCGGATCCCATGTGTTTTGTTGTTGTTGTTGTTGTTTGTTCATGTATGCTGGAAGGGGGGGAAGGAAAATGCTATGCACAAGAAGTAGATAGTATGTGAGTCGTCGTGACGAAAGGGGGTTGGAGAGGACATTGTTGATTACATCTCCCCCCTTCCCCCTATATATCCCATGAAGGTGTAGGTGGAAAATTTAAAACCGTCCCACGTTGCCGTCGAGGAAGTACTTGGCCATGAAGGGCCAGGTGAGGAAGGTGCCCATCATCGGGAAGTATCTATATAGGGGATAATATGTTAGTCGCCGACGCTTTGTAGCTAAGAGATGGGAGGTAGAGGAGGAGGTGGTAATAAAACTTACACTGCAGCAACGCCGGCACGAGCACGCACGATACGGCCCCAGTCGGCGCGAGCGCCCTTGACGGTGGCGGGAAGAGCCTCAGTAGGGCCCTCGACGATCCGGGTTGATTGCCGGAAGGCCTTGAAGGCTTGTCGGGCGAGAGCGGAGAGGGGAGCTTGAGCTCGGGAAGCGATGGCGGCAGACATTTTTTTATGTGAAGTGTTTTTGTTTAGATGAGACGAGACTTTTTTTGTTGGATATCCAATAATGTTGTTTAGTAAGACAAGTGTCGAAGTTGATTTATTCGAGTTGAGATGTTGTTGATATGTGAAGAGTGGAGATGTCTATATTTCTCTATTGCAAAGATGTAGCAGAGAGGAGATTTATAAGTTATATATATATATATGATGATATATAGATGATGTTGTGATGTGATGTAATTGTATAGTAGGTATTGAGTGAAGATGTCTATGTTGCTGTGATGCTCTCTTTCATAACCCCAGAACAATGGCAGCCCATGGGTTCTCTTATACTAACTACATCACGAAGAGCCATTGGCGGTAATCTCGCTCCCAAACACCTCATCGCCCCAGAATACCCGTGAGCCTTACGCAGCATGGCGGTGCTGAACATACGAGCTGAGGCACAATCCGAGTTTAGCGGCGAGATCCAACGGCGTGGTTCCCCATTGACCGATGGATCGGGAATGCCCATGGCAATGTTCATGACAGGCGGGCCATGTGAAAAGTACACACGTAGTTACAATACTATGCCAATACGCAAAGGACTTTACCTGGTTGGGTCTGGTTGGTTCTAGTTTCTATCTAACATCTGGTGAGGTTTGGGAGGCGTCACGCCATTGCGGGCGGCTGACAGCGACTTCATTGGCGAACAGTTGCTATTCAGGGAATAATAGGATCAACGGATCAACTAAGCAACAAGGCAACAAGGCAACAAATGACCTAATTCGCGATGGGCGAAAAGGGATCGGAGATGAAAGGGTATGAAATCAGTTGGCTACGGTTGGTTGCGGCTGGTCTAATGGGGTTTGTCCTGGGAATTTTTGGGAATTTTTAGGAATTTTTGGAAATCTTTGGAAATTCTGGCCTGGTGCGTGGACTGCGTCGTACGATGCAATAGAAAATATGGTACGATCGGAGCCCGCCGACCTGTGTAGATCGTGGTTCTGGAAATCACTGGTGCAATGCCTAAAGTCAGTCGCCACATTAAAAGTTTTTGTGCTGGCTGATTGGATGACTGTCATGAGTCTGAGAGTCTGCACGTGACCTACGTCCTGTAATTATCAGATGAGGTAAGCTTTGAAGCTTATTCTCTCGGTCAACTCCTTTACTTACAGACATGCATGTCCTAACCTTAAGTGAGGCATGTATATTACCCTACAGCATATTTATTCCACGCTCCCTCCTACATTTTCTCCGTTGTTTCTTTTTTTTTCTTTTCCTTTTGGCCGAATGTGACAGCGACAACGTTAAATACATTGAAGTCAGGGTAGTCCGACTCTGACTTGGACTTCTCCAAAACGAGGCGTAACGATGAATCAAAGACCTCTTTCCCGCGATCTCTGCTATTAACTCCAACGAACTGGATCATGAGTCGATTACGATGATATCATCTGTCAAGACGCAATATGACTGACTGAGTCTGATACACTACGGGATATATCACAAGAGCGTGTTTTTCGAATGCCAGCGATTCCACGATATTGAGTTGTCGACTGAAGTATACGATTTGCGATCTGTTCGAATCTATCGCAAGTACCTGGGTAGCCATTCGGGAGAGAGAGGCCGTAGACACGGATCCATTCTACCTTGCTCATCAACAGCGATAGTGTGATATAGTGTGGTACATTGTTCACAATGTTGCCGCATTCTGCTCAACTGTCCAAAGCAGCAATACTTAATTTGTAGATGCCCAAGTTAGGTAGGTATAAAACCAACTCTCTTTTAAATAAGAAGCCTAGAATCTAGAATCAACATCTCAATCTATTGTCATTATTGTCCAGTTAGTCATAATAAGGGCTTTATAATAAACAACTTTGGGACTCCTCGAGTACGCCATGCGAAATTGACATTTTGATTTAATGGAACCTTTCTACCTGTTGAGTCTGGAAAATACGAGAAGGTCTACAGTCTACCTCTTCACATTCTAATTTCCTAGTACCAGGTTTGCATGACATATAAATGCTTTTAAAATTGGGGACTTGGTACGTAGTGATTATTGCTGATTGCCGGATAACTATCTAGTGCCTACGCCAGTAGTATCAAAAGCGAAGGGCAACTTGATGAGCGACGCCCACCTACTGGGCAAGTATCGTTAATAGTAAGAACCTGAGTGCGTAGAGGAACCAACTATTGACTGCAACCTCCGATTGTTGGAGAATATCGTGGCAATGTGCTTTGAGATGAGCTTATCTCACTACCTAAGGTATGTATGTAGTACACTTCATGATATCAACAATGCATTCACACTCCAATTCAATTCGCATTGAATAATTTTAGATGAATCTCAAACTCTATTGATGATAACTAACTAAGGGCTAAGAATAATAATCCGAGATCGACTGCATGCCAAGATTCGGGAGTAACCTGGGAAATAACTACGAATAACTTGAATATACCCACGCACGGGCCACCATATTACCGCCTTCTCCATCAATTAAGCTTACATTCTACCTAACCTAGTTACCTACATAATAGCGTTAGTAGTAGCATATTTACCTTCTACATACCAACTTTTGTACTGACAGCATACTACTAGTAGTAATCTGCTATTATGAGTAGATGAGGATGATTAAGTCTTATATTCGTTGATATAAAGAACCAGACCAGTTCAGTGATACTCATCAACTTGTATACGACTTATACGCGAATCTCCAAATCCCAACCCACGCGACTTGGCTCTGCTGAAATCATACGCGTATGATGACGAAGGAGGCTCAACAACGCTGGATAAAAATTCGGGAGGGTATTTGTCACCCTTAAGTAAGTTTCCATTTCATTTTTTTATCTTCAAGTTAATGAATGCATTACGAACAACTCTGAAATCATCAATCGATAGTTTCAGGGGTATTTTTAGTTTATTTTCTTTCCCTTTTCCTCTTTTCATTGTCTTTTTATGACGAGGCTGGTCAGTGATGACCAAATCTGGTAAAAGGTCGGACTGCGTCTAGGGACTTTCTGGTTTCGAATTCTATAACCCGCCTTAAATCTCATCCAAGTCTTCCATTCAAACCCCGTCTATAATCCCCAATTTCATGTTGGACTCGCCACCCTCAAATCATTGGCCCGTTCAAATATGCTGGGATAAGACAAAACAATATTGCAACCTCTTGCGTGTTTCCGCTAAATAGGAGCCTGGCCTTGCATTGCCCCTATAAGGCTGGACCAAAGGCTGCGGCGAATAAGCGCCAGCTGGCGCTTGGAGGTTGATTTAAGGCGAGGTTGAGAATTGGAAACCGCTATGTCCTACAGGTTGATGACTCGATATGAAAACTGAAAAGATCTGAGACCAGCCTATAAACTCCGTCTACATGTTATTTTTATCCCCCGCAATTCCAAGTTATAGGGTTTAAATCCCTCCTTCCATTGTTCTTTTATTTTCTCTAACATTGTCTATAGGATTTATATCTCAGTGTTTTCCCTTGATAGTTGTGAATTGATGTATAATAGAAGATAGGATATTGCTACCTATGAAACGGTACAGCCCTACTATTGATCAAAACATCGTGGAGAAAAAGATCGAGGCACGAGGTACAGAATCCTACCAATATCTGTTTCAACAACTATCTAAGCGAAACGAAGTTATACTCTAAATGTCTATCCCCTAACGCCCTCCTCATTACTAGGTAGCCACACACATATCTATAAACCTACCTGTTATCTACCTAGGTCTTAATCCACCTAACTCAGTAGGTACTATATATATGTTTTTTTATTGTTTTTTTATTGTTTTTTTATCTGAACTTCACATGCTCTGAGGGTTATGTAAGTGGATGACTCTTGCCTACCATGAGAATTCATTCCTCGTCTATTCAATGTTCCATTTAATTCAATTTAATTCCATTAATTCCATTAATTTCGTCCAATACCAAGTAGGAAGGCACTACGCTAACCTACTGCAAGTACAGTATGCTTCTTTCCTATTGATCATCATCTTCATACAATCATTTTATCATTCACCATTTAACATCTACCACCCCTCTTTTCTTCCTTTTCCACCTTTTTCTCTTTTCTTCAACATTGAACCCAACACCTGTCCCAAAAGTCATCCACCATCATTGGACTCTCGTCAACCAACATTAACCGATTATATTCAGTAGACTTTGGCGCAATTGCTGAATGTGTCTCCATATTACGAGGCAAACGCGGCTACGATGACACGGTTCCGGCAAGCGTCAAAGGAAAGAATCCAATCATCCCATATTTTATTTTATAGGTCTTTGCAGCCTCGCACATACTGGAGCTTATCCAGGCCTCATTGACCCGGGTTCTTCTAACCTTTCCTATATTGCTCTAGTAATATAGAGTCCTGGGTTTATCTGTACCTCACTTTGGCCTTTCAATCTACATCTCAACTCCAAACCATGGAGAGTGAGGAGTACATCTTCCGGCAATGTCAATTTGAGGGATGCGACGCCACCATCTTGATCCGAGGACCCTATTGTGCACAACACACAAATGGCCAAAGCTCCATACCCACAAAAAATATGGCATCTTCCGCCGTGCCAAATCAACGCCAGCCTAGTAATAATGTCCAGCCTCTGCCGAAGCAGAATCCAGCACAGCCTAACGGCCAATCTCCCACCATAGCCCCACAAGAGGACAAGTTTTGTGAAGCTATCACTGTCAAAACATCACTCCTCCCACAAGGACATGCGAGCGAGAAAAAGCAACTTTCTGACAAGAGAGTCGCAAGGAAGACTACTAGCACTACATACTCTAAGTCAAAGCAGAGCCCTAGTTCAATACACGGTCCCGATATCAAGGCTTCTTCGGATCGCGCCCCTGTCAAGGATGCGCTATCCGTGGGCCAACGACCAGTAAAGAGACTGCGTTTATTTAATGATGAGTTCAAATCAGAACGGGTAGTTCATCAAGCCTCATTTACGGAAAGTAGCTCGCATATGTCTTCCAGATTCCAGTCAGTTGATGCTGAAAGGCGCGACATTGGATTCATCGAGCCTTCTGATTTCGCCCTTCGACCAAACAAGGGAGGATCGATTCCACTGGAGACATCCTTTGGACTCGGGAAACATGACATAAAAGCTCATGTTTCGAAATTCAAGCCTAATCATCCACCTCGCAACTCCAAGCCCCATAATACCGGAACTCGAACAGTGATAGACCTCACAGGAGATGACGACTTGCCACAGCCACAGGTGCGGTCATCTAATAATATCCACGTAGATCAAAATATCAACACAATCAATAATATTGGAAATTCCCCCAAAGATTCTCAAATTACGAACCATGAAGTGGATTCTGGATTTCAATCTAAAGGGAAGTCTATAGATGTGCACGTGTCTACGAATTTAGGTGGAAGTAAAGACAAAGAATACCCCGAAGGTTCTAATCGGAACGAACAAGATCGTGCTAGTAAGAGTAGCTCGAGTCCGATACCTCGTTTTATCCCAAAGACCCATGATATAAACATAGCTCCTCGCTCCGAGCCGGCTGTATTGTCACCGGGCTCAAGATTTGCGCAGTTCGACCCGGGTTTTCTCGAACGGAGTTCACGGGCCGCTTTCCAAGCATCCTTGCCTAAACCAGACAACGGGAATGCCGTTTCAAACAACGTTCCGTCTGCAATTGCCTCTCCCAGGTCAACCGTACCATCGGAGACCCATAACAATAATGATATTGACGAACCTACGGGACCGTTTTCGGAATCAAGCATAGAGACGGATAGATGCGTCCGTGTAACCATCGAGGCAAAATCTATACTTGGCAGGCATAGTACTAATGGTGTCTCACAAGAGACTCGAGCGAATGACTTGAATGTCTTCCCACAATCCGGTTTCCAGCGAACAGCCACTCCAACCAGCCAGTCTCAAACTATAAGAACCTCTAGTATCTCAAAAACGCCGAGCGTACCTGCACCTCAGGCAATTGATCCTTCAGCTTCCACGCCATTTTCTCGAGCCGCAGAAAAGGCACCGGAGGCCAATACGCGTACATCCCAAGGTACCGCAAGTGTCAATGGGGTAGAAAAGACAACCAATGGTGTATCAACAGTTGCGTCTATGGTACGAGGTAGAAGTTGGAAACATTTAAGTCCGGAAGAAAGACGTCAGATTTGGGTTGCTAAGCATGACCCTGAAAAATTCGACTCCTACATCTACGGTAAGCTCAATGAGCCGAATCAGCCAGGTTCCGCTTTGTTTGGTCTCCCAGAGTGGCAACAACCACCCCGAAAGACTCGTCCCGCAACACACTTTGCGTATATGGACCCACGGGTTCAGTGGACGCAACCTCGTCCTAAGAAATGGTATCAAAATAAACAAGAGGATATACGCAGGCGAGGCACAAGAAAATCCAATTTTGGTAAAGCTGCTGCGCGTGTAGCACAACGCAAATTAGAAGAGGAAGATGGTTACCCTCCTAAGGTCGAATTACCTGAGCGAGTCAAAAATAACCCCGCTTGGTTGGCTGCCTTGGATGAACTCGACGAAATGGCGCAGAAATATGATGCTTTGCAGCGACAGCGGTGGCGTCGAAGTAGGAATACCCGCATATGGGAGGCCCTGTGGAAAGGGAAAGACAACACGCCAAATATAGTCGACGATGATGATAAGATGGATCTAGACTCGCCTGAAGCTATCTAAGTAGTCCATTTGAAAATATATCCAGCAGAGGGAGAACTTATGAAGAAAGGGATTTCCTATAAATACTAACTATAAATATGGACTGGCCTGGTCCATGACGGGACAACGGGTCCATGAATTGGGAGGAGGGGATACATATATTGCATGGCGTGAGGCGTCTTTAACGCTGGCACACACATCGACTTACATATTAGCCTAGCCTAGGTTGCTGAAAAGCGCCTTGAATGGATTGTGGCAGCTTCAATTATAATAGTCCATATTAAAGAAATGAGTCTATCTATATAGAAACTTACTTACAAGCGGTTATTTATATACACGACGTAGCCATGCCTAGGGTAAACATATAAATGAATCGAGACTGTTGTATTACTTACTTGGTGCCCACTAGCTGAACGCTTCTATATAGGTACCTCTATATGACTTTATTTGCAACGAATCCAACGATAGTATAAAAAGGGGACCCATAAAAAAGGAAAGGAAGACATTGATAGAAAACTAACCTAACTATGTAATAAATTGGTCGTCGTAGGTTAAGAGAATATTGCATCTAGTTAGGTAGAGAGCGGGTAATAGATAATAACGATGGTAGGTTATGTTTACAAAGCTTGGGAAAGGGGTATACTATTATGTACCTATATAGGTACCTACCTACTATATGAGGGTGTAGTCACTGTAGTGTTATACTAACATTAAACCTATGGTGACATGTACCTACTTAGGTTAGGTTAGTTGGCCGGCGTTGGTAGGTATACATACATACCTGAGTTGAGGTGTTTCCTACCTACCTATGTTCTATCTACCACAGACAGTTGAACACAGGCAACGAACGAATAATAGTCCTAACCTATGTAGAAGACTGCGATTTTAGTTTTAGTTGTGGTATTAAATATCGAGTAGGTAAGTAGGTATTAAACCTGACCTAGGTAACTACTATGTAGGTAGGTAAGTATATTATATTTCCTCGCTTTCTGGATATCGACATCCGTGGATAAAAGTCTTGAGCCTTATAACTAACTAGTTCAATATTATACTAGGTAGGTACTGACTTACTTACATATTGGTGCTTACCTACCTAATACCTACCCACCCACCTACCTACCTAAACTTCGATGTTCCTCCTCGTCGTATTGGTATTTGTATTTGTATTTATATTTTAAAACAAAAACAAAAAACAAAAAGTCTTACTATGCAGTATCTGTGCTCGTAATTTCTTTCATTTCTTTTTTCTAACTTTTTACTTTATACAAATCCTCCCTCCCTCCCTCCCTACCCGAAATCCATTTTTAGACATCCTAACGACCCCGTAACCTTATATACGAGTTCACGTGCACATACCCGCGTCAAATACAACCAACCCAAGCATGACCCCCCCCCCATCTTTCGAAACCCCTCACACAGCTGACTGCTTCGACAGCAAGTTGAGCGCGCTGCCCGCCATGATAAAGCCCGCCTGGTCCTCGCTGACGGCATGCTTCGTCTTGATGAGGAGCTCCTCACCCGTCTTGTGCTTCTTGACCTTGAGGGCGACCTCGCCCTTGCCGCCGTTGCGGAGCATGTCGTAGAGGCCGACGGTGGAGACCTCGTCGCCGGCGCCGATGCGGTCGTAGTCGGCCTCGTCCGCGAAGGTGAGAGGGACGACGCCCTGCTTCTTTAGGTTCGTCTCGTGGATTCGCGCGAAGCTCTTGGTCAGCACGATACGCGCGCCTAGGTATCGTGGCTGCAGCGCCGCGTGCTCGCGCGCGCTGCCCTCGCCGTAGTTGTGCTCGGCTACGACGAGCCATGGGCGCCCGACCTCGCGCCACCGCTTACCTAGCTCCGGAATCGTGTGCGAAGAGCCGTCGAGATCGTACGCGACGTTGACTTCGCCCGTCTCGGCGTTGGTCGCCGTGTTTAGCGTGTTCTCGCTAATGTTGGGCAGGTGACCCTTGTACTTGAGCCAAGGGCCTGCGGCGGAGATAGTATCCGTTGTGCATTTACCCGTAACCTTGACCAGGACGTGAAGGCCGGATAGATCGGAAGCGGGAAAGGGGTCGAACGGTTCAAGAAGCGCAAGACGCTCGGATGTGGGGGCGATAGCGACGCTTACGGATGGGTCGGGGGATTGAATTAGTGCGCGAAATTCCTCGCGCGCAACTTCGAAGGGCTGGGGTGGGATTTCAAGACCCGAAGGTGGTGAAAACCGGAATTCTTTACCTGAGGGTGTAGGAAGCGAGTCGGTCATAGGGTTGAAGGTGGTTGTGCCTGCGAATGCCATGGCTGTGACAACTTCGGGCGATGCGAGGAAGTTCATGGTGTCGGGGTTACCATCGTTACGGCCGCGAAAGTTACGATTATACGAGGTAAAAATAGCATTCGGTGTGCCCTTTTCAACGCCGTCGTGCCGCTTCCATTGACCAATGCAAGGTCCGCAAGCGTTTGAAAGCACCGTACCACCTGCTTCCTTAAAAGTGTCCAGAGGGCCATCTCTTCGTAGGGTTTCTCTGATCTGATCGCTTCCCGGGGTAATATAGAAATCCGATACAGGCTTTAGACCAGCTTCTAAGGCCTCGCGGACCATGCTCTCTACACGAGTCATGTCTTGGTAGGAGCTATTCGTGCAGCTACCGATTAGGCCTGCTGACAATTTATCGGGCCAATTCTGCTCCTCGACGGTTTGCTTGAATTGTGATAGTGGCGTAGAAAGGTCGGGTGTGAAGGGTCCATTGACGTGCGGCTCCAACTTGGATAGATCAATGGTGATGATATCATCGTATCGTGCACCTGCGTCAGCCTTGAGTTGGATAATGTCGGAGAATTTCTTTGCCTCCGCTGCTACGTCTTGTCGATGGGTTGCATGGAGATACCGGACGTGCGCGGCGTTAAAGGGGAAGATGGAAGTCGTGGCGCCAACCTCAGCACCCATGTTAGTACAAGTGGCCATGCCCGTACAGCTCAGCGTCTCAACGCCAGGTCCAAAGTATTCAATAATGAAGCCGGTACCACCCCGAACGGTCAGCTGACCGGCGAGGTTGAGAATGATATCCTTAGGCGAGGCCCAGCCGTTAAGCTCGCCCTTTAGCTCTACACCTAGGATACGAGGCGCTTTCAATTCCCAGGGTGCACCGACAAGGGCCTCGACAGCGTCCGCGCCGCCAACACCAATGGCGATCGTCGATAGACCTCCCGCATTCGGGGTGTGACTATCAGTGCCCAGCATCATCAAACCGGGGGCTGCGTAGTTTTCAAGGACGCTCTGGTGGATGATACCGGCACCAGGGGGCCAGAACTCGATTCCATATTTCTTGGAGGCAGACTCGAGAAAATCGAAAACCTCCTGATTCATCTGTATGCCTGCTTCCAAATCTGACTTTGCGCCTCGCTCACCCACAATCAAGTGGTCACAGTGTATACTAGCTGGGATGGCGGTCGAAGGAAGGTTACATGTCATGAACTGCAGGAGAGCCATTTGGGCAGAGGCATCCTGCATGGCAACGCGGTCGGGCTTGAGCTTGAGATTTGCTGTGCCCCGAATATCACGCCCGCCGTTCGTGTTCGTTAGGAGGGATTCTTCAACATTGTTAAGATGACTGTAGAGGATCTTCTCGGCCAGGGTAAGAGCGCTGCCCTTTCCCAGAACCTCCTTGACCTTATCATAGTTCTTAGCCAACTTAAGGTACGGCGGTATTCGAGGATTCGGACTGTTGAATGTGGGCGTCGCAAAGAATCTTGTTTGAGGAATGCGACCTTGGCAATTTCGAGCGACAAGTCCCTACATGGAATTATTAGTATTGTATATTGTATAAGTGCGATGACTTGAATAATGGAAGTAAATGATCACAACATACTTGAAGACATGTGCCTTGACGACACAGAAGATTAGGTATCCTCATGCTTTGGTATTGGCATCTCAGGAACAAAAGTTCATGACAAAAGTTCACGATAAGATCTTTTTGATCTTTTTGATCTTAAAAATAAAAAAAAAAGAATAAGAAAAAAGTTTAGTCGTAATTGACAATTCGGATACTTTGATTGGGTGATACGAACAAAGTACCCAATAGTTAGTTCCCGCTGCGATGCCGGAGGTGGGACGGATCTATGTAGGTTACATAATCCGGGGTTGCAATAATGGCGTGTGATTGGATGTCTGGATGTCTGTATGCTTATAGGTACCTAATATCTACATACGTTAACTTGTATATCGCATGTGCGCCGCTTACTTACAAGTACTTTCCTACCTACTTAGGTAGGTAGTGAAAGGACTGATCTCCCTGAAGATATTGAACGATTTGATGTTTGTAAAACGGCTTCCCCCTTTAATCGTTAGGTATAAGCATTAACACAAAACGAATAAAGGCTCAATGTTCTGACAGTTCCCAAACTGGACTCGCTCAGGTAGCTGTTCTTTATATATCCTCATACATCCTTCTATATCAAAGTTGGATATTTCCCTTGATTTATATATAACTTCATCCTTTAATCATAATTTTATCCAATAACTACCCTCTCAACTACCCCAGGATTGCTAGCTGCTTCTGCGGAAGGCTGTGATCAAGAGGGTTGCTTTGGTGGTGATTCTAAAGTATGTAAAAACTTACTTATTCCCTCTTCATAAATCTGTCTGTTTGTTCTGGTGTCTAAAGACTATCATTTTGTAGTATCTTCTGCTTGGCATTCAGGCGGGAGTGAACTGGTTCAAGGTCGACCGCAGAGTCAACTCAGCATATTGTACATTGGCATACTCGCCCATAGGTAGTTGGATTTGCGAGACAGAGGAACCTTGCCACCATTAGAGTTGGTGTATTGAAGCACTCTCGTTAAACAAATGATCGATGAGTTTTGCTAGGTAGGCAGGTATGCAAGGAGTATGTAAAGTTAAGGTGGGAAGATTCTTGGTGCAAATGAATTACAATATTCACTATCTACGTACGTAGGTAGTAATGTGAGAGTAAAATAGAAGTTAAGTAGAAGTCGGCGGTGCTGACTTAGATTACGCTTTTCTTTATCGATAAGATAAGGCAATCAATAGAGAATTGCCCCGCGTCTTCCGCAGATACACTGCGGAAGTCGCACGTTTGCAAGAAAAATGTTGGCGGGGTACAAGTTTGAAAAGTTCTAGTCCAAGTCGTTGAGCTTCAACTTCTTATTTACCTACCCTTTTATTTTCATAGCTTATACTTGTCGCACAATGGCTACTAAGCCTCCATCAGACGAGCTTCAAAAGCTCAGTGGTTAGTCTGGAGCTTTTTATACATATCGTTGACAATGATATGTTAATTACTAACTTCTACCAGTTAGCGATGCTGCTGGTACAAATGGTAAAGCTGCCAAAGCTGCCAATGGTACCAAGAATGGCGAGGCAGCAGATCATTCAGGCGACGACTCCGATGAAGATGTAGAGGAACAAAACGTGGAAGGAGCACCTGAAGCAGCTAAGAAGAAGAAGAACAAAAAGAGGAAGCCGAGAAAGAAGAAGAAGGCCCCGACTGCCCAAACAGACCCTCCCAGCGTATTGATATCTCAACTTTTCCCTAACAATGCCTACCCCAAAGGCGAAGAAGTCGAGTACAAAAACGAAAACCTTTACCGTACCACAAACGAGGAGAAGCGACACCTGGACAATTTAGACACTGATTTCCTAGTCGACTATCGCCACGCAGCCGAAACCCACCGTCAAGTTCGCCAATGGGCCCAGAAGAATATTAAACCTGGACAGTCGCTTCTCGAGATCGCCGAGGGTATCGAGGGCAGTATAAGGCGCTTGGTTGGACACGATGGGCTAGTAGAGGGAGACGCTAAGGTTGCTGGCGTCGGCTTCCCGACGGGGTTAAACCTAGATCACATTGCTGCTCACTTCAACCCCAACGCTGGAAATAAAACAATTCTACAGCAAAGTAATGTCATGAAGGTCGACATTGGTGTCCACGTTAACGGCAGAATTGTCGATAGCGCCTTCACTATGTCATTTGACCCTATGTATGACAACTTGCTGGCAGCTGTAAAAGATGCCACGAACACGGGTATTAGGGAGGCGGGTATAGATGTTCGCTTAGGTGAACTGGGAGAGTACATTCAGGAAGCTATGGAAAGCTATGAATGCGAAATCAACGGCACTACTTATCCAATCAAATCTATTCGAAATCTTACCGGACATAACATATTGCCCTATAGCATTCACGGAACCAAGAGTGTCCCTATCGTCAAGACGGCAGATACTACCAAAATGGAGGAAGGCGATGTCTTTGCCATTGAAACTTTTGGTAGTACTGGAAATGGCCACGTTCACGATGAGGGCGAGGTGTCGCATTACGCCCTCCACGGAGATGCACCAAAGGTGGACCTACGCCTATCTTCGGCTAAGTCTCTTCTGAATGTCATCAAGAAGAACTTTGGCACTCTCCCGTTCGCACGACGGTATCTAGACAGACTTGGCCAGGAGAAGTACTTACTGGGAGTGAGTTTATCGAAACTGTCGCATGTTTTTCTTGAATGGGCTTGCTAATACTCTTATAGCTGAACAGCCTCGTCCAGCAAGGTATTGTAGAGGACTACCCTCCTCTACTTGATAAAAAGGGGTCGTATACGGCCCAGTTCGAGCATGTGAGTATTTACCCATGCAATTCATGTCCAAGACAAGCAACTGATACGAAAATAATAGACTATTTTACTGAGACCTACCGTAAAGGAGGTCATCAGCCGTGGCGACGATTACTAGATAAATGCCAATTATTTGCACATGGGTATCTGAGTACAACTTATTTGAGCATGTGTTATCATCTGGAAAATACACCTTACGAACTACGCGCTCTATGTATTATATCTAGAATTGCAGAGCTGACGAATTTCTAGCTTTGGATTATTGTCTCTGGTGACGATGTCAAGGCTTATGACGTAGGTACCTATTTGAGTGTGAAGCATTCAATGTTGATATTAGTTACAAGTGACACAGGTACAGTACTCAATATCTTATCTAAGTGGCGAAAATGGTTACCAAGAAAGGCCAGTGATATCAGGAACCGTTTTTGTCGAGGATACGGCGTGGGTCTTGCAAGGTAGGGCTGAAGTTCTGAAATCATAGGTGGTCCTTTGAGGCTAGTAGGTAATTAATGGAAGAGACAGAGAGGGGACAAATGACCCTACGATTAAAATACTTTAGTCTATGTTTGTAGATTGATGATGATCTGGATTTTGCAGATCGGTTTTATCCTGACCTAAGGTATTCAAGGTATTCTGTTAGTGTAGGTCTCTACGTATGCAAAAGTTGTATGCAAAAACTTGTAGGTAATGAAGTCTGGATGCTCGCTGACTCCGCATCCAACTCCAGGTTTCTTGGGAAGATGGCCCAAGCTTATACTGTGCATAATCCACAAAGCCAGGGAATATCCAATCATTGTTGTCAAAATTGTCAAATTCTTTCACACCGCTTCCGAGCTATTCTCTAATCCACTGATGCTAAACCCGATATGGTGCGTCAAGCGAGGCAAATGGCGTAGGCGACATACCGAACTTTGCCGGGAAGTGTAACAAAGGGTAGACTACTAGTAGTAGAGGAAATCGCGATAAGGCGATGCCGATCCGGCCGCTATTTGCACGAAATTTTCACTAAGCGCTTTTTGTAATTGGACTGGACGGGTCCGACTGCTCTTTTTTTTATTATTTCAAGGAGGGAAATACCCTCATTTCGTTTTTTTTCTCATTCCCAATAAAAGACGACTGGCCATTTGATTTGAACAAAACAAAACACGATCTTTTCTTACGGCGACTACCTAGTACTTTACAGTAACTTGCGAGAAAATACCTACATAAGATCTAAACCTATTTCATCCTATCGGAAAATAGAATTCCCTCTCTTTTTTCTTTACATATGTACCTATCAACCTACAGGTACCTACTTATCTAAATTTTGACTTCTGCATTCTGAATTCAATCTTCCGGATCTCCGACCAATTCCCACGCACCCTTCTCTTATTACAAAGAAACATTTCCTGTGTTCCCTCCAAATCCTGATCGACTAGACTTCTGAATTCACGAATCTTCATCTACGTTATCGGGCCTATTTCCTTGAGGAGGATCCTCACACTGTTTTGTCGACTCGGCCTATCGGGATCGCCTTTTATCAGAGATGAAGGTCTTTTCCAACTCGCACACCTTCAACTACTCTTGGGAAGAGGTATCGACCGCCAACTGGCTGAAATACTGCCCATGGAATGACAAATCCACCCACGTTATAGCTGTCGACACCCTCGCTCGAGAAGTCGACCCAGCGACCGGTATCCTGCGAACAGAGCGACTCATCACCTGCAAACAATCCGCGCCAGAATGGCTGAAATCAATGATGGGCTGCGCGGAGACGAGCCAAGTTTTCGAGACATCCTACGTTGACCCCGCCGCGAAGACCGTCACGATGGTGTCGCAGAATATCACATGGGCCAACCTGGTCAACGTGCAAGAGACGGTGATCTACCGACCGCTGGATATGCACAGGACACAATTCGAGCAAGACGCAAGGATAACAGCCTTATGCGGTGGCTGGCAGCGAATCAAGAACAGCATCGAGGACTCCCTCGTCACCCGCTTCAAGGAAAATGCGACGAAGGGCAAGGAGGGCTTCGAGTGCGTATTAGCTATGAGCCGGAGGGTCTTTGCGGAAGAGCGAGAACGAGAGCGGCAACGAGGTGAATCCAAGATGATGGCATAGATCGGCAACCTTCTGCGATTTTCCCACCACCATCAAACACCTCTCTTCTTATCGCGTCCATTATAGACGAACGAACTAGACGGCCAACCATAGCACTGCATTTTCAAGGAGTCTTGTTATTATTATTACTATGTTTTTTTTGGGAGAGAGAGAGAAAGAAAAAGGAGTGGGCCCAGTTTCGTTTGCATTCGATAAAGAAAAAGAGCACGGCGTTTCGGCATACCCATTTTTACACACTACACAACACACCTTGTGGCATTTGTATAGAGAGATAAAAATATTCGGTGAATTAGAACTTACAGTAGCTGCGTCCCTGGCAATGAGTCGGCCTATTTTTTGGGGGGACAGGAACGAGAGAAAAGCCAAACGCTAGCTGGAATATTATATATTATAGAGTAGCTCTCTACTAACCCTTGGCTTGGCCGAGGGCAGTATAGAAGAGCAGAGGATATAGATAATACTCCAATCTTCATGATCATGATCACGTCTTTTTGAGTTCAGTGCAATGAAGTGCTTAATTATTACGAGTGATTCTTCCAGTGCTCAATTAGATTGGTAATGCTTATTTCATCCTATCACCACCCTCTTTTCTCCCCCCTCCCCCCCCCTCTCTCGATACACCTCTTCTGATAATACCGCAGCAACTCCCTCGTTGACCTGTCTAGCCCCAAAGCCCCTTTATCATCGCGACCACCATCCTCGTTGGCGACGGCGGTGTCAACCCTACCTCCTCCTCCTCCTCCTCCGCCTAGCACCCCGTCCACGAACCGCGCCCCCTCGTCGTACCGCCGGAAGAAATACAGCTCCTCGACGGCGTGCAGCAGCGTCTGCGCCTCGGGCTTGGGCACTGGTGCGTTGGCTATGGGGCGTGGGGCGGTTTTCCAGATCTGTGATTTTGGGCTTTTTAATTTTGGGAAGGGGGGGGTCTTTTTTTCGGGTGAAGGGGAAAGGGGAAAGGGGAAATGGGAGAGAGGGGGGGCTGCTGCTGCATCGGGGTTACAAGTGCACTTTTGGGCCCGGTGGGGAAGGGGGGGGGGAAGTTGACTGCGAGGTGCATTTGCATGTGATGGAAGAGGGGAAATAGTTAAAGTGCATACATACATACATACCTCTCCGTTCTCGACCTTCACCCTGTACGCGGCCTTGACGGCCCGAAACTCTTCTTCCGACTGCGCGGTGCGGTCCGCCGGCGTCCGGGATGCTGAGGAGTTGCTGCTTCCCTCGGCGGGCTCGTCGTTGTTGTCCTCGGAGTCGGAGAGGTGGATGTCGAAGAGGCCGGGGGAGAGGGCGGGGTCCATTGTTTTTAGGTAGGTAGGTAGGTAGGTAGGTAGGAGGTCTGCAGGTGGGTTTGCATAAGACGAAAGGATAGGTGCAGCGGGTGAGATTTTTTTTATTATTATCAGGGTAATAAATGTAAGGAATTCGGGATGGTGGCCCGCTTACGGAGCCGGATTTATAGCAGAGCTTAGGTAATCGCTGGATTCCTGCGCCGTTTTAGTGGAAAGGATCACCGAGAATTTCGGAGTTGCGTCTTTACGTACTACATATGTAACCTAGTTACCTCCTATGTATTTTTTTTGGTGGGGTTCGTGACCTTCTATGTCTGAATGAGGGGGCGTAGGATGTAGCACAGGGAGGCGCTATAGTATAGTACCTGGAATTGATACTTTCAACTGCTTTTGTACAAGTACCATTTTATACTAAACACTATTCTCCAACACTTCAATGTTCATATATCAAATAGAAATACTTATAAAACTGAACTTCTAGGCTCTCGTGTACTTCAAATCAGGCAATAGAGAATTGAATAAGATGGACAGCCAAGTAGCTCGCCTCGTGGACAAGGCATGGGACAAGTTCCAGCAACTCCCCGATGGCCAACGGCTCTGTAAGTCCTGCAGGATGCCATCACAATTATGGATAATTACCCAACACAGTCTAACCCCCTCCCCCCCTTTCCCCCCTTCCTCCGTACCTACCTATCTATACATTAACATTTACCACCCGGACTAGCATGTATCTAACCTAACTACATCCCAGTAATTGCCATAGGCGGGATCCCGGGCTCCGGTAAGCACTCCCGCCCCTTCCCCTGACTCAGTTCACTAACCTAGGCTAATGCCACCCAGGTAAAACAACACTCTCCCAAATCGTCACCACCGCCCTCAACGCCCGACATGCAAGCCTGCAGCCCTCCGCATCGGAGCCCGTGGCCGTCTTCGTGCCCATGGACGGGTACCACCTGACACGTGCCCAGCTCTCCGCGATGCCGGACCCGGCCCTCGCGCACGCGCGGCGCGGCGCCGAGTTCACCTTTGACGGCTCCGCCTTCCTCTCTCTCGTGCAGTCCCTGCGCATCGCGCCACCCCCGCCAACACCGGTCTACGCGCCGAGCTTCGACCACGCCGTCAAGGACCCCAAGCCCGACGACATCGCGATCCTGCCGGCGCACCGCGTCGTCGTCTTCGAGGGCAACTACGTGGTGCTGGACAAGGCGCCGTGGCGCGAGGCGGCGGCGCTGATGGACGAGCGGTGGTTCGTCGAGGTCGGGTTTGGGACGGCGAGGAGGAGGCTGGTGAGGAGGCATGTGAAGGCGGGGATTGCGAGGGATGAGGGGGAGGCGGGGAAGAGGGCGGACGAGAATGATCTGGTGAATGGGGAGGAGATTGTGAGGATGAGGGGGGAGGTTGATGAGGTTGTTGTCAGTGAGGAGGATGGGAAGTGGGTTCATGAGTGAATGTGGTTTGGGTGCTGATGCTGAACTGCGTGCCAACATTGTTTCCAATTTACTTTGACGGGTATGGTTTCGTATTTGCTGGCGAGTGAGTGAGTACCTAGTATAGGGGGTCCATCATATAGAAGATGCAGTTATTACGTATAGGTATGTAACTAGCAAGAGATGCTAGATATTCATTTAAAAGGGGTACCTTAATAGTTAGTTATCCACTAGTAGAAAAGTTTATCTTATCAGCTCCATAAAAACTTCGAAAAGTTCAAGTTCAGCGGAACATTTTTTAGGATTCAATCATATGTACCAACTTTAACGTTCCCAAAAAAAAAAGACCAACAGCAGTTAATTTTCTTGATTGCGCTCCAAAATACGTAGGAAAACAGTGGAAAGAAAATACCAAGAGTCTGAAGTCCCCAGTACTTCTTTCCCCTAATAAAAAATGGCACCGGCAATCGTATCCGAAGCCGAGCCAGAGCAACCACCCTCGCCAACCCCGAACAACGACTCTAGAAAACGCAAGTCGCAAATCGACGAGATCGAGGTCGACCTGACGCAGCCGGAACCGCCGTCCAAAAAGGCCAAGCGACTGCTCAAGAAGGGCAAACCACTACCCGCAAAGCCGCAGAGCGACGACGAAGGCGAGTCGGAAGACGGCCTAGCGGTCCCGAAGGGCGCGGGGAAGGGCAAGGGCAAGGGCGGCAAGGGCGAGAAGTCGAAGCGGTCGGACCACGGTATCTGGATCGGCAACCTGCCGTTCACGCTGACGCGGGTCGAGCTGTTCAAGTGGCTGGTGGACAGCTCCGGCGGCTCCATCAAGGAAGAGAGCATCACGCGGGTGAACCTGCCGACGAGCAAACTCGGCGCCAAGGAGCGGGGGCCGGGCGAGGACGCGCCGAAGAAGCCGATGAACAGAGGCTTCGCGTACGTGGACTTCGACGCGGAAGCGGCGGCCGTCGCGGCCATGGCGCTCACGGAGATGGAGCTCGACGGGCGGAAAGTGCTGATCAAGAACTCGAACTCGTTCGACGGCCGGCCGAAGAAAGGGAGCGAAGCAGCGGCAGCTGCTGCTGCCGCGGCGACGGATGGCAACGCGACGGAGGTCGCGAGCAGTCGGGACCCCAAGGTTCTGCCCAGCAGGAAGATCTACGTCGGCAACCTGTCGTTCCAGACGACGGAGGAGGACCTGCGCGCGCACTTCGACAGGTGCGGCGACATCGAGTGGCTCAAGGTCGCCACCTTCGAGGACAGCGGCAAGTGCAAGGGCTTCGGCTGGGTCAAGTTCAAGGAGCCCGACGCTGCCGCCTGGGCCGTCAAGGGCTTCGTCAAGATCAAGGAGGAGATCGAGACCGAGGACGACTTCCGCGACGAGGACCCGGACGCGGACGCGGACGCGGAGAAAGAGGAGCGCAGGTTCAAGATGCGCAAGTGGTGGGTCAATCGGCTCCGCGGCCGCGAGCTCAAGATCGAGCTTGCCGAGGACGATCGGGTGAGGTACAAGAAGCGGTTTGGCAAGGACGCGCCGGGCAAGGGGCCCGCTGCTGGGAAGGGCAGAGAGTCCTTTGCGGCTAGGAATGGGGATGGAAATGGAAATGGGGCAGGCGAGAAGGCGAGGAGGGATAATGGGGAAGGGTTGGGAGAGAAGGCGGAGGGGGAGAAGAAGCCGGCGTACGGAGATACGGGCGTGGCGTCGTATCTTACGGGCGCGGTTGTCAAGTCTCAGGGCAAGAAGACTACCTTTGATTAATGGCTTTGCAGTCTTAGGGTAGGTATACGATAGGGGGTTATGAGCATGAGAGTTGCGTGTCTATATACCATACATCAAAAGAAAGGGGGTGAGCAAACTACGATTTCGTTTCACGCGCGGCATCAGTACTATTATTAGACTACCCGCGCCTCAACGGCTGGCTAATAGCACAAGCATACTTCACGCCATACAGCTATGATGTTTGGAAATTGAAGGCGGCGATTTGTTTTTCATTGCGTAGGTATCTATGCCAGGTCTCTATTATTGGTGTTTACCCAGGTACCTACCACATCTATCTATCTATCTATCTATCTATCTATCCAGCAAGTAACCTAGGCAAAAGCACCACCTATCTAACCTAGCCATCTCGTGAGCATCAAGCACGAAAACCCGATCCGACCTAACTAATTAGTACCTCTCCAACACCCACTCCCTCAGATCCCCCGGCGACAAGTACTTGAGTATCTTATCGTTCTCCGCCTCCTTGACATCGACATACCGCTGCACGAAGTCCGGATGCAGCAGCTCTGCCAACGCCGTATCCTCCTTCAACGCCGCCAGCGCCTCCGGCAGGTCCGCGGGGAGCATCTCGGCAATCCCAAACTCCTTTCTCTGCGCGGCGCTCAGCGTCGCCGGGTCGAGGGCGCAGTCGGATATGGCCAGCTTGGCTTTCTTCTGCACGCCGTCGATGCCCGCGGCGATCAGCGCCGCGACAACGAAGTACGGGTTCGCGAGGCCGTCGACGGTCTTGACTTCCCAGTGGCTGTGTTTGATCTTGCGCAGCGCGGCCTCCTTGTTCTCCGTGCCCCACATCACCCACCGCCCGCCCGCCCAGCAGCTGTCGAGCATGCGCGCCCAGCTTGTCGGGTTGCTGTATGCGAGGGCGATGATGGCGCGCATGTGCGAGAGGACGCCCGCGTAGAAGGATTCGTACAAAGATGTGTTGTCGCCGCCGGGGGAGGAGATGGAGAGGTGGATGTGCGAGGCGGAGCCGCACACGTTCGGGAACGGCTTCGGGTGCAGGGTTACGCGGAACCCGTGGCGCCCGGCGACGGTCTCGAGGATCTGGCGTGCGTACAGCATGTTGTCGCACGCGGCTAAGGGGGGCAGTGCGGAGAGCACGAGCTCGTACTGCCCCGGCGCGCTTTCCGCGTGGAACTGGTCGACCGGGATCCCGGCCTCGTCGAGCTTCTCGAGGATCTCGCCCACGGCGGTGGAGAAGCTACCCTCACGCCCCCAGTCCGCCAGCGACCGCGCCATCCACGCCGCGTGTCCGTCGTTGGTCAGCATCCGGTACTTTTCCCGCGGCGTCGGGTTATTCACTGGCTCTTCGGTTCTTTCTAGCACGATGAACTCGATCTCGAAGCCGAATAAGAAGGTTAGGCCCTGTTCCGCAGCGCGCGATACGGTCTGCGCTAGTAGCGTGCGCGGGCACAGCACCTGCGCCGAGCCATCCTCCTCGTTGCGGAAGTTGCCGAAGCAGCTGACGTGTCCTGCGACGGGGCCGGCGAACAGCGTGGTCCAGTCCGGGTGGAAGACGTAGGTGCCCGACGCGTTGATCTGCGGGATCAGCAGGTCCGTTTGCAGCAGACCGAAGACAACTTTGGACAGGCTGAGGGTGAAGGGTTCCCCGCGCGCAAGGGAGCGGTATACTTGGTTGATGGGGATCAGCCGCATCCTGGTGCTGCTCGTGTAGTCGTGGAAGTACACGCGCAGGAACTTCGCGTTCAGCTGCTGCAGCCGCTGGATCACCGGGCCGAAGCGCGTCGTGGGCTCGATGGCTTGGGGGATGGTGATGGGCCCCCCCTGCGTCGGAACCGAGGGGGTAAAGGTGGAGAGGTCGGACCTGCTGGTGAGGGAGTACAATTTCTTTGCGTTCGAAAATAGGATGGCTTGCACGAGCTCCACTGCCTGTGCCTCGTTGAGGTGCTGTCTCTGCACCATTTCTCCAAGCACCGTTTTCATGCTTGCGCGAAGCTGCCGCTGGGCGACCAGGTACGATTCGGGGACGGTGTTGCCGTCCGTGCTGCATAGGATCTTGGACCACGGACAGAGTTCAAGCATCTGCTTGAGTACGCTCTCCTGCCCTTGGCGGCTGATGCAGAAGAACACCTCGCTGATGTCAGCGTAGACGTTGGAGTACATCGCGGCTAGGTACGCCATCTCTCGGGTCCAGGGGTAGCCGGCGTGGAGCAGGACGATGGGGACCGTGGGGTACTCGCGAATGAAGGTTTGCAGGTGAGATGGCGATGACTTGGTGAGAGTGATATCATTGTCGCCGAGGCCTGTGTGGAACTGAATTGGCTTACTGGCTTCTGGAATGTTGCGGATGAGCTGTGCGACCTTGTGCACAATCCAGTAATTCAGAGTGGTGTGTTCCAATCTCTTGTTAAGGTTATGTCCAAGGAACTCAGTGCCGGGCTTCACGCCGGCATCTATGATCTTTTGAAGATCCATCTCCACGTCCTTCTCATTGAGTTCATCCCACCGTGGGATGTCCAAGCCACGCCGGTAGCAAACAATGGACTTGAACCCAACGATGTCGGGGCTACGTAGTAGAACTTCCCTAATCTTGAGCACGAAATGGACCGTAAACCAGGATAGTATATTAGGCTCGGTTGTGCTTCGTGTTGGTGAATCATGTGGAAAGTTGGAAAGTTGTGCAATGATATCCGATGCTACTGTTTCAATTCTGACAATACGCTTGCACTCACTCGTCGTGAATTTGCTGTGCCAGATGTGGTCCTCGGCTTGGCCGGGCATGTCCAGTCCATCGTCTAAGAGGATGGCATCGACGCCCTCAAGGCAGCTGGTGACCCATCCTTTGTGTGAAGCGAGCCTCTTGTGCTGGACCGCAGCCTCGACAGCATCCCACGTCTGTTCACAGCCAAGAACTTGAGATAATTCATTGGTGATGGCAATGTGAGATAAGCCAGTCTTGGAGTCATTCAAAGCTTCCCCGTGGGCCTCGCTGGTTATGGCAAGCAGCGGGCGGGAACTCATGTGCTTTGACTTGAGAAGTGGATGAGCATGATGGTCGATAAGGGGAGTGTTATCGATAGCAGCATTAAGAAAGGTGAGGTTATCGTAAGTGGAATCCATCTTGTTTCCTGTTGTGTTCATGGAATTTTTCGTTCCCAACATTCAACAAGTAAAGATGATTGAGATGTGAATGAATTTGAGAAAGTTCAGGTTTTTGTATGGATTTTAGTGATTTAGTCTTGTGTACCAATGTATGGACCACTGAGGTTACACATGCGATGCGTAAGCAGGTACCTAAGGTACAATGTCAGACACAAGGGCTTACTACGGTACATATGGGTGATTTGCGTATTAGGGGTACATGGGTGGACAACTCGCAACTTGGCGTGTGCCATGACAGAATATTCTACGATAGATTTTCTGTCAAGTCAGTACTCGCCATAGCCTTTGAGACAGGTAGTGAAAACATCGATTTTCACCCTGCGTACCCAGTTCTCCCAGCCAGGATATCGAGCGTGGGGCACGACCGAGATCTTGTCTCCCGGCATCAGAGCCCTCATCCATGTGCGGCGCTCCGAGTCCGCTGCTTTCATATTCCCTAGGCTCCATGTCACCTTGTGTGTGAACCATTTCCTATTCGCGCCGCGATTATGGACAATCTTGATCTCCTTATTGGTAGTCCCCTGGTCCTGTAAACCTACGAGATCCTTGACCAGGTTTGAATTCTGTCGGCGATGGATGTCGGCCGTGAACCACGTCCAGCTTTCTCCTCTGCTTGGATCCGAACAGTATCCTTGGTCATGACCTGTGATCTCGAATAAAACGCGGCGAACTGGCTTAGGAGATTGTCCTGTGATGGTCTTGCTCATAGTAAAGGGTGTAGAGGGGTCTTCCCATCTCCTAACCTCGCCTATTTCGTTAATACTGACTCTTACGGTGCTAGTTCGGACCCAGTACTCTGCAAGATCAAGGATCTGAAATATAAGACGGGCGATTATAGGACTTTTCTTTGTTGATATTCCTTCTCTGAATTTCCTTTGCAGGCATAATGCTGCAACTTTGATATCATCATCTTGTTTTGGCCAGTACTTAAGGTCCACGGTTGCCTTGGAAGCGCCGTTGGGTTCGGGAAACAAGGCGTTTCCCCAGGGTTGCTGCTGTATCCATGCCATATCACTGGCATCAAATGCTATATCCTTGACCGGAAAATATTGAAACATGATGGCTAGCATCTCTGTGGATCGTTGCTTGATAGCCAGCTTGAGTGGCGTAATACCAGTATTGTCTTCGATATTGATATCAGCACCTGACTCCAAGAGATAGGAGGATACGTCAACTAAGTTGCGGCCAACAGCTAAATGTAATGCAGTATATCCAACATTGTTCTTGGAATCAACACCAAGCTTATATTGTTTTAGAAGTGCCGCTACGGCGTCTATATTTCCACTAGCCGCTGCGTAATGAAGAGGTAGGTTCCCCCCCTTCCCCGGAATATCATAGAGATGGAGCTTTGAGAGCTTCTGTAACAGATACTCGACATTCTCAGGTTTGTTCCCACCAGCGGCATGGTGCAACACGGAATCCCCTTCGAGCTGGCCCAGAAGATCGACACGGATTTTACCTATGAACATGTCGATCATGGGAGGATCTGCAACTTGAGCAGCTAAATGAAGACCGGAAATCAGTTGGAAGTCGGATTTTTCATTGAATTTATAATCGTATTTGTTAAGGATTGTATCGACAGCTTGCATATGGTTTCGGCGAATGGCATCTTCCAATGGCGTGTCACGTTTCCTATCGCGCGTATGCAACAACCTGATGCTGTACGGGCTATCCAATAACGCTTCGAGTATCCGAAGAGGGCCTGACGCCGTGGCCCTATCAGTTGGTTTGAAAGCGAACGATGGGTCTGCCACGGCCCAGTGCAATGCACTTCTCGCCTCGCGATCACAATTGAGGATAGCTCGATCACGTCGGCTCTCCATTCTCTCATAATGCTCCATAACACACCCAAAAACATTAAAGTCACCTGTGCGTACTGCTTCCATAAGAGCTGTTCTTCCATAGACATCGGACCTTAGGAGAAGTTCGCGAGTAACGTCTCTTTCCATTATTACGTTTATCAGCGCCGTCTTGTCGGGTCCCTTGACAGAGCGGGCCCATACTATAGCTTCTTGGAGGAGGGAAGTGCGCCATTCTAATGCAGTAGGTGTGTAAATGTCGATGCCGTGGTCTAGGAGGGCTTGGAGGGTACTTAATGAACCATAGGCAATCGATACATTCGATGGCCGCCAGCCCACGTGAGGTAAAATCACCATGTTGATATCAACATTTATTTCCGGGCTGCTCAGAATCGCATTCATCGATTCAAGCGAATCGTTGAAGGAAGCCCAGTGTAATGGGTTCCCAAACCGCGATCCATTGAGGTCCGTTTTATAATCTGTGTTCTCTACCAACCACTCAAGACTCACTCCTAGCGGTCGCTTATCTGTATCCTTGATAACTATGTTGAAGAATGCAGCGATATCTATTGCCGTGGCATTTTTGCCAATTTGGGGGCCTACAACTGGATCCTGAACAATCCTAGATGTCCTCCCCCCTATGTGTGTCAGGATCATCGTGGAAGCACGTTGAAGATGCTCTGGACTTTGTAGGAACTCGAGTAACAAGTCTGTAATTTCCTCGACAGACTCGTATTCTGAATCATCAGAGGCCTTTAATTCTTGTGTATAGTGATAACCGAAGTAAAGAGCCGCATATGCCAAAAAGGGCATTTCGTCTAGCAAGGGCCAAATTTGAGCCACATAACTGTCTTTCGAAAGTTGAAGATTGTTTAGTACAAGGAAAGAGATGCATGTTAGAGCTACATCTCCATGACTGTGGATAAATTCCGGTGTACTCCGCAGTGAGTTGAAGTACTCCTGTGTCGTGTAGTGGACGAATCTCACGGTTTTGCTCTCTCCCTCCACGACCACGAGACCAGCACAATAGTTCGCAATATCGCTTTCCTCGGCGACGGCATCATCGTCAAACTCCTCTTCGCCAGGGCTCACGGCAAGCGCACATAATAGTTCGGCCAATTTAAGCGGGCGCTTCGCAAAACAGACCCAGCGAATCACTTGCATGGCAAACGACTCTACGCTGTCACCCTGGTCTCGGATCCGTTCCATTGCTTGATCGTACGTGTCCTTCACTACATTTTCACCAATCGGGATGCGATTGAGTTCATTCTTTAAGACTTTGAGGTTGATTGCTTTGCTCAAGGAGTCTAAGTGCATTCTGCAAAGCAGAAACCTAAGAATTAAAGGTTACAATCAGTATCCATTGATAAATGCAAACACTAGGTATACTGCAACTTACATCCCGTTAGCTCTTTCAATAACAATTCGACGGATTTCCTCTCTGAGCTCTGGCTTTCTCGTAACGAAGCCTGATAACTTCTTCGAATCCGCTATTCGCGCGTTGATGTAAATTCCCATGTCTTCATCCTTCGGAACGAAACGAAAAGGCCGCACATCTTGAAGCCCTACATCATCGGAATGAATTGTACGGGAAGTGACTAACACGTTCACCGACGGTTGTAAACTGTGGAGACTATCCATAAAGGCTTTTCGTTCATTCTCGTCACTGCATTCGTCGATAGCATCAACAATGATATATGCTCGCTCTAGGTTCCCGCTAGCCAACTCGTCTCTGAGCAAGCTGATTATCTGGGTCTTGTTTGGTCTGAAGTCACGGCGAGCAAACATCTCGCCAAATATCTGGTCAACTTCGGTAGCGGAGGGTCCTCGCTGCCGAAATAATTGTGCCCACAGGTTTCCAAGTAAGACCCAAGCTTTCTGGCTTTGCCGTTGACGGTAGTCGCAATACACGAAGGCTAAACCATTTGCCGGGTCTGCGCGAACTTTCTCCCGAAGATATTCGATAGTTGTCGAAGCCATAACAGTTTTACCAGCTCCAGGGGCCCCTGAACACCATAAAGCTCCCCCGGATGATTTTAGCCAGTCTTGGAATTCTGGAGACTCGACGAACCATTGTCCAGTACCATCTTGTCTTTGGTCGAGGACGTTGCGATGCTTTTCGGAGAAACTTTCTGGTGCATAGTATTCTACGATGCGGTCAATTTTACCGTTGATATCCTCTTGTTCCGCGTGGTGGTTGAGAACTTTGACGCCATCATCAATAGACCGAGTCGTCTGCTTGATGTCGAGCGTAAGCCACGAATTTAAGAGCCCATTCATACGAGAAGCCTTATCAATCGTTTTCTGTATATCCTTTTCCATGTGGGCAAATCGTATTTTCGCCATTATATTTTTAGACCTCAACTTTTCGAACTGTTGCCCGAGACTGATCATACATTCCTGTAACTCTCGGATGAGGTCCAGAGGCCCTACGGAATGACCATTGGTTGTAGAGGCACCAATGTCCGCCTGAGCTTTGATTTGGTATAGCAGTTGAAGCATCATGCTCAACGTACGGCCAAGATCATCGATCAATTTTGAAGCCCCTAATACCGTGCCGCAGTAGTTGCATATTTTAGCTGTAACTTCTATGAGCTGCGCGATCGACGCAACTGAGCCGACGACTTCCATGGTGGAAATATGTTCATTTCATATAAAGGTAGGCCCTTTTATCCTGTAAGCGAGCAAGACAAAAAATATAACGAATCAAGATCTATAAGTTAACCCAGATGGCATATGATTGTTGTTCGCAATACAGACATTTCTGATTTATTTAGAAATATCATTTAGAGATATCATTTAGAAATATCAATGGAGAGGGGGCTGAGGGGATAATATGAGCTAAGCTTGTCAGCTTCAGCTTGAGTATAATGCCAGGCGAGATCATCTTATTCGTGTGGCCCCCAAGGGCTTGAAATTTATCAGCAGCCTAGCGTGGCTATGCTTGAAGGCATGCTTACCAAAATTCATGGAGGGTTCTGAAACTGATATGTTCCCGGCCTATGGGACTGACATTTCTGCGCCAAGCTCTGCAGCATCGGGAGGATTCATAGCCCTGGAGGAAGATACCACAAGTGCTCTCCTGCAATGGCACACTCCTTATGGGGTGCATGCTGTGTGCTTCGTCTATATGACGGGGTATAGCATATAGTTATCAGCAACGTCCAGATCTCGATTCATTGTAGTCGATATACTTCCTAACTAATGTTCTTTAGGTATTGCTTTCTTTGTCGTCATTGTCTGGAAAGTCTGTTGATATCTATAGGCGCTGCTATTCAGTTATAAATAATAAAATGACCTGACCTTACTTATTCAATCCTATGCTGGTATGAAGTTTGGTAGATAAAGATGAAAGGATAGAAACTTGAAGCTAGGAATGAGAAGCTTCCAAGTTTAGTTGCCTAAAGTAACTTGAAGTTATTTGTGCTTAGTCATTCAAGATTCACATTATTCTTCTTTTTCTTCTTTTCTTATTAAAGTTCGTTCACTATCTGTCTTGCGACTGCCTTAACACCATTATTATTAAACTTAAGTATGGGTTTATGATGTAGACGCGATGTCAATAAACGTCCCGATTCAGCTTTTGAGATAATATTCCTCAATCACCAGAAGCACTAGTTTTAGCAGCTGGGCTAGATGCGGCCTTTCCCGTAGTGGGTTCATCAAAGCGCGTGAAGCTCTGAAGCTAGGTACCAGTACCATTGATATCAAATACCACATATTGAATACATAAATTCCAACTTCAATGGATGATATAGACGTATCATTTAACAGACAATCATCATGTAGGTTTTGAAGGTGGAATAACGACGTATTTTTTTGTTAGTTTTCAGGGCTGAGTTTGGTGTGCACATACGCTTTGGTTAGACGTTAGAGCTAAAAATACCTACCCTAGCCTACTAGGTTAGGTATGTAAGTTGAAATGAATCGCTGCCTAGCAGGTACTCTACCTAAATAGCCATCCCTCGCTTTCCCTACCCTACCTAGGTTAGAGTAGTTAGTTAGTTGCACGGTCGCAGGCTAGACTCCTGTCAGCCATTAAAAAGACAGCGCTATTCGCCCTTTGCAACAGGAAACGTGCAATGTTATACCACATGACATTTGAGGTTTCAAACGTCCGTTCATGATTAATACTCTTTTGTTCAGATGAAGAATGGCATTTAGCGAGCTGAAAAATAAACGAGGAAATTTCTTCGAGGGATCCAACTGCACTAACCCACTATTATACTCAAAAATTACATACTAGGTATGTAGTTGGGTCTTGAAAATTAAGGGATCACCATGTTGATCTGCGGCGCATTTGTATTGTACATAATAAAAACATATACGACATTGTTTGAATGGTATTAACTAACATCAAGGTGGGATATGTGACGGACATTCTCTGAATAGATGACATTCTAATGAAATAAAATTCAGCATAAAGAGAAGGCCTAATTAAATTATTTAGGGATGAATTGAGTTTACTAAACCAGGGCCCGTAAACGTGTAGACATCGGACTTTATTAACGTCCAGCCTTAATTTTGTAAAGCTTACCTCCACGCCAAGCCCTACTCAGACGGGTACCAATCGACAAAGTGAAAAGCTTGTATTTGGTTGCGAACTGGGATTAAGCAAGGGGCCCCAGGTACTACGAGATAATCTTCGAGTTATGAAAGGATGGTCACCAGTTAAATAGTGGGTCACAGAGTCGTCATCTGCGCCAATACTTCACTCCCAGGCAATAACAGGGTTACCCCTTCTAAACCCCACAGTGCTAAGATCTCTTAGTCGCTGGGCATCGTCGGGTCTTTAGTATGGGAAAGTGCGTCATAAGGGCCGTTGTTGCTACAGTGTATGTACGGTGAGCAAGTACAACAGTCGCTATCTTCAATGTCTAAAAAATCATGGGTACGAACATTGAATGTGCGGCAGGTGTGAATGTTTGTGTGTATGTGCATGTGTGTGTACGACGCTGTACGTACTTTACGTGCAGTTTTCCGAACAATCAAAGGTACCTACCCACTTGGAAACTTGGAATCCTCCCTTTTCCAATTCCATCCATCTCCGTTTCCTCTTTCACGACAACAATCCAAACTCAATCCTACAACTTGTAACTTGCTCCTAAATAATTAAAATACTTGGTTATACAGGCCAAGATTCGATTGATTTTATCTACCGTGCCTAATCTATACTGCCTACTTCTTAAATACCAATTTGCGTCTGGTACCTACGACTAATCGCTATTGACGACAAGCGGATCCCCGTCGTGGCTTTGGCTCTGGCTTTGGCTTTTGCCTTTTGCCTTTCGCCATTTCTTTTGCCCCCAATTCCGTCGTTCATCGTTCGTCGCTCGTTTACCTTCCCGCATGCCAAGCTCTCCACCCACCAACATCATGGCATCGTCCCTTTTGCGAATCCTCCCGATCGCACTCTTATTCACGGGAGATCTAATTTCGGCTCAGTCTATGAGTATTGACTCAGATGGTATGTCTCTTCATTGATGATTTCCAAACCTATTTGTTGTGGCCACTTGTTGTATTGCAAATTCGGGCATAACAACATCAATCGGACTAATGTTGACTCGCAACAGACAACGTCATTTCTACAGCAAAAACCCTCGCTGCCAATGCGTTAACCTATTACCATGGAACTGAACCAGGACAGACACCTGGTATTCTACCTGGCCCACCTCCCGCGGGCGATTATTACTGGTGGGAAGGTGGTGCGCTTTGGGGCACAATGATAGATTATTGGCATTATACTGGCGATACTACCTACAATGACATCGTTACCCAAGCCATGCTTTTCCAGACTGGCCCTAATAGAGATTACATGCCTCCCAATGTTACCGCTTCATTAGGTAACGATGACCAAGGATTCTGGGGCATGTCTGCGATGTTGGCTGCCGAAGTCAACTTCCCCAACCCCCCCTCCGATCAACCTCAATGGCTAGCCTTAGCCCAAGCAGTTTTCCACACACAGGCTGATCCAAACCGTCATGATGATACATGCGGCGGTGGTTTGCGATGGCAAATTCCCTTCGCCAACAATGGATATGACTACAAGAACAGTGAGTTGGTCGTCGCATCTTTGTAACAGGAACAATACTAATGTAGAATAGGCATTGCCAACGGCTGTTTCTTCAATCTCGGTGCTCGATTAGCGCGTTATCTGCATAATCAGACATATGCTGACTGGGCTGAAAAGACTTGGGACTGGGTTACCAGCATCGGACTCATGGATGGAGACTACCGAATCTATGATGGTGCTCACGTCGAAACAAACTGCACTGATATCAATAGGGCACAGTTCTCTTACAACAATGCCGTTTATCTCTTGGGTGCAGCTTACATGTATAACTATGTAAGGTTTACCCTATCTCCCTTTCCACAATGCTTCTTATTTGACTAACACAACTACTTTTCCAGACTGACGGTGACCAAAAATGGGAACAACGAATCAACGGTCTCGTTGACGCAACGATTCGGGACTTCTTCCACAATAATGTAGCCTTTGAAATTTCCTGCGAAGAGCACATGACTTGCACGACAGATATGTTAAGTTTCAAGGGTTATTTACATCGATGGATGACCACCATGACCCAAATTGCTCCCTTCACGGCCGCAAAAGTTCTACCTGTCCTAAAGCAATCCGCTCAAGCCGCAGTATCCCAATGTACTGGCGGAACTGACGGGAAAACTTGCGGATTTGAGTGGACTAGCGGTAAATTCGATGGCAGCATGGGTGCTGGGCAGACGATGAATGTATTAGGCGCCGTCTCATCCCTCTTAGTCGACAAGGCGCAACCACCGGTGACGCAGGAAAGCGGAGGTACCAGCCAAGGTGACCCGAACGCTGGCCAGGACAGTGACTCGTTCATGAATACCCCTGCGCCAATAACCACGGGTGACCGCGCAGGTGCTGGTATTCTGACTGCGTTGGTGCTTGCCTCTTGCGTTGGAACTTTTGCCTGGATGAGCATTGGGGACTGAATTTCTACCCCATAATATGGAAATGATGAGGTACCAATGGAACTCACCTTAATGTCATTGTGTATAACTGTTGATGAGGAGACTATTATGACGCACATCGGATCTTAATATAGCAGGGCACTTGCGGCGGCGTCTAGGATGGAAGGATAGAGATGACGATTGATAGGACATGAAGGGTTGGGCATCAGTCTTGAGATATTCGTCTCCCTTATTGTGAGTATAGGGCACAATGCACTTTTGCAACTTGAGGTAATCCACGGCGTTACACATGATACTTGACATCGGTTGTTTTCGGATGAGTGCTAAAGCTGCGTTTTGGGGACTGGCTTAGGCTATTGTGGTAATGGACAGTACTTAATACTAGTAGTAGTTTGGTGAAAAGAAAAAACGGTTAATGAATAAACTGCACTCGAAAATGGTACTCCCTAACCTTGGAACCCACCAAAACTGGTGGCAGGTACTCCAGATGGAAAGTGTCACGTGTGACGCATTGTAGCAGGTATTTGAGACTTTTAGTGGTGGGCTCTCTGCATCTCTGCAACTCTTCTCCATTCCATGTTCCTTTTAATACATCCTTTTCAACCTTTCTCTTTCCACCAAGGAGCTACTCAACCCCGAACGGCCTATGAGGATTAGGGTCTACAATAGCCGAAATAATGCATCCTAAGATTGGTATTTCGTCACCGCCCGATCCTGGCTTTCTAGTGGTACCTTTCAGAACAATCGCGTCTTTACCCAAAACTGCCGTCAGGCAAACACCACTTCTACAAAGGTCGTGAAACTTTGTGATGGGCTTTAGAGCACGCTGTAAAGTGTGCTTGGTGTATAGTCGACCTTTCGTCAAGTTACGATCGAGATCAACATTTTCCAATAGCAAACGGCTTACTCTTCTTTCAATTGAGGCTCGGCCAGGCAAAAGTGATAGAAGCTGCCTTTTGCTATCACGACCATGTTCCACCTCTATGATGAAAGAATAGCATAGGGTGTGGCTACCCCATGAAAGCCCAAGAATGTTACAGCCCTCACTCATGTTCCGAAGTTGTCTCTGAGAGACCCTATCAGTACAATCACCAGAGGTAAGCAACATGAGATGAGTCATTATCTCCAACTGATGAAGGCATCTCTCTCGACCTGAGATGCTCTCGAACAGCGGTGATTGTAGCCTCCCTACGAGAACGTCTTCGTGAATCCTGAGATGCGTGGGATCGAAGTGCACCTGTACAAGGGCAATCACAGATGCCGTGAAGCCAACAATGATGCTGCTAACATAGCTGCATAAACATCCCCCAGGAATCTGATTCGGACCTGCATTGGTATATATCCGGTCGAGAGGCCAAAGATCGCCATCCATCCAAGGCTCATCTTTATGCATTCCGCAAATTGATTTCAACTCGACGCACATTCCTTTCAACCTGAATGGCGAATTGGCGGCAGAAAGACAACTACTCTGGAGAGCTTTCAAGGGATTGAAATTTCTCCACCATAACGGACTCTTGGAGGAGAGTATGGAAGTATCAAGTCTGAACGCCTTGAGGGTCTTCTCGAGTTCTTTAATGGAGCGAGATTCCCTAATCATGGAGGTCTCGTGAGAAATGATGAAATGGGTGGAAAGGGGGCAGCAATTAAAAATGCCAAGAGAGAGCGAGGCTATCGCCCGTCCAATCGCCGCCTGCAGCTCAGGAGTGAGTCTAGGCTCGCGGGACATCAACGAGCTAAATGCATCCTCTATGAAGTGATCAACTGATATCGAGGGGCATGCACCTGCACTGGAGAGCTTGAAAAGCAAGCTACGCCCCGAGACTGACTGGGCAGCAGAATACTTTTGGGCATCTTGCTCGCCCAGCTCGAAGAACGCTGCGCCATTGTTCCCCCCACACCCCCAGATTGCCACGCCATCAAGACGTAGGTCAACGGACATCCCAAGAAAATCGCTTGCAAACGCGGCAAACCAAGCCCCCCTCATCTGAGTCGTCACGCAGACACTCTCGTGATTCTTCGCAGCGAACATCAGCTGCTGGACAGCGGTAGCGACTTCTACTGCATCGCCACATTTCGTAAGACGGGTGTAGACTTCTTCCCTATTGGGACCCTCCATCCCATTGATCGCCCGCACCGCAGTGGTCGTAACCTCGGACAATACATCTACGAATCCAAGGTCCCTCACGGTAGGGGCCAGGTGCCCGACCACCCGCACCACGGCGTCTTTGGGCAGCGTCATGGCCTTGTACCCGTGGAGCCAGAGGAGCTCGGATAGGCACTTGGCCGCGTCTGAATACGTGCAGCCAGTCGCGAGGGCGCCGATGAGCAAAAGTGCGTTGACGCCGGCTTGAGTGTGCGAGAGCTCAACCGCCAGCCGGGCGTGACCCCACCCGATACTCAGGTTGGAGACCATCTCGGACTGGAGCTGCTGGGCAGACTCTGTCTTGGAGATGAGGTGCGGGCGCACTGTGCTTGCGAGGGTGCTCTCGACGGCGAAGTGGTTGCCGAGCACGCTAATGGCAAGGATGGTGTGGAAATCGATGTCGGCGTCGCTCAGAGCTCGGAGCGTGGTGGTGGATGTGAGGTGCGGGAGCAGGGCGGTCTCGGTGACTTCTGCTCCGAAGTTGAAGATGCTATTGCCTTTAGACGACATGTTGGATTACAGATCAAACAGAGCAAAGTAACAAGACAGAAAGAAGTATCTGGAAGAATAGGAATATCCAGCAGGTTCCTTAAAGACTGGCAAGAGCCAGAGCTTCGGCTTTATAGAAGAGCCCGATCATGTCATCGCTGTTCAGAGTACATCTTCAACAACCGATTTATGAGTGTCACAATATTCCTTTTGTCAAGCACACGCTCCCACAGCCAACATTTCCTAAAGATTCTATACTATCCTCCAATCGGCGCATAGCCTTAGGCCCGGTGAATAAAAAGCATTTCTATAAACTTGGGCGATCACACTACCAAGCCATTGAAGAACATCTTCACAAAGTAGTGAAAACGATAACACAAGATAGTTACGTACTAGCCTTGCATCAGTATCAGGCAGCTGTTGACAATCGGCGATGTGATGTGATATGATGCTATTGAAGTGGTTTTCACCTTTGCTTATACATATCAGTGATAATAAAAGGTATACCTCCATATAAAAAGGAATGTTAACACTACGAAGTGGTTGTTCCCCTATTCAGCCCCTGAAGCAAGCCTCAGCCAATCCCTTCCAGCAGTGTGGCCCCACCCCACCCGCATGTTTTCATGGATGCTCTGGACTTTTTACTAGCCTCAATTTTCACACGACTTGTCAACTATCACATATATGATACATATCTCAGCTGCATATATCGCTGGTAGATAGATAGGAGTATACTAAGCTAAATTTATTGACCGCGGCCATTCTATCATAATACTAGGTACTATCATATTACCTAGGTACTCTAATCACACCTTACCTATCGCCTTCCCCCCACTTTCACAGCTCGGCTATAGCTTAGCACAAGCAAGTAGGCTTACCTACCTACCTAGCCTACCTACCTAAAAGTAGCCTGGGCCAGAAGGCATCGACTTACATACCTAACATATAATAACACAATACTCCAAACGCCAACTATAAACGCCAGGCCAAGCCAACGAAGGAAAAAAAGCCAAAAAAAAAAAAAAAAAAAAAAGCAAAACCACCCAAAATGCCCATATTCACCAACCCCACCCTCTTCCCCACCTTCCACGAACTCCCCACCACCACCTCCCCCCAATCCCCATCCCCAACACCAACCCACTTCCTCCTCGCACAAATCAAGCAAGACATGACCATCACCAAGCCCACCGTCATCGCCACCGACCGCTCCGCCACCGACTTCGCCATCACCTTCGCCGACGGCGACCACCGCGGCCTGCCCCCCTCCTCCTCCTCGCCACGCCTCAAAAAGGGACACACCCTCGTCATCCCCGACGCGGTGCGCGTCGACCGCGGGCGCGAGGGGAAGAAGGACGTAGTGAGGGTGGCCGAGGGGAAGGCGGCGGGGGTGAGGGTTTTGCCCGGGGGTTTGGAGAGGGTGGTTGAGTTGGGGGCTGTGCTTGCTGCTGCTGCTGCGGAGGAGAAGGGGAAGGGGAGGTGTGCGGCGTGTGGGAAGGGGGGTGAGGAGGAGGAGGAGGGGGAGGGAGAAGGGGGAAAGGGGGCGCTGTTGCGGTGTACGGGGTGTGGCGCGGCGGCGTACTGTGGCAAGGAGTGCCAGGTGCGTGGGTGGACGGAGCTGGGGCATAAGGCGAATTGTAAGGTTATTAAGGCGATTAGGGAGATATGGCCTTGATTCTGCCAAAGTTGGTGTAGGTTGGGTGGTGGGAGTTAACATGGGCGGGTAGGTACCTAACCTAGGTAGACGTACCTCTACGAATGATGGGAGCATACCTACCTAACGTTAGGTACTTAGGTGATGAGATTTGATGGCGAGGCATGGATTATGGCGATAAAATTATTTTGTTTATCAACCTTGGAACAATCTACCTAGCTACATATTTAGAAGACAGGGACCTTAGAGTATATATCAAGCGTCGATACTGCGTACCCACAAACAATCACAGCTAACCTCTAAGAAAAGAACTGCGCGCCCGGCTGCCTATACATGATATCCGTCCTCATCGTGTACTTGATCCCCTCCCTCACATCATCCCCCGAATGATACAGCCTCCTGTGCTGAAAGATGAGCACCCTTCCCGCTTTCGGATCGACATCCATCTTGCGCTGCTGATTTGACGACAAGAAGGACGTCGCGCCCCCGACCAGCTGCGCCTCGTCGCCGACCTCCTGCTTGGAGTCGTTCAGGTACAGGTGGAGCGTGTAGTGGCTCATGTAAGCGTGCCCGTCGTCGCTGACCTCCGAGTACGCCGAGTCGCAGTGGGGCCTGAAGAACTCGCCGGGCCCGTACTTGAGGAAGCGCATGCGCTCATTCACGCGGTTGAACTCCCAGCCGCCCGGTGCCTGGAGCAGCGTCTCCGAAATCTGCGGCACCTGCACGAGCCGCGCCCACAGGCGCTTCATGATCTCCTGCTGGTCCCAGATGATGCGGTCGCTGTTGCGGTAGTCAGGCACCTCGACCTCGTAGCCGCCGCCCGCGTTGACGAGGGCGCGCGCCCACGGGGACCCCGTCACCTTGTTGCGGTTACCGTCTGACACGCTGGCCTCGGCGAGCTCGAGGAGCTGGGCGCACTCGGAGGGGCTGAGCACGTGGTCCAGCACCACGGCGTAACAGCCGGCGAACTCCTTGAGCACGGAGTTGCGGAAGTCGATTTGCTTGAAGGTGATGGGCTCCGCATCAGGCGGGTCCGTTTTGAGAAAGTCGTCCGGAATGGCCACGTCCTTGAACGAGTAGGACATCTTGATAGGCATTCCTGTCATGGTGTAGTTGTGTTGTTGAAACGTTAGTGTAAAAGGGATATTAAATACTATAAGTAGGTGGAACGAATTGTCGATTGTTTGGTTAGTTCAAGACGTAGCGGCAATAGGACAGATCTTGTAAAATTTGGCCAGAATAAATTTCAAGCTGAGAAACCTACCTAGGTAGGCAGCTATTTATTTTATAGTGAAAATACTATGGACAGGTTTACAGTGAAATTGAGGTTCCTCATAACAAGGCGCAGCTAATGCGATACGTGTAAGTGAAAATAACTTGCAAATCGATGGATGCTTCGACACATCACAAAAAGGGGTAACAGGGGTGGAATGGGCGTGTCTTATTGGGTCATCCAAGGAAGAGAAGATGAGAAACTCGGCGTGGGGACTATTGGGATATCAACAGGTAGACAGCGTTTGCTGTTTATAGTTATAAACCTTCTAGAAAATGGTTATTGGACATTTTTCTTGGTTAGAAATCAACGTTTAGGTTCAAGTAGATGCTGGTGTGGTGGTTTTCGGTACAAGTGAAGGATTCAGGAATTTCAGGTGAGTAATGCCCCCATAACCAATCAGCAGGCGAGCCAAGAACTCGGTCTGGCTGCCTAAAAAAAGGCATGACTGTTGACTGTTAGTTAAGTCCTAGATGAGGATCTAATTGTCACTTGACACCTGGAGATCAACATTCCAACACGAGCACTGGCTAAGACGGCATTATATGTTCGGGGCCGGTCACAATGGGGCTCAATTAATTCCACCCATGGGCATATTCGACTGGGGATATTCGATATGGAATCGCCCTTCGCTCGCCCGAGATCCCGACCGCTCCGCAATTTACCGAATTACCGGAAGCATCATCGCAGCACTATGTAGTAATAACCCCGCGTGAAGCGTCCGATCTGTACTACTAAAGAGAATCGGTACTAGGTAATGTCTGTTCCGATAATTGGTATAAGAAGGGGAGGAAAGAAAAGGTAACACAAAGGAAACTACATTAAGGACTTTATATCAACAAAAAATTGTTACAAATTAAAGAACAAAATTGACGAGCTTTCTTGAGGGGGAAAATACGTACAGAATCAACCATGGCAACCGCTCCACCAGCCCCTGGCATATACGTGCCGGTCCCGACCTTCTTCGTAGGCAGAAAAGCGGCGAATTACAATCCCGTTGCAGCACCTGTAGATATTGATACTCAGGTCGCGCACTCGTTATATCTAGCAAAGGCAGGCATCAAAGGGCTGGTTATTCTGGGTAGCACAGGCGAGGCTATTCACTTGACGAACAAGGAGCGATCCGAGGTCCTCTCAGGAGTTAGACAGGCGCTAGAGAAGGCAGGCTTCAAGGATTATCCCATCATTGCCGGCACCGCGACGCAGAACATCGAGGAGACAGTTGAGCAGCTCAAAGGTGCAAAGGAAGCCGGCGCACAATATGGCTTATGTCTAGTCCCTGGATACTTCGCCGGAGCCAGCACACAGGAAGGCATCATTCGGTGGTACTCGGCTGTAGCTGATCTAAGCCCTATACCAATTATGATGTAAGTCAATCCTCAGCACAAGGACTTACCGGACAATTTGACAATGTAACTAACCGCGGAATTTTCGGTCGTGCGTAGATACCACTACCCAGGCGTCTCAAACAACGTGAAGGTTGTGCCATCGACGTTCGTCACCTTGGCTAAGCACCCCAACATAGTAGGATGCAAGCTCTCACACGGCGACGTCTCATATCATACGCAGATTGCATCCAATCCGGCGATTGACCATTCAGCATTCGCCACCTTCTCCGGTCTAGGTCAGCAGTTGCTACCGGTTGTGAGTGTGGGGGTTGTAGGTGCTATTGACGGGTGTGCGGGTTTCTTCCCTCGCACCGTAGTACGCCTATTCGAGCTGTCCCTCAAGAACCAGCCTACGGACGAAGAGGTAGCTAGGCGCCGGCTATTACAATTCAAGGTCAGCTCTATGGAAGAGTTGATCGTGCAGACTGGAACTGTGGGTATCAAAGAAGCTGTTAGTAGGTTACGAAACCTGGGCGACCGAGATGGTACTAGGTTGCCGCTACATGGTGGACTACCGGGCGGTGATGCTGAGTGGGCCAAGTGGAAGGAGATAATCGATGCGATGGAGGCTGAAGAGAACAGCTCCTGAGCTTGGACTGATCCTGGATGATTGATGATATTCTAGGAATCTATGAAATTGTCCTGTATATAGGGCGAGGATGAATATGGATAGACTACCAAGTTGTATAGTTAGTAGGATGTTCATAGTAGAACTTGAATCAACATTCAATGATTACATAACTTCAAGTTTCACTGCTTGCTCTGTACTACATACAGCCTGCTAACGTTAAGCCCCGCTGTGGATACTCCGAGTAAATGAAAATCGGACTTTCCACAGCCGAGGCTTACTAAGCCAAAGCCGGTCAAGATGCGATGACCTAATACGTCTCTACTACCTACATTATCTATACAATACCTACTAAGCTACCGGTCTTTACAAAACTGAACTTAAACAACGACACGATGGCAGCGACGCTAAACCCACTAGCGCAGCACGGGAGCTCCAGCCCCAGCCCGCGCGTCTCGCGCGAGACCCTCGTGATCGCCGGCCTCAAAGTCGACGTCTACGGGCTCGCGGAGCTGGCGCACACCAATTCCGCGTGCAAGGTCTCGTGCCTGTGGCTGCACCACCCGCGGCTGTGCGCCAAGGAGGACATGGCGGACATCGCGAACCAGGCGCTCGCTGCGTACTACCAGGCTGCCTCGAGTGGTGGGGGGGATGCGCGGCGAGGGTTGATCGCGGTCGCGTTCGATCAGCGGAATCATGGGTCGAGGCTCGTGGAGCCGCTGGCGAACGAGGCGTGGAGGAGTGGGAATAAGACGCAGTATGCTCGATCCTTTTCTCTCTCTCTCTCTTTTTTTTTTTTTTTTTGGCTGGTTTGAAATAGGAGAGGGGATAGTTATTTGACGTTGAGGAATGTCTGCGTTCAATAAGTATAGGTAAATTGCTAATTCTCGAGGCCAATAGCGCGCAGGATATGCTAGGGACTGTCACGGGTATGGTTGTGGATACGACACACCTGCTCGACGCGATAGAAGGCTATCTGTTTGGCGCTGGAGACGGTCCTGGCATCATGCCTGACGGCAATCCCAGGCACATCGACCACAATCTAGTGCTTGGTGTTAGTCTCGGTGGGCATAGTGCTTGGCAGCTCATGTTTGCGGAGCCGAGAGTCACGGCTGGTGTTATGGTGATCGGGTGTACTGATTATATGGGTGAGTCTCAAACCTCTTGATGTCGTAAGGAGATAAGAGCAACCCATCAGGAGGAAAATATCATGGGCGTGGTGCTGACAGTCTTTAGGTTTATTGAAGGACCGCGCGCGTTTATCGAGGCTTCAGACTTACTCAACCCAAGATAACGGCGCATCGTTCTTGGGAAGCAAGGACTTCCCGAACGCATTAGTCGCCACGTGCAAAAAATATGACCCAAAAGGCTTATTATTTGGTACTAACCCGATAGTCTCGCCCATCTCAGCTGCAGAACAGGAAAGGCTACGGCCCTTACTTGACAGTAAGATCTCGGGGAAGAGATTCCAGGTCCTTTCTGGTGGAAAGGATAAGCTTGTTCCCTATGTCGCTAGTGCGCCGTTTCTCGGATTCTTCAAGGACGCCGCCAGCACGTGGTATAAGGATGGTGGCATCTACGTGGAAGACAATGTTTACCCTGGTGCTGGGCATGTGTTCAATACTGAAATGAGGGATGATGCTGTGAAGTTTATCCTCTCTAGTATAGCTCTAGCCGACGGCGAGAAGAACGCCGCATCTTCTAAGATCTGATTCTAAATATTGTCTTCAATTCAACATGGTGGCTTATAAGTTATGACATCGGGACCATGGTTGAGGATGTCCATCAAGAAGATATGCCTCCCCTGTTTCGTGGAATCCCAACCGTACACCACTGCGACTTAAACGCCCCTCGTCCCAAAAGATAGTCTGGCTTATCCCCCACGGGTTTCTCTTCCTCCTCTTCTCAGCCAGAAGCTCACCTCTGCCATGGGGATCCTCTTCCCACTGTGCAATCGCTTCCGTAATACCTTTGATGACAGCCTCGTTGGTCCCGTCGATCATTCCCGGGGGGTCTATACCGACGAAATCGACCCGATCTAACGGAAACCCGATAGCGGCACAATGGCAATCGACCAGCCGCTCACGCTTGAAGGCGTGGCTGACTATGGTGATCTTCCTCGGCCAACCTTCAAAGACATCCCAGAAGTCGAGGACCGAAAATAGAACATTGTAATAAGAGTCCAGCGCCTTGAGCTCGACGTGAATTCGCCCCGCGGCAGTGGCGGGCACGATTCCAAACCAGTCGTTGTCTCTGGCTAACTTAGCATAGCTCTGTGATTCTGTTATTCGGGTTTCGGGTCTTGTGGGGCCACTAGAGCTGGAGTCAGTATTGTCTTTTGATTGATGTATGCATGCAAAGCTCAAGGAGCCTGGAACTAGTAATCAACGTGGGACATGACTAGTTGTACCTATGCCTAAGCTATTCCGTGAACTCGTAGTCGGTCGTAGTAGTAGTAACCTGTTCATAGGCGATCGTTACAATGTAGCACTCACCCAGAAAAGAACAACTCCGCTCTATCATCTTCTGCCATCACGCGAAGTCCGGCTTTAATGTGCTCGATAAAAGTTGGTGTCTCGCCCTTTTGGAAATTGGCAATGAGCCACTCATTCTCATCGTGACCCCGCGCTGGACCACCAACCCAGACGCCGTGGCAGCATACGATTACCAAGTGTTCGGGCTTCGGTGTTTTTGAGGACATCGCGAGTTTTTGAATAGTAGTGTACTAGGTACTTGGATGTCGAAGATCAACTGTAGGTACAACTGTATATGCTACTGTAAACCTTGAAATGATAGTAGCACACCTTGCAACTTGCAAGATGCAAACCTAGCATGCAACTAACGGGTAGTAATTACTTCTTTGGTTATCGCATTTACCCACTGTACATGAATATTATACCCGATTATACCCCGATTAAAGCATGTCCAACATTTCATGTGCGTGAAGGGACAACTAGGTGTAACCTGAAGGGATGTTTCTAGTATCTATTATCATAGATGCTGCATTTGCCTTTATTTGAGTAGTTTGAAGATGTCAGATACTAGATAAAGACTTCCTGCAATAACAAGAGGTCCTTCATTAGCAAGCTTACTCGCCCAACTAAGCGCTGACCTCACGTCCGTAGACGCGTCGAATTCTGATGAGAGGGCAATTTCACAGTTTCTGATAGTGTCAAGTATGGCCCCTGACTTGTTTGGATTGACCCACGGCATCTGGTCGACCGGACCGAACTCGACTGTTGCTACTGAATCGCCATCATGTAGCAGCAACTTCAGCATCTCTGATATGTCCTTTCCCAGAGTGGCAGCAATGACCCAAGTGATAGGTTTACTTGAGGATCGCAGATGCTTTTTAACAAAGGCTGAGAGCACTTCTGCAGACTGAGGATTGTGAGCTCCGTCCAGTAGAATATTGTCTTTCCTACCCGTAATTTTTTCAATGCTTAGCCATTGCAATCTTCCAGGCCATACCATATTTTGCACGGCGGAAGCCAGAATATTAATGGAACTAGCTTGTTGAGGATAGGCAAGCTGGAAAGCGTCATATGTGCATGCAAGATTCTGACACTCATGTGGTTCAAGATTGTCTCGCAGCTTCTCTACAAGTGTATTTGTTTCGTAATTTGTGAAGTGAATGTCGTTGCCCGTTTCCTCAGCATGCCTCTGCATAACATCCAATACAGATTTCGGGTTGCTGCTGTCCACAACACAAGGCACCCCCTTCCGCATGATGCCGGCTTTCTGAACAGCGATTTCCTCAATGGTATTGCCCAGAAACGATTGATGATCCAGACCAATCTTGCTAATGACTGTAACGCACTTACGTTTCAGCGCATTCGTTGCGTCGAGGGCTCCTCCTAGCCCGACCTCGATTATACCAACCTCGATTTCCTCCGATTGAAATATCTCAAAAGCTGTGGCTGTGAGCAGCTCAAACTCGCTGGCACCAAGACTTTGTTCCTCGTTCCTCTTCTTAACCAAGCCTTGAAAATGGCGGAACTTGTTTTCGGACACAATACTATCATTGATGAAGATGCAATCTCGGGGTTCAATAAGATGAGGAGAGGTGAATCTGCCACATGATATCTTATTGGCACGGAGCATAGTAGTCAAATAGGCACATATTGAGCCCTTGCCATTTGTTCCAGCAACATGGATAGCATTCCATGTCTGTGGTGTCTGCTTGAGTAGAGCAGTAATGCGTGCTAACCCTAGATTCACCATATTGTTAGATTTTCAGGTGCCATAGGTATTTGGCCCCTTAGATTGATTATAGTATGATTATAGTATAATAAAAATCATATGGGAATGGGGTTATGAGTCATATGGTATAGTAAATCAGTATCATGTGGACGATGAGAGATATAAGGTGAAGAGATCAAGTTATAAAATATGATTTATGGATTTAACTATGGATTTTATGTGTGTAAGTTTAAGTTCAAATCTTCAATGCTGTATCACAATGAGTGACTGTCAGCCTATACATTGATACTTATTGAAAAGTGGCTAAGCCCGTTTAGGATGATTTGAAAAGTGCCCAGCGACTATGCCTATTTAGGACAATTTTAAAAATAAATTCGGGCGTGATGTTAGTATGTACCTAAGTATTTAGTCCCGCAAAGATTAGATCTTCTGCATGAACTAGCGCACAGGCCACATATAATCAACGCGTAGTTACCTTTTCTGTCGCAGTCCCGTCTCTTTTTTCACCATTACTTGAACAAACATTGAACCAGATCAAACCGACATCAGCCTCCAACCTGGTCATTTTTTTTTCCCTTTCCCCATCCATCCATTTTCCTTAATCATCATCCCTACCTACCCTAGGTACCCTTCTGACCTACCTGCTAGTGTCATCGTTGTTTTCTTTCTACATAACAAAGACCACACACACACACACAACATTGAAGGCACTGGAATCCAATCTTGCGCGACCATTAACTACTACCTACGCTTTTTAAGCACCTACGCTTTTTAAGCATTGTGCATCGTCGCGCACCATTCATATTCTATTCATTCCACGTCGCCTAAGCTTCTTTTTATTATTTCCCATTTCTTTTATTGCATCTTTGCATTTCTTTAATTTCCCAACTACATTCTTTTTCTTTTCTTATACCTATTGCTACCCAGGATACCTACCTACATTAGGTATTGTACCTACCAGGTCCCATCCACGTTACGTATTGGGCTTGTCGATAACGCGACGGACCTTCGCCCGTCCCGCCGTCTTCTCATCCGTCTCATACCCGTGACGTTCCCTCATCCCTCATTTTTATCATCAAATTGCCCTCCGTTTTCTATTGCTCTATCGGCGCGGCTACGCGCATCAGACCAATTCCAAAATGGGTCGCCCGTAAGTTCATCCCTGTGACGCGTTTGCACTGCACCTTTTATTGCACTTTTGATCATGATCATACTTTGTCGCAATTGGTGCTTACGAAGTTGCCATGATTGATGTTGATCATTTTCATTTGCTTTACTTCCATTTGACCATTCATCCCACTGTTATATTTATAAATACGGTTCACTAATATTCTCGTTTCGCATCACCAGGTTGTGGAAAGAACCCGTTGAATCGGATGTTCGTTCGAAATCGCCCACCAAATCGACGGCGAATCCCGCAACAGCCCGATCCCCGATTCGTCGTCCACCGTCGCCGCGCTCGTCTACTGCCTCTGGCCGACGCCGTCAGATCCGTGAAATTCGCGAGCAGCGCCTGCGCATGCTTACATCGTCACGCGATTCTGGTTCCAACTCTTCTAGCTTGCCGTTTCCTAGATTTACTCCTAGATCTATTGACCGCACAGAAGCTGTTGCACCTCCTACTCTGACCCCAGAACCCGAAGTTCAAGCCTTCTGGGCTAGTCTTGGCATTGCTGGTTGGCAAGATTCAACAGATCGAGTTCTGACACCCGAGGAACAAGAAGCCCGAGAGCAAGTTGCGCGTAATGAATATATCGGATCCAATCGTCTTCTTCGACACCTCCTCGAGTCTGACCGCCAAGGTGATGATTCACGTATTGATGTTGTTCGGAATCGAGGTAGACGTCAGGGAGATGTTCGACGGCGCGCATCACAGGTAAATCTCATGCCGCCATCTTTGCCGCGTCATCGCTCTAATCCGAACGTTCATCAGGATATATATGATGCGCTTACGGAATATCGTCGTCATTTTGACGCTGCCCGTCGCCGCCCAGTGTTCCGCTTAGAGAGAGAAACACCAATACAACCAGGCCCAGCTGACCACGATGGATTAGATGGATTGGGTGACCGTGATCGTAGCCTGAGCCCTGATGCAGTTGGAATATGGGATACGTTGCAAACGACCGTTACGCCTGATCACCAGCCACCTAGCCTCGGCTCCTCTTTTGCATCAACTAGTGCTTCCGCCACAGCATCACGGAACGCCGTACCCCGTTCTTCAAGCACCCCAATCACGACCCCAGGCAACGAAACAGAGCCCCCTTGCGACCCGGATGATGAAGCGGATGGTCCTGCCCAAGGTAGTGACGATGGCCAAGTTCATCGTGAGGGGAGCTCGATACGACCTGCAGTCATAATTGAACGGCCCTTGGTAGATGTGATGGCCCAAGAAGATGTTGCCGCTGGCAGGGTGCCCGAAGACCCTGAGTGGCTAACTGGTATGCATCGAATTGTCAGCCGTCTTGCTTCTCGAGAAGATATTCCTGACGAATGGTGGGCAGAGGCCGGCCTTTACCGCACTCTCAACCAGGGTTACCCGTGGGATTCACCGTGAGAGAACAACAGATTCAATTTCAAGTGCAGTGGTGGACTGTCTCGGTTGCGTTACGGAAAGGAAAAGGAGTTTTATGGTATTCGTTTCTCGGGCTCGGAATCGGATTTTATGGAAAATTGGGGAGTGAGTCGCGGACACGAAAGCGATCGGCGATGCCTTCCAGGCAAGGGGCGTTTTCGGTTGCATCCACTTGTACATTATCGAACTCTTCTGCGTGGCTTATGGTCTCTACTGAGCCTATGAAGAAGCCTAGACCAGAAGACTGGAGAGGCTGAACATGTTCAAGCCAACCTAGGGTACATGCCCAGGGTACCTACATAGGTAGTGAGGGGCGCAGACCACTCCATAGTGGTTTTGGTTTTGGACCTTTCGCAACTGAATTGACCTATAGTTGCACGTTTAATCCGTGATTTTCAATGAAGTTTTTCGTTCTTCAAGTGTGATGTATTTTGGAACCTTTACAACTGCTGTACATGTAGTATTTGAACGTTGGAGCTGCTACCTAGTACTGTTTGTATGTGATAACACATGGATATTATACCTACATATGTACCTGGATATGTAGGCACTAATGATGTATATGATACATCGTCAAGTGAACTGTGAGACACCTATGATAGTAGACTTATCAGTAGTAGCAAGTACATCACGATACATTCAACGTTCATGGATGTAGTTCTAGGCTGGCTGCAGCAAACTAGCGACTTCCTAGGATGTTACCAAATCGGTGTTGGGCCAGTAAAATAGCGTGCCGAGGGGTGCGGGCGTGCCTGAATAGTCCCTAGCCCGGCACGGGCAACAATCAAATTATGCAGGTCTAGTAGTATCAAGGGTAGTATCAATACGTGGGTCTCTGCTGGGGTACAGGGGCCCAATTAAGCTGGAGCTTCTTGAAACATTCCAGGAACAGTAACCTTAACTTGTAATTGGGCGCCTAAATTCCTAAATTCTTCTTCCGCAACGCACGTTCCGCACGTTCTTCTCCCTCCCCCCACATTGGGACTTTACGAAATTGGGAAGCAAGATTTTGGTACATTTTTTGTGGCCGACGAACTTTCTTGACCACCAGATCTAAACCACTTTGACCAGTTGACCAGTTGACCTGTTAACCTCACCTACCCTGACCTTATGTGACCTAATACTGACCTTGTAGTCTTTCTTTCAAAGTACCTGAATTACATATTAGGTATCTAATTTGTACCTACCCAGCCTACGCTGTCAGTCACCCGAGCAAACTACCGTCCGTATCCGAGCCCTTTCCCGACGATTGACGGCTCACACATCTTTTTCCCTCCTTCGTTTACCTTGAAGCTGTGTCCGAAGACGAACTTTTAGCTGGAATGTGAAGCAGCCTTGGTCCGAAGCCGCCCTCGACGCGAGAGACGGCCTCCCCCCCTCGAGCCTAGGGAAACCGGACAACGTGCAGATCATCCAGCTAGTATGGCGCCCAGCTCGGGGCATATGCCCCATTCCTCTAATGGTTCGTCGTCGGGCGAGCGACAGTACAACGGTGCAAACGGGAAAGCTGCGGCCGTAGCAGCCAGGCATGAGAGAACACCAAATACTCCGAGGAGGGAGAATGGCGGCCGTGATAGAGCTTTGCAAGATCCGGGCCTAAGGGACTATGTATGTGTAAACCTCACATCCGGCCAAACGACCCGGCCACATAGAGGTGCTTTAAAACTTAGCTGACTCGGATTGTTATAGCGTCTAGGAGAATGTCTTGGTAAAGGAGCGTTCGGCGCTGTCTACAAAGCAATTCATTGGGGCACTGGTGAAGCTGTTGCCGTCAAGCAGATCAAATTAGTGAATTTGCCTAAGAGCGAGCTACGAATGATTGAGGTACGACTGCATCATCACATTCTAGGGAAGAGCAATCCATGACACTAATACAATTATAGGCCGAAATCGATCTCTTGAAGAACCTAAATGTATGGAAAACCACAACCCTTACTAGTAGGATTATGCCTGTGAATTACTAAGATCTAACCTCGCATAGCACGACAATATCGTCAAGTATATCGGGTTTGTGAAATCAGTAGACTGTCTCAACATCATTCTCGAGTAGGCTTTTTCTCCACGTTTTGCATTGTGCTGGGGATGTTGACATACCTTAGGTACTGCGAGAATGGCTCCCTACATTCGATATGCAAGGCATACGGGAAATTTCCAGAAAACCTAGTTGGTGTCTACATGACCCAAGTTCTCCAAGGTCTTCAGTATCTACACGATCAGGGTGTAATACATAGAGATATCAAAGGAGCGAATATCTTGACAACCAAGGATGGCAAGGTAAAGCTTGCAGATTTTGGTGTGTCGACCAGCACTCTTGCCGGCCCCGACAAGGAGGCACAGGTTGTAGGAACTCCATATTGGATGGCGCCTGAGATAATTGAACTGTCTGGTGCCACGCCGGCATCTGATATTTGGAGCTTGGGCTGCACCGTTATTGAGTTATTAGCTGGCAAACCTCCATATCACCACCTACAAGCAATGCCCGCTTTATTCGCTATCGTTAACGATGACCATCCACCGTTGCCCGAAGGTGTATCTTCGGTCCGTAAATCCCTTCACGCACTGTAGACTCCATTTTGTAGGAGCTTGGGCTAACTGTTGGTCTAGGCTGCGCGCGACTTTCTCATACAATGTTTCCAAAAAGATCCCAATCTACGAGTATCTGCAAGGAAATTATTAAAACACAATTGGATTGTAGGATGTCGACGAAGTGATGCGCCGGTAGCCAAAGCACCAGGAAATTTCAGTCAAGCTGTTGAGGAAGTCAAACAGTGGAACAGAGCCTTAACCTCTTCTGATACTAACCTCAGGGCTTCAGGAGGCTCAGATTCTGCATTTCCTTTACACTACGGTTATCAACCTTCACGATTTGCATCTCAAGAACCATCTAGGTCCAATATGCCAACCCCAGCCAAAGGTCCTTTCGCACTGGGAAAACCCAGACCCACAGCCGAGGATTTTCGGTCTCCCGAACTTGCAGGTAAGTATCCTCATGCATGACCTTTTAAACTTATAAAAGACTAGTGGCTTTCTTCGTACTAACGTTTTATTCTATAGATGATGATAATTGGGATGACGATTTTGCAACTGCAATCTCACCAAGCGCCTTAAGACTTCCTCATGTCAAACCCCAGGATCACTTCGGCGGCATGCTCTCAGCTGATCGTTTGAAAGCATTCGCGTCCATCGATAATTCGCGGGACATTTCTGCTAGTTGGGGCAATGATCTAGATAGCGAGCTTTTAACGATAAAAAAGCTGCAACCAGTTCAAGACGAAGATCCTCAAGAAAAGACGATCCGACCTAATTGGAACATCGCACCAAAACCCGACAAGACAGTTGAACCAAAGCTGCAAACATCAAGATTATCACCGCGCAAGAGATCAGGAAGCGCTCACCGGCGACAAAAATCACAAACCAAGATTCAGCTTGGCAACAGGTTTGAGTTACCATCACGGCCTGATGTGGCATTTAGAGAACAATCAGTGGAGGACTACTCTGACCTTTTTGATGATAACGATAGTGTTTTCAGCCAACGATTAGGCTTGAACAAAAAGGTATGCTAATTTTCAATGAATTCTCACCGAGTATCAAGATTTTACTGACCATCATGATCGTAGCCTGATACACCCCAACTTTTCCATCCGTCAGATTTGACCAGTTTACCAAGGTCTATGCAGTCGCCCGTGACAGGAAGCATAAGAAGACAACCATCAGCGAGACCGTCAGCTCTTCCTGACCGGCCACTACAAAGGTCGAAATCATCTATTGAGATTCAAAAGTTTGCTGAGGACGAAGAAGACGAGGACTTCTCTGACATATTTGGACTGGGCGATAACCTAGCAGAGAAAGAAGAGAGCGACCGAGGGTCAGAAGACGGAAATCTCATGGTTCTATCTCGGCTGTCTAACAATTCCTGGCTCGGAGATGATGAAGACGAAGACGACCCATTCGCTTCAATGGACCCAGATTGGGACGAGATGGATCTAGAAGCGAACATTGCGCGTGATCGCCATGCACGGCTTGCCGAGAAGATTGAAGAGTTGGTTCGGTCACTCAAGTGGACTGAGGGCGATGACAAACTCCTCGAACTTTCAGAGGATCTGGTGAGTTGCCATTACTTTACACCCCACTGTCCCATATTGCTGACAACAGAGTGTAGCTTGGCCTGCTCTGGGAGAATACTGAAGTCAAGAATCTTATCATCAGCGCTCATGGATTACTTCCCATCCTCGAATTATTGGAGCCTTGTACGGTCAAAAGCCGACACCAAATGATCTTGCAGCTACTGCAGGTCGTTAATACGGTACGTTACAATGCTTTTCATGTGGGCATTTCCATAACTGACCACTTCATAGATCATTCTCGATGATGTGGAGATCCAAGAAAACTTATGTTTCGTCGGTGGTATCCCCATTATTACCAAGTTCGCAGCTCGACAATTCTCAAATGAAATAAGACTTGAGGCCGCGGCTTTTGTCAGACAGATGTACCAAACCTCAACACTGACACTACAGATGTTCGTCAGCGCTGGTGGTTTGAATGTTCTTGTCGAGTTTTTAGACGAAGACTATGACAGTGCAAGAGACCTAGTACTCATCGGCGTGAATGGTATCTGGAACGTCTTTGAACTTCAGGTATCTTGTGAAGAATCCCTTAATAAACGTGCTGTGACTGACGTGAATGCTAGGGCCCTACCCCGAAGAATGATTTCTGCCGAATATTTTCAAGAAGCAAAATTCTCGATCCTCTAGCTCTTGTCCTCCACCGCGTCCTGGACGAAGACGTTGAGAATGAGTTGACGGAATTGATCGAGGGCCGCATTGTCAACATCTTCTATTTATTCTCACAAGCTGAGAATTATGTGAAAGAGATGGTGGCTGACCGACAAGTATTGAAGAGTGAGCCGATCTTTATATTTACCTACACTTGGTGTTGGTTCAAACTAACATTTGGGTAGGCGTTCTGAAAGACCTCCGGCGAATGACTCCCGCACATCAAATCACAATGCTGAAGTTCATTAAAAACATTTCGATGCTGTCAACCACCCTCGACGCCCTTCACTCTGCAGATGCGATAGACCTCCTCATTGAACTGCTCAATAGTAGCATGAAAAAGGAACATCCCCATTTTCGTGAGATTTCCAACCAAGTACTCAATACGATGTTCAACCTTTGCCGTTTGAGCAAAGACCGCCAAGAATATGCCGCTATCAATGGAATTATCCCACTTCTCATGAAAATTATGAACACAGAGAGACCTCCAAAGGAGTTTGCCCTCCCCATCCTTTGTGACATGGCTCATTCGGGAAGCAAAGGACGTCGATTCTTGTGGCAAAATAAAGGTCTCGGTTTCTACGTCTCGCTCTTAGCAGACCAATACTGGCAGGTCACTGCGCTGGATGCCATCTTCGTCTGGTGAGTATTTTGCCCGTCTTCCTCCTTTTTCTTTTCGTTTTTGGTTTGCTGATTGGTTCATTAGGCTACAAGAGGAGACCGCAAAGGTGGAGGAGCACCTCCTAAATGGCAATTTCACAGATGCCATCATATCGTGTTTCAATGCTCAGAAAATAAACGCCTTTGATCTGAACCTCTTAGAACCATTGTTGAAACTCCTTCGACTCTCCCCGGCGTTAGCCGCAACCCTAGCGAAACCAGAGATGTATAATGGCATTGCGCAAAAACTATCGCATAAGAAGGCTGTTGTCCGATTGAACCTCCTTCGGCTTGTTCGAAACATCCTCGAGGCTCGACAGATCGATTACTTCAACAATCATAAAGACAAGCAGCTACGGTTATTGTTCGAAGGCATCAGAGTCCTTGCCGAGAAAGATTCTGCCGTTCTCGTCCGAAATCTGGCGTCGGACCTCGTCATGTCTCATATAGATGGCAGTTCCGATCAATTCGCAATACCGTTCTCAGCGCCACCATCCTCATCAACGGCGTCTAGCCGCCCGCGATCTGGAAGGCGTATATATACTCCACCTTCTCTTCAATCATCTGTGTCCATACCCATCACTCCGACACACGCTACTCGGCCGTTCCAGTCATCAGCATACATAGAGGTGGCAGCAAGCCCAAGGCGTTCAGCCGTGTCACTTGCGCAAGAGCGCGACGCTTTATCTTACCGGCCCAGAAGTAGAGACAGTGGCTCTGGGATACCGGTTAGCTCTCCCCGTCGACCAAGTACTGATACACAGGGCAGTGGCTCGAAATCTGGTAAGAGCAGACTACCGAGAAACTCGGGCCTATATAACTCTAGACCTAGTTTGAGCGCTGCCGCCTCCATTTACCGCACTGAGAGTATGGGTTCGAATAAGGAGAACACAACCAACGCTGCGGAAGATGTCACGCGACACTCGAATAGATCTTCGCCGCCAATGACAGCCGGAACGTCTGGCACTCCGCCAGTACCGGCATCGACAAAGCAGAAAAGAACCCGCGCACCGAGCGATGTCAAGCAGAAATGGAGCGCGTAGTGGCGCTTCGTGGTCTGGTAGCAACTGAAATATGCTACATGGGTGAAGGCCAATTAAATCAACTAGAAATACTCGACAAGAAGAAATATTTCCCTTTAATAAGTTCATGAATGAACTAACCTAGAAGCCAACAGTCTCCAGCATGATGGCGGAATGAGGAATGAGAGACTAGTCTAGAGTTGCATTTGCTCTCTGGGACATTTCGTCCTGTATCGGCTAGAAGATTAGTTGACTTGCATGGATGTCATGAGAGCCATGGCATTGAACTTGAGGTTACGAATGTTGACGCAGGAGACTAACGATCGGCTATGCTCCTCGGGAGACGGCCACGCACGCGTATGGTCAAGTGGCCATGTGTTGACGAGGGATGAAATGAGACGAGATGAGGCAACGCGATATGATAGACAGTTCTGTTTCATGGCAGTGACGGTGATGAAGAGTGACCTACTGCAGAAAGTATATCCGGCGTTCAGCATTAAATAGTACTTTATTGCTTAGTACGCTCGTATATGTACTTAGGTTCGGGGTAATTGTACACGAACTGGTTATAGATTCTGGGCGAATAATAGGCGTTGATATATGCCTTAATACATTTTATTCATTGTGAATTGTTTCTTCAGGTGTCTGTTGAAAGTGTAAATATTCGTAAGAAGTTTATCGCAAGAATATCACCTAAGTAGGTATATTTCCCCTCGTGTCTTCTACCAAGATACTACGACCTGCCTCAATGGGTTGCTAGAATTACTACTACTAGTAGTATACGTCCTTGGCATCTCCATCATTCTTTGAGTGGTACATGCCCAGATGAATATGGGGCTTTGCGCCATGGCAAGAACAAAATGGCGAGATGCGAACTACCAATAAGAGCCATTCAATCGGATATCCATACTGCGTATATTTACCAACTCTCGTCGAGGAACAAATTGTTGGACAGCCCCCGCCACCCTATTTTTCAGGGGAGAGATGGTTGCATTCTTTCAAGATGGCACTGTTTACTAGAAGCCAATTTGTGCAATTCGGGACGCTTTTATCGTTATGTATCCATTTAGTGCGCGCTGTTCAATATGGCGAAAACCACGCTCCAGTCGAAAAGGACGAGGAGCTTGTGGCGGCCAACTTCCCGGATACCAATGAAACGCTGCTCTCGCCGGCGTTTGTGAGCCCGGAGACGGTGCTCCCTGGCTTTGCCAATGGCACTGATGGCCCGACTGATGATGCTACGCTTGGTGAGTACCGTACATACCTGCTTAGGTCATATTAAATTTTTCTATTCTGATTTTGTTACCATCGTTCAACTCATTGATCATGAACTAGACTCCTTCCTCCGTTCCATCGCGGAGCGAAACGACTGGGCACAATACAAAACTGCGGACTTCACCTCGGAAGAGGGCCGCGCGTTCCCCTACGTGCTCCTATCATCCCCTTCTTCTCCTTCCACTCCTTCCGCTACTCCGCAAGAAGGGGTACTGACACAGAAGCCCAAACTGCGCGTCTGGATCCAAGGCGGCGTCCACGGCAACGAGCCGGCCGGCGACCAGGCCGTCCTCGCGCTGCTGGGCAAGCTCGACGCCGACCAGGCCTACACGGCGCACCTGCTGTCGCGCCTCGACGTCGCGCTGCTCCCGCGCTACAACCCCGACGGCGTCGCGTACTTCCAGCGCGCGCTCGCGAGCAACCTCGACCCGAACCGCGAGCACACGAAGCTCGCGCGCGCGATGTCGCGGGGCCACAAGCGGCTGCTGAGTTCCTTTGCGCCGCACGTGACGGTCGACGTGCACGAGTTCACGGGGACGAGGCCGGTTGGGCCGGGGGGAGGGTACAAGCACGGCATGGATGCGCTGGTCGCGGCGGGGAAGAATCTAAACACGCACGAGGACATTCGGAATATCTCCGAGGCGCTGTTTGCGGCGGGTGTTGGGGAGAGGTTGGGGGAGAGGGGGTTTCGGTGGGAGCCGTACTTCACGGGCGCGGGGGAAGTGGATGAGGGGGGAGGGGAGATGATGGTGTTGCGGGAGGCGGGGAGTGATGCGAAGGCGGGGAGGAACAGCTATGCGTTGGCGCAGTCGGTGACGATTCTTTGTGAGGTGAGGGGGATAAGGTTGGCGGATCAGCATTGGAGGAGGAGGGTGGCGACGGCGGTGACGATGGTGGGGGCGGTGCTGGATATTGCGAGGGAGAATGTGGAGGAGGTTTATGAGACGGTGCGTTTTTGTTGCCCCCTTTTTTCCCTCTCCCCCCCCCCCCCCCCCCCCCTTTCCTCGCTGTGAATGAATAGATCTACCTACCTAAACCAACCACTAACCCTCCACAAACTCAGGTCGAAACCGCCATCCAAAAATTCATCACCAGCACCTCCCCCATCGTGCTAACCGACTATCCCAACCCCACCACCCGCAACATCACCTTCATCAACCGCACCTCCGGCGCCCTCGCCTCCGTCCCCGTCACCTTCCTCAGCACCACCCCCACCACCGCAAACCTCACCCGCGCCCGCCCGGCCGCGTACCTCATCCCCCCCGCGTGGTCTCCGCTCGCGGAACGCTTACGCGACGCCGGGGTCGTGGTCGAGACGCTGGGGGAGGGGGGGTACAGGGGCCCGGTGGAGAAGCTGCGCATAACGGGGGCGGAAGTGGCGGGGGCGTACTACGAGGGTGCGGTGCAGGTCACGGTGACGACGGAGGCAGAAGGGGGCGAGGTGGTGCTGCCGCCCGGTAGCTTCCGGGTCGATGCGGCGCAGAAGAACGCGGCGCTGGCGTTTGTGGCGCTGGAGCCGGAGAATGTGGATTCGTTTGTTAGGTTCAATTTGATCCCCGTGCAGGTGGGGGATGTTTATCCGGTTTATAGGGTTCTGAGAACGTGAAAGGGGGAGGAGTGGGCGGGTTGGGTAGTGTTGGGGTAGTGGTGGTAGTGGTAGTGGTGGTGGTGGTGGTGGTGGTGGTGGTGGTGGTGAGATGGGGGTGATATAGGGGTAGTTCAGGGGTCGTTACGCTAAAGCCCCTTAACAGTTATAGGGGCATTGAGGTCTGATTTTTTGTCCTACTTTCCCCTGTAGGTCGGGACGGACAAAATGCGCCTAATGATGCTTGGCACTGCCTTTTCTGATATGCACTTAGTCAGGTTAATTAATCAATGGGAGTTGGACTTCTTCTTATCATGCATATTAATCCAGATACCCAAGTTTGCTGCATCAACCATTTCCCCTTCAGCGTTTGTTTTTAATCTTTCATTAGACCCCCGATTGTGCGTTTGAAAGGAGAGATTTCTGATACGCTTTTATCTACTAATCTTACTTGAGTAGCTTAGCTCTCGCCTTCGCAGACCTGGTACCGGACACAACAAAAAGACATGGAACGGCATCGTGAGAATCGCCGTCCTCTGGAATGGCGCTTCCTCCTCCGCCACCCCGGCCGCGACACCGCATGGATGTACCTCTCGGGCCTCATCATCGCCGTGGCCGGGATCATCAAGCTTCGGCAGGGCGCGGGCCTCTTCGGGGCCACAGAAACCCACTGCTACCAGCTGGTGCGCACGAACACGCAGCTCACGGGGGCGCGCGCCATAGACTGCTTCACCGTGTCGCTGTCGACGGGAAAGTTCACCAAGGCCTTTGCTTCTCCTTCCTTTTCTCCCGAGGCCGCAACGATCATGGAAGCGGAGGGATGGGAGGAGCCGGAGGAAGGAGGGCCGGGCTTCGCTATCCCGGGCCTGTGGGACGGTCATGGACATCTGCTGCAGTATGGCGAGTTTTTGAACTCCGTGGATTTGTTTGGAGCGAGCTCAATGGATGAGGCGAGGGAGAGGGTGAGAGACTACGTGCAGAAGAACCCGGGTGTGGGGAGTAGCGAGGGGTGGGTGAGGGGGGTGGGTTGGGATCAGATGGCGCTGGGGAGGATGCCGGCTGCTGTGAGTTTATCAGTTGGTTGGTTGGTTGATTGGATGGATGGGCGGTGCCTGTCTTCTTGAGGGAACGCTTCTTCTTATCCTTGCTGGAGTACAAGCTAACTGATTTGAAGAGCGACTTGGCTGCGGACGAGGAACTCAAGGATTTGTACATCATGCTCGATAGAGTGGATGTACATTGTATCTGGGTATCCCAAGCGGTCCTGAACCTCCTTCCGGAGCCCATCCCTGATGTCCCCGGCGGCGAGGTCGTCAGAGACCCTGGGATGGGCGTGTTCTGCGACAATGCCATGGACATGGTGATGGCGCTATGGCCCAAGCCGGACAGTAAAAAGAAACAGCGGTTTGTGAAGAGCGCCATGGGGAAGTTGAACGAAGTAGGAATTGTAGGAATTCACGATGCTGGAGTCACTCCTGAAAATCTAGACCTGTACAAGACTCTAGCGGGAACGGAAGACTGGACGGTGCGAGTCTATGCTATGGTTGAATGTTACGAGCGGAACACGTTCTGTCCATCCGAGGTTGAACGATACACAAGCCCAGACGGTTCTTTGATGATAAAGAGTGTGAAGCTCTTTGCTGGTAAGCTCGATTACGACTTATATGTATTGGACTTATCTGACCCCCTTTAGATGGTGCTCTAGGAAGCTGGGGTAGCGCTTTGCTTGACCCCTATACGGATCGCCCAGAAACATCCGGATCGTTACTCGTCAACGCATCCGAATTAGTGTATGATACAGTTGCATGGGCCAAGCAAGGCTTCCAGGTAAATATACATGCAATTGGTGACCTGGCGAACCGTTATGCCGTGGATGCCATTGTTTCCGCTCTCAGACTACTCTGCCCCAACGAGCCCCTTTCAGTCTGCCAGTCTTATCACCGCTTCCGCATCGAACACGCGCAAATAATACATCCAGACGATCAGGCTCGTATCCACGCCGTCGGAATCATTCCTTCTATCCAGCCAACCCATGCCACCAGCGACATGGCGTATGCGGAGAAGAGACTCGGAAAAGAACGTACCGCAAAAGAAGCATACAGAATGCGCTCTTTGTTAGATGTCCGCCCGGTCCTAGGAAGCGACTTCCCCGTGGAGCCACCTAACCCATTCCAAGGCATGTACGCCGCCATCACCAGACGAAGCCCGCATACCGGCAAAGGCACCGACGACGCCCCCGAGGGCTGGCACACGGACGAAGCTCTCACATTGGACCAGGCCATCCGCGGCTTCACCGAGGGGCCTGCGTACGGAGGGTTCACGAAGGGGAAGACGGGCGTTATCAAACCGGGGGCGTACGCCGATTGGGTGGTCTTGGATGCGCCGCTAGGGGGGGCCTTGGATGTGGAGGACTTGCGGTCTTTGAGGGTACGGGAGACGTGGGTGGCGGGAAAGAAAGTTTATTCACGGTATTCGTGAGGATAATGATTATAAATGGATGTTGGGGTTTGGTGTTTCTGTACCTAGGTAGAGGAACTCGTGTGTTTGGGTATGGGATAAAGAGTACGCAAAGCACATATATACCTATCTAGGAGAATGGAGAGCGTGTGTTATTGTTAGAGAGAAGGGTGCCAATGACGAAGCGATGTTGATTAAAAAGGAAAAAATAGAAGAATAAAAAGAAGACTTTGGAATCCGATCCAGTGACAATTTACCTGAGCAGATGAGGCTAGTTCTGCCTGCCCTCCCTCATCCCGAACCCCAAGCCTTGGGCGACACCTCAGGGAGAGGCCCCTTACTCACTTGCCACTGCACCATTGGCCTCTAATGGTGCAGCCGCAGTGGCAAGGCGTCTGATTGATGGAGTGGTAACGGGGCTATATGAGTTTTAGTTCGGGGTGTCAGGGCTGCTGGTTGGTAGGGTAGGCGGATGCCCGAGGCTGGCAACCTGTGCACGGGCTTTGTGGTGTTGATGACGATGGCACCGCTGGTTTTGATGTGGGGAAGGCAAACGAGTACTGGGTAGGGTACCTGAACTTGAAGGAAACCGGAAGGAAACCTGGATATAATAATGTGATACTTTTTTTTTTGGGGGGGGGGGGGGGGGGGGATGGATGTGGCAATGCCCCTTAGGACCGACTATCTGGTCTATCACGGTATCTGAACATTCAGGGGGGATTTTCGTCTAATTTCTACCTGAAATATCATCTATTCTAGGGTGAATATAGTCGCATTATCACTAAGACGGTATATTTATGGTTCTTGGTGCAAAAACATGTAAATATGCCACCTAAGTTCAAAAAGGGGGGGGGGGGGGGGGGGGGGTTTGAGATCCCGACAATATGTAAAGGGTTATTTATAATTGGTCATGGAAGGATACTTGGCGTGTGTAGAACGTATGAGCTATCCGTGGACTTTCTTGCCCAGAGCAATTAGATAAGTAGGATCCTTAAATACTGTTTCTTCGAAAATAGGGGGAGTCTCCTATCGGTTAAATATATAGATAGCACAACCACCCCTTTCTCTTATTCCATACATCAGGCCTAAAAACAATTGCAACTCAACAATATTCACCTCATTAACTAGAACTAATCGAATGGAAAAGGCCGGATATTATTTAATAACATCCCTCTATCCCCACCTCTCTTAACCCCCTTCACTCCCCCACCAACTTCCTCCCCTTCATAACCACCATCGACGGATTCTCCAAAAACAGCTTCCAAAACCCCGCGTCCCCCCTGACAATCTCCGCGTTCTCATACGGCTCCGTCTCCACCTCCCCAATGCCCACCTTCTCCATCATCTCCGTCGACCCGGAGTACATGACCTCCCACGACGACGCCGCGACGTCGATCGGCGGGTCCGCGCACGCGACCTCGTACCGGAAGAACACGCCCCCGCCCCCCGGCACGTCGCGCCAGTCTTTGTACCGCATGCCGTACTTCCCCTCCGCCGTGCACGCCGCGTACGGGTCGCCGCCGCGCACGCCGATGAACCGCCCGCCGGGCGCGAGGTACAGCCCGATGTTGCGCCACATGCCCTCGAGCTCAGCGAGGCTGCCCGCGTGGTCCAGCACCCAGTTCGCCATGACCAGGTCGTATCCCCCCTCCCCGCCGCGCAGTGGCAGGTGCGTCAGCGGCTGGGACACGTCGGCCTCGTGCCAGGCGACGCGGTCGCTGCCGTGGTGCGTGGCGGTCTGCTGGCCCGCGAGCAGCATGGCGGGGGAGAGGTCCACGACGTCGACGAAGGCGGCGCCGAGGTCGAGCGCTTGGAGGGCGCGCGCGCCGTTGCCGCCGCCGAGGTCGAGGACGGTGAGGCCGGGGCAGGGGCCGAGGGCGGAGACGACGAGTTGCGATTCGAGGATCGCGTTGGGGAAGCTGGGGTAGGAGTCGTTGTAGGCGCGCGCGTGGGCTGCGTAGTCTGCTTTGAGCTTTTCGGTATGGGATGGCATTTTGAGTGTGGGTAGCTGTGCTGAGTTGTTGAGTAGGTGGCTATAAGGATCTTGAAGTTGAGTCTTAGCTTAGGATGCGTAGGTGGGAAGGTAGGTAGGTATGGTTGACCAACCTGAAATGGGGATTCTTACGATGACTCGACTCTCTGGGGCCTGCTTCTACTAGGTCTATCTTTGAGCCACCTACCTACCTAGTAAGTAGTATGCTCTACGTATGAGGTATTGCCTGCATAGGTAGGTACAAAAAGCACATTGCTCATTGCACGATCTCCATGCACGTCATCTCGATCGGGTACAGATTGTATGAAAGATGCGGGGGTTACTTGGAGTCTTGGAAAGGAAGGAATGAAGGAAGGAAGATACAGCTATAGCTTTCATTGGAATTGGGATTGGGATTCGAAAGCCGGTGGTCAGCAAATACAACTCCAGACAATTGCAGATGCGAAGGACAAAAGCATCGCATCTAAACTGCAGCAAATGAGATAGCTAGTCTAACGCCTCTATCACGCTAATATTCATTGCATTTTCCTGCTTTGATACGTTTGCTGTTGCGCAGTCCGTAGCCAGACCTACGAGCTATTAAGGGGTATAATATTGTATCAATGACTTTCTTTCACAATTCACAGAGCACTTCGATTTCCTCATCTACCTACCTACACGCCCGGTTATCTGAAGATAACTATCAGTTACGATTAAGTAGCATGAGATCGGTCAACGGGGGTTTACTGCTATCAGAAGTCTCCGTACACAGCTCACTGTCAAGTTCGACAAACTAGATTACAAGATAGGGCGAACTGTAACTCTGAATCTAACGTAAATGCTCTCATCTATAAACGAATAATAATTAGGTACTATTCTGAGACCAAGCCAAAGATCCAAGTAACGCAAAACAATCACGCCTGACCGACATTAGGGGGCTTCTATTATCCATATAAGATACCCCTTTTCTGGGAGGTCTTCGGACCTAAAACTTAGGCCTCACTGCTTTCCCCGACGACCAATCCCAGTTAGAATAATACCTGAGATATTGTCAATCAATTTACTCTTCGTAAGTTTCGCGATTATAATATTCAGGTAGGTAGATAGAGAATTCCGTACATTGCTTCACAGTATAGAGCCCAGGTATCAGGAGCCCAGACGCTCAGTATCGGGTGGTTCTTGGCCAGATTGGCTACTAATTCCATCCCATACGTTATAGTCTCAACTCTCTGAGCCCATACTTCGACGCCGCTTGCGTCTCTCCATTTTACCTTTTCGTTCTCGGGGATCCAGGATCCTACAGTGGTGCTGGGAACTGTAGCCGGAATAGTATTACCGGCCCCGTCGCGGATAGGGTTGTAGTGGAAAAGTGGTTGGCCATCGCTTTGACATGCAGGTGCTGTGAGCCAAGTTAATTATTATTGTATTTGGGGATAGGGGGAATAAGGGGGTTGGGAAACTGTACTCACGGTCGATCATATCGGTTACCAGATGAACACTAGAGTTACAGACAAGTTTAATATGACATCAAAAGTTACGATAGTCCACTTTGGGCTGAATTGGCATGACATACAGTTCGTGTATCAAGACGCGGGCAAGAGTAAAGTACTTGCGGTCGTCAAGCGAATCCCCCTCTCTAGCCTCTTCCGGCAGAGTCTTTACTTTCAGTTCCTTCCATGCACGGTCGCAAACCGTTAGCAACTCGTAGCCGGCTGTTTTTATCATGTGCGAGCTTGTGCCGCGACATAGTCCCAGTTCTCCCAGCTCTGAAGCTCTTATCCTGATACCGTTGAAATAGTAGTAACTGTTGAAAAGTACAATGTCAGTACTCTCTTTATTTAAGTGCCGGTACCTGCCCAGGTACCCAACCTGGCAGGTGTTCAGTGACTATAGATGGTATAGCACATACCCGTGGTCGAAATCCAATTTATTTGTCACCGGGTTTAATACGTCCTTGACCTTTTTGGTAGGGTCTATTACATCAGCATCATCGGGTCCGTAGCGCTTCCAGCAACTATCTCCACAATGAAAAGTTGTAGGTTTGTGGTACGTATCAGTCTGGAAAATGTGTTGAAGCCGAGCGAGGATCTGGAAAGACAATCGTGAGATTCCACAAAAGAAAAGAGGGGAGAGTAAAAGGTCTTAGCGATATACTTACTAGCTCAAAGTTATACATGTTCCTCTCGTTGATCGACGGCACTCTGCCATTCAGTATCAGTCTGGTTGTTAGAACGTTCCATGGGATTAACTCCCCCGGTTGTACTATGTGCTCCCCCCGCCGTGCGGGCTGTTCTGCTAGAGGAACTGGCCCTCCACTGGCCACATCTATTGCTATCGCTGCCGTGGCTGGCGTGAAAGGTGCGAGGTTAGTAGAATCGGGTTCAAACTGTGGGTGTGAGATGACTTACTGAACAGAAATTTTGCTTGCCTATCCCATTCAAACCTTTCCAGCTTTGATCCTTGTCTTTTGTGCGTTGGTCTCTTCTCTTTAGCAGCGTTTAGCCCTTTCACAGCTGCGGCAACCATCTTTACAGTATTTAGTTTCATTTCTTGTAAAGTACCTATTGGGGATCTAAGGGATGGGGAGGACTAAACCTTTCCAGCAATGGTCCAGCCTTCTTTCAAGTCATTCATGTGGCTCTTACAGCCGCAGAGATCATCTCCAGTAGTGTCCAGGTTTGCCCAGAACTTCTCGAAATTACTTTCTGCCCTTATGGTACTTAGGCACACGGCTAAACCTATGAGGAGTCGAAAACTGAGCATTTTTCAGGGGCACTCCAAAACCACAGGAGGGCAGATTATGAAAAGGAGGAGGATAGCAGATATGTCCGTGGCTACCCAAGGTAGGATTATAGTGATAAGCATTGGTGGAAGAAGGCAAACGAGATAGTTGATATACATGGTGCCTTTCAGAGCGTAATATAGCATGGGAGAGAGCTCTGGAGGCATAGTTGATACCTCTAAGTACCTAGGTACCTATACAAACCACCTCCAGGTTAACTATCTATTAAACACAGCGCCGTAGAATGGACTAGAATTAGAAACATCGCGCACGCCGCAGGATTACATCACGTAGCCGGAATTCCTCAATGTCAGTTGCGTTGAAATCGTTTTCGTGGTTCTTTTCCCAGATTTCTATATATATAACCTAAAGTGCTAGGTAAGAACCTATTACCTGCTAACTTACGTATGTAGTAGGCCTGTACTTTTCTTTTGCAAGGTGCAGTTGTGAGGTTTTCGCATAGAATAATCCTTCATAATATTTAAATGATCTGGAAGCACGTATAGCAGTCTTCATCAGCGCCTTTATTGTTCAACTAAGACTCTCCTCTCATCTAACTCAGTTTAAGGAGCAATATCATGTCGACAATTAAAGCAACGATTACTTTTCTTTTTTTGGCCTTTACTAGTCGATCAGTTGACGGATTCGTGAGCGAAGAGGAGATGTGCATTTGTGAATGCCCCTGTGAAGACACTTCATGGGCAAATCGCCCAGGGTTGCCGGATCTATCACTCCCTCCAGTAATCCCTTTCCCTATAATCCCTCCCAATATTCCTGTCCCCAAGCCAGGCCCACATTCAGATACAGACAAAAACAACAAGAATGACGGCAAGGACAAGAACAAGAACGACGACAAAAATGACAACAAGAATAATGATACAGATAATACGCATGACAATGACAAGCCAACGGATAAATCAGAGCCTACAAAGACCGATCCATCCAAGACGAGTATTGCATCAGTATCAAGACAGGTGTGTTCTAAGACAGCAACCTTAACCACCTCTGTTGCGATATCCTACAGCTCAGCGAGCGATGGGAAGTGGAAGACCACAACCAAAACCATAAAACCAACGTAAGTAAATCTAGCTGTGCTCTTCCCCCCACACCCCCCGAAGTCTTTTCTTTTTCTGGTCTCGCTGTAGGCCTTCCCATCTAACAGCAAAGCTACAGCCCAATCCCCGACGCATGCGAGACAAAAAGTATCGCTACCACGACCACGATTCACCCGCCCGTGAAGAGCGTGATAGACATCGTGGACCCCGGGAAGGGCGACACGTTTGGGAACCTTACTGGGATCGACAAGGACGCCTTGGCGTGGCGTAAGTAGTTCTCCTACACACACTTTCTCTCTCAAGAAGAAAACGAGTTACTAATTCCCGGCGATGTAGTCGAAAAGAAATTCCACGAGTTAGGCCTGGACGGCGGCTATGATTATGAGGAAGAGGGGGGTGGGAGCAGCATCGGCACCAGCTCGGTTAAGGGGACCAAGACTCTTACATGGAGAACATCAACCGCAGCCAAGAAAAGTAGCAGTACGAAAAGCCCAGCGCCGAGGTACCTGCATACTATGTATATACCTACCTAAGCTAGGTGCTTAAAGCATTTTGAGGAGTTTAGAACGGGGTGCCACTGCAATTTTCTGGATATAAAATAGGTATCGATTTTAGCTCCTGGTACTACATACATAGATGGTTCATCAACTTTCCCTCTAGGTAGGTTGGTATCTAGGTACCTAGGTTAACTTAGTATCCTAGCCTAACCTGTGAAGATCACACGAAAGTTCCTTCCACGTGCATTGAATACTATTCAAGAGCTGAACAAAACACTGTATCTACTATGTTCCTATCCTATCCTAGATAGTACTAGGTAGTCACGAGGTTACTATATAGATACCTACCTAATATATACAGAGGCGACCTTCACCTTTGTTGGAACCTTTGTCGGTTCCAAGGCTATTATATGGCGAAGAAAAAAGGACCAGAATAGGGGGCAGATTTATTTTGATAGCTGACAGGATTCGGATCCGGATTGTGACAGGGGTGTGGTACCTATAGCATCGCATCGAAAAACCGAACGGACGGCAATCCCATAACCTATATAGTTCAAAGCAACCTTAATACGGAGTGAGGCGCATTTACTCCGGAGGCGATGCGCGCCCTTTGCTCGTGACTAGGTACGGTATAAGGTTATTAGGTAAGATCACTGTGCCGTTCCTTTGCCTCCTGTATAAGACCCTACGACCTGCTTTCCCCCCTATCCCCTCTGTTTTTAAGCCTCCCATCTGCATACAAAAGAACTTCCGCTACCTATCCAACTATCGATGAATCACAATTAATAATACTGAGTCCCATTGTCATTAATTTCATATTATTTTTAGTACCTCTGTAGGTAGGTATGTAGATAAGCATGTGCCATCTATTTTCGCCATTGAAAGCATTATTATCATTACCTCGCCGTCGTCTCATCCTCATTCGACCAACTCTGGCGATCTTCTTTCTTTATACGGTAGGTAGGTGTGTACCCATCAATTCTAAATATGGTATCGTGGTATATCTTCCAGAAAGCCTCTCTAACATCTCATCCCATTTATGTTCTCTTGTCTTCTTATTCCTCGTCGTTTTCATAGCTTGCGATACATCACTGGCAAGGCACAATCCAAACACCGACTCCGTCCTTGAAATCTGCGTCTCGGCCAACGCCGGCTTGCAAGAACTCGAGAGCAAAATTCCGGACACTGCTCACCTCCCAGCTCATCTTGCGGGCGCCACCACTGTAGGAGCCGGCTAGACTGCCGCATTCGAAGGTGCCGATGATGGTAGCGTCCCCGGGAAACACCTGGTGCACTTGTGTGCTATTCCACGCTGCACTGATGCCGCCGTCTTCTGACATGAGGCGAAACGTCATTCCAGAATTTGCTAGCACCTCTTGCTCTAACCCGCTGAAGCCGTAACAGGGGTAGCCTACAGGAAGGGAGGTGCAGACCGGCATGCGGAATTGGAGAGCACACAACGAAGATTCCGAGGCAGAACCTGCGGGAATGAAGTCCTTGGGAATGGTGTAGTCGAATATTGTGCTGTTGCCCGGAGCAATGATTGTTTCCACTGATTCATCATGGAATATTCCGTGGGTGGAGGAGTTACCAGGTCTCACTCTGTAAGGAGCGAGAGATGGTGCTGACGGAGACACAGAGCATGTTGGGGACGATGCTTGACGCTTTAGTAATTGCGTTGATTGTACGGTCGTGGAGTTGGTCGGGACAGTTGAGCGGCTAGCAGAGCAGGCGGCGGTCTCGCCTACGAGCGCCAAGGAGACAGACAAACACCCAGTCTTGTTTGTCTTGTCTGAGTAAATATCGTATGATTGTTCATTGTTGCCAGAAGCGACGGGGCATGCAAAGAAGACACCGGGGCCATCGTCGTAGGTGAGGTAAGAATTTCCATCCTCTCTCGGTCCGGTAATGGCGAAACCTGTAGCGCCAATAGCACCTTGGTAACACTCGAACTGATAATTGGGGGCTCTCATGAAGCAATTGTGTCGGAGGGCATCTTGGATGGTCTTCTTCGTCTTGTCGAAACAGAACCCGCCTTGTTGGAAGGTACCTCCTAGAAGCAAATCACCAACATGATCCTCTAGCACCGTCTCATTGATCCTTCCTACAGAGGCGAGTTGGAAGCAACATCCATCAGCGTCTTGTCTTATCGGTAATGTTGCGCAGGAGGCCGCTGTGAATAGGATAGATTTGATTAATAGCTTCATGGTCGTAAAGTTTGGTAGTTTTGCTAGTTGAACAATGGAGGTTGAATGAATTGTGAGAGTATGAGTTCTTCTGGACCTGGGAAGAGATAAATGGCAATGGACTTGAAGACTAGGCCCACAGTCGAGGGAATATGACGTCTGTAAGTAGTTACTTGGTATTAACCTTGGAAGTTAGGGATAATTAGAGGGTGGACTGGTTGCAGAAGATGACAGGTTTGGAATGTTCTGTATAACTATACGCTAGTTAGAACCCAACCTTTTCTTTTCTGTCCTTTTCACTTTTCTTCTGTCACACGTGAGGAAAAAGAGGTTGGGCAGACAATGACATAATACATAATATGGTCCCCGACTATGAACAATGCTTTTGTACTGTACGGACTTGAAACAAATGGAACTTGCGATGTAGAAAGGGAAGCGTTTGCCGAGACGGTAGGTACTAACCTTGGGTACCTGGCTTTGGTACGATTTACCCCTGGCAGAAGCTAACACGCGGGACCTGCACTTACCCGCAATGCCACTGAAGATGGGGCTACTAGCGTTTCTTAGGTGCCGACTTACCCTAGCCTGCCAGGCCCTGCCTAGGCGCATCCAGATGCAGTACCTTAGATCCAGCCGTAAAGCTTGAGGACGTCAATGGCTGGTCACTAACATTGGCCAACGGTGTGAAGCTTCAGGCCAGTCACCCTGTGCATAATTAGCCCCATAGTCTGTGCGACATTTTATACATACATATGTACTCTGAATTGAATGGGCACCTGTAGGTAGTTATTCTCAATATTCCTTCAAACGGATTCAATACTACATAACTCAGCAATAGTATTGGATTATAAACCCTGACACTCGATGCATGCACCCGCTGCCAGTATGCACCAACACCAAAGCCTTCTTGTGCTAAAGAAAGACGAGAGCCAACCAGAAAATATGGGTATCATAATAATAGGAGGGGAACTAGAAGGGTATAGGTAAGGCAACAACACGAGGGGGAAAAATCAAATGTTACAACTCCTCCGTCTCGTCGTCGTCCGAAAGCCATATAGACATAGACGGCCTCATGGGCTTCGCCGGAATGTTCTCCTTCTTGACCTTCGTCTCAACACCACGCGGGGTGTTGCTGCTTTCCACTTTTACGTCTGGTGACTTGCTAGGCTTGGTATCTTCCACTTTGATCTTAGCATCCATCGCATCTTCCTTGACACCTGTCGATATGGGCTTCACATCCTCCTCAATCTTTTCTTCCTTCACCTTGATACCATTTTTAGTGTCCTGTTCGGCCTTCAAGTTGCCGATAACTGATTCGCCAACCTCCCCTAGATTCTTCAATCTTTCAGCACGCTTCCTATAGAAGAGCTCTAGACAATTCCTCCGTTCCTCTTGGGTCATGCTCTCGACGGCTAGGGCGAACTCAGTCACGTTGGGAAAATTAAAGGTCTTCGCCATCGTGCAGAACTGACGCCGTCTGACGTCTTCTGGGGGGTTGTACTCGTACTCAATTGACCTTTGGACTGAAGCATTCTGGCTATCAAAGAACAGAGCCAAGGCTGCAGGGTCAGCGTCTTGGCTCGCAACCATCTCCGCTTGTCGAGACAGCTCATCCTCCACTTTTGACGAGCCAACGACTTCTGAGTTTTCATGGGTGTATTCGACCCCCTCCGAAGCGAGAATTGCCTGTATAGGATCGAAATGTTTGGGTTGTCCTGCGCCTGATGGCTTCAAGATACCGTCCTTATTGTCATCCCTAGTGAGAAGAGTGGAAAGCTGCTTGAGTCCACCAGTATCGTCATCCTCTTCTTCCTTCTTGACAAGATGATCCTCTTCAATATCTTTTGCTGCCTTCTCCATGTCGATATCTATCAGCCTCACGCCCGCCTTGGCTTCTGCCACGTTTGTTTTATTTACAATATCACGGAGGATAGCTTGGTCACCATGGTAAGTCAACAAATTTTGCATTCCAAAGATCTCTCCCTTTCGGTCGGAATCCTGCTGCACTCCTTTGAAGTACCGGCGTTCGTTGGAGGCGTTGTATCCGATATTTGCCTGTTGCTGCTTGTAAATTTGCCTTGCATAGGTAATCTCTTCGATGGTACCCGTCGAGATCAGACGATAAACATCAACATCACGCACTTGACCAATCCGATAAGCGCGATCCTGGGCCTGGAGATCGTAAGACGGATTCCAATGTGGATCCATTATAACGACTTTATTAGCCGATGTGATATTGAGCCCGACTCCGCCAGCTTTGGTTGAGATTAGAAACACAAATTGGTTTGGGTCGGAGTTAAAATCATCGACCACCTGCTGTCGATCATCGTAAGTCAACGACCCATCTAGGTAGCTGACGCTGTAGCTTGTATTATTGAACAAGTGTTGTAGGATTTTCAAAAGTCGCACGCTATGAGAGAAGACCAGGACTTTATCACCACCAGTGTGCCAGAACTTCAGGAGCTTCTTGAGGACTTTCCATTTCCCGCAGAATTCGGGATTGGCTAGACTGAGTAGCGAATCTCGATTGGCGTAAAGATTTGCCCAGGTTTGCGGCATGGCAGCCTGAAGAAACCGAAGTTCTCTCCTGTGTTTGTCTGGCAAGTCTGAAGTTTGGGGAATAAGAAGATTGAAATGGTTCGATAACTTTTGCAACGATATGACAATTGGAAATACTAGGGATTTCCAAGACTCTCCATCCGAATTGACTTTGAAACAGCACCATCCTCGCTTTTTTTGCGACCCGCAAGGGCAAAAATCATAAGCCTTCCGTACAAAGCTGACGAGCTCACTATCTAGTAAATTTTCGTATGCTTCGCGCTGTAAATCGGAAAGTGGGCAGAAAACAACTTTATCGCTCTTCTTGGGTAGCTGATGTGCGATTAGGCTCTTCATCCGCCGAAGAAAGAATCGAGGTAGAAGGTTGTCACGAAGTTTCTTTGCCGTCTTGCGAGCTTCGCTAAGTTGATGAATGGTAGCATCGTGCGATTGACCGATAGTCAAGGGCTTACAAATGGTATTCTTCCACTCACCAAGTGTGCCGAACTGGCCAGGGTTTGTCCAGTTTAGTAGTGCCCAGAGCTCCTCGTATTTGTTTTGGATCGCTGTCCCGGTTAAACCGATCCTGCAAAGAGAGTTGACTTGGTTCATCGCCTTGGTGACTCCGGCGGTGATATCCTTGATCATATGGCATTCATCTGCTACCACAACGTCCCAAGGTACCCTGTTAACCTGATCACAGCTATTTTTATATGTGGTGTAGGTAGTGATCATAATCTCGATTCTACCCGCCCGTGCGGAGCCCAGGACGTCATCCTTGTTCGCGCCATGATACAGATCGATATCCCACCATCCCCACCTAGTCAGTTCATTCCTCCAGTTCCGGATCAATGATCCAGGACAGATGATAAGAACGCGGGGATACCAATCGTTCTTTGCTCTTCGAAATTTCCTCATCCTCTTAGCATCTCGACGATCACCAGTCTTACCGAAGACGGCGGTGAGGAATGCGGCAACCTGGACAGTTTTCCCTAGGCCCATATCATCGCCAAGGATACCGCCCTTCTGATATACGAAGAGATAATGTAGGAATTTGACCCCTTCAACTTGGTAGTCGCGAAGGTACTGGGCGATGGAAGCAGGGATAATACCAGCTGAATGTTCCAGAACGACATCCTTATAGGGGCGAGATGGCTTGATTCCACTCTTCTCATCAAACTGGGGCTTCTCTTCTAGATCCGCGAGGTTATCATTATCAGAAAAGTAAATGTCTGAATAGTCAGGAGGCAGCCGCAGTCCGCCTTCGCGCAAGATTTCACGATTTTGGTCAAATTGTTTACGACGGTCTTGTATGTGCTGAGGGAGTAGCTTTGAGAGATACTCCGAGTCAGAAGACGACACACTATCGTCATTCATACGAGCGCCGACCTTGTCCGATTTGACAATCTTGCGTGTTCGACGCTTCGCGACGGCTTTCCCTTTGCCTTTAGCGGACGACTTTGCCTTCTCCTTCTTGCGCTTTTTGAACGCCTTATAGTCATATTCGGACTCATCGCTCCATTCAACCTTATCAAGAACCTCTGGTTCATGTTTGCGCTTTTTTGCATTCTCCGGTTTGAGAAGCGCTGTAATAGCAGCAGGCTTGCGTGATGAATCAGATGACACTGTAACGTCATCGTCTGAAACTGTAATAGGATCTTGTGGATGAGCCATAGTGCCGATTAATATATATCCGATATATCTCCATACGATTCATACTGAGTTGCGCCCTTGATAGAAATGGAATGATCAGGTGACATGAACATTGAAGTTGGACGACATCGTAATACGCGGACCGCGAGATTTGAAGAAAGGAAGGTGGTGACGTGGGGGTCAAAGCACCCCTTGTCTCTCACGAAACTTAAACGCGTGCACGTGCTCAAGGACATTCAGTTTGCGCACGTGACTCGCTGCATTCATTACATAAGCTGTAGTTAGATTGAAATTCTACGATGAGTAAGCACTCTGGAGGTTGTCATGAATATGTGCTCTTCTTCAATGGAAATCAAGAATTATCTTCCATGTTTTCATCTATTTGTTGATCAATTCGATCCATTGCCTGCCCTTCTTGAGCCCCAAAACGCCATGCTATATACAAATCGACCTTAGGGTAGGTAGTACGTCCAAGGCGAGGAAAACCTGCCAAGTCCTGTGCTTAGAATTACTCCACTCATAGCAGCTCGAAATCGTCGAGCTTGTCGCGGTACTTCATGATGTTCCGCTTGATCTTGCTTCCCACGGCCCACGTCACAAAGTCCTCCATGTTCCTGGTGACAAAAAACGCCGGGTCGGTGACAGGTTCGACGCCTACTCTCACGTGCCCCTGCTCGATGAGCTTCGTAGCCGCTTGCACCGTCTCGGCCATGCGCAAGCGCGTCATCACCACAGGTAGTCGGCGGCGCGCCAGGGCAGAGACCGTGACGTTGTGTTCGACGTTGGAAAGCTTGGAGGCGGACGACAGGATCCCCATGTCGTAGAGCTTGTTTAGGAGTAGTTCTTCGTGTTTCCTCCGTGTGGCGTTGTCGGGGGGGAGGAGACTTAGTCGATGGGCGAGTTGGCGCAGAGACTATTCGCGAAGAGAAGATGGGAATGTTAGCTTGATGGTCTTGATTGGGGGTTGCGCAATGTTGCTGTCGGAAATACTTACACCGCATATTCTGTTGTATCTGTGGTAATCTTCTGGCTTTTGGATCATGTACCGTCGTATCACAGCCGCCTATGAAGCACACATGGAAGGTTAGCGAGTGTCTTAATCGAACAGCAGCCGAATACAGGAATTGCATACATCTCTGTGATTGTTATCCTGCTTCCAGGTAATGAAATCTGTTTTCCTGAGCAGGCGCTGCTCGTGGTGCTTGAGTTTGCGAACCATGGTGCCTGTTATCTGTGTAGGGATTTGCGACAGGTATGCAGTTTCTTAGAATGCTGGAAGTGAAAGTTCTAAAATTGAGGCTCAACTTTTTTTCTTTTTCTTATCGGGATCCAAGAAACATGTTAGCTCCATATTAAAAAAGACGATAGGTACGGTGCACCATTAGTGCACATCCGACAAAACTTTATTTTTCAATTTTCAATTTCTAATTTCTAATTTCTAATTCAATTTCAACCAGCAACCATCAATTAATACACTAAAATACAGTGTGTATATACAGTATTGTTAATATTTATACTGGCTAATAGAAGGCTAATAAATCGACACGTCGGCTTGATAGCTGAATAACTCTCCAAAATACGAGGCCACAACCATATATCTTATATTAATAGAAAGCACATGCAATTCTGAAATTAATGATATAGGTTGCATTATGGTGCGATATCTGGTTGAGAAGTTATTCAGATATTTAAGTTGGCAGTCTCGATCGCACGTGATATCCCTCAAAGCCAACATACAGCCGATTAAAGCTAGTTATTACAGACTTCAGCATATCTATTTACATAATTCTTCAACCAACAATCAAACCTATATCATTCAGTTCAGAATTAAATAAGCTTTTAAATGATCTAGGTTACGTATTTGCAGCTATAGACTTCAAAAAGTTATTAGGATTCAAAGCTGGGAGCTGAGACCGGCTGATTGTTATTTAGAGCAACACCCAATCTGCAGTATCTTGTGGCTCTAGTACAACACCTGGCACCTGCAAGTTCAACACCTGGCACCTGCAAGTTCAACACCTGGCCACCTGCAAGTTCAACACCTGGCCACCTGCAAGTTCAACCTTGAATAAATTCTGCAATATGGCTGCTAGAAGCGTGCGACCGGGCTCAATCTGATCCTTGAATTGAGATCTCTAGATTAATGTCTTAATTCAAGATTTGAAGATTGTTTGGATGAGTTGTAATAGGTTGAAAGCTTGATGTGGTACCGCGCATGGGCCACCTGAGCCGCATCTCAATTGAATTCAGGATAGTTGCATCTACAGTAGCGGCCGAAAAGATCAATCAATATAAGGGTCTAAGATTTGAAAAAAAAAAAAAAAGAAAAAAACCCCATATATCTATCAGTTTTTCCAATTAAGGCAACAAAGATGCAACTAGTTTGAGAATTTTGCGAATTTATTTGAATGAGATAAAAGGCGTTGAAGTTGTACATTAGCGTATTGATTGATGGCTGTTGGTTGAAATTGAATTAGAAATTAGGAATTAGAAATTAGAAAATAAAAAATAAAGTTTTGTCGGATGTGCACTAATGGTGCACCGTAGATAGGAGCTTGGACCCCTGCAAAATTGATTAAACGTGGGGTAACTATGTACATACATCGGGCCATCGGCAGGGGTCAGAACTCCAAGCATGGAACGAGTTTTTAATCTTTGACAGTGACATTAACTAACTTTTATTCGACAACGTCAACCTCAACCTCAACCTCAATTCAGGATTAATTTCCCAACTTCAATCACAAATTGGTCAAACCCCGCTAACCGCCCACGATGCCACCACGCATACCAATTCTAACCACGTTGCGGAACCCCTCCAAGCTTTTCAGATCCCAAGTCGCCAACTTATCCACAACGAAACCATGTCTTGAGAGTCAGTTGTGCACGCCAATCCCATTGGAAACTAACAGAAAAGCCATCACCACCACTAACACCACCCTCAATGCCTAGTCCGCCGAAACGTCCCCTCCATGACCTCGCAACTCCTCGACATGGACTCCGCGCCGTCCTCCTCCCCCTCCCCCACCTCCCCTCCCTCCTTCTCGCGAGACCGTCGGGACTTCAACAACCGCGGCGACGCCACGCAGTCGGCCGCGGACATCTACGACCGGCTGCGGCAGGCGCAGCAGCCGACGATCTTGGAGGAGATGCAGCAGAGCAACCAGAACGAGGGGTACTCGCGGCAGATGACGCGGCGCTGGAAGGTCGGCGACGTGTACGCCCCCCACGACCTCAGCCCCGCCGAGATGGGCAAGTGGCGCCGCAACCAGGCCCGCCAGAAGGACCGCGTTGACATGCTGGGGCTGCACCCGCTCGACATGTACCGAGTGCGTTTTTGCCCCCCTTCCCCCTTCTTGTCACGAACCATTGAAGCTACCCTATGCTATTTCATTTTGGAAGATTTGCATAAGAAGAAAAAAAGGAACATATTGACAAGATACTAATGATGCCAAACAGAACTTCTCCGTCATCTCTGAATTCGTGACGCCCCACGGCCGGATAAAGCGGTCCGCCGACACGGGCCTGCGGCCGCCGAACCAGCGCAAGGTGGCCAAGGCCATCCGGCGTGCCATCGGCCTCGGCCTGCACCCCAGCGTGCACCGACACCCCGAGCTTCTCATCCGGGAGAACACCCGCATCTACGCGCAGAACATTGCCACGATCAAGAAGGATCTCAAGTACTGATTGATGAGCGGATGGGAAATTTTGTAACGACACCACCACCCCCATACATATCGTGGTTGTCTTTTTCCCCTCCTCTTATTGTTCTTCTTATATAGGCAGACCTACTATATACAGACACACCGGACGTATGTAGATGCATGTATGAATACCTAGGTACCTAGTGTTGTACAAAGATCCATCCCATCACATCTACTCATGATAGTACCAACCAATGCCAATGACGCATCCATCATCAAATCAATCATGCCTTCCATGCCCGACCGATTTTAAATACTGCCAGCCCCTCTCTGCTCCGCTTGGCGTACATGTTGTTGAGAGCCGCCCATTCTCGGGGATACTCGACAGCAGCCCAGACTTCGAACTCCTTTTTCATTGCATCGGAAGGCAACGCGTTGAACACAGTGCCAAGACTAGATAGGTGGTAGAAATGTTTATTAGCCACATGTTGTTCACTATATATTCTTTTCGGGAAAAGCATGGGTCGATGATAATAACTCACTCGTGAAAATTCGGTCGTTTCCCAACGACGTTGTCGGCGTCCTCCAGAAGCAGCTTGGCTTCCCGGAGGTGGCCGTGCGCCGCTGTGGTCGCTATGTACGCGATGTAGACGTGTTGGGGCACGTCGATGTCCATTCTTTTTATTTTGGCCCACAGCTCGTCGGCGAGCTTGTCGCCGTCGCTGGTGATTTCGTAGGTCCGAAACACGATCTCGAGCGATGCGTAGGTGGGTCCCTCGGGGGATGTCGTGATCTCGGTCCAGAAATCGAGGGCCTTGTATTTTAGCTCGCATGCGGTATACCCGATCATTATTGCGTTGTAGAGCCGCGTATTGGGCTGGATCGTCGTGTCCACTTTTAACATGTTGTGGACGGTCCTCAGACTCTCTTCGTCCGGAGCCTTGCCGATGCCTTCGAAAAAGCGGACGTATGTCTCCAGGACTGGCCGGATCTGTGGATTGTCGTGGGCGCGCATGTGGCCGAACACATGCGTCGCCATATCGGCGCGGCGTCTCTCGAAAAAGGCGTCCATGATTGCCGCTCGATGCTCCTGCTCCACCTCTGGGAAGAACTGACGTAATAGTGCGTATGCATCCCAGACTCGGGCTGTGCTATAATTCTTATCCAGACAGTAATCCACAAACGCTTTCCGGACCATCTGGCGCTGGTTAATGCTGTAGTGGAAGGTGTGAAGCGATAGAGTGTCTATGACTTCGAACTTCTCGTCGTTCTTTAAAAATGCCATGCAGAGCGATACCACGGTTTCGGGCTCTAGGGTTACGCTCCGTTCTTCGAGATAACTAGTAACTTCGAGTACCCGGTCGTGGTTAGGACTCGGTGCAGCGCACAGAGCCCGGATGAAGGAGTTCAGAACTGGAAGCGCCCTATCCTTGGTTGTTACGTCTAGATCTTGGAGTAAGTGGTAGACCGCAAATGCACCATTTAGATCACCAGCCAGGACACGGTACTCTAGCTGAAGCATGTAAGTCTTATAGTTCGGTTGGAATCCCAACTTATAGGACAATGCCATCAAGCGTTCAGCCAGATATGGGTCTTTCTTGTCGATAGCAACTTTGACCAGGCTGTTTATCGTGCCTATATTGGGTTGCGAGCTGGGCTTCTCTCGGGTGTGTTCTTGGGCAACCTTGATCATGTGCTCGATATGGTCAATTCCTTTGCCGAGTAATAAGACGGCCCATTGGAGAGATGTATCCCAACACGGTTTATTGTAACGTAACGGCCCAGACTCCAGTTTGGAGATGAGGTCCTGATAGATGCCCATAGCCCATTCTTTCTCATTGTTCCGAAGAGCAAATTGAAGAACCTTGTATAATGTCATGGAGGCGGGTGGGAGCTTATTGTGTATAGGTTTATTGAACCAATGCTTGGTCTCCCCGATGTTATCCTTATCTGCGAAATAAGAGGTCATTATGTTATGGAAGTTTGGATCGTACTCCACGCCAGCCTTCTTTGCTTGCGCAGCAAGGTCCAGAAGTTCCTGCTCATGGCCCTCCTTGGCAAGGCCACGGATAATCGGTATAAAATAGCTTAAACGGGTACTTTCACTCTCTTTATTGGCCGTCTGTGCAAGGTATTCGAAAAGCGAATCCCTCGCTTCAAGCGCCCTTCCGTATTGTGACAAGGAGAGCAGTGAAGCCGAAAAGTCCTTGGGAACTTGCGCATTTCTGGTGCGCAACTCCTTGAAAATGGCCGTCAAGCAATCAGCATGGTTCGTGAAGTCGTCCCTTGGAGGTACGAGTAAACAGTCCCTAGCATTTCGGAGATCATCCGCGGTGAGTTGTTCGTCCCGACTGCGAGTAATTTGATCGCATAGATATGTTAAGGCTCGATGGGCACACAAGGCCTGTGTAGAGTTCACGACCTTCCCCTGCCGGATCTTGTAGGCAAATAGATCTCGCCATGCCTTTACAAGTTCAACCCGGGTAGGCGGTCGCACATTATTCCCTGCGGCATTGAATTTGAGCAAGACATCGTAACCCGGCTCGGAACTGAGTTCTTTTAGTACCCTGGGGGGTTTTTCGAATAAATTGAAAAAAGTTCTTCTCTGCTGTGTTCTTGCGACTCTGGATCCCACGGGATATTTGCGGAATGTTGGGCGGGAGCGTATGAGGGTGGGAGGCAAGAAGGCGGGTAAGTCGCCCGCAAGAAGGCGTCGCAAGACATGCCGGGCCAATTGCGACCGCATAATGGGAGGGGAACTATGTTTGGGAGCTACTACATGATTATCAATAAGTAATTAGCAAAGTGTATGGGTCGACAGTATCGTTTGACTCGCCTGTGCATGGCTGAAGCTCGTTGTTTTAACGGGTGAAGCTTCTAAAAGGCAAAAAAATTGGTCGAAGCTCCCGGGCGCGTCATTCAGCGGTTGATTCCCCGATTCCCGATTAGATTAACGATTAAACTTCTTTACTGGCAACTTTCTTCAATGGATTTGCGGTGCCGCAGCTTTAGTGGGGTTGGGGTAGGTATTCTGCCCCCGATTGTTCCGCGCCAATTGGCCAGTATCTGACGTAATCTAATCCACATCTTATCTTTGCCAATCGCCAAGAGATCATTACAATTTAGCCCCCCTTTTCTTGTCCCCTTTCCTTTTACTTGTTGTTACAACAGTTTGCCTACCCCTGAATTCATAGTCCAATCTTCATACAACGGAGAGAAACACTTAACATGTCAAAAGGTAACAATATTCTTTTACTCAAAGTAACCAAATGCTTCATTATGGCATAGTCCATTCACGATCCAACCAAAATGATAATTATAACAGATATTAACAGATATCAGTATTCTCTATGGCTATCTTTTACTAAGTCTTAGCTATGGATGAGCAACATAGAACGAAGAAATAGGTGCCAGCCTACTTCGTACTATAGCTCTATTTACAAGTATGTGCAACTTCTATTTCTTGTCCAGGGTGACGCTATTGCATACATCACCAAAGACTTCCAAAGCATGGGCAATGTGATCTTGCGCCGTCTTTGCAAGAGCCACCGTTTCCTGGCCCAGTGGAAGAAGTGGCTCCGTTTCGTGCCCTTTGCCAATGCCCTCCCCTACAACTACTTCATAGACAGCCTTCATTGCCTTTTCCGGGTCACCTTTTGCTTGGAACATGCGGCCAGCGATAACCTGCATGGTCTGGTCTGTCACTGACCCTTTGTAGTCATCCGGGAGAGGATTTTTGCCGACGACTGTGTTATTGCCAATGTTCGTATTGAAAGTGCCCGGCGACACAGTCAGGGTACGAATTCCGAACGGCGCAATTTCCTTCGAGAGGACCCTTGTCATACCATCAAGTGCGGCTTTGGCGCCGGCGTAAGCACCCAAAGCGTCATGTGCTTCCATCGCAGCTACGCTACTAATGTTCACAATTACGCCGTATCTGCGCTTCCGCATGTAAGGCAGAACGGCACGGGTGAGTCTTAAGGGGCCGAAGTATGCGGTCTCCATCTGGGCTCGCACCTCCTCTTCGGTAAGGACCTCTATGGCCCCTACGATTGCACATCCAGCGTTGTTCACGAGGACGTCTATTCTCTGCCCGGACGCTTCTATGGACTCACTGTAACATCATGTGTTAGTTATTGAACTTATAGAGTATCTATATGCCACTAGAAGACGTATGTCAAGCTTACGTCCCGTGACGGACGTAGACAGAATAGGGGGTACCTAAGGAGGTATTTGCTGCAACACTTACATAATCTTGTCGCTGCTTTGATCATTAACATCAAGCACGAGCCACTTACTCCCATTCCCGTGCTTCTCGATTTCAGCAACAAGATCCGGGTTGTGGGAAGGATTGCGGAATGTGGCTATCAGTGTGTGGCCGCTGGCAAGGACGCGGCGGGATAGTGCTTCACCAAAGCCTGAGGAGGCCCCGGTGATGAACCAAGTGAGAGGGCGGTTTGGCTTAACGAAACTAGCCATGGTGGATAAGTCGAGAAGTATTTCGTTTAAAGTCTACTGATCCGATGAATCTAGGAAAGAATGAGGCCTAACCAGTAGGAGAGAATGTAACGAGAAAAGTAGGAAATACAGCTCGAATTATGAGTTGCTAATGACAGAATAGAACGAGGAAAATAATATATCACGGCGTCCTTAAATATTCCAGCATAACACTGCCGATCATGAATATTGTAGGGGCAGAATGCGATTGTTGTAAATCTTTGTTTTGACATAATCGCTTGTTTTACTGAAATAGTCGGGTTTCTTTTTGTCCTGGGGGCTATTTTCTTTAATTAGGAGATCAGCCACCGAGAAACTCTTGTCTTTTGAACCCCTTAAACTTTGGTCCTTCGAGTCTTATTTAACTACCTACGCCTTTCAACGCCTGTCAGGCATGCCCCCCCCTTTCCTACCCCTTTTGCAGCAGAAGCGAATCAATCAAAAGGGGCAACTTCCCTTGCTTTTCCGCCGCACAAGCATTTTAGTCGCAGGAGATGTAAATAAGAGATCATTCGTACTGATGTTCTTCGGACGCCCAGCGCCTGATAGGAACTTGAACTCGTAGTCGGTAAGCGCCTTCACAATGACTGTCTTGATCACGACACTGGCAAAGAATCGTCCTGGGCAGGCCGTCTTGCCGTAGCCGAAGGTGAGATAGTTTGGTGATGGTGACGAAAATTGATATTCGCCAGCCGAATCCGCATTATTGTCCTTGCTGCGAGCGGCCCGGTACGCTCGCAACCCATCGAATTCCTCCGGGTTTGGCAAATCATTCCCGATGGCATATATGGGCAGGCAAGCGTATGTATCAGCAGGGATATGTGTGCCATCCTGAAAAGTGTATGGCTGTTTGAACAGGCGCTTCATCCCCAGTGTGACGGGTGGTGATAAGCGCTGCGATTCACGCATCACGCTGTCCAGCTTTTCCAACGCATCGTACGGGTTCCCATTATCGTGCCAACCACGGTCGGAGACATCAGTGATCTCTTCCAAGATCTCGTTTTGCAGTTGCGCCCCGGCGTTCACCACATCATACAGCACGTTAAGCATGCCTAGCAGAGTCGTATGCACTGCGCCGAGGGCCACCAGCACCAGCACATGCCCTAAGGCGTCCGCGTTACGTTCGCGACCTTTGGCAAGGCTGGTGAGCCAACTCAGCACATTGAGGTCCTCTGGTTCATCGTCCTGTGGTTCCCACTTGCCATCATCGTTCATATCCAGGAGCTCCTGGATTCTTGGTCCCAGAAGCTTCTTTCCCGTGCGAAGTAGACGCCAGCCCCTCCAGTATGACGGAAGAAACTGACATAGCGCCGAGCGTGTCCACGGCGGGAAAGTGCGTAATATTATCACGGTTTCGAATACTACACGGTTTTATTATCTTAGATAACAGCATCGAAATAAAATACGAAACTTGTTGTCAGAGTGCGGGCTTACGGGCTTCTGTGTACTCAATCGCGACATGCAACCAAGTGGGGTTCTCGCAGAATGCCGGGCCCACGATGGCCTCGGCAGCGAGGCGTGCAGAGACATAACTCAACGATTTATAGGGCCGGAACTCGGTCCACTTCTCGCTGTGAGGGAGATACTTCATAAAAGCTCCAGTAGCTGCCTGCTCTATCCGTGGTAGGAGCAGGCGAAGCCGCGGCGTTAACTTCCGTTGTACAATCGAGTGGTGCAGTTTACTCTCAAGGATTAAATCCGTGCCGGTAAAAGAGCCCAGTAGATCCCGCTCAAGTGCTGCTGACGACTCGGCGATATTGGACGGCAGACGGCTGATCTCATCGAGAAGGGATATCGGTAGAATCACAACTGGACCCTCGTTGCGCATCAGTTGGAAGGCCGAGTTTCGGTACTGTTCAATGGAGTGTATGTCAGCATGGAAGCATCTTTAATACAAGCAACCACCACCATTGCCTACCTTATCATAGCCCTGTTTAGCCAATTCGGTCGCCTTCAACGCATACTGGAGATTAAGTATGAACCTGGGAACGAGCATGAAATGGCTTCCCACAAGAGGATACTCGGATTTTTGTAACAGCTGCCTGGTCATTAGAGCATCGACTATGCAATAGGTAAAGAAGCAAAAGGGCACAATGTACCAAACATAGTTATAAAATATGTTGAATGGCATCTCGATAAGATGAGAGAGGTCCATGAGTTCCATGATACCTAAAGATGTCATAGGCTTCTCACGATGTAGAACTTCTCAGTCAAACACACATCCAGATGATACTGGGAACTCCTTCCTACTATTTCTTCAACGTGGTTGAGCAAAGGTGAAAGAGAAACATTTTATGTCTAATTCGTAAGCCTATCCCAGGATTAAGGTGAGCTACTCTATGCTGGCGTCAGCCATAGAATATAAGCTATATGGAGAGGACATCCGACATCTGTCGGCTGGTAGCTACTTACATCGTAGCATGCTATCTTGCCGTCCATTAATTTCGAGGTGAAGATTGGGTAGTACCTACCTATGTAAGCAATTTGGAGAGCGTTCTTAGCCCAATGCCATTTCCATACTAAACCATTTACCGCGACTATCTACGGAGTATCAACACATGTGGCGTTGACCATGATATCTACTTTGCTGAGTGATTTCCAAGTTACTTAACGGCTAGCAGCAAGAACCTTTCCATTATTAGCAACTTCCCATCCTAAAACTTCGGGTCAGGACTAGAGAAATTATTCAAGTACTCATGTAAGCGCCCGTGGTGGCTCCAAGGGGTGTCACGTGCTGCTGCGCAATGACATGGGACGGAAGCGACTTTTAGTTGTCAGATATGCCCGGTCTGGTTATGCAGGAACACGCCAGAGACAAGCTCCTGACACTCCGGAAGATTCAAGCCATTACGCGGTTACCTTCCCCCTAGAAGTATTAATTTTCTGCATTGATGGGGTTGTTCGGGGCGAGACCGGCTTGCTAAGCATGCTATTCACTTAAATTGACACGAAGGCCATGCTATCAAAGGGATTAGCTGGTGAGATTTGGGCCGGGTTACATTAATTCTGGGCAAGTCCGGTTGATAGGTCACTGAAGAAACTCGGCATTACCTGGGTTGATGTTGAAGCTGGAGATGGCCTGATTGATATGAAAGTGGATGCTTGGACAATTAGGGTTGAGGGCAGTTATACATGGATCTGGGTGTTAATAGATACCTACCTAAGGTAGTTTAGAATTACAGTCCGCCCCAAGAGTTTGGGACTTGACACATGAGATTTCGATGGGGGTGTCGACATTCAAGATCTAGGTAGGTTAAGGCGTAACTCGTTTAAACTAGCGTTAGTCGAGATGAATAGAAGAGCGTTCCGGAACGCAGTCACGATTTCACGCCAGTATTTTCGGCAGCAACGGAAATAGCCAGCGACTCCGTCTAGCTTCAAACTTGGTTATAACGTTATCTGATCTGTCAATGGCACATCTAACAAGTCCAATGAGTGTATTGATAAGCTGAACGGTGGAATATCTCCCGGTATAATTGTGGAAGAGGATGAGTTGAGGCTGGCAAGGATTTCATGAGGAGTACCTATAACCTAATCGGAGGGTAATGCCAATACTCGAACTTAAGAAGGGTTATTGGGTATGTCATTCTATTTCCATGTATAAGTCAATATTCCTACCTACCAAATACACCGAGGTTAGGTAAGTAAAGGTTTACGGTGCGTATGGAAATCAGGTAATAGGGGCGATCGATTTGCGGAGTACCCCACGAAAAAAACCACTTGTACGGAATAGGGGGCGACCATATACCTGTCGCTCCACCAAAATTTAGTTATCTACAAGGTATCTATCCAGCCAAGGCATGATAATTGCTGTGAGCACGTCACGCCGACAGGATATGTCACAATATCAATCCCCCGCAACGGCAACACCACTCCTATCAAGATTCGACAACACCTCATGCCAGTTACAACGTCGCAATAGCATCCCGCAATCTAAGCATCTTATCGTGTATCGTGTAAAAGGCGTGACTCATACCCCGGTTTGCACGATCGGTTATCTGATCCTATAGACAAAAGATTCCAAGGATGGCGTTATAATGGTTTCGTATACGCCATCTTTAAGGTCGCCGGACTCGGCCAGTTGCGACTCTTATGAATGGTGGATTGAAATGCCTACCTAGATACGTATGTATATAAAGCCGAACCCCATGCCAGGCCAGTAGTAATTAGTTCTTGAGTAAAACGTACCTGCTTCCCGATCGCACCCTAAAAGTATTTGCTAGATCTATACATTGAAGTCGTATTATTGAAAGATGGCACCATCAGCAACTGAGACCGTGGTTCCAATCGCGGAACACATCAAGCAAAAGCTTGTCCCCGGTTCCCAGAACGATACTACCCAAGAGAGCCCTAAGACCGAAAATGAACTGGCAGTCGGCGGTACGGAGTTGGAATCCGAACTGCCCAAGCTCCCAACCGCCCACAAGGAGCCCCTGAAGCTAAGCGGTGCTTTGGACAAGTTCGAGCAATTCGATGTCACTCCGATTATTGGAAGAGAATATGTAGACGTAGACTTGGCCGAATGGCTACGAGCCCCTAACTCAGACGAGCTTCTCCGAGATCTAGCTATCACAGGTATGATGAATAACTCAACTCCCAGATCAATCCAATATAATATAGACTAACCCGTCCGCATCAGTATCCCAACGCGGCGTCGTATTCTTCCGCAAGCAGGACAACATCGACAACGAGCTGCAGAAGGAGCTAGTCCAGAGACTGGGCGAGCTATCCGGCAAGCCGTCGACCTCCAAGCTACACATCCACCCAATCATCAACGCATCGCGCCAGAACGGGGGCAAGGATGACGAGATCAGCACCATCTCCTCGGTGCAGTCCAAGAAGCTCTACAACAAAAACATCGTGTGGTCCGATAAGAAGCAAAGCCAGAAGGGCCAGTGGCACTCGGATATTACCTTTGAGCCCATTCCCAGCGACTACGCGCTGCTGCGGCTCACGCAGATACCCAAGACTGGAGGAGGTACGTATCCAAAATGATAACTACCCAGCTCCGAAACTAATCTGCTTGGGCAAAAAATAGACACACTCTGGGCCTCAGGCTACGAGCTATACGACCGCATCTCCAAGCCACTGCGTGGATTCCTAGACACGCTAACCGCATACTACGCACAGCCCGCCTTCAACGAGACAGCGGACCGGAACAAGTTCAAGCTGTACACGGCGGAGCGCGGGGCGCCGGAGAACGTGGGTGAGGTGCTAGAAGCCGTGCACCCGGTAGTGCGGACGAACCCGGTGACGGGGTGGAAGAGCGTGTTCGCCGTGGGCCACCACGTGAAGAGCATCCACGGGCTGTCGGAGGCCGAGTCGCGGGGCTTCCTCGACTGGTTCGTGCAGCTGCTGGTCGAGAACCACGACCTGCAGGTCCGCCTGCGCTGGCAGAACGTCAACGACCTCGCCATCTGGGACAACCGCAGCGTCTACCACGCCGCCACCCCCGACTACGTCGACCTCGGCCTCGGCGAGCGCCTCGGCTCCCGCGCCGTCAGCTTGGGCGAGAGGCCGTACTTCGACCCCCTGAGCACGAGTCGGAAGGAGGCGTTGGCTGCGGAGGCGGCTGCTGGGGCTGCTTGATTTGGAGGTTGTTAGCTGGGTATAGATCTAGGGACTGGATAGGTCCTTGGTAGTTTGAGAATGCCTTTGTAAATAGGTGGTTGAGCATCATCAAGGGATAATACCAAGGTTGGAGGCAGTCGGGGAAGAATACCGACCACTGTACTCAGTGACACTCAAAGCATGAGACTGGCTGTTACGAATATATACGGCAATGATTGACAAAGCTCAAAATGCACGCTTGTTATTCAGTGCTCATTACCTTCCATCCATGAGAGAATCGTCCATTTAAGCCCCGCCCCCCCCAAGAACGCTGCAAATTACCTAGTACCTTCTAGATAATCATCAACTAGAACCTACCATTCCTCTACGACGTGCATATATAGCACCCGTGTGGCATTCATAAGTACCTACAGTACTTAGGTATGCATACTTGCTCTGCCACTACCTCAACGTCCCTATTCGTCACTGCCCGCTTCTGGGTACATTGGTAAGATATAAACCTTGACAATTACCCCCATCAGCGCCACCAGCATCACAGGGCTCATCAACCATCGACCGCTGAACATTTTTGTCGTTGTGTAAAGTAAGAAATCTCTTGTCATTGTTAGGGAGGCTTGATAGAAGATCGCGTTTTGGATTCTGTGACGGTTCAAGATTCTTAACCTAGGAGCGTTATGTGATAAATGATGATGCGTCAGACGAAGTAGGCGGCTTTCCAGATATACTATGTACCTCAGGATACTTTGTGGCTAATGATTAATAATTACATATAATCGTTCATCGGCACACGCCGATTGGTGCAATAGAGGCTAGAAGGTAGTAGTACATACCTTAGATTGAGGGACAATGGATAGGTATGTATTCTATTCCAAGCCCCAAAGTCATGGCCCTTATAACACAAGACTTGCCACCTCACCCCCATCCCCCCCTTTTTTTACAACATCCAGGTTTTAGGGCTAGGTAGGTGCATTTTCTAATGGCCATACTTGCTGGTGATTAAAGTAGGACGAAATTAACAGCCTATTTAATCGTTGATTCGATCGACTTGGCCCTGGGGGTTCTTTTGCAAACGGACCTCGAGTTACTCCATCGGGATCAGTTTGCACCACTACGTAAAAGACTGAATGGATTGATCAATAATACATACAAGGAAAAGCTGAGTCTTTAGCCTCATCGCTGAACATGACATCCATATCAGATCAACTGACACAGCAGCCTCGCCACTTGCATACGTATTCGAGCCATCCATCCGGCTTCGAAGGTGCAAACAAGCTGATCTTTGCAAACGAAATGCCATCAAACGAGTCCCCGTTCGATGTTATCAAGACATGCATACCGACACAGCTCGTAGCTAACAGAACTCACTATCACGGGTAACTACGGTTATACACGTAACCAGACAGATACATGCAGTTATCATTTTCGACGAACCTCCATGTCTCTGTCCCAGCTTCTTCTACATACCCTAGGTAGGTATACACGTAACTCATTATTTATTCACCCTCACCTTCCCCCCCGCGGAGGCTCTTTATACATACATGTGCCCCATCTCCCATATAACCACAATCAACCTCACCAACCTACTTATTCGGGTTCACACTCAGCCCTCTCCGAAAGCTACAATAAAAGCTACATGTACTGCACAACCACCTAACTTAGTACATAACCATATCTATAAAACCTAGCATTCGCAGGCGAGAGAGCTTCCACATCCTTGCTTACATCCCTCCACAAGCCCCTCGCCTACCTACAGTTGAAACCATGAGCACGCTTCTGGCGCGACTAGGATTTGGGGGGGCCGGAATCACAGGAGGTAGGCATATACTCCCTCACCCTCACCTAACCACCTAACCACATAACCTACATATATATCTACCCACATCCCTATACCTACATACACATCCCAATCAAAACCCAACTAACCCCAACCCCAGGATCCCCAGCCGCCTTCATCCAAAGCACGCTCAGCAACGCAGCCGCCGCCCAGCGGCCCTTCGCCGTGCTGCAGAGCGCCGGCATGGGCGGGTACGGCGCCACCATCGTGCACAGGATGATCCAAGCCGGGGCCGTCGCCGCCGGGGGCGCTGCGACGCTGATGGTGTGGCTTCTGCCGGACACGGAGCTCGGTGTCAAGGTGGTGGTTTTTACGAGCAAATGATATGATATGATGCAGGCCCTACGTCTCCTCACCTAGGTACCGAGCTTGGATCGTCCGAGACGGCAACACCAGTGTATGTCAAGTAGCCGGCAGCCTTATGAAGCCCGAATAATGTTTCAGCTGGGCCATGAGCGAACACTCGAGGTCACTGGCTAGCCGAGTGCTTACTAGGTTAGGTATCTACCTACATATATCGTCGACTAGTGTGGCTCAGGAGGTGGCTTGATATTCAAACACGATACGCAAGTGACTGAGTACCAAATAGTACATATTTATATGAAATATACCTCTATGCGTTGACTTATGAACAGGAACCCGTATTTGACTAACGCCAGGGGCCAGAATAGTAATAAAGCAATAGTGAATCAATGACGTCCCCGCGCCGAGGAAATGGAATTAGGTAACAAATGATGTGACCGTGTTCTTCATTTCATTAGTTGTTACTCTGCGGACCAAAACCGTCTTGCGTTTCCGCGATTCAGTCCTCTAGTAAGGCCATTCCAGAACACATCCAGTATCCATCATCCCTTCAATTTCCGCGCCGAATTATTCCCATGTTCCTGAGTTGTAGACCACATTATACGTCGTAAGGTCTCTGAGCTGACCCTGTACCACCCCGGACTGATCATAGGTATCCCCACGAAGTCCTTGATCCTGGAAGGATCCAATCAACATTTTAAAGGGCCAATCTCATGGAACACACCTTCATTCCACGCCGACATTTGGTATAATATTTCGGCCAAGAAAGCTCTCCTGAAAGGAGTAGCCATTCTACAACAATAGAGTTCCAACAAGGGTGAACGCAGCAACAACGCCTGTAAGGGCAAAGATACTCATGTCCATCGGTGGGGCTGGTCGGCCGCTGCCGTTGTCACCCGATGCAGTAGCTGTTACAGATCCAGAGCCAGGAGAAGCAGTGCCAGTCGAAGTGCCTCCAGCATTCTGGGAGCCGTCGCCCTTGAGGCCTGGTCCAGCACCAGCACCATCCGTCATATACTAGTAATCTGTTAGCCGATATTATTCATTTCGTGGAGAATCCAAAGGAGTCAGGTGTACCTTTACAGCTCCCTCAGGGATTGCGGGAAGGGCGCTAGCGCCCCAGTCCTCAAGGTCCCACACATCGTCAACAGTTGGGCAAGCAACAGAGGCCGTGGTGGAAGTAAAGCCGCCATTACCAGTAGGGGTGGGGTATTTGGACAGAGCTGACGCTAGCTTCGAGAACTCGGGATCTTCCTTGACAGTGTCAGAGTTGCCGTCAAGTTCGACAATACCAAACCCGTTGCCTTCTCTGCTGTACTCGTACATGAGGCCACCTGAGTAAACAGAAGACATCTGGTCGCTCATTAAAGCACTCAACTCCTCAAAGGTGCGGCCGTTTGTTATGCAGCCCCACTCAGACAAGAAGATGGGCAGGCCATATCCAGTAAAGTTCTTCACCTTCTGGTTCCAACCAGATTCCTCAAACGAGGACGGTGCACACCACGAATAATCATTCTAGGATAAAACGGTTAGTTCCTTTAAGTGTATCTTGTCAATTCCTCTTCTTTTGGGGACCTACAAAAGCGAAAAAGTCACTGCGCTCATCATCGGTACCGCAGTTGAAGTAGTTGGCAGTTTGCATGCGATTTTGACTAACATCGGCAGCAGAATAGCCAACCGGAACCTTGCGGTAGTTGCGCGAGCCGATGTACTGTCTCATGTCACGAGTGGTGGCCTTGACGTAAGGAGCGGCTTTTACAGACTCGGGCTTGTCGTTGATAACTTCATTCCCAGAGAAGAAAGCGAGCGTGTTCGAGTACTTGACAAACTCATCAATGGTAGCGAAGACACTCTGGAGGTAGACATCGTTGTACGATGGGGCAGGCTCGTCTCGGTTAATAGAGTAACTAGGGTTATTGACGTCGAGAACCAGGTAGATGCCAGCATCATTCAGGGCCTGCATACATTCGGTGTGATCGGCCGAGTTGTCAACCGAGTAAACGCGAACAGTGTTTACGCCAAGTTCCTTGAATTTGGCGATGTCCCTGTTACAGATGTTACTATCTGAAAGGGGATCCAAGTTCGCCGAAGAGCCACCAGGCTGGTAGTCAATGCCTCGGAGATAGAATCGTTCGTCACCGGCCCAGAACGCTACCCTTCGACATTAGCTCTGCTATTACCCTACGATCGAGAGGAAGGGAATTTGAAATGTACGTACCATTACCAGAAGCAGTCACTGTGGGAAGAGCATCGGCCCGTCTAGGCAATTCCTTTTCGGTAGCAGTAGGTCCAGCTTGGACCAGGCTCGCCGCCGTTACAGCGAACGCGAGGGCGAACGAGCGCATTTTGATGTTGATACAGTACTAGGTATTAGGTGGTGTGATCAAGTGGTTTCAATGATGTGCGTTTGACAGAAAATAGAGGTGCAAGATGGAGTGCAATCCCAAGCGAATGAGGGATGCAGTATGCAGGCTGGAGACTGAACAAAAACCGACTTGAAGTACTAAGAGGTCGAAACCACAAAAAAAACCGATTAGATTATGGAAGACCTGAAAGATGAAGACGAATAGACAACAATAAACGAGTGAGTTGCCGACGAGAAGAGTGTAGTATGTTAATGGTGAGTATGTAAAGAGTGGAATGGTTCGAGACGTGTAAGTTGTAATGAAAAAAGAGTGGAAAGTAGGCAAGTCAAGGGTCGTGTTGTGTTAGGAAGGTCGTTTCCTTGGCTTGGAGATGTTCTTGAAGCTCGGAACAAGGAAAGGGGAACGCGAAGCGTCTGCAAATCAGGGATCAGCCACCTTGGCTTTGCACAAAGGGGGAAGGAGGGTGTGTCTACAACATTCTGAGTGACATCAAAAAAGCAGAAACAGGAAGCCAATTGGTCCAAAACAGTAAAACGTACCTAATATGCACTTCTTAAGGGGGGTTCGGGAATGAAAAGTAAGGTATATTTAAGTTGTGGCGTGCATTACATACATTACTATCATGTATGTATGTAGATTACACAGCAGTTGCACTGTGGTTTGTATTGTACAATACGTGCATGGATTACTTGGATAGCATTCCGTAGAATGTGGCATACAATATGTAAGTAGCAATAACTATCTCCAGGTAGCCCTTACATACATACAGTATCCTAGCTGTCTACACGTGTATAAGTGACCACTTCAAACGTTGTTTACCACTGACTGTACCTATCTATAATTATTGTTCAACACCTCTACGGCTGTAACATTCATCAATGTTCTTCATTAGCGGTCGCAAAGATGGAGTATGAATCTAGTATCGTGTTCCAGAAACTGGCTTGGCGATAATCTGGAGGTACCTACGGCGTAGTTATCCACTTAAGAAGGGGGGTGGATTTAGAAGCAAAAGCCTCAAGGTGGAGCAAGCCCAGGAGTCTTCTTGGCACGATTGGCGAACAGTCGTCATTGCCAATTTTGCCAACCCGCTAATGTTCTATTTTATGAACGGGCGCCCCACTAGTGGGTACCTAGACCCACTCTCTTAGAAGAGCGTTTGAATGAACATACTGACACTGAAAAGGAAGCATGTCCAATGATTCGGAAAGAGCACACATTGTTTGTACTACCGTGGTATGTATGGAAAGAAACACTGTATAATACCTTTCTAAGGCAATGGAAGGCTCAAAGGGATTTATCATGTTTCATTTCCAAACCTTGATATTCATTAATATGCCCAACTCAGGACTCGATCCTCCAAGGGGTCCAGGAATCCCTCCTTTAATCACCTTCTCAACTTGTCAACTTGTCAACTTGTCAACTTGTCAGCTTGTCAGCTTGTCGAGTAGTTAGGTCATTATACGAGGCAATCATTCAGTACACGGAATTCGTATTCAAATTCGACAAGCTTCAAGTTAATGCGTAGCTTTTAATAGGTACGTAGATACATTTTACTAGGTGCATACTTCGTACATATGTACCTCAAATATCATGATATTAAAGCCAGCATAGCCCCCTTCAAGTTCCATAAGCACTGCAATGCCTAAGTAGGTATCTATTCGTCTGATTTAGTCATCGTCTTTTCATAAAGTGTTGTTGGATGCTGAATTAGACCTGCTTTTACCAGCTTACGTCAAAGATACTTGGCAGTTGCTTGGCATCTTGATCTTTTTTGTTGTCTAAAAAAAAAAAAGGTAGCGTCAACCAGTCCCGCATTGCTCTACGCATTGTCGTTTCAGCGTTCTTTTACCCTAGGCTCTCACAGCCCTCGGCGCCCCGGGCATATGTGGGTTCGTGCCGTCATATTGATCAACCACTACCGACGGACCAAGTTTGAGCATCGAAACCAGGCAGCCCAGGCCTGCCAGCCCAACTCGGCCGACTAAAATAAATAAGCCCGACCTTGGATGTGTTCTGGTGTCGAACCATTTTCAAACCACCATCGTATTTATACGTAGAGCTTGCATATTACGATTAACTAGTCAATCTGGATAAATTGACGCCTTATTTCAGGGGGTTTCCTGTACGCACCTAAACCAGCTCAGCAGCCCAGGTCGCCAAGGGTATTTACCTACATAACGTATGGCAACCGTCACGTGCGGTTAGAAGAAACATCTTTCTACAAAGTATGCGGAGAAAATACCATGGTTTTTGTCTAATCATGAACAATATTTTAGACGATATGGGAAGATACCTGCATGGCCGAGACATTAATTCAAATAGATTCGAACAAAGAACATTCCAAGTACAAAGCTGGAAGCAAAGGCATATTCCTGTACAGAGAACAACTAGAAAAGCCCGATGAATATTTGGCATACGAAATTCGCAACCGCATTTTCAAATACTACGTTTACTCGCACAACTCATTCACTTTAGCATTTCGCAAGCACGCCTATGTTGTCAAAGGAACATATTTGTTTCAACCAATCACCAAACATCATTCGTACTTTGGGGAAATAACAAAGAATTAGAATTAAAATGCCTAATCTGGCCTACCTAGGGTAGGTAGGTACTATATACTGATTATGGATTATGTAGGAAATAGTCATAGACTCTGTATCAGACAAACGACATCAAAGAATTTGCTTCAAAATGGGTATAAATCAGTCCTGGTTCCTTTACCGAAACGCCTCAGCTCCCTTTCCTGGTCAAGTTCGCCCGGATGATGAAATCACCAATCTCCCCCTCAAGCCTTCGGGCGAGATCGCTTATAGGCGGGCATAGCCCAAACGTGCAGCTTTTCACTGAAGTCTTCCATGAGTTGGCGCCACTCGTTATCGTGAGGTGGACACCTCGTTAATTGTTCGAATACGATGTTCGCCCCAATTGAAGCCATCCTCATCCTTGTTACTTGCGCTTGAAGGGCGCCAAGCTGGTCGGGAAGCTCCGAAACGTACGGCGAGGCACTATGCCCAGACTCAACCTCTTCCAACAGAATACAAATCTCAATGTACAAGTCTTCGGCCAGGTTAATGGCGAGTTGAGCGTAGTCAAAGCGGTTTCCCCATTTGACCATTTCACGCCTCGGCAAATGAACGTGTTGCTGGAAATTATCGGAGAGGGAGTCGAGGTCGGTCTGCAAGAAGTCGATATCAATGTAGATGGGTTTCAAGGCTGACCGGATTCTCATCGCGATAATGCGGTCCTCGAGTTTTATAGACCGAGGCGGACTTGCGTTTCGGCGAGGGTCGGGCTGGTGGTCTCGCCACTTGTAGTGGTCATTCGGAGCAGGGCCCGGGCCCCACTCTTCGAAATACGGCTCCTTTGGACGATTCGGTTTCGGCGCGTACGATGATTCACCTGGAGCATGATATTGATCTCCTTCAGGCGAGTCATCACGATGGGGTTTATTATCACCGGTGTATGACCCTGGGTGCTGCTTTCGGTGACGATGACGCTTTGAGTGTTTATCACGATTCCCAGTGTCTTTGTACCCGTTGGCGCGAAATTCGTCGTAGTCTGGCCGAAGCACTTCGTCGCGAAGAATCTCCCAGGCCTCTTGGACCTTGGCGAATCGATCATTGTTCTCGGGTGTGCTTCCTCCTTCTGCTTTGTCCGGGTGTACCTTTAGGCAAAGATCCCGGTATGCTTTCTTGATGTCATCTAAAGAGGCCTTGCTATCAACGCCGAGAATCTTGTAGAGGTTATGTTTTGGGAAGCTCGGACGAGCCATGGTTATAGGTGCTGGATTAGAGGGTATGTTGCGAGGAGGTTTCGTATGTCTATAGTGTTTGGTAAGATCGGGTTTATGGCGAGTTTGGGTATTGGGTATGGTGAATTTGTCCATTTTTCGAGCCTGTGAGTTGGAGATTTTGTACTCGACTTTACGCCTTTCGAACACCATGATTGTCGTCGTACTCGATATTGTCATGATTTGCGTGTGATGTTTTGGAATCGTCTTCGTGCTGGGGGACAAAAGAGTGCAACGACGTTCTTGTTCATTATATTTCTACTCTGTTTCTAATCACGTCACGCTATTCTTTTTTTATTTTTTTATTTTTTTATTTCTTAATGATGCAGTAGTCGCACACGTGGGACCTCTCCGTCAAAACATAGCTTGTTACGTGGATATCCAGTCAACCCTAAACACCTCCGCTACCTATCTAACACCATGATGTGGTGCCAAGGGCCAAACATACAACACCAGGAGTAATGCTGACTGCCATGTGTAAGTGCGCGCGCCGAAAGTTGTCCATAGTGTGAAGGGACAACAACCCGATAGGTCGCAAGTTTCATGGGTCGGCTAATGGATACACCCAATCGCCGGTGACCTGAAAGTGGCGAAACGTCTCTCGAACTCCAATAGGGGCCGTTCTACATACACCTGCGAACAGCCCTTGGCTGCCCAGGTCTAGACAGCGTTCGAGCAATCGTAGGCCTATGAAACACGCTTTGGGTCGCTGCCGCATGAGATCAGTACCTATGCAGGCAGGCAGGCAGGCAGGCAGGCAGGCAGGCAAGTAGGTATTCGGCAGTACCTATTCAAGGTTACATACCTATGATGCGGCTGAAAGCTTCCAAACATTGTATCGCTAGGTGAGGTATCTACCTAGGCAGTTTTCTATTTGTACCGGGAGCGATCTACTGGACGTTGGTACGTAGGGGCGGAGAACATGGACGTATGCATAACCAACTTTCGGTACTTATGTACCTATAGGAGTATCAGGCTGCGGAGCCAATGATGTAAATATGAGGGATCTCCTGCCTACCTACCTACGGATATGGGGACACTCCGCGTCGTGAATTGGGTTGGCTTGGACGGAACGGTTTGCATTCCTTCCTTCCATACCCTTCCATGAGACGAGACGAGACTCAACAATAAATAAAAATCCAAAGGAACGCGCCCAACGATTTTGCGATAGTGGAACGAACTGTATATGGTATCACTGTCATTCGTCCATGGCAAATGAAGGCATCCCCGAGACGATCGCCAGCCGAGTTGGCAAGAGAAGGATTCCGGGGACTCCGCCTGGAATGCTGGGTTTTTGGCGGATGCGCAGAAGATCTACCCGGGAAGGAGCCCCTATACATTACGGGGACGCACCCGGATGGTGGGACATGCGTAATAGGTGAAGCGCTATATTTATATATCTCGTGTCCCCCTATGCCGCACTTCTTTTTTTGGGATGTAGCGATTCTTTGGGGGAGGGGCTCTTTTTTTTTTCCTTCTCTATGTCCACAGCCCAATCTCAATATGTACACAACCAGATACCCTAAACCCTAGGCGACTATCCAGTTCTTACGTTTCTTGAAATATAACTTTTTTTTTGACTCTTTTACTTTTACTTCTGTCCAAAGCGCCTAGATCGGAGGCCAAGAAACATGTTGCGCCCACCCCACTTCAGAGCGTCACTGCTGCTTGCGCGGCGCCCGCGACTTTGAATGAAGTCTTGTTCGTCCACTTGATATCGACGTTATGCATCCATTCCATGTATCTTGCCCAACCTATTGTTTCAAACATGTGTTAGAGGGTTTGAGAACGAGAATGTGGGAGTACGGGGTTCGATTTGGGGAAATTATCATACTCCAATATGCAAATTTGCGTCCTAGATATTTGCCGGCGAAGGGCACTAATATCATGGTCAGGAGCAGCTGCAGCTGCTCCAAGCTCTGCTCCCACTCCTTCTGGGCGTCGAAGTCGTCGTCTTCGTCGTCGGAGAGGAAGCTCTGGGTGGAGGTGGAGGGGAGGGAGTCGATGTCGTCGTCGTTGTCGGAGCCGGGGGCGTCCGGCATGGAGAACGAGTCGGAGAGCGACATGACGAATGGCGGGGTCTGGTGGAGGAAGGAAGGAAGCTTTTTCCCCCGAAATATCGAGGACGCTCGGGAAAGTTGGTAGCTCTGGGGAAAAGGGGGAATAAGGAAAAGGCAGCGAACTCGGCGCTACTGCTGGCAGATCCGATGCATTGGGGTTCCACCAGCTTGTGGTCAACCTTCCAGTAGGATTGATTCAAGCTCGTTGCCGATGGTAGAGTCTAGTATTGGATGTCGCAAGTGCGGTCGAATATTGTAATGATAGGTACCTATTAGCTATTATTTACTAAGGTAGGTATGCAGATATACCGCTGGCAGCGTTAGAATTGATGTTGTTCTATTCGTTTGTAAGTAGGATCATGAAGGTTGTCGCAAGCTAGGTGCACAGTACTAGGTAGTATGTTAGGTAAGTAGCATGTATCGATAAGCTTCAAGGTTACTAGCATCAATGCTCGCATGCTGAATGTTTTATTGGTTAAAGTTTGAAATTGTGGATTTTAATAGAGTACCTAGTACGTAGCTATGTGGGGGTCAGTCAGGTTAGTATTGAGTCAACAAGCTGCTGGCAGTTTCAGCCCTAGCTTCTATGTTGGGCTGGACTTGCTGCCATATGGAATTGTATGTACCTACCTAAGGTAAATAATAAATATTCAATGCCCATGTATATTGGTATAGCCTGTACCTTCCAATAAGATGTACAGAAACGAGGGCCGACTCAGCATTAAACATACATAACTCTCATCAACTTTCCCTCCCATCGTAGACTCCAACGTCATAGGAGATTCCTGCGAGGCGGTATTTTCCTCTTTTTTTTCCAACTTCAATCCACCAAAATACGGTTGACTCTTGCTGCTTTTTTTTTAATAAAAAAGTGCTTGAGTTACAAGCTTCGCAAACAATCGAGAAGAACATTAAGCCTGTCACCTTTTTCAACTGCCATCATCCTTGAACTACTGAGGTGCTTCAAGGTTTTATCAGCCCACGACGCACGCTTTATCGCCACAGACATCAAATTTGAACATATTCCTGTTTTCTGGGCTTCTAAGGATCGCGAGTGGCAGGAAGATCGAACAATTGTACCAAAGAGTGAATAAAAAAGAAGTGCAATTTATTTGTTAGCAAGGATGGATGCAACAGATGCAGCTGAGACTGTAAGTTTTAACTTTTGACTTGTCTAATTCATTTCCATGTTCTCTCCATTTAAGCATCTCATCTTGCCTGATCTCTTGTCTTCACACGCATCAATCGGAGCCGACGTTCGCACCCCTTCCAGCTTACCTACATAGCCCGTGGAGAGTTTAGGTACCTAGGTAGGTACCCTACTCACTCAGTTCACTGCAGTGACTGCACTTGGTGCTTACCCCACTAACAACAATAGTGAGGGGTCGTGTAACAAAGTTGGACCTTGTCTGCCCCTCTATGAACATTCAAGAACGTTGAAGTTTGAACCCCATTTCATAAAGATGTAACAAGTACCAATGTACCAACCATTACGTCCTACCCACCACATGCGTCCATGCCACACCTAACTCTGATCCACACTTAAAAATTCCGGCCAAGCAAAGACTCACAACATTCATTAAGAGTCATATCAATTTCACACTCTATACCTACATTACTTACCACACACATACCACACAACACCCAACCCAATCGCTGTCATTATCCTTATCCAGCGGATTTTGACTCCATTTTACCCGTATCATTCTTTACTTACTATCATACAACTTTTTTATTTTAGTTAGACTTGGTCTATCTATCACTCTTTATTAACTTGATTCTAACTAGCCGGCCCAACGTCCCTCGATCCCCGATCGCAAACAGCGAAAATCCGTCGTTTTCAATTCTGAGGCCGTTGTAGTTGAAGCTGACGGTAAATTGACCACCATGGCTTCCGATGATACCAAGGACACCGCCGCGTCCCATACACCTCGTACGCCGCCGCTCTCGGCTGCTCTTGGCGCAATTGCTGATTTAAAAGAAGCACCCGTTGACGATGCTGCCCCTCTCGCTGATGAAGGCGGTCTCGATCTTCTAAAGAAGAAGAAGAAGAAGCCCAAGAAGACCGAGGAAGGTGAGGGAGCTGAAGGCGATGGCGCCGCTGATGGAGCTGCCGATGCCGGTGGCTTGGATCTGACCTTGAAAAAGAAGAAGAAGAAGAAGGCTGCCAAGGCTGGCGAGGGCGACGAATTCGCTGCCAAGCTTGCCGCTCTTGATCTCGACAAGGAGGGTGACGGTGAGGGTGCTACCGATGCGAAGGGCGATGACCAAAGCGGTGATATGGAGAAGGGTACTGGCATCTGGAGCCACGATGAGACCAAGGCTATCAGTTACGATCTACTGCTTAGCCGCTTCTTCAGCCTGTTGGCTCAGAAGAACCCTGACCATGCTTCCAGCGGCACGCGAAGCTACAAGATCCCGCCGCCACAGTGCCTGCGTGAAGGTAACAAGAAGACCATCTTTGCCAACATCCAGGAAATCACGAAGCGAATGAAGCGAAGCGAGGAACACGTTACCGCCTACCTATTTGCCGAGTTGGGTACCAACGGTTCCGTCGACGGAAGCAGACGATTGGTCATCAAGGGTCGATTCCAGCAGAAGCAGATTGAGAACGTGCTACGGAAGTACATCAGTGAGTTGACATCTTTTTTATATCTACGGTTAAACCCCCAGCCTCTCTAATGTCTTTTCAAAGTCGAATATGTCACATGTAAAACATGCCGCTCCCCAGACACGGAACTCAACAAGGGAGAGAACCGTCTCTACTTCATCACCTGCAACTCGTGCGGATCTCGCCGTTCCGTCACCGCCATCAAGACGGGTTTCTCAGCCCAAGTCGGCAAGAGAAGAAAGATGCAGGGTTAAAGCTGTGTCACGAATTCTTCTACATTGGTTGGTGTCTACGGTCTGGTCCCCCCAAACACTCGGATGAGTGTTTGTTCGTTCGCAATAAAACGGCATCCTCTCCGTCTCCCCCCCCCTCATGGTGGGTTTGCGGGATATAGGTCGGGCTATCTCTTTGGGGGATTCATGCATGCATGGCTAGGTACTGGGTCAGCACTACTTAGGTGGTCTTTAGGTAGTTTAGTTACCAGAACTGAAATTGGCGAAGGAAAAATTTGATATTTATTGCTGCTATGAATAAATTCGCCTGTATATGCCGAGAGTGTTATGCCTTTAAAGCAGGTATTATTCCGTTCTAGTGAAAAACCTTGGGATTTACAGATTAGTCCGCCTTTGCCTATTGGCCTAGGCACCGGTGTAAGAGGTAGGTAGGTATGAAGGTATATCCAGAACGTATGAGGCTGCTTTGGCGAGGAAGTAATCCTAAAAGAAAAAGTAGATAAAAATGATGTGCTATGCTACGCTAGGTATGCTACGCTATCCAGATGCTATGTAGGTATATGAAAAAGAAAAAAAAAAAGAAAAAAAAAAACAAGGAGAGAAGAGAAGAAGAAAAGGGGGAGGAAGGGGTATCATGCATTGGAATCAACAACGCCTATCCACGCCTAGGTACCTAGGTTACCCAGTAAACATAAACATACCTCCTGTGTTCTTCGTTGTCATGCTGCTGGGCTTCTCTTCCAAGCCTCCTACTCCTGGTACGCCTTCACCAGAGCACCATCATCACCACCACCATCCCCTTCCCCTGCCTCACCCTCCGGCAGCTGCCCAGACGGCGACCAGCTCGAGGTAATGACAACGTCGAGGACGTCGACGGGCTGGGCGGGGTCGTGGTCGATGTACATGCGGTGGGCGGTGATGCGGACGCGGGGGATCTGGCGGGTCTCGGGGACCTCCCAGGTGTGGGTCGGCAGGGCCATGGTCTGCGTGTAGGGCGCGTCCTCCCAGTGGTCCCAGAAGTGGTAGTAGGCTTCGCGGGTGTCGCGGAAGTAGGGCGGTGCTGGGGGGATGTCGTGGGCGTTTGTGGGAGAGGGGGTGGGGGATGGTTTGGGGAATTGTTGTGATGATGGGGTGTGGGCGGTGTCTGGTTCCTCGTCCTCGTCATCCTCTTCGTCGTCTTCCTCCTCCACGTCTTCCCATTCATCATCATCATCATCCTCTTCTTCCTGTTCGCCGTCTTCGTCAAGGTGACCTTTACCTTCTTCTTCTTCTTCTTTCACGCTATCATTCCCCTCCTCACCCTTCCCATCCTCTTCCTTTATCTCCTCCAACAGCCCCCTCTTATCCTCCCCTACCTCCACCGCCTCCGGCACATATCCCTGAGCTGAAAGGTCCACAGGCATTATCGCAAAATGCAAGTTCCCGGTCCCTTCTTCGTCTCCTCCCACACGGCTGATGTGTAGACCGAAACCACTGACATCGTTGTACTCGAAAGTCAGACAGGCGATGCGGCCCTGCGTTGGGGCCAACGCCTTAATAAAACCGTCGTCGATCGCGACGTCGACGGTCTCGACGGCGATGGATGTGGCGCACGGCACGATGGTCACGAAGCGGCGAAGGATGATATCGCCGGTACGGGGGAGGTACCGCGGCTGCCGCTCAACGACGAGCTGGTTTCGCCAACGGCCCAGGATGTCGTAGTTGACGCGCGGCAGCGATATGTAGCTATTCACGACTATCTCCCGCGTCCGCCCGTAGTAGCCCCCTGTGCAGATCAGCAGCGGCACGGTCACGAACTGGAACTCGAGCGTCTCCTCATCCTGCCGCCCGCACACTAGTACCGCCGTCTTAACGCTGCGCAGGCGTGCTATTGGTAGCTGTGGCATTAAGTGGTACACGGCGAAGGGCGCCGCGCCACCGAGAACCGGCAGATCCAACCGCATCGTGCGTCCGATTATGGCGGGTGCTGTAAGTGGGAAGTCCCATCGCCGGAAGAACTTCTTGGCTTCACGATAGCAGACGAACCGTCCCGATTGTTCGAAGTCCCGAGGGCTCTCCGCGAGAAAGCCTAGAAGCGATTCTTCGTCATCATCATAGTCATCGTCGTTGCCTCGCTCCCACTCCATTTCTTCGTCGCCCAGCACTTGCGCTTCCGTCTTGGCGTACTTGGAGAAATTCTGCACAACAGTGCCCCAAGCAAAGAGCGTGTGATCCTCGGGGAACGCCTTCATGATCTCCTCCTGTAAGCGTTGGAAAGCCTTGGGGCCTTCGCCGTAGATGAGCGGCATGTTAACATCAAAGATTCCAAGGAGGCAGTAGGCCAAATCCTCGTCGCGGGAGGTCTCACGGCGCGCGGCCCAAGACATGCGCTGTGCCACGCTAGCGTGCTCCAAATTGGCGGCGTCGAGGTACATTTCCTCAATGTTCGTGATGCCAGCGATGTACGGTGAGAGCTCCGATTTGGTGCCCACCTGGTGCCAGTCCATCGAGTAGAACACGACTTCGGATGGCGCAATCAGCTCCTGCAACGTCCACCCGCGCGTGAACCACCGACTTTTGAAAAGTTCCTTCTCAATTGCGGAGAGGCATAGGTTCTTGGACACGTCAGTTAGATAAGCATAGCATATTACAGCGTTCTTGTACCAGCGGAACATGGAGTTGATAGATTCGGTCAGCTCGGCGCTGCTCGTCTTGTCGATACAGCACCTGGGTAAGCATATAAGAAACTTGATCAGCCTCGAACTCTTTTCTTTATAAATAAAGGGGTACCGGGAAACGGGTAAAGGGGCCTTTTAGTAGACTCACGTGTCAATCCACACCCATTGCAAACCCTCTCTATAAGCTTGCTCACAGCAATATTCTATTTTCCGATAGCCCTTCTTACGCTGCACCTCGGGCCATGGCAACATTTGCCAATCTTGAAAAGTGACTTCATCATCATCCCAGGTATGAGAGAGAATAGCGTATGGTGGGATATCTGCGTACGAGATAAAATGCTTCATCTCCCCACTGCAGGAGTTTAACAGCCTCATATTGTACAACGAATCTTATTGTCTTACACGCAACAGGGCTAAGGAGGCACAAGATATATTAATTGAGCTCTTGAAGCTTCTGATAATAGATCGTGTCTCCCATATGGGGGTGAGATGCCGGTTTTAGTGCGACGGTCTAGATTATAAGTGACCAGCAGAAAGAGCTGACTAAATCTAGAGCTGAACATATCCATGGCGTAGCATGGTGGCGCTGCCCCTACCCCCTACACTCAGCTCAGCTGAGTTGTGTTTGGATTGGCATTGGGGCTCAGAGCCAAGACGAGGAAAGGAGGAGGGCATTTGTATTGTCCAATACCGGATAGTATAGGTAGTAGTAAGAATATAGGTGCATGAAATCAAGTGCGTTAAAGTGCTGCCTAGCACTGGATTTAGTGCCATCATTTTATCCCCCAATCCTCGGTTCCGAACTTCACATCTTCATCAAAATGATGATGGACGAGAGTCACGAGACTGACTTTTTGATAAGTATAAATCAAGAGGGGCAGAGAAAAGAAAGCTTTCAATGTTGTTGACTAATAAATAGTACAATTACAATGTACAATGTATACTGATAATAGATATGTAATAGGCTGACAGCTGGTTGGGGCTGCCAGTGGACCGACGCTGGCCAATCCAAAGCCCCATTAACTCAATTAACCCGATTTGCTTAGTTACATGTTCCTCGTTCGATTAGTACGTAGTTACCACCTTTGGCACCTTAACCTAGGTATGTACACTTACATGTGTAGGTCCATACCTACCTAACCTAGGTACTTAGACTCCTCATCAACTTGCCCTGCATCATACCTAGATATCAACAAGGTCGGAGCTGTGTAAACGGCGTGAATACATAATCATCCTATAGACTCATCTTTCCATCTGACTTCTACCAACTCAAAATTCAGCAAGTTTCGCATTCTGTTCTGTTCTGCTCTTCTCTTCTGCTTCCCCTGCTTCCCCTTTCCTGCCTACCTTCTTATCCAAGTACAGCTCTCGCTACCACAGCCACCATGGCACAAGCGAATCTCATTGAGGGTCAATCAGGCTTGCCAGTAGATAACCCTACCAACTCTTATTGGCACAAGGAGCCTTCGAAGAAGTTGCTAGGCCACCGAACAACCGACGAGCTGCCCCGCTCAGCCGATGTTGTCATTGTTGGGAGTGGTCTCACCGGGAGCTTTGCCGCTCACTTCTTAAAGGAGAAGCGGCCTGACCTTCATATTGTGATGCTCGAGGCCAGGGAGGCATGCTGGGGAGCGACTGGAAGAGTAAGTTGAATATAATAATTATATATACCTACCTAGGTAGCTATGAGCGTCGGAGTTTAACAGACCAAACCTCTGTCTTGGCTGGCTTGCTTGGCATATAAATCTACCTACCCCTTTTTCTTTTCCTCTCCGACAATATCTCAGCTACCCATGCGAGAAGACCCTATGAGTACCTACTTTTGCTTGATATTCTTGGATAAAGCTATCCCGAGATCAAAAACTAGCTGGTTTTCTTCACTTCATCATATCACATATACCTCGACTCATTTCATCTCATTTCATCTTCTATGTCATGATTCCATCCATTACCCACCCCCTTTTTTGGTCACTATAAAACTAACCTTCCCCCAACCTTAGAACGGCGGCCACTGCCAACCCGCCATCTACGCCGCCGCCGCGCCTCACATCGCCTCCTTCGAGCTGCGCAACTTCTTCTTCCTTAAGAGCCTGGTCGAGGAGTTCTCCATCCCATGCGACTGGCGCTCGACCACCGGCGTCCATGCCTTCTACTCGGCGGAGCTCTTCGCCATCGCGCGCCACATCGTCGACGAGCTCAGCGACAAGTACCCGGATCTGGCCGCCAACGTTGCCCTCGTGACCAAGGACGAGAAGGGCGAGGGCGAGCTCGGCGGCACCCCGGCGTACCTGCTCGAGGACGAGCGCCGGGAGCTCACGCTCGATGGCCTCCGTGTCCCGCACGCCGAGGGCGCCATCGTGCAGTGGAACGCCGCGAGCCTGTGGCCGTACAAGCTCGTCGCCTTCGTGCTAGAGCGTCTCCTCGCCACCAACGACGAAACAACAGCAGCATCCTCCTCCGGCTCCTTCAACCTGCAGACCAAAACCCCCGTGACCGGCCTCTCCCAAGCCACCACCACCACCACATCCCCCTCCTCCCCCTCCTCCCCCCCAACGACCACATCCATATGGACCGTGCACACCCCGCGCGGCACCGTCGTCGCCCCCAAGGTCCTCCTCGCCACCAACGGCTACACCTCGCACCTGCTCCCGCAATTCGCCGACCTCCTCGTGCCGACGCGCGGCCAAGTATCCTCCCTCAAACCGCCCTTCGAGCCCCCGACACCCGAGGACCCTCCCCTGGACATTGGACACACGTACTACATCAATGGCGAGCCCACGGCGGCCTTCTCCCGCGACGACTACCTGATCCAGCGGCCGCCTCCCGCCGCGGAGCTCGTCTTCGGCGGTGGGCGGCAGCACGCGCGGGGCCGTGGCATCGGCGTCTGGGACGATGCTTCGGTCGACGAACCGGTGTCCTGGTACCTCCGGGGCGAGCTGTCGAACGCAGTGGATTTGTCGGTGCACCACCACCAACCCCCGCATCACCCTAGCCACCCCCACCATCATCACCATCATCATCACTCTCATCATCACCACCATTCTCATCACCATCACCATAATACAAGCACAACCACAAAATCGGAGGAAACCAAAAAAGTAGAGGAAAGTACAAAAGAAACGGAAAGAAACAGCAACAACAACAACAACAACAACAAGCAACCACCAGCCCTAATAAAACAAGACCTCGAGCCCACGCACGAATGGACAGGAATAATGGGCTACACCCGCGACGGCCACCCCTTCGTCGGGCGCGTCCCCGAGTCAGCCGGCGGCGGCCCCAACCCCAACCCCAACCCCGACTCCGGCCTGTGGCTGTGCGCAGGGTACACAGGCCACGGGATGCCGAACGCGGTGCTGTGCGCCAAGGCCGTCGTCGCGATGATGTACAGCAGCAGCAGCAGCAGCAGCGACGACGGGGACGGGGACGACGAGGAAATCATCGACCTCCCGCCCGAGTACGAGCTGACCGAGCACCGGCTCGCGGGCGCCCGCGCGCGCGAGACCCTGGCCGCGCTGGATGCGAGGGGGTCCCTGTACATGGACTTTGCTGGGAGGGGGGGCGGCGGCGGCGGCGGCGGCAGGGTTGTGTGATTCGCGTCTTCGTTGGGGTTTGATTCTGTATGGATGAGAAGAGAGGAGAGAGGAGAGTCAAGTTTAAGTATGATTTAGGTAGATACCCAACCTAGATATATATATATATATATATATAGAGAGAGAGAGAGAGAGAGAGAGAGAGAGAGAGAGAGAGAGAAAGGGGCAGAAAAGAAGGATTCGTGAGAAGGGGAACGGGTAGGTAACAAGAATCATGGATGTGTGTGTTTATGAGAAGACAACTCCCTTCCCTGGCATATAGCAACAAGATGAACATAATAGCTACCTAGGTAGGTACCTAACCTAGTAGGGAGGATAGCCTGCAAATTTCCAATAACTATCTCTAAGCACCTAGGTACATAATCCATCACGGCAAATAGACAATACACGCAAAGCAACGGCGAGGCTACTCTACTCTTCTCTACACGGTCAAACTACAAGTAATACAAGCAAGCAAGAGAGAAGCTGGGTAGGTAGGTACCTCGCTTAGGTAGTTATTTTCGGAGAGAGCTGCTTGATATCTTTCATTCCTTCTTTCGTTCTTGCCTCCATTCCCCTTCCTTTCCCTCATCACCCTTTCTACCTCGTTTCCCCTCTTTCCCAATTCTTTAGACAGTAAAGTCTTGTGCTCTTCTCCTTTCTTCTCTTCCTCCCGGGGTATAACAAACTCCATTCGTTTCCCTGTACCTACGTCCCAATTGAAAAATAGAAAGAAGAAGCGAAAAAAAAAAGAAAATCTTCGGATAAAAAAAAACTCCAACGCATAATGCTTTCCCTAGGTAAACCCCGTGCCTCAAAAATGCCCAGTTACCGTCGGCAATTTCTTTCCCTGCCGGTCCTTTTTTGTGTGAATTCTTTCCTGCTTCCTTCCATATTCCATGTCCGGCGTAAGAGCGAGGTGTTATGGGTTCGTGAGTTTCCAGTATGTCTAATAATGCCTCGGCGTACGAAGCGAATCAAGTATGAAGAGAAAAAGGTTACATATCAAATTGATGGGCAGAAGAAAGAGACAGAGAAAGAGGAAAGGGAAAGAAACATCCGTGCCAAAACCTAGCTATGATCTTATTTGGCTATCTGAGTGAGGTAGGTAGGTAGTTTGCGTAAAGAACTGATCATCGGAATCGTATTGCAAGAGTATGGGTGTACAACGACAGCTCCCGCTACTGTTGCTGCTTGTGTCGTCGTCGACAAGCTCGAGTAAATGGTGAGTTAGGTGTTGTTTGGGAGGATGTTTCTAATCAGCCTCGGCCAACTGCATGATTAACTTCGCCGCCATGTCGAGGAAGGGAAAGGGGCTCATAACAGCTTTCTCTTCAAGTAGCGTCCCGTCAAGTCGTTCGTAGCCTGTGCATTTAAAGTCTACGAGGTAGACCTTATCTTTAGGGTCCATTTCGTAGATCTGGATCTCCATTCGCATCCAGACGAAATCTTGCTTCCGTTTGTCCATCACAGAGAAGACGTAAGTATTCTCATCAGACGCGGCCTCAGCGGTAGCTTGACCGGAAGAAACCGACGTCCGCCTAATATCTAAGAATTTGTTAGAAGGAAACTCGCGGGATTTTATGCCTGGCAGCTCACCATCTTTTTTCCAACGACACACTATGTGCCAAGGATCAGCGGGCAGCCTGTAGTATTTGATGGGGTCAAATGTTTCCAAATCGATTTGACCAGGTGACAGACCCTCGTATGGATTACCCCTTTCGTTGACAAAATTGTTATCGTATGGCTCCCTGTCATAATTAGTACGTCTAGGCAGAATCACGTCTTTTACTTGGGTATGACTTACGATGGGTCTTGATCGCTTCCATGCACCTTCTCGAAATCTTCATCTACAACCCATGTAGCGCCAAGCTTGGATAGAGACTTGTAGATGCATAGCAAGGCTTCAAAAGGGGCATTCCGGGATCTTATACCAAATTGCCAACGGACTTGCTTAGTTCTCTTGGGTGCAACAGGGGTCATTGTTTGCGGGTGCATTTGGCTATCGTCAAGCCTCATGGAGCTTTTAGAGTGAGGTTTGAGGCGGCGAGCTGCTTCTTGTTGCTCGGCGGGTGTCCTAGGCTGCAAAGGAACATCAGGTACAGGCTGAGCATCCAACGGTTCTTCGGTGCTAGCGCTCTGGCGTTCAAGATACTTCTTGTGAAGCGAAGGTAGACTCGTTGGTAAGATTCCAACGTGGCTGACATATCCACGAGGGGAAGAGCTGGTGATTGTCGAGGTAGTAGAGCGAGCAGAGTCAGCGAGGGGACTGGCTTGCGCTTCATTCGGATAATATGTTTGTGAATTCCGCCTGCTGTCTAATGCCGTATTATGCATGGCTTCTGATACGCTACGCATTTGGTCATCGGCATCCGTACTTGGCGGTGATGTGGCAAAATAAGGGTTATCGGCTCCCATTCCGTAAGCAGCTATGTTATATTATATCAGTGCAGTTCGATTTTTGTATGAAGTATAGGCAGATATATAGACACGTAAGTGTAGATTTACTGTGTATGTGACTCTTAGGTTGCGCGAATAACGCATGCGATTAATTTTGAAGATATTAGAGAAAATATTTGGCAACTTACGATTCCCTTGCATAAGCTTGTTCTCCCGGACGATCATGTATGCATCCTTAATGGCAGATGGTTCATCGGCTTCAAGGGCTTCTTGGACATCTCGCTTGCCGTAACCCATCGTTTTGCTGATTTTCTCAGTGACCTCGTTGTGTAACTTCTCCTGTACCTTAGTAGGAGCGTGTGGTGCAATATCGCTCGGTCTAATAGCCCTATTTGGATCGACACCAGTATTCAAGAATTCCTCAACAGGCGGAGCAAGGTAAGCGGGCAGGTCTTTCAAAAACCAAGGATCAAGTCTGATATCATCGATAATAATACGCTGTACGGGGTTTGTCTGCAGCATTTTTCGAATAAGGCTCGCCGCATCAGCTGGCACCCAATGGGGAACAGTAAAGACACCCCGCTGAATCTTTGAGAAGAGACTGGGAATATGATCGTCGTCGAAGGGCAGTCTTCCTACTAGCAGCACATACAAGATGACGCCGCAACTCCATACGTCGACTTCTGGCCCGGCATACAACTTGCCACTGATAACCTCTGGTGCTGCGTAATTAGGACTGCCGCAGCTGGTCTTGAGGAAATTTCCATCTGTCATGATGTTACTTAGACCAAAATCGGCTATTTTGACATTGAGATTGTCGTCGAGGAGAAGATTCTCGGGCTTTAGGTCACGATGCACGACCTTGTGTCTATGGCAGTATTCGACGGCGCAAATCATCTGCTGGAAGAACTTTCGGGCTTGATCCTCGGGTAGTCGGCCGTGTTTTACAATATAATCGAAGAGCTCGCCACCGGCATACTCCAAAACCATGATGATCTCCGCTGAGGTCTTAATCACAGTGTAGCTGTCAAGCGTCCATCAGCAAACGATCGCCAAATTAAATCAAATCACAGCGATCTCAACCGACGGCATCTCGTCTCGTCTCAAACTTACAGCTTGATGATGTGGGGATGCCGGAGTAGTTGGAGATATTCGATCTCCCGCTCAACGCGGCCAACCATGTCCCTACTTATCAACTTCTTACGAGCGATAATTTTAAGTGCGACTTTTTGGCCGGTGGATCTATGTACTGCCAACTTGACCTTACCAAAAGACCCTTCACCAAGAGTCCTGATTATATTGTAGGCACCGATTCGTTGCTCAGTCCTGGACTTCTCGCGATTCTGCGACGCCGTCTGTTCGGAGAGCAGACTGGCAGCTCTCGACCTCGGGTTGGAACCATCGTTGTTGGGGTGGGTGACATTAATTTCGGGTACTCGAGGGCCATTATTCTTCTGTCGAATCAATGAGGGAGATAGGGACATGGAGAGTTCTTCTTCATCAAATGCTCGAGAAGCCATGGTGTCGAAGAAGTGGCTTTTTAGATGTTTCTAATTGATGGCGAAGTTGATGAGATCGTCATGGAGTAACGTTCAACAACGAGGGGCTGTCGAACTAGGGGTCGAGTCGGGGGTGCCGGGGTCGGGCTATCGGGGGAACAGGGTTACCTAGGTACCCTAGGTAGGTGTAGATTAGGCGAAAGATGTATTGTATTGTATTGTACTGTAGCGCTGCACACTCCAATTCAGTACCTAAAAGGTACCTAATAGTTAACTACTAGGTACTAGGTAGTGAGTTCAATGAAGGTTCTCCAGTAAATTGATGGCAGCAAAACTCAGTTCTTTAGTGCAAGCCACTAGTTAACCTAGCTTAGTTGAGTTGAAGCTTTTTCTTCTTTTCTTCTTTTATAAACTGGGCTTTTCTTTTAGGTATTGAAATTTGACAAGGCAATAGGAACTGTCAGGTACTAAACTTTAGAATATGTCAAGTGAGGTCAGCTGTCCCAGTCTTTCCCCTCCAAAACTTCAATCTTCGATTTAGACAGCTGAGTTTACCCTGTGGTGGTAAACTTTGCTGTTTAATTTAATAAGGTTGGCTTATTCAATGCTGGGCCTTTGCATTTGACAAGACGGAAGACATAGGGAAGAGAGAGAGAGAGAGTGAGAGAGAGAGAACAGCAAGAGAAAAAAAATACAAGAGGCATTTAGCTAACCTAGGTATTAAGAGACGAAATATGTAATCATGCTGTTCTTATTCGCAAGGTCAAGACCAACTCTTGAATCACACATGGAAGCAAGGATGATGTTGTTGGATATGATTGGTTTACAGACCAGCACTCGCCTCTTAACTCACATGTCAACGTCGAACGATATCTGCAGCTGCAGCTTTTTCTCACCGTCTTCGCCTGTGAAGGTATCACAAGTCTGAATAGTCTGTGACTATATGCTGTGTACACTACGAGCTAGCACAAGTTACAAGAGGCCTCAGGAAGTCTATACTAGGTAACAAAGATACACAAATATCCAGGAGTGAGACAAATTGATAATAGGCGCGTATAAATGTACTTCCTATCGTAGTAGTAGACGTATGCGGGTCTTGAACACAAAGCTGGGAGGTCTCGGCAGCAACAAAGATGTTGTGACACTCACTCAACTATCGGCCGGAAGGATTCTACAGATCGACCGGAGGATTACATACCGTTGAGCCATATGTATGTAAGCAGATGTTAGATCCGGGAATATTTTATTCGTTGGGTCTGGCTGTGTGGTGTTGTGGAGTTCCTTATTACTTGCTATTAATGTTCATGGATAAGTACATAGGTAGGTATGATAGTAAAGGTACAGTATGTATGTGTCATACAATTGGATACCGGGCTACTTTTAAATATCGTCCTTTGTCCCTTTGTTTTTATAGATCATGTATGGAGCTATGTAGAATTTGGTTCTATACTTGGGTACGGGAGAAGTCTACGCTTTCTCGTTCTTGAGGGGAGTTCCTAAAGGAGGAGCGCAGATGCTATCTTACAGACGAGACCCCTGATGTTTATACCGCTGATTACCTAGGTAGGCATGGTTTTATCATGTTCTCTCCTCCTCCTTCAACCTCTCAACAAGTTTCGTCCTTAAAAAGTCGCTGAGGCCTAAGCTAAATTTTGTACCATACAAGATTAGTTAAAGCAGTCAGCAATGCTAAATGGGTAATCCCGAGAACTTACATCCCCTCGTTGGTGATAATGCGGTAAGTGCCGCTGGGCTGGAACTCTCCTACAATGTTTCCAGATGAATCAACCTCGATGCTGCCGAGTATATCTTCGGGCCACGCAATTCGGCCATAGTCGGGTGGGTTCCTTAGGTCACTAAGATGGACATGTCCTCCTACTCCTGCACCGCCAGCGCCTCCTTGAGCACTTGCTCCTCCGCCACCACCGCCACCGGCGCCGCCTCCTCCCCCTAATCCGGCAGCATTCCCTTTTGTATGCCGCTGCTTTCGTTGCTGAGGAAAGAAGGCACCGCCTGAACCAAGCGTTGCTCCACCTGGTCCGGCTAAGGCCTGGGCTTGGGAAATAAGATTTGGATCTTGTGCAGCATGTTTATGGAGGACTTCCATTAAGATAGAGAAGAATTCACGGTTCTCGGAGAAAGATTGCGGTGTTGGCGGGAGTGACGTAGTAGAGCCAATGGCTAGCCTGTGACTCGGCGGGTTTGTATCAAGGTAGGTAAGCAAGTGGCCATTGCTTATCGAAGCATTAGGAAAGACTTTCTTAAGAGTATAGCTGTGTCAGAGATTTGCGTATTTCAAATTCAATGTTCACGGTGTGTTGAAGAGCTACTAACTATATACGGATTATTGCTCAATGTAGAGACACTACGGTATGAAAGCAGTGTCCTACATGTCGGAGTTATTCTAGCTCTTGATAGAAGCATCTTGACTCTGCGAATTGAGTTGTTGAAGTGTGTGAACCATCTTATTCGAGAAATTGAAAAGACTCATGATGAAATTCTGGAGGAGCTAGGAATAATTACGTACTTTTTTTCACTGACGTACATAATATTGATGTAGTTATGGCTTACAGTATTATTGACGGTACCAACACACAGTATAATACTCCCCTATATTACTACTACGCCGTATGTACCTAGGTTAGGGAGCTTATCACCTATCACTTATCGGTTATTACTCATTAACGCGCTCGCTAAAACGCGCTGAACGCGTCTACTGCCTATTACTTGTAAATTCATATCCATCAACCATTATCCAATTAGTAGGTACCTAGTACAAATCCCATACTTACAAAAGATAAAGATAAAATAAAACAATCCTCCATACCAAATCGGCAGAAATGACGACAATCTGTATCATAACTGGATAATCTTCAAAATGCAGCCTCGGAAACCCCAAGCGGCGTCCATATTCGCTCCCAAAACGCCTGCCCCTCCAAACCCAATACCATCTTCATCACCCGCCTTTGGAACACCAGCGCATACCCTCAAGCCGTTTGCCATAGCCCCTCCGACCAAGGCGACTATCTTGCCAATCCTTCTTCCACCCGCTACATTAAGACCGCTAGCATTTCGAACCTTTACAAAAAAGCATAGCTTAACTATCACATCAACCGCCCTACAAGAATTAGCCACCTTTATTGGTAGGCATTGTGGCTCAGGATGGCGCGAAGAAGGGTTGGCAGAAAAGGTCTTGGAAGAGGTCGCTAAGAGTTGGAAGAACCGAAATGGGGGTGTGATAGTGGACGGCGCCAGCAATGAGTTGAAGGATATTTTGAAAACGTTGGAGGGGAATATGAGCGGTGGGAGGATAGTAACTGGGCGAGATTCGAATCGTCAGAACAGCTTCGTATTAGACTCGGGGCAAGAAGTCGATTCAGCGAACACCAGGTTAGGATTAAGACCAATCAATGCCTTATCCCGTGGTGACAGCGCAACGAGCTTTGGGATGTCAGGATTAGGCGTGGAAGATGAGGAGCTTGACGAAGACAGCCTGAACCACCCAAGAAAGTGGCTAAAGGTTGTGAGTGCCTATGATCAGCCGCGCATGTTATTCAATGTGACCAAGAAGCACTTTGAGAGGTACGGATCCTCTCTCTCTCTCTCTATATATATATATTCTCTCACGGATAAACTAACAGAACACCTAGGGATCCCTCCAAACCATCTTTAATGCCACCAGCATCCCACAAGACATCCCTATTTAGAAATAGATACAACGTGATACACCAGAGACTTTTGCGCAACGAATCTTTCCAGAGCTCAACAGTAGCATCCACGAAAGCAGCCCCATCCTCAAAACGACAAGGCTCTAATCCAACGACCCAGCAAGCATACAAAATAACACCTATAGCCAATCTCCTCGGCCGACATGGCAGCCACCACATGCTTCTCGGCCTATTATCCATCCTGCCAACAGGCACCCTATCCATCTGCGATCTAACAGGAACCATCTCACTCGACCTATCACACGCCGTTGCCATACCAGAAGACTCGGCCTGGTTCACACCAGGCATGATCGTATTAGTCGACGGTGTATATGAAGAAGAGGAAGAATCAACAGGCAAGGGCCTCGGGGGCAACAATGGAGTCGGCGGCATAATAGGCGGCCGGTTCCAGGGGTTCTTCATCGGACAGCCCCCCTGCGAGAAGCGCAAGGCCACTCTTGGCGTCAGCGGTCCCGACGACCACACCATAGGCGGCGGGTTTGGGTGGATTGACTTCCTAGGCGTGGGCAGCGAGCGTGCCGTCGGTTCGAGAATGCGGAAACTCGAGCAGCGCATCCTGCGCCAGCAACGGCTAGCCCAGCTCTCATCATCCGCCGAGCCAGACGCCGATGCGCCGAGCTGTGCCCGCGTCGTGCTCATCGGCGAACTGAACCTCGACCAGCCCCGTGCTCTGCAGGCCCTACACAAGATCCTCGCCACGTATGCCGCGGAGCCCGAGGGCAGCACGCCCATGTCCTTCGTGCTAATGGGCAACTTCGCACAGCACGCCGTCATGGCCGGCGGCGGGGCCAGCGGCGGCTCCGTGGAATACAAGGAGTACTTCGACGCTCTGGCGTCCGTGCTCTCGGACTTCCCAACCCTCCTCCAATCCTCCACCTTCGTCTTTGTCCCCGGCGACAACGACGGCTGGGCCTCGTCGTTCGGGGGCGGCGCCGCTGTCCCGCTACCCCGTAAGCCGGTGCCGGATATATTCACGAGCCGTGTGCGCCGCGCGTTTGCGACCGCGAATGCGGAGGTGGGCGGAGGAGGCGCGGAGGCAGGCGGGAAAGGTACCGGCGAGGCTATCTGGACGAGTAATCCGGCCCGCTTGTCTGTGTTTGGCCCCGCGCACGAGATCGTCGTGTTTCGCGACGACATGTCAGCGCGCCTGCGTCGCACGGCCGTGCGTCTGAAATCCTCGAAACCTGACGGCGACGAAGAAGGCGATGAAGAGGCTTCCTCAACTACAAAAAAGGGTCTTCGTAAAAACGACAACGACATAGACATAGACATAGACATGTCCAACGCCCTCGAAGGCACCGACGAAATGGAAATCGATTCCTCCCAACAACAACAACAACAACAACAACAACCTCCCACCACCACCACCAACCCCAAAGAAACCCCCTCCTCCATCCCCTACAACATCCACGCCGCCCGCAAGCTCGTCAAGACCATCCTCGACCAGGGCTACCTCTGCCCCTTCCGCCACGCCCTCCGCCCCGTCCACTGGGACCACGGCGTCGCCCTGCACCTGTACCCGCTGCCCACCGCCCTCGTCCTCGCCGACCCCTCTGCTCCGCCGTTCTGCGTCACGTACGAGGGCTGCCATGTCATGAATCCCGCTGCGGTCCTGGTTGCGGGAAGGCGTGGTGTGGGCAGGTGGGTTGAGTATGAGTTGGGGGGCACGGGGAGGGTTAGGGAGTGTTTGTTTTGATTGTGGGGAGAAAGGGGGTTAAGAGGAGACGAGAGATAAGGAGATAGGAGATTAGGGTCGAGAGGTCAAGTGGTTAGTTAAGTGGTAGTTGGTATGTAAAAGGGCAGATACCTTCATGTACCTACCTACTAGGTTAGAAGGTATGTTGAAGACATGAGACACACAAGAGAGCACATTACAGCATAGTTAGGTATCCATGATAACTAACATCCATCATCATATGTAGTTAATGGTAATTCACAACAATGAATCACAGCCCCTTCCTTCCTCCTAAGAAAATAGGTACCCTACCTATTTCACACCATATCACACATAACTAGGTACTAGCCGGAGGTCTTCTTCGAATTACTTTGTATTAAGTTTTAGGTCAACAAGTAACTCTGCCTACCTAGGGTTAGTAGGCAAGTATAGGTACCGTGTAATCTACCTAGGTAAGTAAGGCCATCATAAGCAAGCGTTACGTCTCGACTTCGTTGACGGCATGCTTTTTGCTTTCGCTGTGCTATGCTATTGCTATTGCTATGCCATGCCATGTAGATCAGATGCGATCAATCAATCATCCATTGCCTTCATCATTGCCTGCCGTGTGTGTGTTCGTGTGTCATGGCTCCCGTGGCAGCCATCCATTATTATAAAGAAGGGGGAGAAGGAATAGTTAAGGGGGATTACACGTAAACCAATCTTGTGGAATATGTACATTTGGAAAAACGCGAATAAGGAGTAAAATAGGTCTGCGTCATATGCAGGTAGGGTAGCCGTCTCTACAGGGAAACCAAAAAATGCAGGGGGGGGGGGGGTGGAGGATGGAGAAAAGGGTCATTTATCAGGTTTAAATGACATACTGTAGAATCATTAGTTACGCTGAATACAGACATATTATTTCCTGGGACATTAAACTTACTGGAATGAACAAGTAGGGCACCTGTCTCTCGTACTCTTTCCAAGCCTCGCCATACTTGTTTCTGCAGCGCTCGATATCACGCATTGCGCGATGCGTGATCATGCAGCAAAAGAAGACGGGGTAGAACCAAGGGAAAGGGCTGTTAAAGCCCGTGATCAAGCCCCAGGAGATAGCGAAGAATGCGTCACAGGTATAGTGCAGTTTGCGCGCGTATCCGTACCAGCCATCAACAAGAATCTTGTCGCCAGTGTGGGTGTCGATCGTCTTGGGGTTCTCGATGTAGATCCATGGCAGCGCAGGGAAGGTTTTACGCCTCACCAGGTTACCACGCTCCAGAGTGCGGAACGCGTTCTTTTGTCCATTGGCCTGGTCCCAGATGACGTACACAGCAATGTAGGTAACGAAGAGCAGGGCAAGAGCGTACTTGTTCCACGCGTACTCCGAGGGGTCATGGTTGGCGAGGTAAAGTGTGCAATGGCAGTACGAAAGAGGAACGCCGGCCATGTTCCAGAAGATGAGCATGAAACCCCACTTCTCATAGTACATGTCCCAAGTGGTAATGATTAACTGCTCTCCTTTGGAACAGGCATTGGCGTAGAGATAGTGAGCCATAACCAAGAACATGACCTCGCCCGAGACGTAACCATAGTTTTCGTACTGACGCGCCGCAGCCGCGACGCTAAGGCCGAAGAGGATATACCACGGGATACGAACTTCATAGAACATCTTGAAGTCGAGAATGCCAAACATACGCGGGTTCAACTCGGCTCCCATGAAGAAGTCGTAGATAGGGTAGCCAGTCATTCGATGCTGCGCGCCACGAGCCAAAGCAGAGAAGTATGCGACGAAGGCGCACAAGAACCCGGAGATGATGGCGACGGATAGAATGGGACCAAACTCGTCCAGGAGGGCATTAATCTTGAATAAGCCGGTAAAATGCATGACAAACATAACCAAAATGGTGAAATAGAAACTCGTGTAGGCGGAGCAATAGTATCGAAGCTGCTTGCCTCCCTCGTGACGAAGAGGCTTTCCGTGTCCCCAAACGCCAGGCAGAAAGCAGTAGCAAGCCATTTCGAAAATGAAGTACACCCAGTAAATCTTCCATGCTCGCAGGTGAGGATACGCGCCAGTATAGATAAGATTCAGGAGATGCTCGCCAAACTCAGTCATGGATTGGCCTTCGCTGGGCAACGGCAACTTCCCATCGTAGTAGGTTGCGCCAATCCACATGTAGTACATGAGGGAGGGAAATCCAATCATGAGAGCTAGAGTGCCCAAGCTACCGCCAAACTCGAAGACACCAGAGTGGTCGACCTTGGGGTCCATGCCCGGTTTCCAACCATCGACCACAGGCTCATCATCCTTCACGTGTCCATTTGCTTTTCCGTTGACGTGTCCATTCGCGTGCCCATTCGCGTGTCCGTTCGTGTGTCCGTTCGTGTGTCCGTTTGTGTAGCCATTCTGCTTAGGCTCTGAGGTGGCATCGACCTTATCGTTGAGAACAGAGGAGAGCTTGTCTTCGGGAACAGGGCTGAATTCCTCCTCCTTTGGAGTAACATCTTCATCGTCGATATTCTCAACAAATTTGCCAACTCCTCGGCGTCGCACGGATGCAGATCTACTTGATCTGGACATGGTAGTTTCAGCAGCAGAGCTGGAGTCACCATCATCGGACGCGCCATCGATGGGCGGGAATTGAGATTTGCGTCGCGTCGAACGGCGAGCGGGAGTCTCGACCATACCGTCGAAGAGCTCCTTTTTCCTACATAGTAAAATGTATAATTAGTATCCACGTAGATTGTTGTCGCAGTCCTTGTTACACATCCAAGGGGAAACCACTACTAAGCACCAATCTCGTTATCGCATAGTTCGGATTGTTTCCGCTTCTCTTCCTATCGTACAACCACGATAAAATGATAAAACGATAAAATAAATACAACCAATGATATACATACCTAGGAGTTGCACGTAAAGAATATCTCGAAGACATGATTAAGTATAATTCGCGTAGGAATTGAAGGAATGGACAACGGGCAGGCCTGATGCTCGTCACTTGGGAATGGAAATCGACGACAAAAAAATCATGAAAGAAGAAATTGGATCATCGATCGTGAATTCCGATACTTTTTTTTTTGTTTTTTGGGTTAATATCCGCCCGTATATTCCGGTAGTCAGGGGCAGCCACGCTAGGGGCAATCTTGGGATTAAACCAATCTTGAACCTTAAACGTAAAAATCAAGGGATCCACCTAACTATGTACATACCACGCAAGGAAGGTGCCTACATAATTATTTATGTATTGTACCTAGGTATGTAACATATTCAATTTCAACACAATTCAAGCCTTTTTCAAAGTCACGGGTAACTATGCAATCTGCAGGTACAACATTAGCCAAGTACTAACTATAACTTACGCTAGTACTTGCATACTCGGTATACCAGGTACTAAGGTATGCATATATCGGTGTCGAACACGTCCAAGCTTCGAATTTACTGTATGTACCGCGTCTGGCGTCTTTCGTTCTTCGCTTTTGTTTCGTTTATAATTTCATAATTTCCAAACTTCCTGTATTAAATTACCTGCCATTACAAACCCACACGCATTCATCCACTTTATTTGATTCACAAAACTTCGTCAAACCCAATCAACTTGAACCCAGATGTCAAAATTCAAGATACACTTGTAATAAACCAATATCACTGTTAAAATTATCTTCCTATTCAATAGGTGATTGTGGCCTTGGTCGTCTTGGTCGCCTCCTTGACCCCGGTCCACCAAAAGGCGCCATTGGCATATATGGCCCAGGATCTTCCTCAGCTGAACCAGAATGGCTGACTGGTGAGCCTTCTAGCTCGGTTGCTAGAGAATGTTTTGACACCGTCAACGGATGCTCTTGTCCCGACCGCTCTTCTATGGGACTATGTGGATGAGATCCATCGTTATGCGCACTTTGATTGGGCAACCCGGAACCGGAATCTCCACGATTCAGTTTGACTGCACTTTGGGTGTGCAGCTGCCTTGTGTCCTTTTGAGATTCAGAATGAACAGTCAGAGTTTGGCTGGGCTGGCTGGGCTGGCTGGCTGACTTGTCAGACTGCTTGGTGTTCGCAGCCTCATCTCCTACTAATCGCCCGTAGTCTTGCCTTCTCCTACGATCCGGTTTGTGGAATCGTAATGTGGGTTCGTTAAACTCTGGGATATCAACAGGTATGGCATGCCGTGTAAGATGGTCTCTTCTATTACCACCCGGGGTCGCAGCCCCCGGGTTTAGTGATGACCGATCTGCCCGGAGTTCCCGTTCTACTGGCTCAGGAGTTTCCCGACGAGTAGATCTCTTGCTCCCGGAATGTACTGTTCCTTGAGTATATGATTGAATCGCTTTGTCGACAAACCGCTCTATGTGGTGAGTATCTTTACTGTAAGATCCTCTCGACTCCGTATATTCAGCGGGTTGCTTTCGCTCCTGAAGGTCGGCCAACTCATACCTGAGTTTTCTACACGTCGATACTAAGTTTTCAATTTGCCCTTCCAGGATATGGCTAACCGAATCAGCAGTGGAATATGAGCTTGTATGTTTCAACGTACTTACAGCCTTTCATCCTCAGTATTTTTCTCTTTCTTTGTCAGCAATTCTTCATACATGAAAAAGGTGCATAACAGCGTGACATTGGCTGTTGCACTTCGGATGCTCAGGCGTAACTCTGGCACACCCGGCTTCTTCCAAAACCATAGTAGTCGAGCCAAAAGCGTATTGAATGGCGTAGTGCTTGTACCATTGATATCGATAAAGAGGTCCACAAGACGAGTAAAGCTCCTCTTAACGGATGTGCATTGTCTTATTATTTTTCTGACCAACTTCGTCCTCTCCGCTTTGAATTTCCTCTTAGACTCGCTGGCAATTTCCTGTAGCAGGTCGTAGAAGTTATACAGTTGGCTGGTGAAAATTGAGGTTTCCTGTATAAAATCTTCAATCTCTTTGGGCGCTCTGCGTATGGTTCTTATGAAATCGTCTAGTTCCTTGGTCTGCTTCACCAAACTTCCAGCTATCTGCATAATAGCCGAAAGACCGCCGATTATCGCTAATGCTTCTGCCATGGCCACAGAATATATCACTGTCTAGTCAGATACGTAGATAGATACTATCTAGTGGGCTTCTTGCTGTCCCTCGTTGTCAGTTCTAGGTTACCTACCTACTTATGCAGAAAACACTACACTGATGAAGTCTTTTAGCCATTGTCAACCTTACATCCAAAGTTTTACATAGCCAAACGCGGAAAACCGAGAGCTTTCATCTGCTTGGTAACCTCGACAAACACGGTGTCGGAGTTCCTGTTATTATTTGACGAATGAGAGCTTCCCCGCATATGTTCCAGGCTAGACACAGCCATTAACGACTTACTTATGTGTGAGTGAGGCTCTCTCTGGTCTGCCATCTGTGGCGCATATGCACTCCGCCATTCCCGGCAGTGCAGATCGATACTACCATATTTCCAAAGAAGCTCACATTCATAGCCTTGTGGACATTTTCGGTGAACTTGAGGCATGTCGATGAAAGGCTACCTACCGACGTAGGTAGGTAGGCGTCAACCGAGCATCGAATTGATGCTCCTGTGCGCTTGCAAATAAATACTGCGAAGCAACATACTTTCAACAATGTGATATTGGAATCTTGGAACCTTCTAGGAACCAATTCACTAACACAACTCTTACAAATCGAATTGACAACTGATCAACAAATTACCCCTCAAAAAGAATGACTGAAAGGGCGTGTAATAAGATTCTGACCTTAGCCTTGTTGTCAGAGTCGGGACAACACAAGATTACCTACTCATTATGTGATAATAATGATGGTCAGACTAATCGACGCGGAATAGTGAAGCCAGAATCATTTTTATTATACATACCTACATATATATACGGTACTTGGTATTTAGCGCTTTGTAATGCAACCTTGGCCGCTCCACGGTCCGCATCGAGGATACCCGATGCCAAGACTCGCCGGACTACCAATTACAGACGTCGATTAAGACCCCATGTTACTAATACTTTGATGTTAAGAGATAAAACGAACTCCAGCTATCTCTCACTAACGCCGTTATCTTTACAAAATTCGTTGCGATATCTACCTAGGTAACCTAGAGGGAAACTTGCAGCGGGACTGCTCAGCTCGCCTTACCTGGTAACATATCCCACCTTAGGTAGTCATATACGATACTTAAACGGTGCGGGATTCGTGGCCACCTACATCACGGTCACCCGATTGGACACTATCTGGATTCTCACGTCAGGATATGTCTATCGACGGCCCATATACGTCACATACCTGCAAAGGTGGTTCTAGGAATTCACACAAAGGGCGCAAGATGCTTACCTACTTTGGTAACATTAAACGTTGCCGATAAGACTCCCCCAGGAGCGGCTGACCCGACTAGTCGGGCCTCCCGACTGAACCATGACCCGTAGAGCTAGGTAAGTTACACTGATAAGCAGTCGCGATATCAACGACAGGCTACCCGGGCGGTCAACTGCGTGGCTTATACAGCTCCTCAGAGCCCCCATGTCTACTCTGGAAATGGCTCTTACAGACGTCAAGACAGGTAAACGTTGCCCGAGCGGTCCGCTGATCGGTTGGTCGTTATCTCTTCACCTATACCAGCCACCTACCGACTCGGGCAAATAGCTTAGAAAATACCACCGTGATTCCAATACTATCAGTCGCTTCCAGTCCACCCGAGGCTAGTAACGTTTGCATCGAGGTTGATTATGCGTCCTATCACCTATCTACTAGGTACCCAACCTACTGGGTAGGGAGATGCTCAGTCATGAAGAGAGGTAATGGGGGGGCCTTGTCCTTGGTTCGATGGACATGCGATACCGCTTACCTACGTAACCTCCTCCGCTTCATGCCGGTACGACATGGGCAGCACCAACAAAGTCCGAGGTAATGTATAGGTATATATAAATGGCAAGAGGCTCGGATATGGGTTGTAGTTGGTTGTCCCATTCAAGACATACCAGTGTCTGATCTTCGGGTTTCAAAATGCTTTGGCTATCTCTCGTCAGTCTGGCAAGCCAGGCGGTGCTTGTCTCCGCCTCGCAACTACCCGTCAAGCTAGAGACACGTTCGACGCTCAATTCGCGTCTGGCCAACATTCACATCTCTTTCGACATACCCGTTGAGGGCGATGTGACATATACCTATGGCGGCTGTGACAACACGCGCCTCCATGAGGCTCACCATACCGTTGGCCAAGGTAGAAGCACCAAGGACTCACGACTCGTATGGATTCTACCAGATGAAGAAATGGCATTCGACGGTTGTCTCTCGGCCTGGGACACATGGGGAAAGCTGGTAGGCCGCAGCGAACCCCAACAGCTAAGCGGGCGGAAGCTGAAGAGGCGGGGTGCCAGTACTATCGAGATGTCGAGTTCCAACGGCATCGACTCTTGGGGCCCGTGGTTCGACGGGGTGGAGCTACTCAAGAACAAGGAGATCTGCGCCGTCGATGCTGTGGAGGCCAAATCAAAGCACGTGGCCATCGTGGGCGCCGGCATGTCGGGATTGATGACCTATCTAGTCCTGACCCAGGCCGGGCTAACGAACGTGAGCATCATCGAGGCTAGCCAGCGTCTTGGTGGCAGAGTTCACACGGAATACCTCTCCGGTGGACCGTTTGACTATTCCTATCAAGAGATGGGCCCCATGCGGTTCCCAGAGACGATAGAGTACTCGAATGAGACCTATAACATCACTGACCACCAGCTCGTAAGTTGCCCCCGACCCCACAAAAGAAAGGAAGAAGAAAAAGGGAATGTACTTGTCCTCTAACTATATGCTAATCAATAAATAAATAGGTGTTCCAGCTGGCAGGTGAGATGAACAAAATCAACAACCACAACAAGAACTTCAGTGTTGATTTCATCCCCTGGCACCAATCCAGCCCCAATGGCTTATACTACCACAATGGCATCAAGCTAGATACCGGGCTGCCACCAACGCAGGCTCAAATTAAGGCAAATGCTTCTCTAGCAGTTACAGAGACCCTGAACGCGTCGACGCAGGCTCTGTCCGACAAGATCAGTGCCATTACTTCCAATGAGACGTTTATGATCGAATTAGCTACCAACACGTTCAAAGCTCACAAGGATTTCTTGGGTAAGTAGCCGGCTGCCATACTATTTTATATTTTGGTTTATGGTGCTAACAACGTCGTAGTCAATGGTCTCGGTGGGCTTGGCGGTGATACTTGGTAAGACTATTTATTATATAGCCACCCATCCCTTTAAGTCATTGTTCATAGCCCCTTTCTTGAACACTCCATTCGATCTCTGACTTGTCCCCCCCCCCAATCCTATTTTCACATCTATATCATCGAAACATCGTACTAGTCCAGTTATTAATTTTCTGATTAGGTCCGAGTTCGCTTATATGGTGAATTACCTCAATGCGACCCTCAACGACACCGACGTCCTTGAAGGGGGTGCAAGTTCATTCTGGGATTCCGTAAGTATACCTATCAACCCACAGCATGAGGTCATTATCACTTGCTTATATACATTCATCTAGCTCTACGACGGCGTGTACTTTGGCGCCACAACCTGGAGGACAATCAACGGAGGTACACCCCTCCCCTTTCTCAAAACCAACGTATGTTTTATATGAATAGGTAACTAACAGTACTCCGCAGGCCTTAGCCGACTACCACAGTCCTTCCACCCGCTAGTAGACCACGTGACGACGATGAACCGCAAGGTCGAGCGTGTCCAATGGGCCGAAGACACTCAGAAAGTCACGCTGCAGTGGAGAAACAACTACACCGATACCGTCTTCAAGAACGCATCGTATGACTACGCCGTCTTCGCGCTTCCCTTCTCAATTGTTAAGAAGATGAGAATGCCATGTAAATCCCCTTAATCCACGTCGAAATATATCTACTTACCCACGTCCAGCTCTCCCCCCAACAATCTCCAACGCAATCCAGAACATGCCCTTCGAGTCTGCCGTAAGTAAATCTCTTGGACCAATTTCTTCCCCTAAACCAGCATCTACCTGGTCTGCCTCAACTCAACTCAACTCAACTAACCTATCCCATCTCCAGTGCAAGGTCGCCCTCGAATACAAAACCCGCTTCTGGGAGCACTTCTCCAACCCCATCTTCGGCGGCTGTTCCACCTCAACCGACATCCCCGGCGTCGGCTCAATCTGCTACCCCTCGTACTGCCTGAACTGCACTGGCCCCGCCTCTCTGCTCGCCTCGTACGCGTCGGGCGACTGGGGCGCGCGCTGGGTGTCGGTGCCCGAGGCCGAGCACGTGCAGTACATGGTGGACGCGATGGCGGAGATCCACGGCCCCATCGCGCACGAGCAGTTCACGGGGAAATACAACCGCCGCTGCTGGATGCTGGACGAGTACGAGGGCGGCAGCTGGGCGAGCCCGACGGTGGGGCAGCACCAGCTGTATCTGCCGGAGTACTTTAAGACGTATAACAATGTGCGTTTTTCATCCCCCTTTTCTATATTACCACTCCTCCCCCCCCCCTTTGGGTAGAAAAGGGGTTGGTGCGGTTATATGCCTACCTATTAAACAAGCTAACCCGACAATAACAGATGATCTTCGTCGGCGAGCAGACGTCCTACACACACGCGTGGATCGCTTCCGCGCTCGAGTCGGGGATCCGCGGCGGGGTCCAGTTGCTTCTTGGTGAGTCCACCATCCTACCTACCTACCTACCTACCTACCTCCCTTCTTGAACACATACCCACCCCATCCTATATCCATGATATACCTAGGGGCACACCCGCTAACGAAAACACCCACCAGAACTCGGTCTCGTCGACGAAGCCAAGGCAACAGTTGAGAAGTGGATGGCGCGCTGGATCGATGTTGTAAGTTTTTTGTTTTTTTTTCCCTCTCTTCTTTTCTCTTTCTCTTTCTCTTCCTTTTCTTATCAACGGCCCGGAAGCTAATGGCTAAATATTTTCCTTTTAGTAAAAAATGCCCTAGATACCTAGGTATCTTACCTAATAAAGGGAGGGGGGGTTGGCAATAAAGTAAATTGGTATGGGTGTGTAGTACCTAGATACATACATACACATCTGCCATGTGCCGTAACACAGAAGGTTCAAATCTAGGATCATGTACCTAGATACCCGATGTACCCAAGCACCTGTATATTCTCGAGCCGTGTCACAAGGCTCGTAAACGAAAAATATATATATATATATAGATAGATATCATTTCGAATGAATGTTAAGAGTTTCAAAGAGTTTTGAACGAGCTAGCATAGCTCTTTGTTCTTGATATAGCTTTTCTATATCTACTTTATATTCAACAACTACCTCTGCATCGATGCTTTAAAAAAATCAACAAAACGCTACTGGTGGTATAATATAGATAGGTATCCAAAAAGGAAAAAAAGGGGGGGGAAGCCAAGTCTCAACGTATAGTTCCAACCCCAAATTCCAATCATAAACCCAAGTCTCCCATCCTCACTCAACCTCACAAAACATAAAAACATCCTTACCTACCTACCTAAGCTCATACCTCGTGTCATACGTCGTCTCATCATAACAAAAAGAATCTACACCAAGACAACTTCACCGAACTCCGGCTCCCCGCTCAACGCCTCCCCCTGCATAAACCCATGGACATACGTGCCCCCCACAAGATGGAAGGCGCGCGAACCCGGCCTTTCCGCCGGCCTGAAGATCAACGGTACCTTCGAGCCCTGGACGATCCAGATGGAATCTCCGGCTTCGCAGGAGAGGGTGCCGCAGCCGAGGTGGCCGCGGGCCGTCCTGAAGAGGCGCAGGTACAGGGAGTGCGTGAACGAAGTCTCGTACTCGATCGCCCTCTTCTTCTCGTCCTCGGATGCGTTGTGGGTGCCGATGTTCATCCAGACGTCGAAGGAGTTCTGCCAGGGCTGCCGGATTGGCACCGAGCCGGTTGGGTCAGTGTCGATGAGGATGGTTCTCCAGAACGCGTCTTTGTGGTTTTGGCCTGGGTACTCCCTTTCGAGTTCGCCAACGATGTCCAGCCAGTCGGTACAGTCTCTGCTCTGGTTGACATTTTCTTTTGTTTCTCCGATTCGACTGATAGTGTCTAATTCGAACCCACGGATTGCGAGGACGTCATCTCTCCGAATTTCCTTAAAGCATGGTAGTGTGCCGGCGGCGTTGTACCGCTTATACCCAGTAATTCTGAGGCCCAAGTCCTTCCTCACGCTCCAGTCAGGAACCCAGGTAGGTAACGAGGGTATTTGTCTGAATTCGCCTCCTTCAGCATGAGCAAGGATGTGCAGATTATCCGAGCTCCTAATAACGTATTTGGCAATATCGGTATATAGTCGCGCAACAGTCTTTTCATAGTTGGGGTAGAGGTCGGGTTGATCTTGACAATTTGCCAGGCTGACTAGGGAATACACCTTGTCATGCTCTTTCGTCGCATCGTAAGTACGGCATCTGATCAAACTGTAAAGCAACACATCTGAAGTCCCAGCCAAAGTACTCTTCTTCACCGCTTCTAGCTTGGCGGGATTCTTGTACGAGAGCGAGCTATCATCCAGGTCATCGAAAAGGTGTTGTTGGAAGGTATTGGCAGATGTCCGCTTCGCCATAAAATCCGACACAGAAACTATAGCATTCCAATCGAATGAATATTTGCCGCATAAGATTACGGTGCTGCGAGCCAACACGAGTTCTTGAACAACCCATGCTCGTGTAAACCACGACCTGCCGAAAAGCAACGCGAGCGCCCTCCAGTGCTCAGGAGAATTCACAGATCCCAGCAGGTCATTGTAATGCTTATTTCCAAAAGATCGAATGTTGATAGTAGGCAACTCTTCTTTTCGCAACGTGTTCAACTTATTGATCAACTCCCAAGCCGGTTCTGTATATTTATCTGCAGTACCGAGCCACACTATCACACGCTCTGCTGAACGATAGATGTCTGCCATGATACTAACTTGTTGGCAACGCTCGGCATCATTGTCTTGATTTATGCATATCGCATCAATCCAAACGTCTCGGTAGTGGTAACCGTCCTGCTCGAGTTGCGTCAGGCAGCTGAGGAGATTCTCCGTCACCAACAAGCGCTTCTCGTTGCATATTATGGTGCGGTGCCTTTGGGCATTTATGCCATTCTTGATCTCGTCTCGAGTGGTAGGCCCCCACGTATAAGAAAGGGCATCGTGAGTTGGAGTCTGGGGACTATCTAACTCGACCGTGCGAATATGGCAAGATAGTAACCCGTTTGATTTGGATGGAAGGATTTGAAGAAGTCGAATATAATTAGGGGGAGTTGCCGCACTTGAATGGAAGACGAGCGGGACGGTGGAATAGGAAAACTGCTCCAGCTGCTGGCCAGGTCTAGCCACAGCTCTTGTATGGTCTAGTTGTCGATGTCGTCCAAGATCTGGAGTCGAGAGAGTATTCAAGCGCCACATTTTAACAAGGATATAATCATGTTGTTCTCGAGGCCATGCCCACTCGAGAAAATGACATTGTCACTTCTGAATGGATTCACTCGAAGCAAACAAGCTTTTATGTTCATGGAGGCCTCGAGAACGGTGTGACTCTAGACCTCCAACACGAACTAGTCTGATTGTTTGTGGCGCGGTGTGACTATGAAGCTGCAGGTCTAGTCTGCAAGGGCTTAGATTCGCCTATAGTTCAGTCCAACATCTTGCGTATTCGTCTATTTGCCATATCTTGTTGGACATTCGAATCAATAAATAACTGCCTACTACTAGTAGATATTAAGTACATACTAGGCTAGGTACTAGGTAGTGACATGAACAAATGAATGATATCTGCGGATAGGTTGCGGTACGAAAATAGAAGGGACTCGCCTACCTAGGTAATACATAAATTAGTCCTGCAGTTCCATGCTTGGGCGGAGTCTCCTTGTACCAACAACATTCATTCTCATAGCATTTTGGCTCATCGAGAAGAACGAAATATTGCAAACGACCACAGTCATGATGTACCACGCAGTTCCTGGATTCTTTGGCCACGATGAGGAGCCTACTGGGCCTCAATTTCGAGCGGTAAGTTTGCCGATGCTTTCCCTTCCAACATGTAAGCCGAATCTATTCTCATGAAGAACAAGACAACGCAACCAGGGCTAGGCCTTATCAATCGCACTTACGAAACCGACGCAACCTTTGACCCAGAAGGCGAGAAAACCCAATGGGAGCGGTTCATCCACTTCATTGAACATGAAAACCAATCAGGTCAAGGTAAATATACATACAAGATTGTCGTCGCCATCAGACATGGCCAAGGTCATCACAATGTGAAAGAAGCCGAAGTAGGGCGGGATTCGTGGAATGTAAGCAGATGCGTTCCTCTTCATTGTTGTAAGGGTTCTGACTTCTATGTTCACCTAGTCTCATTGGTCACTCCTTGAAGGTGATGGCAAAGTTAATTGGTTGGACTCCCACTTGACGGAGAAGGGGAAGCAACAAGCACAAACACTTAACTCATTATGGCGGGAATCAATCAAGGACTTGGGTATGCCAACTCCGCAGAGTCATTACACTAGTCCCCTTGCCCGCTGCCTTGAGACGACGAGACTTGTGTTTTCGGGCCTTGAGGTTGCGCCAGACCGGCCATTCCAGCCTGTCATCAAGAACAAACTACGAGAGCGATTCGGAGAGCATACCTGTGACCGACGCAGCACGAGAAGCTGGATTGTATCCAACTACCCTGAATTCAAGATCGAAGACGGCATCACGGAGAATGACGAGGAATGGAAGGCGGATAAGCGAGAGACGGAGAATGAAATCGCTAACCGGGTAAAAGAGCTTTTGGATGATGTCTTTCTGAATGACAATAAGACATTTATTTCATTCACAGCTCATTCAGGGCTGATCCGGGCCCTGTACAGCGTCACAAAGCACCCTGAGGTTTGGGTATCTGCTGGTACGATGGTGCCACTCTTGATAAAGGGTGAGGTGTAGTAACTGAATAGGATACATATAGTAGTATGCGTGCCTACAGTAGGTGGATTCAATGTGGGTAGGGGAGTAATACGTCAATGCGTACTACATAATAGAGATAGAAAAAGAAAATAGCAATAAAAAGTGAAAAAGTGAAAATGAAAATGAAAATGAAAAATGAGAAGGAAGCTAGAAAACTTATCGAGGGTAAGGTAGGCATCTATCTTGGTTGAGAGTGCCTTCCGTGGATTGGATTTCTTAGACCAAGACCAAAGTCAAGGCAAGGGGGGAGATGGAAAGAACGAAGTTATGGTTGGGTAAGGTGACAGAAGGTGAATCTATGGCTCTATGGCAAGTGCCAATACACTTCCAAGTCTTAGCACCTTCCCAGTTTCTTCACTTCTATGCCTCTTCTTGGATTTAATTCTTACATATGTTCTGCCTTCGTTTCTTTTTCCTTCCCTGTTTCATATTTTTCATCATCGAACTGTAGGAATCCAACAGCCCATCACTTCCCTATCCATTGTACATGCCGGCATACATGTCGACATCATAGGCGAACTAATATCCTTGCTTTCTAACATATTCACTCTCATTTTATATAAGGTTGTCATCATGTTCTCTCGTCTCCGTTCGGAACAAACTTTCACGCCCCTGAAGAGCGATCCACCCAGGCGTCTAGGAACCCTCAAACGTCGCCTACAGATAAACGAGGATGAGGACGAGGACGAGTTATGCCTGGTTTCCCCTAAGAAAAAGAAGCAGGCATATTATTCTGCTGCGCCTTTATTTAACAAATTTAAGAGATTCAAGACCGACGAAGTTGATCGCCATATACCTCGCACATACAACCGTCGGCAACGGATGAGCCCATCTCCTGATCCCGAGCCAGCTGTGATTACCGAGCTTCAAGGTAGGTGGTCCAACACCCATTTACTTCCATCACATACTTGGAGGTGTGAGTATTGTGTTACTCTAATTATATATACTTATGGGTGTGCCGAACTGTGTATGCAAACCAACTAACATGAATGGGCTAGAACGCTACGCGAACCTACGCGCAATTCTCCATAGCGCTGCCCTGGCCGGTCTCGAAGAAGCTGAAGCCAATGTCTTAACCCGCAGCGAGGCTGATATCCGAGCTAATCGACAGAAGGCGGCTACCCTTGATTCACAGGTTACCAAGCTTCTAGCACCCCTCCAGGACCTCACCGTCGACTACACAGCCACGGGCGAGGACGGCCAGGAGCGCACAGTAGCCATAGCGATTAGCAACGCCATCACAACCTTCAAGAAGAAGCTCGAAGCTGCCGTTGCCGAGCTCGGTGGGCTCTGGGCTTCCTAGGCGGAAACCCAGTCCGAAATTGACGCACTCGGCAATGAAATGCTATCGCTATCGCGAAAGGGGTTTTCGGACGGCGCGGTATCTAATACACTCTCGGAAGAGAATAGCGCAACTAGGGGAATATCCCCGTCGCACACCAACGCAGTTGCCGAATTTCGCGCCGATCTCGACATGGCAAGTAAAGACGTTGTCGAGGAGATGATGACGTACGAAGAGGTAAGTTCGGTGGGCCTAATCTCCCGCAAGTCATAGACAGGGGCGATATGCTGATTGAGCTCTAGAAATTTTTCAAGGAGATTGAGAAAGAGGCCGGGAACATTATGCAATCGTTCCTGAATCGCTGATGTCGTCGACTGTGGGGACGTATTGCCCACGACCGGAAATGCGGCTGAAAACGACGGCCGTCCCGAACAGCGGACTCGAATCGTCCTTGTCAATGTTCTTTTGAGCACACGCATGACACGTCGTGGTGTTGGGAATCGCATTGAGGGGACTAGACTTGCTTTTACTGACCTTTAGCTAGCTTGATATTTGTATTATGAGGGACGATCTATTACGAGGGTGCTTTGAGGTTGATGTAGGTAGGTAGGCAACTACTATATTTACCCCCCTCGGAAAATCAAAGCATCTCTCCTATTCACGTCAACAAAGTAGTGACATGGATACGTTCCGTATCGTCTCCTAGATAACCACCCATAGTAATTGTTTATTTTCGATTAAGAATATGCAGTGCATCGAGCTCCGCTAGATATCAGATCAGGGTAGGTATATGCATACGATAACGCTCTTCATGGTGCTTGTTAAATCGTCTGCGTCTGGGTTGGGCTTCTAAGGTGTGCGCCTACCTACATACTGTACCTCTCGGTATGCTACATAGTAGTAGGTAGCACGACACACACAACCCGTCTTCGTCCTACATTCGTCCGAGGGGCAAAAGAGAGGGGATTGGAAGGGGGAGAAACTAAGTTCGAGATATCTATTTGTCCCAGGAACCTGGTTGAAGCTGCAGGTGCTTACCTAGGTAAAATACTAACCTACAGTAGGTGCTTGCGGAACTCATTACCCCCACCTAGACGCGTGTATGATGATACCTGGGTGCACTACCTAGGTACATAGGATGGTAGGTTAGATTAGTTATTCCGTTTATTTGATGATCCATCAGGGCGAGGAAGACGAACAAGGGGTTATGTATATGCATTATATACTTTGTAAGCAGGTCGAGACTTGAGAACTGAGATAAGTAAATAGGTAGGTACTAAGGCAGGTAAGTAGGAATTTATTCATTCATTCGCTTTTAGATGCTGGGACGATGGAGTATCTACATAGAACCACTATGCCTCCCCCTCTTTTTTTTTCTACTCCTTCTCATGGTACGTATTACGCTAGATCTAGGGGATAGACAAACAACCGGCGATGAACAAGAATCCCCCCCCCCCCAAAAAAAAAGGAAGCAAGATTCGCTATGCAAAACCTATGCAATCCCCCCACCCCTTTTTCCTATGATCACTTTTTCTATCCCGAAGTCGCGGGAACCCTCAGATGATTGAAATATCGTCGTGGATCGAATGAGAATGGACCACTTGGGAGGTTGTGTAATGTAATGTTCGTGCTAGGCTAAAGAGAATCTCCCCACCCGCAACTCCGTCAGTAGTAGCCGGCTTTTTTCTTCCTAGAATTGCTATTTCTTTTTTTTTTGTCCAATAGAATAAGCCGTACTTTAGTAGCGGCTCAGGAACCCGAACGGAAAATACGATCTAGATGACGAAAATCTAGGGAAATTGGGCTGATCGTAACGGCAATCGACCCAAGATATCGGATAGTCACGAATAGGCGTCGGAAAATTTAGGCGATCTATTGCTCCTCTTGTACGACAACACCCCATGGGTGATCTACGTTTCCGTACATGATATCTTGGAGCCAGCCCTTTATTTTCAAGCTGTAAGGGCCGCCATCGCCTGCTTTGCCCATAGGGATCTGGATGTCTTGGCCCCGGTGGTGGATGAGTGATACGGGGCAGACAAAGAACTGTTCATGGATGTTAGTATGCAATATTCTTTCCAGGGATTTAATAAAAAGGGGAAACTTACCGCTGTACCAGCTGCAAACGATTCTAGCAGTCGTCCCTCCGCGTTAGCATCCATCACCTCTTGGATGGTGTACTTTCTCTCCACCACATCAATCTCGCCTTCTAAGCGCTCACGAGCAATTTGCAACAGACTGCGCCTCGTAACGCCGTTCAGAATTAGCCTATCGTCTATCGGGGCTGTGACGATTTCGGTCTTGCCCTCCTTCGTTTTCCACACCACGAAGAAATTACTCGCACCGGCTTCCGTGCAGTAGCCTTCGTTGCCGTAAAGCCATAGGATTTGGCCAAATCCTCTGGCGCGAGCTTCTTTCGTGGCCAGGAGAGATGGGCCATAGTTTGCGCCCACCTTCGCATACCCAAATCCGCCAACCCACGCACGCACCATGTCGTCTGGTGAAGTGTGTAGTTTCATGCCACCAGCTGGCGAGTGTAAGACGGGCATGAATGTGGCAATGATGTATAGAAGAGCCTCGGACGGTGCCTGCACGCCGAGTTGCGCCTGTGTTCCGATAACAGTCGGGCGTAGATAGAGGAAGCTACCAGGACGGTCACGAGGTAACCATTTAGGCCCATCCACAGCCATTAAGGCCAAAATCAACTTTTCTACCTCGCCAGAAGAAAAGCCCGGTAGACTAATGCGCGTTGCAGACATGAGAAGACGTTCGGCGTTACAATTGGGACGGAACAGGCGCAGTTTGCCGTCATAGCCACGATAAGCCTTTAGACCCTCGAAACATTCTGTTGCGTAGTGAAGTACAGAAGCGGTTGGCATCAGGGAGATGGGGCCGTAGGGTTTGAGTTCCGGCGTTTTCCAGCCAGATTTGGCTGACCATGCTGCCGTGATCATATGGTCCGTGCAGACCGTTACGCCGTCGATGGAGTCGACTCCTAGAGGAGGAACATCACCAGGCTTCTCTGTAAAGGTGTAAGTGAGCTTGGAAGCATCCAGTTCCTGGACGTTTGTTGTGGATGTCCCGTTGGATTGACCATTTTCGGCTAGTTTGTGGTCAATAGCAGAAGAAGTCAAGTCCAGGTCTTGCTCGCCGTCGTGGACTGTCGATGGAACTGCGGTGGGAGTCATGATGTATGAACCGAGTCTGTTCTATGAATGCAATGGACGGGTAGTATGATTATAGAAGATCGAATCCCGGAACAAGATAACTACCTAGGTAGGTAACTTATTGGGCAGTGTTGATGGAAAATAAAGGTTGACCTTTTTAGTAAGAACACTATTTAGGGTTCAGGTGGTTCAGGATAATAAGCCGGAAAGAGGTAAAATCGCGGTTTCTACTAAGTAAGTAGTAGGTAGGCAGGGTAACGTGGGACCAGGTAGAAGGAAAGTATAAATAATAGAAATATTATCGAAATAGCCTTTCGCCATGTTTCGCCGCCCAGGGGAGGCCGAATATGACTCAATGACCAATAGAGAACTACTATATACGTCGTACTCTTTTTTATTCCTTGACGGAGAAAAGATCTGTGACTGCTAGTGTCTGTGCCTACCTTAGATTGGTCTAGGTACCGTACCTATTGTGCAGGTACTAAGTAGGTAGCGTGTCAAGTCCGCATTGGAAGTGGAATCGTCAACAAGCTGCCATATACAGGGCGTGGCCCTGTTACGGAGCCTTTGGTCGTTCCCCACGTAAGTCTGGCAGTCTGGGCAGCCCAGTAAGACAAGGAAACTTATCGTAAACTTTTGCACCTTCTCTATCACTCCATTACTCCATTACTCCATTACGCCAGCCAACCCGATTTGGCCCATGAAGCTAAGGCGAGGAGATAAGGGTGGTGACCACTTAATACCCACAGATTAAAAGAGTAGGCAGATTCCACGAGCTTGGGATCGCTACTAATGGGCACTCCGTAAACTGACAGATCCATATATACTTAGATACCTAGGGCTATACCGCTGGAATGGTAATACTAGGTAGGACTAGATATGTACCAATCTAGATATAGAAGAAACATTGAAGTTCCAATGCTGGTACGATGGATAGTGTCAAGGTGAGGTTGTATAGATGATATTTCCATATGTATTACCGTGGCGTCAGGTGGACCAAAGTTCTGGGTAGCACTACGTCAGGTATAGCACTGTATAAGGTCGGTATGCGTTTAGTATGCGTTCGAGTTCGGTTGCACACGGAGGCTGAAAATCATGTGGGTGGTGGAGCACAACATAATGCCGGGTGATTTGACGTCGAGCAAACGGGCAGACGGGTAGTACAAAGACGTAGCTAAACTTGAATTTGGGGGCGGGTGACTTTCCGCTTCTCGGGCCGCATGTATAAATATACCTAGTACACAATACATACTCACCTACATTGCCCTAGGTTAGGTAGCTACATAGACATATGTTCGCTAAGTAGGTAGTAGGTTAGTAGTTTTAATATTAAGATGACGAAATGTTGAATGTTGAGGACCGAGTCAAAAGAATTTTACCTTAGAAAGACAAGAGACAAGTGATAGTTACATGTAAGGAAAGAAAAAGGAGTATCCGAGACCGCAAGAATGAACAATATTTTGTTACAGACATGATTTCTCCACAGAACTAATGGTGACTCTAGAATTTCGAGATCGGACTTGAATTATTTGCAAAAGAAAAAATCATTGCAAGGGGGATGGAAGGACGGACTGTGGAATTTTTAGGCCGCACCTCGGCTCATAAAAAAAAAGGGTTGCTCCCGGGCAACTTCCATCATTTTGAAGCCGTAAATTGCCGCCCATTGCCTTATCTGGCCGTTCCTGCCACCAAATAGTTAATAACTGCCGTCTTATGTAGTTATTTGTTCAAGGTTGGTAGGTACTAGGTATTTGATGTACATATGTAACTACCTATGTATGCCTAACATTGAAGTACATACAGCATCGAGTCTCAGTGAGTCAGTGCTGTACTGCTGTCAATACTAGGTATTACGGAGTAGCCACATACTTGTGCATCCTTCTCTTTTTCTTCTTCTTTTTTTTTTTTTTTTTTCACTTGTTTGCTCCCCATACATAAATGTAACTCCATCTCTGACATACAGATGTCAGCCTACGTACATACACATATGTACCTAGTAGTAGGTATGCTTCTTCATTGTCCAATCACCTCTTCTCCATGTAATAATCAAGCGACCCAAGCAACAAATCCCTATCTGAAGTTTCTGAGCCCGCATCGTGTGACTGCAGGGCTACTAGCTTAACTGGTTTACTAGGTATTCAGGCTTTCACCGCAGCTTCGGTCGGTTCGTAGTCTTTCCAGATCAATCCCTCCGGAACATCTTGCCACTGCTTTTCGCCATCAAGCAGTTTTGCTACCGCGTCCCATTCCTCTCGGACACGCTCCGCTCTCTGTGGGCTCCTAGGTGTGATCACCGCTTTGAACGGGTTGGGCTGAACAAACAAGCCCGACTCCACCAAGTCTTCCATGTCCGGGACGATTTCCTTCTCAGTCTTTTCGTCAATGGCCCTCTCGAAGTCGAAGGCCCAGAGTAATCGCGACATGGCCAAAAATAAAGACCTTTCCGCTATATGCATTCCTTGGCAGAGCCTACGCCCAGCACCGAAGAGGAAATGGTCACGCTTAGATGCGTCTGCATTAGTGGCCGCCTCTAGTGAGGTTTGAAGGTCATGGGCCCAACGTGTTGGATCGAATCGTCGGGGATTGGGATGACGTTTTGGGTCGTTGGAAATAGCCCTATGCCCAGGAAGAGTGAGAAGTCTGCAATATCCGATTATGTTCTCCTTTACTTACCAGACATTCCACATTACCGCGGCACCTTTCGGAATCTTATAACCCATGTATTCATCGTCACGAGTGACGGCATGCGGCACGCCGAGGATTCCAGTTGGCATCCATCTCATACTTTCTTTCATACAGCCTCGGATATAGGGGAGTTCCGGCAGGTCATTTAAATCTGGGAGTCGGTCTCCGCATACACGGTCGAGTTCGGCTTGCGCCGCTTTAACCACCTCCGGGAAAATAAGTAGTGCCTGAACGAAGCCGACCAATGTTGCGGCCGTCTACATACATATTAGTACCCTGTCTCCAGTTTCGCGGAACCCTAGAAATTCTAGGCGATACTTCTAGGCAGATACAAGGACTCGAGAAACTCGCCCGACATTTTTATACGTACTGTGTCTGATCCGGCCTCTAACAAGGTGCCGCTAACGTAACCAGCGAGGTCATCAGTAAAGCCTGCCTGGTCTTGCGCTCGGGCAAGGTCGGCGCAAAAGCAAGGCTTCACCATAAGGTTAGATTCCCTTATCTCTAAGTCTACACGGACAGAAGCCTTACCTACCTTTGATTTCCCATCTCGGAGTTTCTGTTTCGTTTCTTGATAGAGTCCCACAAATAAAGGTGCTTCCTTTTTATGCAGCTCTGTGGCATATCGTTTTCCAGGAACAAGAAAATCCGGAAGGCTTCTTAGCACGGGAAAAGTATCGAGTAGAGCTGCGGATTGTGACCCGGCGACTGTCGAAAATTTCTCGAATCCCTATATTTCGGTGATCAGCAAAGTATCAAGACATAATCTCAATGATTGGCCGCACATGATAGAGCTGTGTAAGCTTCGGATCGTCATAACGAGTGGTGCGAAACCCAAAAAGCATTTGCGTGGTTAGCGAAGTTGTATATCTTCGCATATGTTCGATAAAGTGGGTAGGATCCTCGAGGAATGAGAGAAGCATCGCCTTATTTTCGAGATCCTGATACGGAACATAGGTTCGGGCTGCCTTGATGTTAAGACTATTGTGTACAAGCCCGCGAATCATACGCCACGTCTGGTTATATTCCTGTTGTTCATATCAGAGTCAGCGTCCTCAAACAACAGCCAAACAAAGCATGTGATATAACAACGTACCATTAACAACATTCGAAGATTTCCGCTAACGACATTGGCAAGATAGTTATCTGGCCTTGAGGAGTATATACCACTTCTCTTATCCAGTAGATCTTTAATCGCCTTATCCGATGAAAGAACAATCATGACCTGGGTTCCCAACATCAGTGAGTATACTGGACCATACTCTTCGGCCCATTTCTGAAATTGAAGGTGTCCTTTCTCTTTTGGCATCAAATGAATGTTTCCTATCAGGGGTAACGTGGGAGGACCAGGGGGGTATCCTTTGGGGCGTTGTCCAACCCTACTGAGCCGGTAAAGAAGAGCGAACACCGCCGCTATCACGACGATAGTACTCGGTGATACTGCCATTATGTTAAGACCCCGCTTCCCAAGAGCGGTCAAATTCACAATGAATGATGATATGAGCCCGTCGAAAACATCTTCCCTTGACGGCTTCTCACGTTATATATTGCCCACGATAACCTCTCGAGTATGGGGGCGGGGTTGTTAGCTTGGATAATAATAGTTAGTAAGGTATGCATCATCACCTTACTCTGCGTCCCCCGACCTATCAACCGCCCCATAATGATCTGGGGAAAAGCTGGGGTAGCACAGATCCAATTATGACCACCACAGCGGGTAGTACACCACCCGCTGCGTGCGAGCCGAAAACTCATCACCCATCCACAATCACGGAAAAGAAGGTCCAACCACAAGACGCTTGATATAACCCCGAGTTATTTGCGGTCCTAACGAACTAACGCCCCACGAAATTTCTTGTTTGGTTCTTATACTGGATATCACCTCGGCAGGTTTTGCGGGGGAGGCACAGATCCGTATGAGCAAAGGCGGAAGCCTATCGGTAAATGCATATGCCAAGACACGATGGATGTGTGTTGTTCGTCGTTGGCTGCTACAGTAACAGGATCGTGCTCCTGGGTTGGGACGACACACGTAAGAATACCCCGACTTGAAGACGTCATTGCAGAAATGTGCATGCCAAGTCTACATCAATAGGTGGGCAGATAGGTAGGTTGGGAAGTAGGTAGACTGATATCTAGTTTTTACGTACGTGAATTCTAGGAATAACTTCGGAAATGATATGTTTGTGGGATGATGGGTGATGTGAAGACCGAAACTTGCAGGCCGGTGGCGTGGACTATCGACTAGGACGTGAGTGGGTATATATCTAACCTAGCCCAGTCGACCCATTGTACATATCCGATGATTACTTGCGACTCACCGACCACGCCAGGTAGGTAGGTATGTTGGAGATAGAAGTCGATAGTTAGGTAATAGGTCATAAGACTTACCATGGCTGTGATTGGATTGATTGTGCTAGGTATCTAGGTCGGCAAATGGCGTCTCAGCCAGAGCCGCAGACGCAGATGTAGATTCAGATGCAGAAACAATAGGTAAGGGAAGTTTCTGTGATAACAGTAGAGATTAGTCGATAGGTAATGTAGAGAGGTATTCAGGCAAAACTCTACATAATCTGGGTTGGGGGATAATCTCAAAAACCCCCACATCTCGCAAAGGGTACGTGTCTACTACTTTCTAGGCCAGACGTCTGATTAGTTGACTAGGTGCCTAGTAGGTAGGTAGGTAGGTATTTCGTAGTAAGTATGTAGGTAGGTAGACAGATCGAAGCTGGTTTGTTTATATTTTGCTTGGTACTTTCTGTCTCTACCTAAATAACCAAAAACGAACTGGGAATTTCGAGCTTGATATTTACGTACCTGGGCAGTTAGATAGTTATCTAGTAGGCAGATACTGAGGTAGAGTAACGTGACATCTCCTACACCACATCACATCACATCACACAATCCCCCCCCTCCCCCACCTCAAAAGAAAAAAAGAAAAAAAAAACATGCCAACCCGCTACACAACCCGCACCCCCGACGTCTCCGCGGCGCCCCTATCCTCGCCCCTGACCTTCCCCTTCGCGACGGCAGCAGCAGCAGCGCCCAACCGGCTGATGAAGGTGGCCATGACAGAGCGCATGGCGACGTGGGTCGAGGGCGACCTGGGCGCGAGCGGGATCCCGACGCAGGCGCTGTGCGACCTGTACGGGCACTGGGCCGACGGCGGCTGGGGCCTCGTGGTGACGGGAAACATCATCGTGGACCCGACGCACCTCGAGGCGCTCGGGAACATGATCATCCCGCCGCACGAGGACGAGGAGGACAACAAGCGCCGCTTCGAGGGGTACCGCCGGCTGGCGGCGGCAGGCAAGCGCGGCGGCGGCATGTTCCTGGGGCAGCTGAACCACCCCGGGCGGCAGACGGAGGCGGCGCTGCAGCCGCACCCGGTGTCGGCGTCGGACGTGCAGCTGACGAAGGGGTACGGCGCGCTCTCGGCGTTCGGGCGACCGCACGCGGCGAGCGCGGCCGAGATCGCGGCCGTCAAGGCGGCGTTCGTGCACGCGGCGCAGTACCTGGAGAGGGCCGGCTTCGACGGCGCGCAGCTGCACGCCGCGCACGGGTACCTGCTCGCGCAGTTCCTGTCGCCGACGACGAACTCCCAGCGCGCCGACGCCTACGGCGGCCCCCCGCTGCGGAACCGCGCGCGGCTGGTCACCGAGATCGCGGACGAGATCCGCGCCGCCACGGGCCCCGCCTTCGTGCTCGCCGTCAAGATCAACAGCGTCGAGTTCCAGGAGGCCGGGTTCGAGGCCGCGGAGGCCGCGCAGCTGGTGCGGCTGCTCGAGGCGCACGGCCGCTTCGACGTCGTGGAGCTCAGCGGCGGCACGTACGAGGCGCCGGGGTGGCACCACCGGAAGGAGAGCACGCGACGGCGCGAGGCGTTTTTCATCGAGTTTGCGGAGCTGGTCGTCCCGCACGTGCGGCGCATGCGGACGTTCATCACGGGGGGCGTTCGGACGGTGGGGGGGATGGTGGATGCGCTGAGGAGCAGCGGGCTGGACGGGGTTGGGCTGGGGCGGCCGAGTGCGACGGAGCCGAGGCTGCCGCGGGATATCTTGGTGGGCGGGGTCAAGGGCTGCATCAAGCCGCTGGTAGGCGACACGATGATTCTGGGGGACGAGGATGCTTGGGGCTATAGCGCTGCGCTGGCTGGGGCGCACATGCTGCAGCTGAGTCTCAACCAGGAGCCCAACGACCCGTCGGATCAGGCCGTTGTCGATGACTTCCTCAAGGGTTTTGCGAAGTGGGTTGCAGCTTATCGTACGAGATCCAAGACCGATATTCTTGACCATGTTAGGTTCGAGTCAGTGACACCGAGGCCGTATGGGGCAGGATAAGTAACGCGGGTTTTAAGTCACAGAATATAACATGGCCCCCAGTTCGTATTCTCTCAAGATACCGTAATATCCATAATATACCCCTGATAATTTGGCACGACTTTTAAGTAAACCTGGCACATACTGTGGTGTCGATGCCAGCGATCAATTTGGCTAGTAAAAACCTTGGCTTGCTTGTGTGTGCGGTCTCTTATCACATCCAATGGCAGCCATCACTTGTCACCAATCTGTTTTTGGGTTGGTTTTTTTTCATTGAACATGCTCGCGCGCATACTGAAGTACATGTGATGGACTGCCTTGCTGATTTCTTCAAAGCGTACCATTTCACCATGTGGCATAGGCTATTGTCCCTAGGCCATTTTGCAGAGAAGACCACTCCGCCGAACCCCCCATGCCCATCCTATTTTGGTATTTATAGAGTAGTGCAAGGACTTGACTCTCTGAGCCCAAGTGTTTTCGCACCCTAAACACCATAATGATACCTTTAGATAGGGAAATATATATGTGTAGATTGTAGAAGTAGGTACCGCTGACCCTGTGGTGAGCAAAGCCTGTTCTGCTTTCGCAAGGTATGCCTGGAGCGGAAAAGCCGTAAACAGGCATTCAATTTCCACCTATAAGACCATACTTTCTTTCGATCAAGGCATAATCACTATGAGCAGAACTAGAGCCTGATGACATAGTAGAAACCGGGGCTCTCCTTAACCCTGATTGCTCCTGTTGTTAGAGTGGTATATTGAAACGATGATGAATAGTGCCAAACATAGGTAAACATTCCCATCATAACTGTAGGTTGGTTGTTGGAGCTCGACTAGGTCCGCCCCTTAGATGGGCAGCCGAATTCTTGAATAGACTTTGCCAAATGTAAGCCTCACTAAGCAGCAGTTCGATATCTTTCTCGGTCCAGTCGCGCGTGGGCAATGCCTGTAAGAACATCATGATCTCCTGGAAATCCATCTTGACCAGCTTAGACGACCATTTGACTAGGAAGGCCGCACACACGTATAAATGGAATTCAGAGAAGCCCTGCTCCTCAGCCTGGATATATGGTTAGTACAGGAGACTGAGCAAGGAATGAAGGGCGTACGTACCAGATAAGTATCCCACATTCGAATCGTATTCCGGACACTGATCTCTCTCATGAGAAGACAATTCATCCAGCGAAAACTGAACTGAATAAATTCAACATGTTCACTCTCGAGATGCTTGGCAAGCCCTTCGTCAATCCTAGCAGTTAGATCGCGAAGCGCAGCAACTTGTCGTTGAATGCCAGGCTGAGCGACGATATAATGATCTTGAATCCCGTCTAGCAGTTTTGTCAAACACCAAAACGAGTCGGCTTCTACTGCGTCAAGTACCGCTTTAGGCAACTGGCCCGGATCCATGCCGCTATCAATATTACAGTCTGTGATGTAAGTACCCAGAAAGACCTGCCAAAAGGGTGTTACCAAGTCATTGATGCCTTGCACGTACCCGCTTGCCGGGTGTCGAATTGCCCAAAGGTATAAGATCCGTTCCAGTGACCGCTGTGTCGCTTCGTAGCTGTATAGCTCGATATGGGGATTGGTTCTAGGGACATCGATACTAATCTGATGCCATATTGCTTCATCGAGTCCTCTTGACCGGCCACTGGAGGATGGGTTAGTGCTTCCTCGCTCAAACGCTTGACGCACCCCATCAAGATATTCCTTGCGCTTCCTTTCAAGCGTAGCGACACGCCTTTCGCTACTAGTTGGCAAATAACTCAACAAGAGTTGCCATGTCATAGCACGAACTTCGCTAGGGACGCCACCCCACGCCAAAGCCCTGAGATCTGTTAATGGTATTGTGCTGGCTTGAAGGATCTTTTTGAATTTGTTAATCTTTGTTATGCGAGAGTTGATGGCGTCGATCTCCTTGGGAGTCGCGTTAGCTGGAGTCGCGGGATGATCGATAAGATGAAGAGCATTAGCCGGGTCTATATAGTGTAAGCTATCAATACAACCACAAAGTTCATATGATGCTTACCCTTGAGGATGTCTTTATATTGTGGTCGCAGTATTTTCCCCTCGCTTTTTTTCGGCATTGGGTACGTTGGTGCTGGTCGTTCGATTGCTATGTCGGCACTGTTCGAATACCGCCTCCGTGGGAAACCGAGCGCGGATTCGGATGGTGTTCGTTGAGCGTGAGAAGAGGCACTACTCCGAGCGGCAGCCGATTTTCGGGATCGTCGTTTCATATTCGATAAGCTCGGAAGGCCGAATTCGTCTCCATCGTCGTCTTCATACCCAAACATGTCTTCTCCATCTGGCAGTTCGGCATCGTCAACATCCCAGTCTCGGTTCGTGTTTGACAAGAAGTTGAAATATGTTTTCAGCGGAGGCGACGACAAACCAGACGAGGCTTTTGGTGCCGGCGAGCTAACGTCACTGGTTCGGATCCTCTGTGGAGAGGACGAGGAAGGAGGGGTCCTGGGGCGGGAAGAGGAACCTGAGAGATTCCTGACGTAGAAAACCAGGTTAGCGATGTACAAGTATACGGAAAAGAAAGAGCCTTTTCAATAAACGCACATAGTATCAAACTTGAGAATATCGGCATGAGAATAGGAAGCCCCCACGACCATATTAGGATCTCGACCAGTTCTCTTCGGAGCGCCTTCTTTTTGAGCCCGCCAGAACGGCGAAGCTGACCTAGTTGGAATTTAGTTATTGTAGCTCTGGAGCCATCTGACTTGGTTGATAGAGAGCGGGCATGCGACCTACTCAGACCGTTCTATTAATACGAGCGACATAGGTTAGCGAGCTAGTTTCCTTCGTGTCAAGATGAGCGCCGTATGAGCGCATTGAGTCGCAAATCAAAGGGCGAGGTCAAGCACGAATACGTACCAACTTGGATCATTTCCTACGTCATCGTCAGTTATCAAGCAATAATTCCTCAAGTGTCAGGTTTCCAAGTACTAACCTGTTGGGTAGGCGGCTTCTTGCCGCTACCGGAGGATGAAAACATGGCAGACATCAGGTTTGTTTGTTCGTAGTCAATCACGGCCACATCGTTGTTATAAAGTGAAATATCGCCCAGGAAGGGCGGACTTCAAGAGAACTATGTAAATTAGGCAAGATAGCATGCACCGAAAAGCAAAGCAAGAAAGGACTTCAATGTTTGAATATTGCACTAGGTTAGTAGTATTGACTCTTGAGTATTGAAGGATGGAGGAGTTGTACTGTAGGTACACGTGCAGTATAATATTGCAGTACTATTGAGTGCTACTGCTAGGTATTGCATTGTACCTCGAATGACATCTGAAGTTGAGCTAATGCAGTGCCACGGTACCCCTCGGTAACTGCCATAACAAGCTCAAGCTACCTACAGTTAAGTTTTGGAAGGTACTAACCTAACTATGTATTGTACAGTAGGCTAGATTGCTTTATTAATGATGGCAGCCACACTCTCAAGCCTCCATAACATACACATCTCAAGGCTTGATGTATTACATCAATGATAGCACATACCTATGTAGTACCTAGTACCTAGTACCTAGTACTATGTAGTACATATGTACTAGGTAGTATTCATGCCATGAAGATGTAGGTATGCATCAGTAATTAATATGAATTCTGTGGGAACATTATAGCAAGCACCTTACGTGGATATTAAACAGTGTGGATAACAATTATATCATTTTCTTTATCTGCACAAAAAACTTCCACTTCAAATTATTCTTTTTGAAGTGCTATTTAACTGAATGGATCTTGTCAAAGACACACAGTACCTACCTACACAATTAAATAATAGTAAGTTAGGTACATACTACTAGTAGTACTTAGGGTAGTTTGTACCTGTGCATACTGTATGCACCGTCAGTTACAATACTATTACCAAGAGGCCTGTGGCTTTACTTAGCATAGTTGTAGCCCCATAAAAGATGCAGCTGAAACTGACGATGATTGGAAGAACATTGAAATAAATACATCAAAAAGGTAACTAGCTCTTTAAATTTACTAAGAATCTAGGTTAATAGTTACATACCCTAGGTAATACAGTCATATGTACTATGTAGACTAGAAACTTTGAGTTAAATGGAGTTGGTCCGTGCACATATTACCCAGTACCCGCCGAAGACCCTCCCTTGGATTGAAGTTTTTAGTTTGTCTGTCGCTGATCTCGCGTTTTTTATTGGCTCCAGATTTCTTACAGTGTCGTGTCGGCGTGCATCCCATTCATCTTTTTAGAAGGCTGCAATTCTTTCCTGTCGACATCTTAAATATAAAGTCTACACACACACAAGCACAACACACATGCAACACACAACATATTCACCCATATTTTCATTCATTCTTCTGTCTTCTTTACCGTCTAACATTTTGCATGTCTGTGTGCATGGCCTGATAGCTTCCTTCCTTGTAATTTTTATTATATGATCAACTGAATTGAAGTAACTGGTCAATCATCCATCCTATCTACTATTTATTCATCAATCCTTTTTTTTTTCTTAGATTCCGGTTCCTCTTCATATCTTTTCTAAAAGTCGAATCCAAGTCAACAGTCCATTCCATACCTTTCGAGTCTTTCTTATACTGTCGCTGTCGCGTCGAGTATCGAAAGGCATCCTTCGCCATGGCTGAACAAGAAAACTTTGAGGATGATCTTTTCGCTGATCTGTGAGTACATGTCGCAATATAATGCTGGATGAAGATGCCTTTGGCAGCCTCTTAACCCATTTCATTAATATATGTAACTGACTCTCTTTAGTTATGACGACAATGAGGCTGCTGCCGCATCCGCACAATCAGCGCCTACAGCTCAAGCAACTCAAGCTCCCGCGCCTCCACCGATGAACCCCCAGCCAACCGTTGAAGTACCCAGCAGACCCGAATACGACCAAGCCCCTATCGATGTAGCTCACACAATTGAAGAGAATGGATACGGTGATGATTATCAAGATGACAATTATGATGATGACGATGATGTCGATTTTAACCTAGGAAATGGCCCAGCCAATTCTGTTGGAGGTAATCAGTCTCAACATGATGAATCTACTCCTGCCTACCACTCGACTAGAGGACCTAGTGTCAAAGAAGACGGGTAAGTCATTTTATTTTCAATCCATTGCTTTCTATATACCTAGGCATTTCTACTAGTCGGCGAGCCCTAGAAGAGCCCCTCTGCGCCTCGTTCGACTTCGAAAGCCGGTCCACAGTAAGATCAGCCTTCTTAAACGCTTGAAACGTATGATTTCGGGGTGTCCCAGATTCCCGGGTAGGCTTGGTCAGTCGAAAGGGGGTGTGCCTTAGTACCCTGGGGCTTTTGCCAGGAGATCTTTGGTGGGCAAGAGAAGAAAGTTATTCTGGCTTGCTAGCTGAGCTGTCTTCGAAGGAACGGTCTGGTGATGGACTTGCCAAGTCGGTCAACATTCAGTTGCATGAGTAAAGAAATAGTACGACGGCCATCCTAAGCTTAATGAAAAGAAAAGGTGCAGGCATCGCGGGAGAAAGAGCAGATATAAAAACGCTGGAGGAGTCATTCTTCTACCTTGAAAAGGAAAGCCAACGATAAAAAGTTCGACCATAGTCAGTACAAAACAGAATACTGCCTTCTATAGCCATTCGTCAGAGATAGGCTCATAAAGCTCGCAAAGGGACTATTACCCTGAAGGCTGTAACAAGACATTTGGCAGCGAATAGCGCTCGAGGTCATGTCCTAGCTTCACGATAGCAAAGAGACAGCAAATCGACAATTCAGACATCACCCTGCCTTGTCCTTTTCTATTGAGCAGTGCTACCTGGGGCTTGACTCCTCAGAACACGACACTGGTCCATGCGCCTGCCCTCGCCTCATCTTAATTACCAAAATATCATCAAGTACCCAGCACCACCCAGCACCAATTACTATGGACATTTTTAGCAGCCAAGAGGTGGATTATCTATCTTCCTATGCCCCCCCGATAGTGAAGGGTCTGAATCCACCGGAAAGTGTCTAGACAAAGATCCACCTCCTCATACAGATTTCTTGACCGGACGGCTAAGCGCATAGAGGATGAAGGTCGAAGGTTAGACCGGCTATCGGGGCTTGTTGCGAACCACATGAACGTTACATGTTTGCTTGGCCACAATCATGATGTTTCAAGCTACATGAAATTACTAACTTCCGATTTTCCATCCCGTAGTTCATTGTGATGGAATCAAGGCTAATAATCTGCGTATAGGAAAATGTTTATTGGTGGACTAAACTGGGAGACAACTGACCGTAAGCACCTAGCATGGACAGTTCCGTCTAGTTTAAAAATACTAACAATTAGTAATAGAGTCGCTTCGTGATTACTTCTCGTCGTTTGGCGAGGTAACGGAATGTACGGTGATGAGAGATGGTGCCACAGGCAGATCACGTGGATTTGGATTTCTCACTTTCAAGGACCCCAAGACGGTGAACATTGTTATGGTCAAAGAACACTACTTGGACGGAAAGATTGTGAGTTTTTCTTGATGCTTTCGTTTAATAGTCACATCAAAGGTCATGTAGATTACTAATTCCTAATCTAGATCGACCCAAAAAGGGCTATTCCCCGTGATGAGCAGGAAAAGACCAGCAAGATATTCGTTGGAGGTGTCAGCCAGGAAACGACCGAACCTGAATTCAAGGATTACTTCGCCCAGTTCGGCCGGGTCGTCGACGCGACTCTTATGATGGACAAAGACACAGGCCGACCAAGGGGTTTTGGGTTTGTCACCTTTGAAAGTGAAGCCGGCGTTGATGCTTGCCTTAGCACCCACTTAGAAATTCACGGAAAACCAATTGAGGTTAAGAAAGCTCAGCCGCGTGGTAATATGCGGGAAGAGGAGGAAGCTACGCGACGAGGCAAGTTCAGAAAAGGCGGCATGGATGACCAGGGACCCAGCCAGCCTCAGATGGCTCCCCAGATGGGCCAGGGAGGCATGACCCCTCAAGTTATGGCCCAGTACATGCAAAGAATGCAGCAGTACATGAGCATGATGCAACAGCAGATGGTCATGAACCGAGGCATGGGAATGAGCCCTGGCATGATGCAGATGATGCAAATGCAGCAGCTGCAGCAGTTGCAACAGCAAATGGCCCAAGGCGGTACTCCGAGTTCCCCAAACAACCCAATGGCAGCGATGGCCAACATGAACCCAGCTCTTGTGCAGCAGATGCAGCAGCAAATGCAGAATCAAATGATGAGCAACGGTGGTGCTGGCCAGGGCCAGGGGCAAAGCGATGCAAGCCAACAGGGCTTCGGCGACTTTAACCAGCAGCCCATGTTCAACAACCAGCGCGGTGGTGGAGGTCGACGTGGCGGCCGAGGTGGGTATAATCAGGCCTACGGCGGCAACGTAGGTGGAGCAGACCCAACTTCTTGGGAGGGCATGTACGACGATGTGCCACAGCCCAACTTCAATCAAGGAGGCCGTGGAGGATATCGAGGCCGAGGTGGTGGGCATCAACAAAGCCCAGGCCCCGTCGACCCAAATCATGCGCCTCCAGCTAACGCGCCCACGGGCCCCAAGAACGCGGGCAAGCCAGGTGCCAACTATCGCGGAGGAGGTCGAGGAGGCAGCCGAGGGTTCCATCCTTATGGCCGTTAGAAGCGCTAGAAGGGGTCAGATGCCCCAACGCTCTTTACTCCTGGGACAGTGACGGCTACTGGGAACGTGAAGAGAGAATCAAGAATCGACAGGACAAGCTTTCACGAGCTCATGAGTGGATGATATGTAACCTCATGAGGAAAATATACTTCCAAAATGGAAAAAAACAACCATAATAACCGCCGTTACGAAACGACGGTCTTCTTTTCACGTCGCCTGCAAACATTTACCATTTTGCAAATGGCATTACTTGCGCCGGCCATTTCGCTTGTACTCAATAAACCAAAAACCCACCTACTCATTCGCACACGGAACTACTGCTATCCTACAATTAACACTTCAAGGCAGACATCGGCAGAGGGAGAATTTGCAGTAGTTGGCTTTCCCTCATATTTACAGAGGCTGAGAGGATGAGGGCCTCTTGAGGTGTCGAGGATCGACACCGTATTTCGGTGGACACGGCACGGGATCATTTGGCTTCGCGAGTTCTCTTTAGCCCATCGTACACGGACGAGATGGACGAGATTAATTGTATGTAGATGGACTCGTAAGGCTCTTGTTCATAGGAAAATGCGATACCTGATCTGCCCCCATTAGGTAGTACTATGTATTGCACAAATCAACTCTTTGTATGATATTGATGCCAAACTACCTACCCATGTGAGAGTGATATCTCCTTGTGAGAAATGTACGCTTGCCAGCTGTCAAGTAGATGTTTGTTATTTAGTATTATAGGTAGGCAGGCAGGTAAGTATGTAGCTAGTGGTCATGTATTGTATTGGAATCTAGCATAGGCATCCACAAACGAGTCCACATGCGAAGCGACATTAGGGTCGGCAAATTCATCATAGGTAGTTACATACTTCGTATATAGCAGTAATAATCCATCATACTAGGTTACAGTAGGTTGTTAGTAGGCTACCTATGTAGGTAATAGGTTCCAAGGTCGAATCATTCTGTAATATGTACCTACAGTATTGCAGTATTCGTTAATATATTATTATATCCTCATCTCCACCGAGCGTCCCCCATTCCGTAAGCCCTAGTTACTTACAAAGGCAGCCTTTGATGCCGATCATGGGATATCGCGTTAAGCAGGGGTGGGCGGGGGGGGGGGAGGAATGTTCGCGCTTACAGGTTAATACCGACAGCGCGTCACTATGTACTTTAACCAGTGGATCTGATCTGGTTTCCCCCCCCCCCCTTTTTTTTCCTTCAGCTTTTTTGCTCTCTTTTGGCTGGGTTTTTTATTGATGCGGTCTCCCTGTGTGTGTGTGTGTGTGTGTGTGTAATTGACCCACTGGATATTGGATTGGGTTGGATTGGGTCGTAGGTGGGCAGGCTGGTAGGCTGGTAGGTGGTAGGAACTTAATAGGGTATTAACTAGATGCAAAAACCCATGACGTTGAGGATGGGAAAAGTGCCTAAAAGTCAGCAAGTGCCGAAGAGGTCGGTAGAGGCATTCCTATCATACGTAACTGCGGTATATCCATCCCTACTGTACCTACTTATATATGCCCAGGTGTGTGTGTTAGTTATTAGTTATGTGATGGTCTTTTTTAGTGTAGAAAGAAAGGAGTGGGAATGCATCCTGCCGAACCCCGGTTAAGCGCGAGAGAATCAGCGAGAGAAAGAGAGAGAGAGTAAGAGGCCAACTCTGGCAGCGCCGCGAATTGTCGGAGTCTCGAATGATCGTCAGCAGGGGTTTTTTTTTCACGTAGTATGATTCTGGCATAGGTATGTAAGTATGTAAGTATGTAATTAATATAAGAGTAACGGTAGTTATTGCCAAAGGCACGAACGGGGCCCGAATCTCGCGACCCCCCCCCCGCTCCGCTGTCTCCTTCCCCCCTTTTTTTCGTTTTGTACCTACCTAGGTAGGGATCGGGGATTGGTTGTATCCATTTGATAGATCGTTTATAATCAGTGTACATCCCGACCTGGTGCTTATACATATACATGCCTACTTACTTACTTACTTACTTACTTACAGACCTGCATTGGAAATCGAACGCATCATATTATTGTTGGTAGATGAAAAGCGAGTTACATATTACTATCTTACCTACCTACCTACCTACCTACCCCATACATACACAGTACTCTGCATACTCTCTGAATAGCCACACATCTACCTACCTAGGAACCTACCCTAGCATCTACACTCCCACAAAATGGCAGCACAAGAACAAATGTCAGCACCGCCCACGCGATTCGACCTCTTCAACGACCTCCCCTACGACCTGCGGCGCGCGATCTGGGACACCTATCTCGACTCGCTGCCCGCACGGCTCTTCCACGTCAAGGCCATCCACCCGGAGGGCGACAGGTTCTCGTACTGGCACAGGCCGGCCGCGCCGGCGGGCGTGCAGGTGTGCCGCGAGGCGCGCGAGGCCGCGGCGTCGTACTGCGCCGCGCACGGGTACCGGGAGCTGCGGGGCGCCGCGGCGCTGTCGTCGACGGCCGCCTGGTTCCGCCCCGAGATCGATATATTGTACTTCGACGCCGAGCACACGTTTGATGGGGCGTTTTCTGCGGGGGGTGCGTTGGCGCGTGGTGGTGGTGGTGGTGGTGGTAGTGGTGATGCTCAGCGTCATGATCGATACCCAGGAGATGAATACGATGGTGAAGATAAGAAAGATGAGGATGAGATAATGGAGGATACAGAATACGAGAGGGAAGATGAAGAAGAGGAGGAAGAGGAGGAAAACAACCAGCACAGCGCGATCGACGGCCTGCGCAGCGTGCGCAACGTCGCCTTCCACCACCTGTCGATGCACGAGGGGGAGAACGTAGTAAAAGTACTCATCGGCGCGTACGCCGTGATGCCGTCGATCGAGCGGGTGCACTGGGTGGTGCCGCAGCGGAGCTGGGAGGGGCGGTCGACGGCGGAGACGGCGCGGGAGCCCGAGTGCTGCCGCGCGCGGGCCGGCGCGCTCATGGATATCCCGACATTGTACGACGGCCTCTACTACGCCAACAACATCATCGGCGAGCACGTCGTCGTCGCCGGCTGGCGGTACATCCGCATGCAGCTCGCACAGGTCATGCGCGTCCTGGGCAGGCTGGGCGCTATTCCCAAGACTCCTGAGCCTAGGGGGGTTTTTCTCGTCCGCCCGAAGTGTGAGGGTGTTAAAGAGGAGGGGAAGCCGTGCTCGTTTTTGCAGACGAGGGAGGATGGTAGTGGTATGGGTGGGGATAAGAGGGAGGTGTTCGAACGGAAACTCCCGAGCCGGGCGGATTACGCGAAGAGTTTGATGTATCCCTGAAAAAAGGAGAATCAAGGAAGAAAGAAAGAAAAGAAACAAACAAAACAAGTACCTACCTGCCTAGAAGGTTCGGGATAACCTGGCGTGGCGTTATAGGAACGGGAAAGGGGTGATATCGGTGTATTTGTATTAAGGCTAACTGCTATCTGGTGTATGGCATGTATGTGTATGTGTACCTGGTGGTATCTATATGGGATGGAATATATCCCTAAAGTGGTTTGGGGATGGCGATTGGAGTTTTGCCTTTGGCGGTTCATGGATATTCAAAAACATTGGATGGTGGGATAGGGGGGCTTCAAAATATCTAATACACTACCAACATGATACATTTGCATCACTTATTCTCTATAAAGCCGCGTGAGCCCATCCGCCGGTGGCTGTAGCCAATTTCGCTCGTCGTACTTTGTCCCTTCTCCCTCGATGACGTGGAATGTGTAGATGATCCGTCCCTTTTGGCTCGTATTCCTTTCGCTCTTGTGCAGCAGGTTGCCGTGGATCAGAACCAAGGATCCAGCCTTGACTTCGCCTAGCTTATACTCGCCGTCCTCGCTCTGCCCTTCCTTCTCTCCGTACTCATCCCCAACCGGAAACTTCGGGCCATCATTGTTTATGAACCCGGTCCCGCCGGTATCCGCACGGACGAAGCGCTGCTTCACGGGCGCCCACCTGTGGCTGCCGGGCAGAAAACTCAAGCACCCATTCTCAGCCGTTGCATCCTCGAGCGCATACCAGAAGCCGACGGCGCTCGGCGGGTCCGTGTAGAGGAACGTGGTGTCCTGATGCGGGGGCACAGCGCCACCAATCTCGGGCTGTTTGCATATGATCATGCTCTGCAGACACCTCGGGTCGCGGAAGCCGAGCGCACGCGCGATGGCGGCGGGGTGGCTCTCCTTGTGGCCGACCGCCACGCTACCACCGCTAGACCCGGCACCTAGCAGATCGGGATTTAGCGCCGGGTCGAGGAGGGCGGCGAAGGGCGGCGACAGGGCGTGCAGGGCGTGGCCGATCTTGTTGATGGCGCGCTCCTTGGGCTTCGTCAGGTTGCCCGAGGCGTCGAAGGCGTCTTCCTCGAAGAAGAAGCGCACTTTGTCGCCCGACGAGAGAAAGTAGTCGTCCCCGACGTGAGCGGATTTCTCGCCTGTACTGAATCGTGTCATGGGATGGTCTGATAGGGAGAATCCTTCGAGAAGAGCGTGGGTTTCGTCGAGTAGTGCTTTGACTGTCGTGGGCGGGAGTGCGTTCGGGATGACGAGGTAGCCATCGCGCCAGAAGGCGGCGAGTTGCGAGGGGGTTAAGCCTCCCGTGGTTTCCGCCGGTGCCATTGTTGAGGGTTGACTAATAGGATAACTTTACTTATGTAAGTAGGTTAGACTTATTTACAAACAATTATTAGGTCTGGTAGTTGTACTACGTAAGTATTGTAAATAAATGCCATTGAAGTCGCTACTTACATATAGTACTATGTAATATATACCTAGGTAGTATGTAGATCTCCTAGGTACATAGTAAACTTTAAAGAACCCGGGGAGTTGCGATGCTGGTGTAGATGAATGTCCACATACGATAGTGGGGTCACAGAAGCTTAGGTTAGCCTTTGTCGATAAGAGTTCAACGTTCTAAGAAGAGGGGTCATCCTTGGAAGTGGGTACATATGACCGGGTAGCTTCCAAGGTTACTGCATGTAGGTAATCACGGTAATCACAGTACTATCACAGTACTACTAGTAGTACTAGGTACTCTCTTACAGTTTTAGAAGAATGCGCAAACAGTGTTTAGCTTTGTACTAAGGCAGTAAGTAATTTAATACTTTCAAGTTGCAACGTTGAAGCTTCACTCAGTGCTACCTACTACTATTGTCATCTTGGACATACGAATTATATACCTACGATTAGCTATCTACGATACATGATTCCCTACACAACCATCACACCATACCTACACTACGCCGCACTACACCTACGATGAACTCAGAACAAGAGGTTCTATCCGGACCACCAGCCCCAGAGCTTCTAGCTGACCGCATTTGGGTTGATGGCTGTTGGGACTTCTTCCATCATGGCCACGCCGGTGCTATGTTACAAGCTCGCCAACTGGGGACCGAGCTCTACGTCGGCGTACATTCTGATGAGGCGATCCTGGAGAATAAAGGGCCGACGGTTATGAATCTACGGGAACGGTACGGATAGCTCTTCCTAGGTTATACTCTGAAGAGCCTTCTGCTGATCTCTTGGGCTTGCACGAAAAAGACTCGCTGCTGTAGATGCCTGTCGTTGGGTCACTAGATCCGTAGCACATGCGCCTTATGTCACCCGGCTAGACTTCATAAGTCATTTCGGTTGCAAATACGTGGTTCATGGAGATGATATCACCTCTGACAGCAGCGGTGAGGACTGCTACCGCTTCGTGAAAGCAGCAGGTCGATTCAAGGTTGTCAAGCGTACGCCTAGTATATCCACCACCGATCTAGTCGGGCGCATGCTACTGTGCACCAGGACGCATTTTATCAAATCCTTGGAAAGGATGTTGGCCGGCGAAGAAGGTAGCGGCACCCCAGCCGAGAGGAAATCGGAGGGTCAGGCGATGTTAAATCGCATTCAACAATATGCAACCAACGAAACAGGAAAACAACCGGGCGCGGATGTCTACTTTTGGTCAGCTTCACAAGTTTCCAAAACGGAGGAAACGGGGAGTCCGGAAGAAAAAGGTTCATACCGCTCCTTACTCAAAGGGCCAGGACCGAAGCCAGGTCAAAGAGTGGTCTACGTTGATGGAGGGTTTGACCTTTTTTCCAGCGGACATATCGAATTTCTCCGTCAAGTCATATTGACCGAAGAGGCCCTAGCAAAAAAGGAAGGTTGGTACGACCAACAGGCCATCGACGAGCGCCGTGGTAAGGGTGCCGATTATGGCCCCGTTTTCGTAGTCGCCGGTGTACATGACGACGAGGTCATCAATTCCTGGAAAGGGGTCAACTATCCCATCATGAATATCTACGAGCGTGGCCTTTGCGTGCTCCAGTGTCGAGTAGGCAATCTCCTTTCATTCATTTTCCCTTCGATGCCACAATGCTAATTAATAATTTATTTATAGTATGTTAATGCCGTAGTATTCGGTGCACCATTTTCGCCTGGTAAATCTTATCTCACGAGCTCGCCCTGGGGTACCCCTGACGCTGTGTACCACGGACCGACTTCTTTTATGCCCCTCTCGTACGACCCGTATGTGGCGCCCAAAGAGATGGGTATTTTCCAGGAGGTTCCGCGCCATGACTTCCAGGGCGTGAACGCTGGAACCATTGTGCAACGCATCATGAAGAGCAGAGATCTCTACGAGGAACGACAGAGGAAAAAGGGTGTGAAGGCTGCGGGTGAAGCTGCGCACCGACATAGGGAGATATTAGAGGAGGAGCAACGCCTCAAAGAAGAGAAATTAGCGTCCAGCACATAAGCACAAACTTAGATATGTCTCATTATGCATATACCTAAGCTAGAAGCTTTTGTAGTAGGTTACCCGTTGGGGTGCATCATTTATGGCGAATAGGAGATAGGAGCTGAAAAAAAAGCCGGTCTACTACGTAGTGGTGTAGTAGATAATGATTACCTAGGTGTCTGACTCAAATAAAGCCACATGCATTTATCACACAGCTCTTTTAGGGGGTCAAGTCATCTTAGATACTAAACGGAAAGTTTTGGGCTAAACCAAATTCATAACAAGTCTCTATGCTTTGTAGGCTGCTTTAGTCATTTACTCGCTTTAGAATATGCGAGTTGATTAGGTAGGTAGAGTAAAGCACTAACCTAGGTTAGATGAACTTCATAGGATTGAATAGGGAGGATACTTACGAGGCATTGCACCTAGATAGGATGTATATGACATGATGAATGCAAGTGACTGGAGCTCCGAACATTGAATGCAATGCGTATCATGGTACGGCGTACATACCTAATCTATGCTGTGTTGTGTTTACATAACTGAATGATTGCTTGACTGGTTGCAGCATTGCTGCATTATATTCCGTAAATGACCGACGCCATCCATGGCAGATAATACCGAAGCCCGGCTTTCATTCCTTGTATGTTGAATACCTCCATTGCAGTGAAATTTTCAGTCATCAGTCAGACTCAGATCATATGGAAGAATAAGCGGTGAGATTATCCAATCTTATCTCTTGTGTGAAAAAAAGGAGCTGTCTTAAAGGAGTTGGCTTACAATAAGTGTAAGAAAAAGGAAAATTTCGGGATTGCCTGCAGTAAGAGCAAAAGGGGAATATGTAATGTAATAAAAGCCGTTTTGACAGTTAGGAAGTTAGGAGCTCGGGCCAAGTAAAGTTATAGTGTATTTTCCAGAAGGAGGAAAGAAGAAGGGTGATCCCGATCTAGAGTGACGTGAGAATTAATAAACGCCCTTCGGCATTAAAAAGAACCACTACCTGTCACTGGCTGTAGTTACACAATTACATGCATCAATGATGGATATGTGTATCTCCTTTTTTTATGAGTTCTACTATGTATTATACCAAGTGCTACTTGATCCATACCTAGGTAGTTACTTCATAAAAAGAATGAATTACACATTACTTATACATAATTATCCCCTACTAGACCTTAAATAAAATTAGAAACAAAATCAAATGTTACCAAGAGTCCAACCGTCGTGTCTATTTAGATTTTTATTGATTCTGAAATTAGGTTGCATCACGTTTAAGTGCGTAATGGGGTAATGACTCTCCTGGCAATTCCGTGGCCCACCTGGGCAAGCTGCACTGAACAGCTGCAGATGTTGTCACAGCAGGTACCATAAGTACCTCATGGTACCTACATAGTACAGTAGGACACGGATATTCTTGTGGTCTGTGCATCATTCTGGAAGCCGCGAAGAACGAAAAGAAGCTTCAAGGAAAAAGGAGCTGGGGCCAACAATGGGCCCTTCCTGAACTCTCTTAGGCTTTAACTGGGGAATGGCGTCTTGGATATGCCCCACTCCCCCAAAGTCTCAAGGGCCAGGCATAATTCGTGATCTTCAATGCTCTTCCAACTGATCCCCTCAATCGTCACTCTTTGCCACAGACAAGACGATACTTGTAACAACAAACAGCAACTTTCTGCCTATGTGTTTACCATTTTGTTAAGGCCTCATCAAAGGAAAATAATAGGTTATTATTTCCTTTTCGCAAAACGTACACCTACCTTGGGTACTAAGCATTGAGGATCAAAAAGATTGGACAGATTTGACTTCGACTCTACCCCTCTCCTCCCATCTTTCTGTTCGTCTTCAAACACCTTAAACTCCTCGGACCCTTTGGAAGCTGCTTTCGCGTCGTGATCAAAAGGCAGACGAAGACCCAAAACCGTTTAGCTCCTCTCAATTCAGAGCAAAGAAAAAGAAAGATCTAGGCAACGGGCAAGGCGATCTTATATCATTTACGAACCCAATTGTAAGTACCTAGCTATAGCTTTGCACTTTTTACTATCCATGGATCCCGCTTGCATTTTTGACATTGCCAGCTACTGCGAACCTGGTTTTCATGAAGTGTCCATGCTTTAAACCCCCCCGGTTCATTTCAGCTTTGTCGTTTTCACTTTTTCTGCTTTTGTACATACCTACGCTTTTCACTTTATCCTCTTTTTCAGCTCTCAGCAGCAGCAGCAGCACATTATCGAATATCATCTAGGATATCTTGCCTGCCTTGCGTACGCAAACATCTGCGATATTCTCAATTCTCGTTCTCGCTGCCAAATACGTGAGCATAGCCTCGCCTTGTGTAGCAACTTAGCACATTCACCTTCCCTAAGCGCCCTGTCATTTTCAAAACACAACCCTCCTTCATCATATTAGAAGCAAAGCCTTCGGCTAATCCTAGCTGGATATGCTAGTACCTTCAATCTCTAGATAGCCCTGGAGGACCACTAGTCAGCAAGACCCATCTTGCGCCCATATTTCCCTAAGATCATCCCCCCAGGTAATAAATACAATTAGCCTTTTCCATTCCCTTTTCACGATCTATTATCCCTTGTTTGGTACATCTTTGCTTTTCCATTCAAACACATTCCTTTAGTTTTGAGAAAAAAGACATTCATTCATTCATTGCTTGCCTTGCCTTACTGTTGCCTTTCAGCCTCGTGCATCATGTCTCTGCCTGCTGCTTACAAAGATGAGATAGTAGCTCTTGAGAATCAGATTCGACTCAAGAATCCTCCCGACATCCTTCAATTTTGCTCCGATTATTTCCTCCGTCGTCTCGCCGTCGAACGCAACTTATATTTTAGACAACTTATCAGTGCTGGAACAATGTCAGGAACAGCATTCACAAGCCCCTTTGCGGGAAACTCGAACCCCTTTGGTATGGAGGCACCCAGACCCGAGGCTAGCAATGGGCCGTCCGGGCCTTTGCTGAATGTGATGGAGGAAGATGAGAATGACACGATTACTTCTCCCACGACTCCATCATTCGGTATAACTAATATGTCAGGCGCTACTTTCCGTGGCCCTTTTGGAGGTGACGGGTCGATAGATGGACCCCCTTCCGCGATGAGAACACCACCGAATCCCGATAGTTATCCCGCCGAATACAATTTTGGTCGCCGTACTTCTGTTTCTGCCGAATCGCTTAAGCCAGTAGCAGATGTCAATGATAACTGGACACCTCCATCATATCCCAAAGCTCCACATCAGTTAGAGAGGCTAAAGAAAGCCATCGAAGGAAATTTCTTGTTCAGTCACCTCGACGACGAGCAAAACGCGCAAATTCTTGGTGCTCTACAGGAAAAGCCAATTCCTGCCAAGGGCATAAAAGTAAGATGACCCCTTTCAACTTACTTGGGGAATGTTTCGCTAAGATTTTACGCGTTTAGGTTATTACCCAGGGAGATGCAGGCGACTACTTTTACATCGTTGAAAAGGGTTCCTTCGATGTGTATGTCCACGACTCAGGCGCACTACAACCTGGTCCAGATGGAATGGGCCACCAAGTGAGCACCATCCAATCTGGAGGCTCTTTTGGTGAGCTGGCTTTGATGTACAACGCGCCGAGAGCCGCCACTGTTATTTCCGCCGAATCAAGCTGCACGTTATGGGCTCTCGACCGCGTCACATTCCGTCGAATCCTCATGGAATCTACATTTGCCCGTAGACGCCTATACGAAAGCTTCCTAGAGGAAGTACCGCTCCTAAAATCCCTTACTCCTTATGAGAGATCTAAGATTGCCGATGCGCTGGAAACCAAAAAATTCCCGAAGGGCTACAGAATAATCAAGCAAGGCGACATTGGGAAGTCATTCTTCTTACTAGAAGATGGCGAAGCGGATGCCTACAAGAATGGCGCCACCAATTCTGTCAAACATTACAAAAAAGGCGATTTCTTCGGTGAGCTCGCGCTCCTAGACGACAAGCCACGAGCAGCGGACGTGATCAGCACTACCGAGGTGAAGGTTGCAACACTTGGCAAAAATGCATTTCAACGACTACTTGGACCTGTTGAGGGCCTCATGCGGAGAACTAAGTACGTGGGTGTCAAATCAGGAGTGGAAGATGTGGACCCCTTACATTCATAGGCTTGAATAGGTGCCTGTGTAATATGTACAGACCTGGGGCGAGATACATGGTACTTTAGGGGGAAAGGTAGTTTTAGACAAACGGATGGCGAACTTAGTTTTAGGAGGCGTTCTCGGAATTACCCTCGTTTTTTTTGTGTTGAGTACCTAGGTTTACTATTCAATACTTATTGATACCGCAGCAGAGGCATTATCAACCCATTTTAGAGCTGCCTCATCAGAACCTCAAATCAGTGTCAATGTTGGCTATTCGCTCAGTATCGTGATTATTTCGTAATTTTTTTTTTTTGTACTTTTCACCATCCTCCATCTGATCCATTTATAAGCCCATTAGGTACGCAAAGTACCGTGCCCTTGGCGATATAACTGTAGGTACCGGTAATAGTTGTATAGGTAATTATTATGATTTATCTCGATTCAATTTCATTCCGTTCCAATCCTCTCCATTCAACTCATCCCACCAGCAACCCCCTCCCGCTGCTTCTCCAAAACCTGCAGCCGCAGGGCCTCGGTGGCGACCTCGGTCTCGAGGACGCGCCCGACGCCGCGGCGCCAGTTGTCGTCCAGGGCGGTGAGCTCGCCGGCCACGGCGTCCTGCGCGCGCCGCCGCTCGATGGTCAGCACGTCGATCTCGCGCTTCGCGGAGGCGAGGTCGCGCTCCAGGGACTGGAGCTCGGCTTCCAGCTGGTAGTTCCCCACGAGCCACGCGTTCTTGCCGTAGGCGTCGAGGAGCTGGAGGTGCGTGTGCCGCGACGAGAGGTACGCGGAGGATGTGTAGGCGCGGGCGAGGAGGGGGGCGAGGGTCTTCTGGGAGGATGGGGATGATGGGGGGGAGGAGGGTGTGGCTTCGTAGCGGGAGAGGTCGATGGCGCGGAGGGGGGCTTTGGTGGCGATGCGCGAGAGCTCGGCGGTCATGAGGGGGGTGAAGGTTGGTGTGTAGGTTGGGGGTAGTAGGGTGGAAGGGGAGGTGGAGGTGGAGGTGGATTGTTGTTCGGCGGCGATCAGGGATTCGGCTGCGGCGCGCTCGGCGGGGGTTGGTTCGGGGTCGACGTCTGGTGTTTGTTAGTTAATTGTGGTGATTGGGTTGGATTGGATTGGATTGGATTGGATTGGGGAGGCGTACAAGGGAGAGACTCGTGGACTGTGGTGCGGATGGACGACATGTTTGTTGGTATAGGCAAGTTGGTATAAAGGTTTTGGTGATTGGTTTCAAGGTTGCTTGGTATATGTTGTCTATTTTTTTATCGTTGTTCGTCGTGTATCCTGTCCGTCGCTGGCTAAATGAATGAAGGAATAATGAATGAAGGTATAGAGGCGCGAATGGGATTAACTAAAGCGACAGCAGCAAGTAACTAGGTAAGCTTGCGATTGGGAATTTGATATAGTTATCGTTATCGTTAGTTATCGTTATCAGCATTGGCTTACAAGGATCACTAGGGTACACTGCTTCAGCTGTTGGCAGCTGCTATTATTCCATACGCTGCATCCATACAACGGGACGTCACCAGCTGGGGCTAGGCTTTTAATGACGTACCATCTATATCACAATGAGGATGCACTTAAACCCTTAATTTGCCTTGTCAATATTTCAACATTGAAATACAACACATGAACACACATGAACACACATGAATTTCACATCATTTTAGGTTACAAGGCGTTCTAGACCAAAGTACTTCCCATACCTAACAAGTTACATACATGTACTCTTTTAATCCATGATAGCCTTAGTTAATTTCCAGGAATGGACCCTTACCGCTGTCTTGTTCCAAGCACAAGATCGCCGCTGAAGCTCTTGGGGCTTCGGTGAATGACTCGTTCGTCAATCTTTAAACAGCTCATTCATATTGACTACTAGGTTAGAAACTTTGGGTCGAATCTTTTCGTACCGAGTAATACATTACATACTACATCCGTACTATCGAACCGTCCTTGTAGAGTTTCATAGAACGTGAGACGGGATTCAAGATGCGGTGGGACCTGCGTGCTGAGAATGCTGGGCATGCTCCGCCGTCTCCGGCATCGCGTCAAACCCCTTATCATCGTAATCCAATCGCTGCATTCATCGTCGTCATAATATTCGCTCCGACCTTACTATTACTTACATCTTTTCTGTCGGGGGCTTCGCTGCAGGATTTCAGCCTATGGGGGAGTCTCCACAGCGGAGAGAGTGCAACGGCGTCAACGGCGCATCATGAGGATGAGTACCTCATTGGAGTAGGCAAGGCTGACATAACTGGGTAAGCACTATTATTTGTTTATTGGTAGCTTCATGTTCGACTGCATGTTTATACTTTACTGGTGATAGCCCCTGCGTCGAGATCAACTTGATGGGATATGCAGACCCACATCAGATCGGAACTGGTTTGCGTCAACGACTCTATTCGCGAGCTTTCATCGTAGCCGACCCTGCCAACCCGTCCGATAGATTCGTATATCTCGTTCTTGACACACAGTCGGGCGATACCGCGGTTAGATATGGAATCCTGTCTGGTTTAGAAGAGCTTGGGTCCGAGTATGTGGACTATGGCCATCACAATCTAGCCGTCACCGGCACTCATTCACATTCGGGCCCTGGTGCCTGGCTGAACTATCTGCTGCCTCAGATCACGAGCAAAGGCTTCGACCAGCAGAGCTATAGGGCAATAGTTGATGGTGCTCTCCTATCTATCCGCCGCGCGCACGAAAGCTTAACACCGGGGAGCCTCAGCATCGGATCGACCAAAGTATTTGGGGCGAACATCAACCGAAGTCTCTTTGCATATCTCGCGAATCCAGAGGAAGAGCGTGCAAGATACAACATCAGTTCTGAAGACGATGGATCTGTGGAAAAGGATCTAACGCTCCTTAAGTTTCAGCGAGCATCAGATGGCAAGAACATTGGTGTCTTGACTTGGTTCCCTACTCATGGCACTTCGATGCTTGGTAATAATACCCTGATATCTGGCGATAACAAAGGAGTCGCGGCATATCTATTCGAGAAGAGCGTTGCTGACGATGATACTGCCGCCGAGGGATTCGTAGCCGGGTTCTCCCAGGCCAATGTTGGCGACACCAGTCCTAATGTCCTTGGCGCATGGTGTGAGGATGGGTCAGGGGAAAGGTGTAGTTTTGAAAACAGCACCTGCAGTGACGGAAGATCCCAAAAGTGTCATGCGCGAGGGCCTTTCTTCACGGAAAATGACCAAGGAACTTCGTCGTGCTTCGAGATTGGCAAACGTCAATTTGAGCCTGCGAGAAAACTGTACGACTACCTCAATGAAACACCAACGCCGGTCACCGGACGTGGAGTCAAATCCTTTCACACTTTCCACAACATGTCGAATCATCGATTTCAACTTTCAAACGGAACAGAAGTTGAGACATGCCCGGCTGCACTCGGCTACTCCTTCGCTGCCGGTACTTCGGATGGTCCCGGAGCTTTCGATTTTACTCAGCATAATAACGACTCTTCCAATACATCGCCGATGTGGCATGTAGTCGGTGGCTTACTCAAGGAACCATCGGAAGAGCAGGTTGCGTGCCAGTCCCCTAAGCCAATCTTGCTGGATGTCGGTGAGGTTTCCAGCCCGTATCAGTGGACGCCGAATGTTGTCGACATGCAAATATTCCGCGTTGGACAGCTGGTGATCATTGTCAGTCCAGGCGAAGCGTCTACCATGGCCGGAAGGCGGTGGAAGAACGCTGTTGGCAACGAGGTGGCAGCCTTGTTTGCAAGCGAGACTCTGTCAGCACCCCCCGTCGTCGTTCTAGGTGGACCTGCGAACAGCTACACGCATTACATCACCACGGAGGAAGAGTACGGGTAAGTAAACTTGGATTGAGTTGGATTTATCGTGCATGTATTCACTCGTGATCTTTCTCGTATTTACCAGCATGTTTCTTTTCACCAACACTTTAATCATGCCCCGTCATCGTATTCTTGTCAAGTCATATTATTCCATCTTTGCGGATCTATTGCCCATTTCCTTGGTTTAATTTCAGTTTATATACGAGAAGTTCAACGTGCTATCTGAACTTGGAGAGCTAATATTCTTTTTTTCTCAACAATAGGATTCAGCGTTACGAGGGTGCGAGCACACTGTATGGGCCGCACACATTGGCAGCGTACATCAACGTCACCCTATCATGGATACCGTACCTCAGTTCGTCGGCTAGCAGCCGGCCGCCAAGGGGTCCGGAGCCGCCGAACAACAGCAACCGAAGCCTTAGCTTCATCCCGCACGTCATTCACGACTCGCCGCCATTCTTCAAAGGCTTCGGCGATGTCAAGCAGGACGTCGAAGAGGTCTATCACAAGGGCGCGCAGGTCACGGCGACGTTCGTCGGTGCTAACCCGAGAAACAACCTCAGGCTCGAGCAGACTTACGCCGTGGTGGAGAAGTTTGTCACTTTGCCTACTACTGCTACTGACTCTAAGGATGAAGAGTTACGCAAGGAACGCCCGCGGGACCAGGATGCATGGAAAGTCGTGCGTGACGACGGCGACTGGCACCTGGTCTTCCGCTGGCGCCGCACCAGCGAGCTCCTGGGTACTAGCGAGGTCGACGTCACGTGGGAGACGGCGGCGGATCCGGTGGCGGAACCGGGGCGGTACCGTCTGAGATATTTTGGTGATGCGAAGGGGCTCACGGGGAAGATTACGCCGTTTGAGGGCGTTAGTGGGGTGTTTGAGCTTGTGGAGCCGGAGATGTGATGTTGCACGTGAAGCGGAAGCTAGAAGGCTTGTCTTTAGGTATTCACGACATACGATATCTTTAGGAGTTTGGTCTTACATCCAGAGTGCCTAGCGGGCATTACCTACCTACTTGCTTAGGTAGGCACATGTGGGTAGATATGTACGATCTCGTTTCGTTACGTTAGGTTAGAACACTGAGGGCTGCACGTGTATGTGCAAAATTGCTCAAAAGTCCCAAGGGCCTGGTAGAAACTGTGTACCTACCTACCTTGGTAGGTATATACCAAGGTAGTATGTATGTGTTAGGTTAGGGTTCATCGAGATCCGATAATACGAGGAACATTGAACTGATCGTAACTCAAAAATACTTGTCTGATGTTGCTTCGTATGTATATCGTGGAGAAAGAGGGAGTGTGTGTGTGTGCACTTACATAGTTAGACTTGAGCCTCGAAGGGTACCTACCTACCTGGATTCCACTACCAACCTACCTACCGACCTATGTAGGCATGCATGTAGGTTAATCTATTCTTACATACCTGGATATCGCTCTTGGCTTGGCTTTTTCCGTTCTTGCGGTGTGCAGCTTATGCTTGTTTTTTTTTTCTTTTTTTTTCTTTTGTTTTTTTTCTTTATTCTAGCTTTCAGAGTTAAGAAGTTTGGTAGGTATGCATGTGATATCACATCTCATCATTGACGTGTCCCCTACCTACCTACCTACATAGTGGTGCATGCATGCATCCATGTATCTAACTACCGAGTAAGTAGAAATAAAGGCATGAGATATGTCACTTTTATTACTATATAGTTACCTGTGCTAGGTAGATAGATACGAGCTACCTAGGTACATATGATCTAGGTTAGATAGATGTACATATGTATGTGAGTAGGTTAGGTATGCGGGTGGGTGGTTGGGAGGGGAGGTAGGTAGGTAGGTAGGTAGGTATCTAATCGAATGTAAACGGGCAGGGAAAAGGAAAAGAAAAGGAGGTTTGGGTATGGACCTACATAGGTAGGTGTGCAGTATGTAGTGCGATGGGGGGGGGGGGGCGCACGAGAGATTCATATATTGTATGCCCTGCTTGAGATTTAGGTAGCCTCAGGGGATTAGTGCTGGGTTCGGGAATTCTTCAATTTGACACCCCTTACTTAGATATCTCAGATCTGTGTCTCTGACTAGATAGTTACTCACGTTCTTCTCTCAGGGAATGGACTCTCCTACCGAGATGAGAAAGAAGCTAATACCCGTCATCAAAGTACCGCCGTCGCGTTTTAACAAAGGTTGCTGTGCTTATACATACATCCCCAGTGCTTAGGTAGGTAGGTAGGTAGGTAGGCTTTACCCAAGTCCTGGATGTAGTTCCCCTTTCGCCTTCTTCCTCCCATCGCCTCACCAAAGTAGGTGGCGGTGCCAAAAGGTAGAATGTGTAAACAAACCCCATGTCTCATATTTACAAAAGCATACCTAGGTAGGTACTTATGCAGGTACCAGTGATGTAAGGAGGTACATACATATGTGCAATAGCGCGCTCTCGACCCGATCGTCGTCGCGTGTCTCAGGCACCTTGGGCACCTATGTAATGTTTACTCTTAGGAACCTATGTAGGTATGCAGTTCAGTTCAGTTCAGTTCATCCGTCCCCTTGCACCTCCTGCTCTGTCTTGGGATGTCTCACGGAGCCGTGTGATGGACTAGCTAGACTCTGGGCTTCAGACACTCGTGAAATGTATTGTGCACTACCTAGAGCTGCGCTTTGTTTTACTCGTTATGTCTGCCCCATTCCTTTTCTCTCGGGGCTTGAGACATCGGGATATATTAGGTGAGACATGTGATGAAATATATAGGTGTATACCTAGATAGATAGATAGACGCGTTAGGCTCCGTGCCTGGCGATCTTGATCGCACTATCGCTATCGTGTTGACGGAAGATCGGTTCGCGGGAACATCGCTTGAGATAATGGTGTGTCTAGGTAGGTATCGGAGGACTTGACGAAGCTGTGTCCCTAACCTACATACCTAGGTAGGTAGGTAGCTCCACAAGAAGGCAGGCAGACTCAGCAAGTTGAACGCCCCAAACCATACAACCTATTATCTATCGACTGGGAAAAAAATGACTTCGATGGCGTAAAACGGTGCCTAACGAAATTTAAACAAGGTAGATGGATATAGTAAGAGTAAATGCTTATATAAGTAATATGGAAAAATAAAGATATAACCTCCAGCTTTCTAAGTATCGATATCAGATCAAAGTATATATATATAAGCAAGTTAAGTTGGTTGGTTAGTAGTAGAGATAGGTGGTTAGGTCGACCACCTAGTAGATATTTCCGCCCCCCGTGAAAAACGATGTGGTAGGTTAGGTATGATTTTATGCCCGTCCTTTCCCCGTACTCCTGTTATCTTCCTGGCCCCTTCCACCCCGTTGATTGATGTCCGTCCCATAGATAGAGAGGTTTAGGTCGAGTAGGTAGGTACGATTTGCCCCCACGCCACGCCATGCCATGCCATGCTGAAATGAAAAAGGGTAGGTAGGTTGGTTGGTTGGTTGGTTGTTATGGGTCGTGGGTACGTATGGTAAGTAAATGGGTAAATGGTAGGTATATAGGCGGGATTTGTAGAGGGTGTGAAATATAACAACAACAAAAAAAGACATAAAGAGAATATGGGACGGTAGAAGCCATGGTGCATAGTTCAGGGGCAGGTGAACCTTCCGGCCAACACCCCTAGCCCTAAACTGGACCTTGAATGCACCACCTTCGTTTGTCGTCCTCGTCAACTCATCACCATCACCACCCCTACGGCAGCGCTAACAGCGCAAAATGGCCCCCCGCCACCGGCCTTGCCGTAAACTGCAGCCCCGGCGGATAATCGCCCGTGCCCGCATCATACAGATCCGTCAGCGCGAGATTCGTCGGCGTGCTGTCGATCCACCCCGCCACAAGCTGCAAGAACACGTCGCGGGTTTCGGGGCTCGTGATGGCGGCGCACCACATCATCCAGTCGGTCTTGGTGTACGTGTGGCGCGTGTCGAGCGGGATCCCGTACTCGAGCGCGACGGTCGGGTAGAAGTCCGACTGCATCGCGTACACCGACTGCGGCACGAAGTCGTACTCGAAGCCGAGGAGAGAGTTCGCGTACAGGTTGTACAGCAGGCCGTGCGAGGCGCCGTCGCCGTAGCTCAAGGTCGCGTGGGGAGGCGACGCGGCGGTGTTGAGCCCGAACCCTTGCCACTGCGCGATGTACGAGGTCGCGGTGTCGAGGTACGTCTGTGCGTCGTCCGAGTTCCCCGTGCGGTCCGAGATCTCCGACATGGCGCGCAGCCCGATGATGCCCTTGAGACCCAGGTTCGTCTGGTTGGCGAGCGAGCCGGCGAAGTCGTCGGTCGAGATCTGGTCGGCGGGGATGAGCGCCTCGTCGACGAGGTAGCCGGCCCACTGCTTGAGGATGGGGTAGTGCGCGGTGAGGTAGGCGTTGTCGTTGGTGCGCTGCGCGTACGCGAGAACCATGATGATCATGTTGCCGCACTCCTCGAGCGGCATGGGCTCGTCGGAGCCGTCTGGGTAGCCGCGCGCCACGGGGAAGGTTCCGAGGTCGTGGATCGCGTTCGTGTTCGGGTAGTGCCCGTTCTCCTGGTTGAGGAAGAGCGGCTTGAGCATGTAGTCCAGCAGGTTGGGGTTCGTGTACAGAATCAGCGGGATCGCCGGGAAGATCACGTCGACGGTCTGGATGTCGCTGTTCGAGCTGATCTCCTTGAGGAACACGAGCGGGTCTGAGTCTGTGCCGGTGAACTGCAAGGCGCCGAAAGTTTGCCTCACGCTGAGACTGGTCAATGTGAGGTAGTTTTGACCCGCGGCTGCGAGCGAGTCCGAGGCTACTTTGTTGTCCAGGTCGGTAGCCAGTCCAGTGGATTCTTGGTAGTCGTTGTAGAAGAATGTCATCTATCAAGCGTATCAGACGTGCCGTTTCACTCCAACAAAAACATTTACTTATGAGCTTAGTTCAATACTTACAGCATCGACGTCAGAACCGAAGTAGCTGTTCCACAACGCGGGATACGTTGTCAACCCGTCTCCTTCACCCAGGAGGTTGATTGCGCCGCCCTGGGTCATACCGATCGAGTACAGCGTTGAGACAGAGTCACCACCGACGGAACCAAGGTCGTTGGCAAAACCAAATACAGGCCTAAAAGTGTTGTAAGTAACAAAAGAGGCTAGTAGTCAGGTACTTGATCCAAAAGATGACGTACCAGTTATCTTGAACGGCTCGGTAGTTGGTGTCCTTTGTGTTTGCAAGAACGCCGTTGTTTCTGAAAGCTGCTCTTACGTCCACGTCGGCACCGCTTTGGAATGATAGCTACAGAATCATGATTAGTTCCACCAAAAGTCTTCAAGCGAATGTACAAGATAGGTTCTATACGCACATTGTCCGCGTCCTTGGTAGACCAAAACCAATTGCCCCAGTTCGCCTGCTGGTTCGACTCGGTCATATCCTGCTGGCTCTGGCGCGCAAACTGATGGTACGCGACGCCATCCGCAGTGTCGTACTCCCACGTGACGACCGCCCCCCGATCGCCCGAGGCCCATTCTGTGAGACGTATGTGTGAGTATCATCCATGGAGATGCGTGCGTGCGTAATAACCTACCAGCTGAGACGTCCGCGTACAGTTGGACGTCGTGGTTCGCGCCGTCAAGCGAATGAACGGCGACTTCCAGGTAAGAGAAGACCAGAGATTGCCGCCTCAAGTCCGAGGGGGTCACGGGAGTTAAGAACGTGATGTTCATCTCGACCTTGCCGCCGACGCTCATCACGAAGGTGCTGCGCGTGGACGTGTAGGAGAACTCGGTCTGGTCGACCAAGTCGGCGCCGCCAGGCGCACCCAGCCAGTTGTACGGCGTGCCATCCACGCGGATGTAGCCTGCCCAGCCCGTTACTTGTTGGCTGTAAATTTATTAGCGGCTAGCCCGATAAACGACGTGCGTCTAACAACAACAGAAAAAAAAGAAAAGACAGAAAAACCAACCTCCAGAATTTCGACCATTCACCTGCAAGATAGCCTCCGTTCCCGCCATCGGAACCAACCTGTAGCCACGAGTTTAGGTACGGGCCTTTGACGGCTAGCGGGATCGCCGGCGGTCTTGCAGGACTAAAGCTTGAGGCAGCATGGGTTAGACTGCCGAAGAGGGCCACCCCGGCCAGTAGCGCACTTCTGAGTCCCATCGCAGCAGAGTTGTTGTTGTGAAGTATAAATTGATGTGCGAACTCTCTCAGGTCTGCCGGAGGGGAGGGGGGATGCGTTCTTGAAGAAGGTTGGAAAGGGGGGGGTGTAAAGGGGCAGTGTAAGTAGGGGAGGGGGGGTGGTGTATGGAGAGGCGATAAGGAAGGAAGGGAGGGAGAGAGAGATATGCTCCGGTGTCTCGGAAACCTTAGGGGGGCCGGGGGCGAGGTATGGGATGAGATAAACTTAGAAAAGAAGGCGAGACAAGAGGAGCTGCCAGCTATTTGAAGTTGGGACAAAACGGTTGATATTTGAATAAGATTTCACAGAGACAAAGTCCCCATCACTCGCTGGTACGAGTTATGCAGTCCAATCTAGAATCTGAGAGGCGTTCTGGCCTGGCAAGATCAGATGGATCGACAAATGAGGAAGGTTTCGCAGCGTGTGGAAGCACAATGCGGGCAGGGAACCAGGGGGGAAAAGCCTTGGGCAAAAGGGCTAGGGAGGAGAGAGAGAAAAGAAAAGAAAATAGTCATGAGACTGGGCATTGGCTACGATGCATGATCAGGTCACGGCGTGGGTTTGACTGTATTCCCAGTTGTCTTCAGCAGTCTTGGCCTACCTCACAGCAGAAGCTACATAGTTACGACCTAATTAGACACAAAAGCTGGGCATAGCTACCGAAAGTATGCTCAAGGAGCTCAGCAGAGCTATGGTAAATTCTAAACCTTTGTGACGACATATTAGTCAAAGGCAGCAAACATGGAGGTATAAAGAGACAGCCCAACTTAGTCACGAGCCAATAAGTCTCAAGGTTTCCGGACAAAGGATATCTACCTCCTAGGTAGCCAGCACGCGACAACTAGGAACCAGGTAGTTGGAAAACGTGGACAGGTACTTAGTAACTTCTAAGTCAGTATCACTGTAAGAGTAAAGAACACCAGACTGTACCAGTTGGGAAAATAATGGGGAAAAAAGAATCAATTTACCAACGGAATGGGGTCTCTGTGTTTACATTACCTTGTCGTTGAATTAGGCCGGAATGTGCCGGTAGGGAAACCAGTCTCACCCGCATAAGGAAGGAGATCTGCAAGTCATAAGTGACTACGTGAGAGCGGCATTTCGTGAGACGGTCCAATGACTCGCATTGTTATTGAACATGGCCACCCTAGATAGTCACCTTAGTTAGCTACAGGTAGTTAGCCCGTCCTGAGCCGTCAATTTGTCGCCGTTGACTCCAAATGTTTGTCAACCCCCAAGGATGAATGAGATGGTCCGGCCGGCGAAGCATTTGCGGTGATAGTTGAAAATAGAAATTCTATATCGAGCAAACGTTGCTTACCTCTCGACAGGTATGACAGAGAAAGCCACTAGGAGTTCATACGCTCGTATTCGAAAACCAAAACGTGTAGAACACGTTCAACCTCCAGGGCACAAGTTAGCGCAAGTGTATAGGTAAAGGAATTAGCGCTGGCTACTCCGCCACGTCAAAGCACGGCTCTGCGGCCTCTGCCCCTATGCAGGTCCGCAAAGCTTATTCATGCTATGTGATTACCTATATTATATGTAAAAGATATATCAGACCCTTAGATATTTAATTGTGTAGTCCCTTTCGATGTTTCGATGATATTGCTTACTTGACAAGAACTAGTACACAAGTTAGTACTGTACCTAGTCGTTAGTTACATACCTGCACATGAGGTTACAGGTAAGATATCTAACCTGCCTACCTACCTACCTTCCAACCAACATATTTGATGATTAATGATTAGACATCAATGTATTGAATTGCTGAGCGAATTTTGGTCCCAAAACCAATGCCTGTTTCTAGGGTCTCATTCGCCGAGGGAAGGGAAAATCCATACGTCTTAGGTTAGCAATCTACCTAGTATTTCAGGAGAGTCACGACGTCGAAAGAGAATTTCTTGCGAAATCACTGCACCTTCCCGGCGTAGTAAGTTCACATGTGTATTCAAGACCGCGCAAACCAGTTTGACATGGACTAGTACTTGGTCGAAGTTTGCAGCCTCGGCATCTTGACGATTTCCCCATCATTTTAAGGGTTCAAATCAAGCTATTTGGCCGTGACGCCGTGCCATGCCTAGAGTCCTAGACGGCTTAGATTGAGGTGACCGAGAGAGTGCCTAGTAGGTACCTGAGCTAGTACTAGGTAGCTCCCGTGGTCCCCGGCCCCCAACTTTCTCCAAGGACGGGAAGCCTTATTGGTACTATCTCCAAGTCGTCCCCAAGTCTGGGGAAAGTAGCTTGGCACGGACGATGTCAAGTTAGACACTCATTCCCTGTACTTGGCCTTCCTCTTGATTGGCTGTTGTGAGATCTCGTGTCTTATTATGCGGTGTTGTTTGCGATCTTTATTGTCACTTGAGCTGTTGAAGTATTCGTGGTCCCTTACGTCAATCCTGGTTGGCTATTGAGATTCTATTGCATCTCACAGAAGAAAGTGGTTTAATAGTCGGTGTGAGTAGGTCCCTAGTACCTAAGACTCGGGCAGTTGACTAATGGCAATACATTGCCTTACCGTCTGCTCCCTTGCGTCCGTTTCGCTCGACCTGAAATGCTTGACCTACTTGACCTTTATGAACCCCAACCCAGCTAGCTACCAAGGTACGTGGGGGATCAACAACTGAGACATACCTGTATTATGTAAATATATGTACCTTTTAAGGCAAGCAATGCTTGAATAGTGCCTTTGAAATTAAAATTTGTTTGATTCGTAGCCAGCCGCTCGGTTCGCCATAACACGCCATAGAAACCTACTCTACGCAAAGTTCGTATGTTAAAATGAATTTCTCCTAAGGCGATCCGTGCCACTGCAGGTTTGAGTCACACAAGCTGTATCATAGTGGTAGAATGTGCTGACAGTTTGGAACTAGTTACCTACATCTGCGAATAGAGCGAGCCCCATTTGCGCTTCCGGCGGTGACGTGTTGACTACCTAGGTAGCCACTTGGGCCGGGGGAAAACGCGGGGGAATACAGACACTGTGATCACTTCACTAGCATCCATATTTCCACCTCCGCAGGATTCCCACTGCTAGGGACTTTTCTACCTCACGAAGATCCGGGGATAAGATCCAGCTTTTCCGAAAGAGGTGTACTAACCGCCGCACATGAGGTGAAAATCGTTCTAGGAAGATCATGGGATCGTAGAGTAGCATTGGCATCGCACTCCCCAGCCGCTAGAACAATCTTGTCGCTGACAGAGTTCTATGGTCTAGTATTTTTGTGTGCGAGCTCCGCCCCGCCGACTACCTAGTAGATGCCGTCCTAATAAAATTGTCATCTCGGGATGACGATGTGGCCCCAACTGTCGGTATGAAGTGCAAGCGAAAGGATTTGACTTACCTACTTACTTACTGCTAGGTATGTACTATTATATGCCGTGCTACCCCGCAATATAAATAATGCCACCTGGGCTGCTATGCAGAGCTTGGTCCAATTGCTAACGTTACCTGCAACTCTACCTGCAGTCCTAGCTGGCCTCGTGGTTCTTTAGGGCCTGAGCTGTCAGCAAGGCGTGGCTGGTCTTGTATAGACGATCATCACACCTGAAAATATGAGGTCATCGTCGCATTTCCAGCCAATGCGCATTTGGCTTTGTGATAATTTAGATGAAGTAACCTCTAGGTACTTTTGATTTTTTTTATAAAAGGCGCAGAAGAGGATCGCCGAGGAGTTTAGAGCTCAAGAGTGGCCTTTCGCCCGAATCGGCCGAATTGGAGTCCCTAACCTGTTGCAGCCAAGCTGTCGACTCGACGCATGCCGAATCGCGAGCTGAGGCTTTTCACTCAGAGATATTTGAAGACCTGCCATTTTGAGTCACTTTATGGAGTCGCTGTAATGCCAACATATTGTCTTGTGAAAACGCTATAGTCAGATATCCACATGATAAATTGGAAACACGGCACAGATCTGGAAGTTGTCGCTATTGAAGTTGTTTGATTTTGGCTCGGATAGCGGGGATACAATCCGTGATGGAGGAGAGATGCAATGCTCCCCATGCACACCAATAATCATACTTCATACCTCGAACCTGCTCGTGAGGGGTCATTCGACAGTTGAATTTTTCGGGATTCGGATTTTCCAGCAAATACCCATATGGATACTAGGCCTAGGTACCTACTACGTAGGTAGGTGGTAAATTGAAGGAATAGTTCGTTGTGTTTGACACCTCGCTTCAGGGGAGCGTGGTATCATGTTGTTTCTCATGTTGTGCAGAAGTTACCAAAGGAAGTTGGCATTAGCGCATTGTATTGTACCTACATGACAACCCTGGATTAATTGTGCTGGACATGAATAGCATCGTGGGGGTTAGAAGCAAGTTTTTGCCTGCAATTGCAGGCTTAAATTTTGGCCATGTTGCCGGAAAATACTCGTGTGGCTGACGAATGCCGACTATCCCCCCTTTACATCCCCAGTGTAAACCTTGAATGTAAGATGTCCTAAAAATCATTAAGCTAGTTATAATGTTAAAGTCTTTAATAAATTAAATCCCCACAAGGTGTTATTATCCCACATTAGCGTAAATTAATGTGATAAATTCCTTTTATTATAAATATTAAAATTAAAACTTATTAAAATAAATAAAATGATTCCATGATTATAATAAGTTATAAATAAAAGGTTAAAATTATAAATGTATAATTAAAGTTATTTAATAAAATAAAAAAAATCAAAGATTTTTTCCTAATTAAAATAAGCTATAAAAATAGGCACGGACCATGTGGGTCACGTAATTATTCCCTATAATTCCCACATTAATTATTTTTTTTTTCTCGTGTTTATTACTTTTATTTATTACTTTATTTTTATTTTTATTTTAATGTATTAACTTTTTTTAACTTATTTTTATAATCGTAACATAAGGTAATTAATATTAATAAATGTTTTTAATGCTTTATTAACCTTTGTTTTAATTATAACATTAATTAAGTTATTTTTTTCTTAAATTTATTAAATTTTTGCAATTTTCCGGCGTTTATATAATTAACGTAATAATATAATATTAATTATTAATCTTTTTTCTTTAATAATATTTAATTTAATTAAACATTTATATAAGGAGAAAAAGTTAATATAAACTACGATTAAAATCGTTAATAAGATATTTCGTTAATTTAAAATTATTATAAAAGTTTCGTTAAAAGTAATTTTTATATTAACATTATAAATCATCGCATATATTTTATTAATAAAAATACTTTTAATAACTTTTCGATATTTTATTAAGCTTTAATATATAAGGTTATTTTTTACCTTAAAAAATTCGTCGTTTATCGCGTCGTTATTATTCGTTAATTCGTTTTTAAAAGTAATTATATAACTTATTTATAAGTTTAAGTTTTTATTATTTGTAAAAAATCCGTTTATAAATAAAAATAATTTAACATTTAAAAGGTTAAAAAAAACGTATTAAAATCCTTTATTTAAGTTTTTAAGTTATTATTAAAGTTTATTATTTAATTAAGTAATCTCGTCTTTTTTAAGCTTTTTATGTTATATTACCTTAAATATATTATAAGTTACTTCCGGTTAATATATAATAATAATATAAGTATTATAGGCTTTTTATTAAATATATTATTAAGTAACATCGTTAATAAATTTTTTAATAAGGATAATTTTTTTTCCTTGCTTTTTTTAACGCAAATATAATAATTCGTTTATATTTTTAAATAAAATATAATTATTAAAAATTAAAGGTTTTTCGTTAGTAAAATAAGTTTTAAATTTAATTAAAAACTTAACTTTTTTTAATTTTTTATCTTTAAAACGGTTAAATTATTTATCGAAAACATTAAAGATATTATCGATTTATATATTAATTAAATTAAAACATTCGTTTAATTTTATAATAAATAAATAAAAATCGTAAGTTAAGGTTTTTATATTAAATCGTTTTTAATAATGCTTAAAATAAATAACTTATTAATATATTTTAACTTTAATAATCTCGTAAACCGGTTTAAAAATTACTATAATAATATCTTTTAAATATTTCGAAATAAATTTAATAAATAATTATATTAAAAACTTACGATTAAAAGGCGTGTTAAATTATATATATGCTTACGTAACGTCACGTAATTAAATAATTATACTTTTTTATAATAACGTAAAAATAAAAGCCGTAATAACTTATTAACTTGCTTGTTAAATCGTTAATAATTAAGTTAATATTACTTATTTTCCCACGTTATTATACCCTTAAATAATAAGTCTTGATTTCTTATATAAGTTATTTATTACTTTACCTTTAATTTCTTAAATAATTCGTAAATTAAATATTTAAATATTACCGTGCTTAATATGGTCGTATTTTTTAAATAAAAATACGCTTTATTTAATTAAGCCTTTAATTTCTTAAGCATTAAAAGCTTTAAATAATTATTTTAACGTAATAATTTTACCTTTATTACGTAGTTATATCGATAATTATTTATCGATAACTTCTTTTTAAATTATATTAATAATATTCTTTTTTAACTTATTCTTATTATCATAAAAACGTTTTTATCTTTTTTTAAGTGCTTATAATTTTAAATCTCGTTTTAATATTTACTTTAAAACGTATTCGTTTAAATCGTTTTTATTTTTTAGTTTACTTTTAAATTTAAATTCGATCGGGATATACGTAGTTTTATCGCGGTGATAAGGCTTTATAATAATTATTTTAAATTTAACGAGTTTATTGTTAATTTAAATAATACACGTTTCGCCGTTTTGTATTATTAACTTATAAGGTTTTTTTTAACCTTTATTTTCTTAAAACACTTAAACTTTTGATTATAAAAAAAGGTTAAAAATGCTTAATATATTTAAGTTATTTCGTATATTAAACGCCTCGTTTATTTATTATTATACCTTTAATTTTTAAATTTTTATTATAGTTTTTTTAATAATAATAACTTATTAATATAACGATAATATAAGTGATAAGCTTTTAATTAATTATAAATATGCTTTAAAAATAAATAATATTAAAACTAAATTATTAAGTCCTATTATATTATTAACGGCTTTTATAGTTATTTATAAAATGTAAAATAATTTCATGTAATATTTTTTTATATTTTCGAAAATAACTTTGTAAGCGCGTTTTAATAATCCGTAATATCGTTTTAATTTACTAATAAAATTATATGCCTTTATAAAAACTTTTTTTATTAAAATAATAAAAGCTTTTATATTTATTTTAAACTTATTTATTGTAAAGTTTATATTTATATTAAATATTAAATTATTAAGCGATTTTAAATAAATATTAATTTAAATTATTTTTAAAATATCTTAAATTTATTTTATAAACATATTTTTTAAAAACTTAACGGCTTAAAATAAAGTTACCTTATCGATAATATAAAATACCGATTAACCACCGATGTATATAACGTTAATATATATCGTATAATTAAAATCGATATTATTTTTAACGGTAAATTTAAATTTTTTTAATATATTATTATATAATTAATATTAGTGATAATACTTAATAATTTTCTTAATAATTTTAAAGTTAATATCGTTATATTTAATTTTTATAAAAACATTATAAAGGTATTTAATTGTTAAATGGTTAAATCGTTGGTGTATTTAATATAATTCCTTTTTTATTAAATAATAATAAGCGATAAAGCGTTTTTGTTTTATTAAAAATTATAAATAACCTTATTTACGGATAATAAGGTAATTTTTATTCTTATAAATAAACACATTTTTTATATTATTAAGGTATATCCTTAACCGATTTATATCTTTTAAGTAAAGTAAGAAGAGGGTGTTTATAGGTATAATTTAAAACGAAATTATTTTAAATAATATTAAAACTTATATTATTCCTAAATTTTGTTGTTTTAAATTATCCTTAAAATAAATTATATATTAACCGGTAATAGTCGTGTTAAGTTAAATACTTAAATAAGTTTATTATAAAACTTTTAATTAAGGTTTACCGCTTAATAATATCCCGGTTATTCTCGTATTAAGGAGTATGCCTTAAAAAGCGTTAACATATCGGTTTTTTAAGTAAAACACGATTAATACTTTAAAAATTTCGTAAAAAATTACAACCGTTACCTTTTTTAAATCGTCGTTATTAAATAAATTAATTCCAATAAAAGCATGTATTATTACTTAGTTTATAAAAATGTTAATAATGTTTTCGTTATTAATAATATTATATTAAATTAAATATTATGTTAAAAAAATTAATTTTTATTTATTATTATCGTAAATATCGTTTTAATCTTCGTAAATAATATATTATAAATTAAAGTTAACTTAATTTTACTTTTCATTATTACTTATAACGACATTAATTCCCTTATAATTTAAGAGAAAAGTAATAAAATCTTTATTCGTATCTCTTTTTTTAACTTTTTAAACATAATAACGCCATTTATTTTTCTTAGCTTTACGTTTATTTATCGGATATTTTATTAATTAATAACTAAACTTATTATAAATAAAGCATTTCTTATTTTTCTTACTTTATTAATTATTATAACGGCGTTTAAATTAGGTATTTTTAGGACGGTAATTTCTTTAAAACTTATTATTATTATTTTTATATATTTAATTAATTTAATATTAATCGTTAAATACGTGGTATTATAAGTTATAAGTATTATAATAATAAGCAATTTCGGCTATATTATAAAAGTTAAAGTAAATACTTTTAAATGTAATAAATAATTTTAAAATAATAATATTAAAAGCTAAGTGGCTTTAAATAACGTTAATTATATTATTTTTTAAGTTAATATTTTTTATATAATCGATTAATAATCTTTTTTAAAAATATTAAACATGTTTAATTAATATATTGAAGTAAATAAGTAAATTTTTATTAAAATTCTCTTTTATCGTAATATAAATCGTAGTCGTTTTTCACTTATATATATATATTTATTAATTTTCGGTAATATGGAAAAAACTTTTAATTTTAATAATTATTTACTTTTAAGTAAATCTTTTTTAAGTAATTTAATTATAATAATATTATAAAACGCGGTCCTTTAATATAATTAAATAAGCGGTAATATAACTCGAAGGTAAAACTTTAACTTTACTATATATATCTTTAAAAATCTTTATTTTTTTATTAAAAATATTATATTTATCATTATTAAATTTAATTTTATCGTTATTATATATTTTAATAAAGTCGGTAATCGCTTATAAGTATTATAGTTTATATAACGGTCGTTATTTATACGATGGTTTTTATTTAAAAAGGGTTATTAATTAATTATTACCTTAATTCCTTTAATTATTTTATTTTTAATTATTTTAATTATCTTAAGTTTAATTAATTATTTTTAACCGGAAATTTAAGTTTATATTTAAAAAATTAAAGGGTCGTAAGTTACGTTATAAAATTAAAAAACTTATAATTAATTTTTATCGAAAAATAATTATATTATTAAATAAAAGATAATTATTATTATAATTAAAGAATTAATTAAATATAATAAGTCTTTAACCTCGGCTTAAACTTAAACTTAATTTTAAACTTAAAATTAAAATTAAAACTAAATTTCGTTTAACTTAATTATTTAAGGTAAATAAACTATTTAATTTATTTAAGTTAACCTATTTATTCGCATTAAAAGTTAAAATAATAACAATTATTTTAACTTTTAAAATACTTTAATTTAATCTCATAAATCGTTATTTATAAATTTTTAAAACTTCACTTTAATTATTTTTTCTAAAAAATCGTTTTAAATTAATACCACTTATATTTTTTATATTTTATTATAACTTCCTTTAATAATTAAGGTTTTTCATAAAAATAAATATTATAAAATACTTTATACTTATGTTCGCAGCCTCGTTTTTTAATAATATAAAAAAAATTTTTATATTAATAATTTTTTTAAGTTTCTTGATAAAAGCGCGACCGGAAGTTCGTATATCGTATTTAAAAAAATAGTTAATTATTTTCAACTTTAATATTTGATTTAATTTGTTAAAATATTTTACTTCTTAATCGTTAAAATCGACTTAGTATTTTTTTTAAAGGTTTTTATTATAAAAATTATCGTTATATATTAAAAATGTCTCCACATAATATATATTTAACGTTAAAGTATTTAACTTATTAATATTTTTTAAATCCATTTTTTTATCGTTATATTTGTTTTTAATATATATATCTTATATCGGGCGGTTATATTTTCGTTTAAAATTTAACTTTAAAATTAAGGTAATAACTCGTTTTTTTCCTTTTTTAAAAAAGCTCGTTATTTTAGCGATTACTTATGTAATATATAAAATAATAAACGTATAAAGCTTATTATAATAAATAAATATCGGATATAATAATAATAAAAAGTTAAGTATAAATGTTATAAAAAAGTGGATAAACGTTAATATAATTAAGTTTATATTTATAAATTTAAATTTTTAAAAAAAACTTTTATAAGAAAAAAAACTTTATAAGTAATAAAAAAAAGGTATAACTTAAAATAATAGGTTAAAGTATAAAAAATGTAGTCGTAAATTAACGAAATTTTTTTTTTTTAATAATATAATCGCATATTAACGTAAAATAACGTAAAATTAAAGGTTTATATAAAATAAATAACGCATAAATATTTAATTATTAAAATATAACGTAATTGTTTTAAAAGTTTATTTTTAATTATATTTTTTAAATAAATCGACTTAAATAAATATTAACTTAAATAAGCTTTTTAATTTAAATAAATTTTTAACTTAAGTAAAAAAATCGGTCGAATTTTATTAAAATAAACGTCGTTTTATAACTTAATAAAAAAATCGTTAATTAAATCGTTTATATAAAAAGCTTTCTCGTAATATTCTCGGGTATTATTAATATAAACGTATATAACGCCTCGAATATTTACCGATAAATTTTAATTTAATTTCTTTATACGTAATAAACGTAAACTTATAAACGCGGATATAATATAACGCCTTAAAGTTTTTAAATTAATATAAAATTCCTATATTTATAATAGTTATAAATTTTAAAAAGTTTTAATTTAAAAATTTTAGATGAAATTTCTTATTTAAGAATTTCCAATTAAATTTAAAGTTATAAATTTTTGTTTTTTTTTATTTTAATATTATTAACGATATTATTCGATATAAATCTCCTTATTATTTATAATTAACTTATTTTATTGAGGTTTGCTATGTGCACTACCTATTTTTGCTATCGGGGCCTTAGGTGCACTACCTTAGGTACCAGTACATGCCCTAAATTTTGAAATCCGGCCCTAATCTAGCGCCTCTAGCGCCCCCAGCTGCCCACATCAATTCAACCCAAATAACTCTTTGAAACATATAGCCACAAGCGTGCAACCAAATTCAATTGAAAGCGCATTCAATTTTGAATTGATTGATATAGGTCTCAAATTGAGGCGATACGTGGTCGCAAAGTTATTCAAGTAAATAGGTAGCGGAACGGGAGGCACGTGATCACCCTTAGAGCCACACTAGGAGCTCTTGGTGCCACGCTAAGGGCCCTTAGAGCCGCCAAATAGCCCTAGATCCCCCTGGGGTCACGCTAAGAAGTGTCACGTGACTGTTCTCGAGACAAATACCAACATAACTCTTCAACCACGTATCGCCCCAAATCGCGGCCGGTATCAATCAATTAGTAATTGAATTCTCTTTCAATCAAAGCCAATTGCACGCTTATAGCTATATGTTTCATGGAGTTATTCAAGATTGAAAATATTGAGTAAGGTTTGGCTCCAAGTGGCCTAAGGGCTCTAGCGTGGCTTTAAGAGCTGTCACGTGCCTCCTAAGCTGCCACCTATATACTTGAATAACTTTGCGACCACGAATTGCCCCAGTTCGAGACTGGTATCAATCAATCGGTAATTGGATTCTCTTTTAATTGACTCCGGCTGCATCGTGGTGCGACTTGTGGTTGAAAAGTTATTTGGGTGGATAAGGTGGATGGCTTGGATGGGCCCCGGCTTTTAAGATTTAGTGGACTTATGGGATGTACAATACCTAATGGTAGTGCACCTAAGGGCCCGATAGCAAAAATAGGTAGTGCACATAGCAAAACTCATTTTATTAACCATTAATTAATATTAAAATAAATAAGATAATTTTATAATCACGGTAAGTTATAAATAAAAGGTTAAAATCATGAATGTATAATTAAAATTATTTAATAAAATAGAAAAGATCGAAGATCCTTTCTTAATTGAAGTAAGCTACAAAGATGGGCACGGACCATGTGGGTCACGTGACTGTTCCCCACAATTCCCACAGAGCTTGCGTAATGTCAATTTTTCGATGCCACCTCGAATGGAGATATGGTGCCCCTGAATTAGCCTGCGATTTGTAGCCTGCTGTAAGCATTCCCTGGTAGAATAGGAGCCTCACCGTTATATCAGCACGTCTTAAATTACTATAATTGTTTTATAGGGTGAACCCGCATCTCGAACTGCCCCCCTGATTAGCAACGCAACTTCCGAGATACCAGTATTCTCCGGGAACATGTGCTACATTATGGCGTGAATGGGCTTAAGACAACCGATGACGATAATTTCCGGTCTCAGGAGATATGACTGGCTGTCTAACTCTACGTACCAAGGTAGGTACGGTTAGACCTGGCAACCCACTTCCGAGTTGCGACTATGTAGGCCAATGCCCAGTGTGCCGAAAGCCTCGTTCCATCAAGGTGTAACGTTCTACGCAGTTAGGCAGGTCTCAATATAGACTTCTTTTTGGCTACGTCAGATCGAGTTTTCCAGAGTGTTGAAGAAAAGGGGCGTCGAAAAGGCTGACTAGGATACAATCCGCTACCCAACATTATGAATATGAAATCGACCTTAGGGAAGAGCGGGAACACGTTCCGGGCGAAAAGGCTGCATGTTGGTATACATAACTAGGTATGTATGTATATAGGTAGATAGGACGAGGTGCCTAGATTAATACTTAGGTACCTGGCAACCAGACGTCATAGACATCTGGAGGTGCACACCACGTTGACCACATGCAGTACAGCTCGTTATACTACACACCTGGGCACTTGTGAGATCGGGTAGTTGCATTTTCGCATCTGATTAAGTGACAACATTTTGAGCTGAGCGATGGTCCGAACCATTCCGTGTCTACAAACTCGTCCGCCCCATTCAGGCGGATCAATTGGACGGGGGACGGATGTAGTTAAGATTGAGGCTATCATAGCAGGCCATGCTATACATGAGCAGAGCAAGCTGAGTGGTCCAGTCGGAATAGGGTTGGAGATAGGATCTCGATTGCGCCAAGTATAGCGGGCTACTTAAGTATGACCTAGGAAACACTGGATGAGGGTGATTGTAACGAGGTGGGACTGCAGCGCCACGTCGTCTTGGTGGACTCTTAGGTAGTTGAAGGGGGCATATCTATAGGTACCTCCCTGTAGGTAGGTAATTAATGAGGTGCAGGTGTACGGTGCACCACCGAGCATTGCATGACAGCAGCCTCAGATATTTAAAGATACGAAGTGGCTTTGGCTTGGCTTGTGAGCCGGAACTCGAAAGCATGTGAATGAAGTGAAGTTGAAGGATAAAGGATATGTAAAAGAAAGGAGGAAAGCAAGGAACAGGAGGAGAAGAGGTAGAGGAACGATGTTGAGGGAACATTGAAAAAATAAAAACAATAAAAAACATGCATTGCATGGATTGGATTACTCAAGTTTTGGCCCAAAGGCTGCGGAGATTAAAGTTTCGGGGTTAAAAGGGGGGGCATACCGACTTCCTGCCCCCGAATTCACTGCCTGTTTAAGTGGTAACTACGTACTTTTTAATATATCGATTCGAGTTTTAAATATTCAATATCACATACATCATTGATCAATGATACTACTATACCTAATGTAGGTATGTGTATGCATGCATATAAAATAGTACCTACATACTACCTACAGCATGTAACACTGAATGAGAAAATCTTCTATTTTGAAATACCTTCAAATATTCTTCATGAGTTTTGCTATTCGCACCCTTAAAAATTGCTATCGGAGGCTTATTTGCACCTTAGTACATCTGGAACTAGCGTTCGAATGCCGTTGGTCCGAGCGCCTCAGCTAGCTTCCGTCAAAAGATCTAACATAACTTCCAATTCAAGACTTTAATTGAGGTGCATCTTGTATCGTTCGAATCAGCTCAATTAGACGGTCCAAATGATATATGTTTCAGATTGATGCGATCGGTGGTTACGAAGTTATTTGAATTCAAAGATCAAGAAGCACCTTGAAAATGGTGCAGGTTGAAGTGGTCCGTGCATCACGTAGTGCCGGCTAGCGCTACACTAGCGGCAAAGCGTCTATTTCACTCTTTTCTGAATAACTTTACAATTACTCGTCGCGTCAATCTGAAACATATATCGTTTGGACCGTCTAATTGAGCTGATTCGAATTATCTAGGATGCACTTCAATCCGATTCTTGGATTGGAAGTTGTGTTGGATCTTTTGATTGAAGCTAGTTGGAGAGCTCGGACCATCGGCGTTTGAACGCTAATCTTAAATGTACTAGGGTGCGAATAAGCCTCCGATAGCAATTTTTAAGGGTGCGGATAGTAAAACTCTTCTTCATTGTCTCACTTTATTGCTTCGCCCTCTCATTCAATATCGCTACGGACACAAGTTTTACGACCAGTAAACATCAAACAAACTTTCGTCTTGTATAGGTAGGCATTGTTTCTATTCCAGTGCACAGGTTGCGGTCTGAGCCATTCTGACGGGTTGAATTACATAGGTAGTTGATAACACTGGACTCTGGAGTGCTCTAGGTGGATGCTAGGCACTAAAGGGGCCACTAAAGGGGTCAGTGAAGAGGCGCTGCGGCAACACAATGTGATCCTCCACCCCTTTAATAGAGACGTACTCTCTGAAACGCCTCTAGTTGATGAGCTTCACGCGAGCTCTCAATTGCAGTGCCTTCGCTAATCAAACATGATTGGCAACCATACGGTCAACCATAGCACCAATGGCTTTTGTTCAAACGTACACCATGAGCAGTGTAGTTATCTCAGAGTTTAGCCTCAACTCGTGCCTCAATTGAGTGCTCAGCCCAAAGTAACGGCACACAGGTCTCAACTATATGGATTGTACAATACAGTACTTCAGCCTCCTTGACCTACAGTAAGAACCCATGATAGATATCCTTGGCCTTACCGAAGACGCCCTCAATCCTACAGGTACTTAGGTATGTAATGGGCTCTTGGTGTAAAAACTGAGTAATGTCGCTACCTTGCACATATACTAAATTGCATCGTGACGAGATGTACAAACTCATAAAAACCGAGAGACTCTCTCAGTTCTCATAATATATCGTAGTCTTCGTTCATCCCCCCTGGTCCAGTGCCTTTCTTCTATGGAATTCGGTCATCCACTCCTTGACATTCATTTTTTCGACACTCTTTGAGAACCAGTGAACTGTTTCTTCGTTATTATGATATTCCCAAGGAAAGATACCGTGCTCGCCCTCTTTCTATTTTCAGGGGGCGCCTCAACACAAGACTTGCCACGGCACCATTCCTTAAGCAAAATCGTGTCCTCGTCGGAGTGTAATGGAAATCATTTCGATCTTCCAGTCACGCACATAAATGCAACCGTAACCACTTCCGTAACCAAATATCCAACGTCTAGTAGTATGTCCTTTTGAAAAACCACCAAGATCCTCTTAGCTACCAGTGCCCTAACAACTACTCCAGGACAAGGCGTGCCTAATGATAGTACTTCAACTAGAAATACTATCATCCCGACTGTAGCAGGCAGCCCGAGTCCCCCATTTTCTAACGTTACCGAAACGGGAGCAGGCTTGACAACGTTGACTGTCAGCCTGACTTCCGTAGAGACAGTCATATCATGCGCATCCACTATCAATGGATGTACCGCGGCGACAGATTATAACGCGCTCAGTTCTTTACCCAGAGAGGCGCTATCGACGATGCTTGTGACAAAAGCCATCGGTATCACCACCACTGTCTGTCCGGTCACTGAAGCTTCTGCAGTGTCTTCATCAATCGTAGCTTCTTTGATGCTCTCTGCTCTTCTAGTCAACGAAACTGATCTCGCTTTCGATGCCGGGACTACGAAGAGTAGTAGCTCGTTGGAAGCGGGTGGCATATCCGTCGAGAATGTCCCTGTCTCGAACACTATGATCACCAGCACTGTAAGTCGAGAAATGCTAGCCCCTCATCTTAGAGCAGCTAGACGCTAACTCGTTTGAAGATAACTCAGCCTTACTCCTCCTCGGCTATATCTCCAGTTGAATCAGTTATCACCACAACTATCAGCGCCAGCTCTGGAGCGTCGACTATCGTTACCACCACCACTGAAACCCTATCTTCCGCCACAGTATCAACCATACCCCCCTCATCCGTCACCGTGACCTTGGGCATCGGCACCGGCAGCGAAGCAACCACGTCCGTAGTGATCATCCCTCCATACACCACCACGATCTTCCGCCCCTGGCCACCCGTCGCCACCAAACCCACCGGCAGCGGCGGCGAAAGCGCGGCGGAAGTTAAAACCGTCACTGTCTGGCCCCTTCAATCCGTAGTAACCACGACCATACTCGTAACCGCAACCGAGACAGTCAGTGGTGGGGGCGCGCAAACTACCACAGTCTTCAGCGCCGCGCTGTCTACCGTTACAGTAACCGAGGCGGCCGCATCCACGATTACTACGACTGTCGGGGAAGGTGGCACGATGACTATCTTCTCTACTCTCCTGCCTGAAGGGATGTGTGCTTGCTCGACCCCTGCGGTGTAAGGGCCTGCTTCGTGCGCCCTTGCAGGGGGCTTAGGATGCGAGGAGTCGTTGGATGACTCCTTATATTTTTTTTGGTTAAGATAGAAAGGTGCCTGCCTAGTATACAAGATAAAAGAGCGTCTAGTATTGCTTTTCATTTTTGGGAGGGGGGTTATGATTACTTCGACCACAGCTCCAAGCTGACTGTGAGTGTAAACAAATGTCAAATAGGTAAAGGGGTAGAAGAAAAGAGGGGGCTAGGGCAGGGAATGTCAAGATTCTATATAGCTTAGAACCGTAGCAGTAGTTCTACCAAGCTGTCTCTACTATACTATGGAATACTTATCTTAGTACCTATTAGCTATGTACCTAGATTTAAAAAAATAGTTGAGGTTGGACAGTGCCTGCTCAGCTAGGTGCTACCTGTATTTGTACACCCTACGAAGGTAGGTACCTATGCTGACGCATCAGAGCTCTACATGACCAGGACTAGGCGGCACCTCACCCGTATCCCACGCGACCCTCTCCTCCCCCAGCTCAAACTGGAGCAAGCTGTCCCGCCCATCCGGACGCACAATATCCTCGTGACCAACCCAACTCTGATTCCACTCCCGGCCATTAACCCTCAGCCTCTGCACAAACGGCCCACCCTCCAACCCCTGCGCCTCGATCCTCAGCGCCGCGCCCCCCTTCCCCAGCCTCACCGTCACGTTCGCGAACCGCGGCGCGAGCACCAGGTACACGGGCTGCGTGACCACCGGATAGAGCCCGATCATGTTCCACACGAGCCAGCTGCCCATCGCCCCGGCGTCGTCGTTCCCCGGGATCCCCGAGCGCCCCGTGTGGTAGAACTGGTCGACGACCTCGCGCGAGCGCTGCACGGACTTGTGCTGCCGCTGCGGCAGGTAGTTGTACAGGAACGGCGTCATGAAGCTCGGCTCGTTGCCCGGGTTGAAGATCGCGGTCCCCGCGCCGTTGCCGCCCTGGTTCGAGCGTGAGAGACCCGGGATGAACATCGTGTCCAGTCGCGCTTCGGTATGGGCGGCGCCGCCCATGAGGGTGATGAGGGTGGACATGTCGAAGGGGATCGTCCAGCTGTACTCGAATCTGGGGAGGGAGGGTGATTGGTTAGTATTGGGTTCGGTGGGTATGGTAGATAGGGGGCGGGTGGGACTTACGGAACGCCTTCGTAGCTGATGCTGGTCCATTCGCAGTCAGCACATGCCAAGGGGTCGTACTCTTCGTAGCTACCGTTCGGGTATGTCGGCGCAAGGAACCCAGTGAAATTCAACGATGTTACGTTGGCGGCCCATGTCCGCTGCCATCCACTGTTCCTTTCGTCAGCCATTACCTAGCATCCGGATTACAGCGACAGTGACTTACGCGGAGCGATTGAGATATGTTGCCACATCCTCCGGCGCCTCTCCCTTCGCGACCTGCGATAGCGAGAAGTCGTTTAGCGAGTACTCGACCGTCTTGCTAAGACACCGACCGAACTTTGGTGTCACGTAGCCATACTCTTTCCAGTCCTGCAGTGCACCCCGCCCTTCCTTGGTGCTGCCGGTGGAGTCATCGATGTCGTAATTGTTGTACGGCACGATCTCCGCGTCGGCCTTCATCGCTGCGTATCCGTCTGCCCAGTTGATGCCGCCTTGGAGCCCCTTGACGTAAGCATCGGCAAGCACGTTGTCCGCGTTGGACCCTCCCTGGACTCTGCCGTTGTGGTTGTGGCTTCGCCCGTCGGGCATAAACCTCTCGAATCTCCAAATGTCGATTAGGGTCCTGACAATTTCTATCTGTGCCTGGGGTTGGATAAGTGTCAGGAGAGGACTGAGACATCTGAACGTGTCCCAGATTGTGTAGAAGTCGTCGTAATACGGCTCATCGGACTCCCAATAGGGGTTCTCCCCCGTTCGGTTCGAAGGCAGTAGGTGAGCATGATACATTGCCGTGTAGAACATCTCCAACTGCGTCTCGTTCGTCGTTGTCACGTCAATCGTCGAGAAGACATCCGAGTTCCATTGATCCCGAGCAGCATCCTTAACCTCATCGAGGTCCCAACCCGGGATTTCATCTAGAAACTGGCATGCCTTGTCGGTAGATACCCAAGAGACCCCGACCTTGGAACTGACCGTCGTGACATTGGGAGGAAACTCGAACAAAGCGCCAATGCGATCTGCGTACTGGTACCCCACCGTTCCACCGTTAATCCAGGTCCTGTTCGTGAAAGAGGGCTCGACGCCGACTACACTTGGCCAGTACGGATCCGTAGACCTCCCAGAGAACAGCCGGGACTCCGCCGGCGCAGAGTCGAACTCGGCGCAGAAGTACACTCGATAATCGTCCCCTAGATGCCCGCTCGTTAGCCCACCGTGTCTTAGAACGCCGAAGGGCGGACACTAACCCCCGGCCCATCCTCCTCGATATACGCCATAGCCCGAGTACTGCGTGCCATCCTCGCTACGCTCCAGCATCCCATTGCTATACTGCTGGCCCTTGCTGCCCCTGCTCGGGATAACATGGCTCACATCGACCAGGACAAAGCGGCCGTCCGCATCGTCGGGGTACGTGTACTTCATGATCCCGACATGCATGCTGGCGCTCATTTCGGCGGTAACGCCGTTCTGCAGCTGCGTCTTGTAGTATCCCACGCTGGCTACATCGCCGGCGGTCCTCGGCTGCATGTAGGTCAGATTGTCTAGCACGTTGACGCCGTCGAGGGTGGTCAGGGGCATCTGGGGTATGAGCCCGTAGGTCGGCTCACCGCCCGTGCCGCTCTCGTGCAGCATCGTGATGGCGGTCACGTAGCCGTCGGGGGTGTAGCCCGCGTTAGCAGAGTCTGGAAGAATGTGTGTGAGTGGGTAGGTACTTGGTGAGTCGTATACGGTCACTCTCTTCTGCTACTTGTACGAGCAGCGATGCTACTCAAGCTAAGTGTCTCCAGTGAAGTCGAACTTACACGTGTAATTCAGTCTATTTCATCTATTAGCAACACTGTTCTGATCATGAAGGTTCAAGATACCTATGGGTAAGTAGGAGCACAGACAGATTTGTGTCGATTCCCACCTTCACCGCGCCAAAGGGGAGGGTGACTCCCGGGAAGACATTCCCAGCAATGTAGCTTGTACCGGGAATCGGGCCCTCGGTGCCAATGAAGGGATTCACGTATTGCGCATAGTCCTGTATTGCGTCTACTGCGGTAGCTCCAGCAGTGAGCACCGAGATGCTAGCAGCGTGTTTCCAAGTTGACTTCATGGCTTACAACTAAAGGATCACATAGGAGCATAGCTCGGTACACTATGATGCTCACATATTGGTGGGTACTGTAGACAGGCAGGCACCTATATAGGTTCCATTTTCTTTGTGCCTATGCTTCACCTACCCCGACTCGATTTGCCCGAATAGAATCCTCCGTATGACCTTACCAACATCCCCTCAATAAATACCTACCCCGAATTTCCCCATTCCCCAGCATTCGCTAAGCCAGTTCCGGGTCCCATTGTTGTCGGTATTCCAGTAAATCTTGTTGTACTCCCTTGCATTGGGGGAATAATACCATGGTCTGCAGGTCCCCCACAAGATATACAAGCTTCTAGGTCGTCGGAGTCGGGGAGTATGCAGATGACATTGGATTGCGGGGTTCGCCTGCACAACTCCTCAACGTCGGAGCCGATTCCCGAAATCAGGTCGACGGCATCTATGATTTCCTATTTTCATTAGATGCTCGCCTTCGGGCGATAAGGGAGGATAACAGCATCTCGATACCTCCGGTCTAGCAATGGCGATTGTTTGACTCCACGCAATGGCAAACCCGCCAGAGAGACCATCCGACGAGACCAACAGACCCAGCCCAGTAGGGGCATGGAGGTGTTACGCCAACTAGAGCCTCTCCCTTCCATCGAAGCAAACAACAATACCGCGACTAAAATCCGTCAACGAAAATAATCGCCGACATGCTACTAACCTAGGTAGTAATAGCGTCATCATAGCTTTGGCAGGTATTGCAGCATGCTTGACATTAGGCCGTAGGCGGGTTTCCGGATGCCGGCTATGTGCATCGCCGGAGACGTGTATCCCTCGCGCCTCGACTGATCTGCCGGCTCTAGTGGTCGGCCGTAGCAGTGGTCTTATCATACATAGCTTACAATTCCAGCTAGGAAGGCGTGGAAGTCTACTACAGTAGGTAGGTGCTAGGTAAAAATGGATTTTATCAGTATCTTCATCGTCAAACCCGGATTCCTGTCATTCTTGGGAGTGTTGGTGACCACGATGTCTCCAGTAAATCCTCGAAACAATAAAGATGGATAAGAAAATTCAGCAACACTTGAGCAGCGGCAGGATAAGCCGAGGTACATAGGTACTGTAGGTACCCGAGGGGCAGGTTGCTAACTACTTGCTGCCCTGGCCCATAGCTGAAACTTGACACGCCTCGCTGTCCAAAATGTTGGATTTGCCTCGTCACCACGTGTATTACTATGTAGTAAGCCTTCGAGCAGTTGGTACCTTTGTGAAGTCAAACCAAAACGGATCCTTATACCTAGTTTTACATAAATACCTTGAAGTTGGTTGCCAGTTAGAAAGATCCAGAGTGAAACGATAACGTCACTTTTCCCATCGCGCGTTTGCATTGCACCTCTGTCTGCTGACCTTAGGTACGGGCGAGACTGTAATCTCCGATTGAACTGCGCGCGTATACTTAGCTGTTTCGCAAACACCCATATGTAATAACCGTGGAAAGGTGGGTGGGTGGGTAGGTAGGCAGAGAGAGAAACAAGTCTGTGCGGGCCTACCCGTCAAACGATGCGACGAACAGCCTTTCTTCTTTTTCTTTGCCTCTTCTTTCCAAGAACAGAAACACGCCAGCGCGGTTCGGTTATGGTGTCGCTAGCCCAACGTGGGAGGGGACCGTGGAATGGAAATGGGTTAGCAGCGATGATCTGCCTACCATCTCCATAGTGCTAGCTGGAGGCCACAAAAGTCGACTTCGGCTTCACATGCCTATTTATAAAAAAGGATGAGCCATGGTCGCGGGTTCGTAGGCGAGATTACATGTACATAACTATTCCGCGTATGATTCTGCAGACATTGGCCCGAAGCTAGCTGGGTAGCTGTGACAAGGCCAAGCTTTCTGTTCCCAGTTGCAGATCTTCAAACGGACAGGGCCGTCAGGTTAGAGGTGTGCTACGATGTGCTACGATATCGGTGCCATTCTTGGATCCCATTTGTATTTCGAGGTGGTGTGGCGATGACGATGGCGTTTCAGACAATACCGGCGCCGTTGTAAAGGAATCAGCAGTACATATGTAATTGAACCTGGGCACCTACATGTAGTTATCTAGTGTAGGTACTCATACCAATTCCCAAAACATCATGCTCATATCATGTTGATGAAGCAACAGGTGCGAAGGTAGGTAGGCATGTATACGTAAGGCCGGAGTGCATGAAACAAGTGACTTCTTCGAAGTTCTGATTCAGGGTCTAAATGCACGCACTTGTTTCTGCATGGCTTCATCTTGGCGCACTCCAAGCTCCCAGCTCCCAACGTGGAGGAGGGTACCTCTCGTTTCAAGATCCGCCCTACAGCCACCTAATAGGCAACCAACCAGTTGGAAGTGAGACCATCTTGCTTCACGATCGCCTATCCCTGCCGTCGCTCAACGGGGCGTTTGTCTCCTATCATAGATTGCCCGTCTAACATCCCCCCCCAAATCGTATAAGTAAGAGATGCTGGGAAGATCATTGTGGGCCATGCGCAGCTTGCTTGCTTGCAGGTTAGATCTTCAATGGCATATATCTCTCTCGATGATATTACCAGCCACCGGTCGTTTACTCGAATATTTGTTTCTCTCCCGAGTCACTCCCTATGCCCAAACATTCCTTTAAGTGTCTATATTCAAGTACCCAAGCTACCTAGTTAGGAGGGAAACCCCGTCATCGTTGCGAGCACCATGAAGTTCTCGAGCCTCCCCGGCATCACCGTCCTCGTTCTATACGCCTCTTGCACAATAGGAATACCACTCCAGGTCAACGCGAGCAGCACCGCTGAGGATACCGTCTGCTCCATACAGAGTTTCAAAGAATGCATCGCCGACACGGGACGAGATAACAGCCTCTGCTTCAAGCAGATGTGCGTCGGCGCGAACGGGGCGGAGTTACGGCTGGCCAAACGCCAGGACACATGTACCGAGGAGAATCTGCTCCAATGCGCCGTGACGGAATGGCGAGAGGCGGAAATAGTATGTGCCAATAGCTTTCATTTCTCCTTCCCCCTTTGGCCTATCTTAGGAGCTATCGGGAGCTACCCAATAGGAGTTTCTACCTTTAGAAAACCCCTCCTAGGCTCTAAATACTTTGGCTTGGAGAGATATTTACTAACTCATACTGTTGCAGTGTTTCCAGGAATTATGTCTGTAGCATCCTCTGCATGTCGCGCCGGTCAGTAGGGTAGGACGTGTCTCAAGTCAAGTTCCCTTCAGAGACTTAAAGATAGGCGATGCAATACGACGATAAGCTCGCCAATCATTCTCACGTCGGTCGATTGGTAGATGCCCACTACACGACAGTATTTCCCAATACTCAGGTCCTCCCAAACTCCGATATCAAAGGAGACTATGCCATGGGACATCAATTGCTATATCGCGGCTATCCAAGTTATCGACGATTAGGGTTCGCTCATTTGGTTCATGATTGTATATTAGGCGATTTCAATGCCTTGTTGTATATTATAGTGGTCACGATTTTATGTATGAAGCGGGTACGATATAGCACTCACACGTTGTATGTTCGAATACAAAACTAGAAGAGAGAAAAACTTTTACCATCTACTGTCTCTATATAGCAGCAATTAGACAATCTTAGGTCTAGTTGCAGCACAATTTACCGACACGAAACCCCTTTCTTGAGGGCTACCCACCTGTTCTCCTTGACAATTCGCGATCCGTTCCACGAACAGGAAGTAGCTGTTGTCGACTCCCGGGTCCTATTCTCTTTTCATCCACAAGGTGAGAATCACCTCTAGCGGTGCAATAAGCTGTGGTCACTTACGATATATATTGAATACATACCTAATTCAGTAGGGGCAGGCAGTTTTCATTACTAAGTTTAGGAATCTTTGGGACTCGAAATGTATAGAAACCTTTTGGCCGATTACATGGTGTAGACAGGCCTCAAGCGCTCGTGAACGACATAACTCGAACCGAACCCCCTAGCTGCTTCGTCGCGTAGTTGAAGATGCCAAAGCGATAGCCCATGAAGTACGCCCAATTCGTCCACATCGTATACGGGCCCCCCAGCTGTGTGAACTCCTGTCCGTCGATGCTGTACGAGAAATTGGCCGCGTAGGTGCCGCTCGCGCGTGCATCGAGCGAGGCTCGAAGCCATAGAGTCATGTTTGTAGGGGTTTTTGATGTCGTCGCGATCACGGTCCCGTTACTCGTCGTGTTCCAGGCGGATTCTTCCTGGGTGATGTTGTGGACGACAGACAAGGTGTATTTCTCTCCGTCGCGGTGGACGCCGATGTACGCGGTACGGTCGCGGAAGGCGGCAAGTCCGAATCGGTCGCCGTCGGCCATGTTGCTGAAATCGACTTGCAAAGTGCCAACCGGGAATTCTCCGTGGATGCGGTGTGTTAATGTGTTGCGTGCGGCATAGAAATCGGTTGTTACCGTAGCAGTGGATAGAGACACACCATTACTATCAACTGTATACTTGCTTTCATCGGGGTTATGATTCCATTCCCAGTGGGGGCTGAGGCTGTCGCCATCAAACATATCGGTGTGAGTCCAGTTTTGCACATTCTTTGGCGAAAGAGGAGCTGGGTACGACGAACTCCACCCACCGGCTTCGTCGGGGATAAAATAGGGAAAGTCGTCATCCCCCCACCCAATAGGGGCTAACACAGGTATACGACCGTTTGGGTAGGCCCATGTGAAAGACATGTAGTACCAGCCTCCAGTTGAAGCCTGGATGAGACTTCCCTGGTGTGGTGCTCCTCCGTTGGCCACCGGCGACTTGACGGCATCAACAAGTATCTTGCTTTCGTAGGGACCCCATGGACTTTTGGACTTCCAGATGTACGTGATATCACCAGGGTGGTCATCAAGGATGTAGTAGAGTCCGTCCTTCTTATACATTCGATTTCCCTCGATTCCATCTTTTCCAACGTCAGAGGCGCTGAAAATGTGTTCAGTCTTCACCTGGCTAAGTCCGTCCGCGGAGAGCTGGGCTATTGACACATCTGTAGAACCGTACACGACATACATACTATCGTCATCGTCTATTAAGAGGCCGCAATCGTAGTAACACGTTCCACCGGGAAGAACAGCTGCTCGGGTCCAGGGGCCGAGAACGTCATTCGCGGTGTAGATATAAGTATACCAGAAATCGACACACCCGATCCAATACCAAAGTCCTGTACTCTCGCGATATCGCATAGTAGAAGCCCATGTTCCTCCTCGATACGCACGGCCGTTCGTCAGGTTATACTTTTCTCCAAAGTCGAGACTAGGCACAGAATGTCCAATCAGCTCCCAGTTGACGAGATCACCAGACCTTAGGATAGGCGCACCCGGGCTATAATGCATATTCGAAGCAGAAAAGTAGTATAAGCCGTCCGGGCCTGTGGAGACATCATTGTCGGCGAAATCCTCGTAGATTACGGGATTCTGGAAATAGTCTGCCCCTTTAAACGTGAATGTCCTACTGAGCAATGATAAAGGCGTGCCATTTCCTTTCGGGAAGGGGGGGACTTTGGACCATGCTAGACTGGCTTGCAACAAACCGCAGAGCAAGCCAACCCATATCATATCCATGGTCGTTGGCGACCTAACTTCTTTGAATATCCCCTGTTAAGAGGGCATTCTTCATTGACGTTGGGCAAGTTCAAAGAAGATATAAAGTCAAGTCAACCCCCTACCTACATATAAAGATGTTGGTCTCTTTCATTTTTAATCCACCGGATGGTGTTATGATTTATGATTACCTAGCTAGGTAGGTAGGGAACCTGAAATGTAACGCCCTATTTGCTGAAGGAGGGTTTGCTGCCGAGGTGGTATTGTGATACAAAGGAAAATTGCCTTATAAGGCAATTGCTAGGGTGTTCCTATGCTGAAGCTTCTAGGTTAGTTCCCTTGGGATATCTAACTTTAGTACGTTAGGGACTCCAGATAGTTGGACAACTTGGAGAAAATACCCGTTAGCTAACTTAAAGCTTAAAGATAGAAGCCTTGAGAACGCTAAGTTGATAACCCTCTAATTTTCTAAAATTGGTTACATTCATATTCCAACTGCCTTATGCACCTACCTAACTTGAACTCGTGTACCTAACTACATACTAGTACCTACCTGGCATCTTGGATCCGGGGTATACGAATGAAATTATGGGCTAGGACAGGGGCATCGGGGTAAATCTACGGGCTAGCATTTTAGCTCATGAAACCCCCCGGATATCCTGAAGCCAATGAAGTTAGGTGCCTCCAGAATATGTAATTCGGTAGAATGTTGTACCTTAGGTAAGTACAAGGATCACGTATTGTACCTACTCCTTCTAAACTCCTTTCGCCTAAACGCCAGATTTAGTAATGCTAGTGCTCATCTTCGCCCAAAATAATTGTTTCTTATCTTTCCTTTCTTTCAATTATGAGCCTCATACCTAAATTCATTACCTAGTACACGCTGAACCACAATTAGATTCCCGAATTTAAATAACCGGAACAATTATTTCTCATTCTTATGTAATTTTTCCCGTTTGTATTTCTTCTAATTTCTTACCCAGTTGTGACATCGTTCTACTTCATTTCCTAGCCTGCCACTTTGCTTTACTTGCACCCTTCAGTTGTGGGGGGCTTGTATAAATCTACCAGCTTGGCCCCGATGTTAAGAGACGTGCCTTATGCCATATCTTACACTACAGCGTGACCTCGCCGGCTTGGGACTTGCCCTTTTATCACCAAACATACCAACTTGATTCTATCATACTCTTACCGAATGCGCCGCCATTGTCTACCGGTCCCCATAATAATCGACCCGATCAGTCGCCGGCCTTAGACACGTCTGCCATGAAGAGTCCACCGTGCAAAGTAACATTAACATCTGGATACCCATAGTGTTCGGTATCGCGAGTTTCTATCTGAGAAATAAATCCCAGAGGAAGTTTTCTAGTTGGACAGGCACTATGGCAACAGTTCAACAGTTTCACCAGACTCCTACGCTGACCCGCCCACTTGGCATCAATGGCGCAACGCCGCCAGCCGCGGAAATGGATACGGACCGGGCCTCTCGACCGAATGTTATCAAAGGGACAAGGACCTCTAGTAGACTACAGAAGGGCGATACCAGAACTGTCGTTATAATCTACGGGTCTGGACAAGAGAATATAGTCTCCGTCTTTGCGGATGTGTTGGGGAAGCCGTACAAGATAGCCGATAGTTTTCAGGGTATTACTTCTTTGGAACAGGAACTCGTCCTTGGCATACCGATGGATAGCGCCAAGATTGATATTACTTCGCGGAATCGAGGTGCCGTGGTTGCGATCAATGCGCATTGTGTGAACTTAGGGATGCCACCAGATCCTTATATATCTGAAGAGTGCGACTACGAATTCTTATATTCCGAAGTGTCTTCGTCTCGCCGGGATTTGGCCCGGTTCATCTCTTTCATTCTCGGCCAGATTAATCATCACGACTCACTCATGTCAAAGCCACGCACTTACTTCATTTCGACCACTTTTCCTGATGTTCGCGCCGCGCTTCCTAACATAGATATCCTCACAGTGGGTGCCGATGCTGTAGAACTACGTGTCGATCTACTCAAGGAACCCCTAGGCGACGGTAGTTTTGCGCCGGTGCCTAGTTTGAGCTATGTCGGTGAACAAGTCATGTTGCTGCGTCGGAGGACTGAGCTGCCGCTTATATTCACGACAAGATGTGTAAGGGAGAATGGTCGGTTTCCCATGGGGAATCCTGACTTATACTATGAGTATCTTTTTCGGGCCGTTCAGTGGGGTGTTGAATATATCGACGTTGAACTTTGGCTTCCAGAGCATATCCGTCGGAGACTATGCGAGAAACGGGGAAGCAGTCGCATCATGTCAGCCTTTCACGATTTCTCGGGCGCCTTCAAGTGGCAGTCTGCTCAAGCCGAGTCCGTCTTCGTTGAGTCCCGGAAATACGCTGATATTGTGAAAATGATAGCGATCATTAGCGATCGCAATGATAATTTCGAACTGGAATGTTTCCGCTCCAAGATTCGAAGTGTATATCCAAATTCTCCTCCCTTGTCGGCTGTTAACATGGGAGAGATAGGCCAGTTTTCGAGGACACTAAATAAGGTCTTTACACCCATCACTCATCCGCTTCTTCCCATCATTGCTGCTCCAGGTCAGATGAGCGCCGCAGAGATCAACGCAGCCTTATCGATGTTTGGACAGCTTCCGAAGAAGAGCATCTACGGAATAAGCAGTCCGTTTGCCCGTATCGCAACACCATATGCACCTTTCTACGAAAAATGCTTTAACGAGCTCGGACTACCACATCAGTTTGCCGTGGTTGAGAGACAACCGAATGGTTCTGATTGTGTAGAAGCCTTGTGCAATCAGAAATCCTTTGGGGGTGCCTATCTAAGTCCACCAGTATCTTTATCTAGTCTTATGCACAACAGCCTGTTCTTCTCGAGGTTTAACAACGGGTCGGGTCCAACGTTGACAGAAGCAGCCCGTACGATTGGCATGATTGATACCATTGTTGTTCAACCTGGGCCATCAACCTCGTCAGCTGCGGCAGCCACAACTCCTCCGATTCCTAATCAAAACTTTAGCACACCGTTCAACCTGGGGTCTAACAATTCTCATGGCTTGCCGCCAGGCTCCTCGCTGGTTTTCGATAATGCAAATTGGCGAGGCATTGTTAGCACTTTAACTCGCGATCTTGCTCCATCAGCTTACTTTGGACGTGTTGCCGTTGTTGCAGCTAGCAATGCTGACAATGCAGCTTCGACTATTTATGCGCTGAAAGCACTTCGGATTAGCAAAGTGTATACAGTCGGCTTCAAGATGCCCCCTAACCTAAATCATGGCCTTGACGTTGAGCCCTTCAATAGCTTAGAGAGCCTCCAGCGAGCAAGGATGGTGAGGGACAAAGCAAGCCCGTTTGTTTTCGTATCTGCTCTGGGACCAGAAAAATCCAACATTGTTGGGGTGCTTATACGTGTTTTCGGGGGCTCACGCGGGTCTTCTACGAATATTCGCAAAGTTTTCTTGGACCTTGCTGATGGGCCAAGAAAGGGGGATCCAAGAGCCGTCGCAGAACAAAGTGGGTTCATTACTTACGGCGTAGCGGATACGACGGCTTTTACGACCGTGGAAACTCTGAGGTCGCTCGTGGGCCAGAATGTACCGTATAGCTTCGTACGACTAACGAGTGGCCAGGGAATGTTCTAGATAAGCGATATCAGTATATACCCCAAAGAGGAGTGGTTTGGGATGTATGATGAGGAACTTGATTTTACGCAAATTGCCGGCCATGTAAGATGAGATTAGGCACGTTCAATGTTGGGCTAGACGATCTAACAGAGAACACATCTTGCAAAATCATAGCTAACGAAGGAGTTGAAAGTCCGAATAGGGTTAAGAGTGACTTCCAATACTCTGAATCATGGACACCTGCATGCAACCTGCATTGTTCTTACCCGCCTAGACGTGCTGGGGCGATATCTTGAAATCAACAACCAAAGGATCGGTACCTGGTACCTAGTACAGAGCCGCGGTGCCTTGCAAGGATTGATGTGCTCATGCAACCCAGTTTCTCAACCGACCAGGGGTAAACGTTTCTACGTAACGACGAGACGTACGAACAAAGTTTGCCACTACGCTGAACACGCGTTCATCCAGGTCATTCTAGACTCGTCAAAAATATGATAGAAACAAGGGCAGCTCGGACGTTTATCAAAGTTTGGGAGGTGATTTTCGTCAGTGCGACCTCACTTGGAATCTAGGACATTCTCTAAAGGGCCTATTAAGGTGGTAGAATAGTGTTGAGGAAGCCACTTAGCTCATACCGAATTGTAAGAGCTGAGTAATTCAAATCTACGATGGGCTGATAGGGTTATCGCCAAACAGTGACTGTGCTATCTCGACCGCACGCAGGGGCCAGCCGGTTGCAGATACGGGGCTGGGCTATTCTAAACTGATCTGATCTTTCGGCATGCTCAATAAAGCGACGGGTACCTGGGTAGGCAGATAAGGCCATATTCATATTCATATTCATATTGCCGTGCGGAGGATTTTGCATGAGACACTCCGATAGGGCATCGTGTACCAATGTTACCTGCTTGGTACTATTAAAAGGATTCGCCATGGAAATGGGTGTCAGGTCAGATAATCGAAGTGACCAGGTAGGGAGGGAGGGGGAGAGTCAAAGCCACCTGCAGCCAGCCTCGAGGTTACCTGCGCTGAAGAGTATGGAGATAACTTCACTTCCCGTAGTATGATCCCGAGCCTGAGCCCGAGATAGGTGGAAAGCTGTCAAAAGTTCAGGTTGCCATGCCTTGGGTTTCTTAGCAGTAAATAAACATTTGCCGAAGATGGAAGCAGTGATACAGGTGCAACGTATCAACACCTGTGAAGTCACACGCCACACTGGCCGCTACCTACAGGACGGGTCCAGGGTTGTTAGAGGTACATAGGGGTCCGGATCTGTCACCAACCTCAGTAGCACAGCCAAGGCATTGATTGGTGGTTACATGGCATCAGACATGGGCATCAAGGCAAGGCAAACCCTCACGTCTCTTTAAAGTTGAGTTAACACTAAGCGAACAAATATAGCTTCTAAATATAGAGAGACGCATTAATCTGTTCATAGTAATCTAGTTTGGATATCACCTATAGTATGTAGTGTATGTGTATACCAACGTATGTATGCCAACGTACATCCATGGTTGGATATGTAGTACTAGATTAGGTACCTATATAGTAGGCATGTTATAGGGGAAGACGTCACCCCCCTAAATTACCTACCTAGTACGTACCTACATAGATAGTATCATGGATGTATGATACTAGGTTAGGTAGTGTCTCTCTTTTTTGATAATGAAGATTCAATGTTGCGTTTAAATGCATCAATCCCATGGATTAGGGGACTTAAATAGGCCTGTACTGACAGTACTGTAGATACTGAATATTAAATACTGTAAATACTGTAAATACTGTAGATACTAGTATAATTCGGGTCTTTTAGCGCCGAAGACTAACCCGGTTTTTACGGGAACCCCATATTTACCCCACCCAAAGATTGAATAATTAAGGCACAATACAATACAACACAGCACAACACGTGCTATCGTCGTCGTCACGATCCACATAATTCTTCATCTTGGTACGCCGTAGATATCTTACACACACTGTACACACTGTACGCACTAAAAGTTATGCTTATGCTTGGGTACCTATCTACCCTAGACCTAGATACTATATGCAAACCTCCCACCTCCCACTTCTCATGCCCACATGCATCTCTTTCTTACCAATACACAATGTTATTAGCTACAATTCAAAACATGACTTCGGTTACCTACATACGTCCCTGGGTACCTGATTCATCTTATCTATGGTTAAGGCTTAGAGTTCTTCGCCGCTAGAATGCAGCTTGACCAGCTCGACCAGCTTGAACCTGCAGCACGTTCGGGTCTTCCCGTGCCTTGGCTATCTTGACTACTATGAACAGGTTGGTTGTAGTTACATGCTACATTCTGACATACCTACCTACACACACACACACACACACACTTACATTCAGATTGATACTCACACACTTATACATACCTACATAATACATACATAATGCGTACATAACATATACGTACATTCGCATAGCAATAGTCCGAATTTACGAGGCGATGGCAATCAAATCTGTTCCTGAACTGGACAGCAGCTTACAAAGCCTTTGGAATCGAAAATCTTGTACGCCTGAGGAGAAGTTATTGAGAGACTGCATATGCTCATTGCTCATACTACCCTCCCTAAATCTTGCCCAAATAGGATGGTCCTTGGTGAGTCAGCCTTGATGATGAACGCCTCGACCACGTTCGCGGCAGCTTTCCCCGAGTGACAGCTCGTGTGCCTGCGTGCTTTCCACCGACTATCGCCGCGGCACTTGGTAGGACGTGAGGCAACATATTCCGGGCCACCAAGGCTCAACTTCATATATCGGGGATTCGGAGGGGAGCAATAATGTCTGTCTGTCTGTCTGTCTGTCCTCACAGCCACGGTTCCGCCGCCGGCGGTGGGCATTGTCTTGGCCGCATCTTCTGGGCCCTGCGGCTGCGTAACGCTTTGGACCAAACACCACCCGATATCAGTTCACGATGCGTAAGTGACGTCTGCGGCCTGGGTAGCGCGACACATGCCAAGCCGGCAACTATGTTTGTTATTATTTTGATATTCTCCAGTTGCACATGGGCTTAGGAAAGGTCCCAGTTCTGCTCGTTTTGCTCAAGGACAACAAGCCACGACGAAAAAAAATCCGAAAATTCCTGAAGGCATCCCATGCCTAGGCTGTTCAAAAACACAGCATACCCCTTATACAGAGAGAATCGAAGTAGAGTGAGGTACGGACAGAGCACATTGTTGATTATCCTACCTACCTACATATCTCCCTTCGTAGGCACCTACCTACCTAAGAGTATTTAGGAACGAGCTGCAAGAGAGGTGGCAATGCGATGCAAAAAAACGCATATCGCCAGCTATCTATCGATTCCCAACAGATGGTGGCGGCAAGAAGCATCACCACGATGGGCGACACTCATCAGGTTCGTTCAGGACGCCGACTCCGGCGTCCTACCGCGTCGAGTACCGGGATGGAACATTAGTCAGGATTAGGGGAGTTGATAGCTCTTGAGTCCCCTATGCCTGACTAACTTGCAGTAATCCAGCTCATTTCTATTTGACGCGCAAGTATGGCAATGTCCCGTCGCTTCTAGCACGTGGCATACTTTGTCTATGGGTTACAGCGCCCCTCCCCAACATCCATAACCTATGTCTTTCATCTATTCTCTGTTGCCACCACCGTTGTCAGGTCTTGGAAGATTTCATGTCGTCTTCCATTGCCGTGCCATGCGTCTTTCTCTACCCATGTAGTTGTGTGCGTGTGTGTGTATGTATGTGCGTATGTGTGGATTATGGCACCAGGTTCAATGTTCTAGATAAATGATCATTGAACTTGAGACGAGACTATACATGCACCTATACATGCACCATACACATACATGTAGTGTACACACACGCATACACATACACATACATACACATTACATATATATAGTAGGTACATTGCATATATATACACTACATACCTACCTACATAACATAACATACCATAACATAACATACCTACATACACATACACATAGCACTAGGTAGCAACTGCAACCGGCCCCCGTTAAACAGGGGCCAGGATTTGATGGCTGCAAGAACCCCGTTTTGGCTCGCTTCCCGACTGCTTTTTCCCCATATTCCCCGTCGGGTCCCGCAATTACAAGGGCGTTAGAATTAGGCCCTTGCTACGAGATCCCCCCCCCCCTAACTTACTAGGTAGAATCCAATGTTCCTTACCAAGGTCTTTGAATACCAAGGCCTCTCAACCAAGGCCTGTACCTAGGACGTTCAATACTATACCTACCTAAGTATACCTACCTAGACCTAGTATGTATTGTACCTAGTGTACCTAGTAATTTTTACTAGGCCTCAATTGGTCACGAGCCAACTCCAACATCTTCAATGTCTCTCTTTCTCTTTCTCTCTTCCAAGCTTCTTCTCTCCGCACGAACCTGTGGCACATCCTTTTTTTCCAATTTCAATAAGGAACTTTGGATACATCAATTCGAGAAGTATTGCGCGTCCTAAGTAACTTCTTGTATTTTTAAGACATTCATTGCCTTCCTTCTCCCATTCCTTCTATTATAATTAGTTCCTTTCCGCCATATGCCATACATATATCCCCCCACGCTTTCCAAGTCTTAAATATCTACCTACATAGAGTATTATTGGGCGCCTTAGTATTACATCTATAACTATGTACGACATGAACCAGAATATATAACGCCTACATACATCACAGCACATCCGGCACTGTACAGTCGGCCACTGATTCTTAGTTTGGTCATGAGGAAGGATGTGAGACTTGTTAACGACATAACGATCAACTCTATTTCAGAGTGAAGGGTTAGAAATATTGGTGGTGGTTTGTTCAGTAGTGACTCTTCTCAGCTTCCGACGTCTTGGAGTTCTCGAACAGGAAAAGAAAGAAAGAAAGAAGAAGAAGAAAAAGAAGAAAAAGAAAGAAAAAAGGATCCGAGGAAAGATTGGTTCAATTTTCATTTAATATACCCATCTCAACACTTTACCGGGTAAATATGAGCGTTGCGTCTCTCCCTGGAATTCAACCCATCATCATGTCACGACCTCAAGTCGGCATCGAACGACTACCAAGTCGCCGCATGAGCAGTGAACCACGCGAAGCGATGAACTGCAAATCATGTCGGAAGCGGAAAGTAAGCCTTTCTTTCAAGCTAGTGCCCTCAAATTGGATCACCAAATTATAATCTCTCATCTAACAAGTCTACGTTCTATAGATCAAATGCAACCGGCTACGTCCGTCCTGCGAAGCTTGCCAAGTCTTCCAAAGCCCATGTATCTATGGTGCGTGATAGTTTGCCCGACTGACGAGTGACCTCGTTCGTGATGATATCTGAATTAAAAACAGCTAACTGATTTTACGTGATTTATAGATGCGATACCCAAGAAACGGGGACCAAAGACAGACGTGCTAGAAGCATTGCTGAAGAGAGTAGATGGTCTAGAGGCGCAACTAAAAGACCACAGAACTACAGACGTCTCACCAAGCGAAGAACAGCCACTACGGTTGACCACTGAAGAGCCCCATGCTGGGTCAGCAGTGATCAAATCGGCTTCCGAGCCGAGATCAAAGCGTCCAATCCTGGACATGTCTCGGTCAACGGAGACCACTCCCGAATCCACCATATATTCACCTACAATCAACGGTGAAGCCTCACCCAACATACAGGTAGATACACTCATTAACACTTACTTTAATCGGTTCCACGCGAAACCCTATCATATCCTTGATGAAGAATCGGTGCAGCAGCGAATACAACTCAACCAGCTGCCCGGTTATCTACTCCACGCCATCTATGCTGTTGCTACCAGGTTTGCCACCCCTCATACGGTCCAGATGTGGAAGGTACTAAAGTTTTACGTATTAGATGCACCCCCCATCCCGCAGGCTATCAGTCTGCAGTCAAACAGAGCGAAGAGTATGCATCAAGATCAAGGGGTGAGATTGATATAGATGAGCCTTCCATTGATGCACTTCAAGCCCTGCTGCTCCTTGTCACTGCCTTCACCGCTGCCAACAACGGCAAAAAGGCTTATATGCTCTTAAGTACGTATCTAACATTCAATATCTTGGTATTCAGTATACCACTACGAGGTATGATGTCAGTTACTGACCACCTCGTGTAGCGAACGCCATTGGTATGGCCATGGCCCTCGAGTTACATCGAGAGGTCAATTTACAGGTGCAGATAACTACTGTAGAGCGAGAAACGAGGAGACGCTTATTCTGGACGTGTTATCTGCTTGACAGATTTATGGCCTGTGGCTCAAAACGCCCCTGTCTCATTAGTGATAGGATGATCCTTCTACGTTTACCATGTTGGACTTCAAGCCCCTCCTCTATTCCGGTTGAGGGAGATTTCTTTCAAAATGGCTCGAACCTTCAGCATGTACAAGGGAGTGGTAGAAAGTCACAAGGAAGTACCGGCATGCTCATCGACATTACTCGCATCCTAGGAACGACGAACAGATACCTGGCGGCAGGTGGAGTCAAAGGCGACTCTCATTTCCCATGGCATTCACTCTCTGAATTATCCAAGATCAGACAAGACCTCGACGTATGGGCTTCCGGCACTGATGATGTCTTCTCAAGCGTTGATACCTTGTTTGGTCAGTCTGATTCGACCGTGCTGGTTCTCAGCAAGCTCGTATATCATTTAATACACTGTCTGGTGTATAGGCCTTTCCTCCCTATCGACCTTGCCGAGTTATCTGGTACAGGTCAGCATCAGTCTTGGCAAATAGAAGCCACCAATATATGTTTCCTCCATGCCAATGCCATTGCTGAACTGGTCGAACTTGGAAAGCAAATGGCATGCATTGAGTGGCCTGCCTTCGTCGGTTATTGTATAGCCACTGCCGGAACAGTCCACATACATGGGGCACACTATAATAAGAACGGAGTTGGAGAGGCGATGGGCGTATTCTCCTCCTCATCCGAATTTCTATCCCGGGAGCTTCAACAATTAACCGAACTCAGCTACTCATGGGCCACCGTACAGCATCAACGTGATACTTTGCAGAGTGTCTACAATGCACATGCCGAGCTTGTCAAAGGCCTTGCGAATAATTCGATGCGTTATTCTCCGGCCTTCAATCTGGAAGACTTCTTCGATCGTTATTCAAACTCCGCCAGACCAGGTAGCCGTCTGTTCACATTTGATGCAGTGGCCATAAATTTATCAGATGATCTCGTCAGTATCTCAACGGAAAGCTACACGGTGCCTAGTTCATATCCTCGCTATAACACAGATACGGAACGGTCAAGCCTAAAACGGAAAATAGCAAGCGAGTTTTCGCAAAGACGGCCTAGCTTTAGGAGTCTGACGCCGGTAACTATAGGCAATAACGGTACTGTGACTACCGGGCTACCTACTCCCGGTGGCCATTCTCAACAATTCACGTTTACAGCAGCCCCTCATCCGTCGCCAATACTACGAACAACTGACTCACAGGCTTGTGCTACTCAGAATATGTCAGAAGGTACTGGTCGAATGGTGCAACGGAGGTCAGCATCGTTGGATGACCAAGCTGCCAATGCTGCTGCTGCCGTCGCAGCTACTACGGCGGGGTTCGAGTCCATGTCTCGCCAGCAGACTCAGCAACACATTGATACGATGTCGGCTGGGACCTTCCCCTCGGCATCATACCAGTACGCAACACCCAGTCCGGATGACGAAAGCAATCTTGGTGTGGCCAGCTACGACCCCATGTTCGGCACGGTACCTACGAATACGTTTTCCTCTCCCGCAGCCTGGCACGGCGGAGATGAGGATCATCATCATCAGCAGAATCATCGCAAACAACAAACGCACAACGCAGGACTGAGCCCCAGGGCAGCAGCGGGGGCGGGGTATCAGAACAACAACAACAACCACAGCCCCGGCGCTGCTGGGCCAGGAGAAGAAAAAGACCCGTTCCTGTGCCTGCTCGAGCAGCTGGCGGAGAACGAGCATGTCATCGGGCAAGGCAAGGAGATTGACTTCTTCCTCACGGGGGTGCAGGGGTGAGGTGCGAAAGTCGCGGATTGTACCTGGCCTACCTACATAATACGTAGATGGTACGCGCGTCTTGGGGTTTTTACGGTGGCATTGACGTTGGATGGGTAGGTAGTTAAAGCGATGGTTTAAAAATAGTAGGAGCATGGTGGGGATGGACGGAGGGATGGATGGCATATGATCTCCATGCCTTACTCGGGTAGATCTCCGGATTCGTTTTACAACCTCCTGGGTACATTGCCTAGGTACCTACCCTATCCTACCCTACCCTACCTATACTTTACGTTGACGCCCTTACGCCCCCTTATCGAGCGAATTGCCTTTTTGTTTTTTTTTTCACGACGGTCATCTGTGGATATGGGATTATTACACGTATGTACATCATCGACATCGACATCGACATCGACATCGACATCATTATCACGAGAGCCGGGACACCGCGAATGTACCTACGGTATCGAATTGTATTTATATATATATGGGCTTTAAGGGGGGGGAAACACTTACCTGGAAGGTACCTAAACGGGATATTATGGGTTATGGGATATGAAGGAAGGAAGGAAATGGGAAAGGGAATAGTTAACTACCTATCTAATAGGTAGGTACCTATGGAAGGGATAAGGAATAGGGAAGAGGGAAATATCAGGTGGTACATACATACAGAACTGTTATAGGTATATGTCAATATCGGACCTCTACATCATGCCTGCCTGGGTAGGTATCTACTTAGGTAGGTAGGTAATTAGTAGAGAAGCACACTGGTAAATATGTAAATGTATATTATTATTATTATGATTATTATTGAGACGCTGATACAACTACCTAACTATTCGCTGTGCTTTATGTTATGTTATTTTATTTTATTTTCTTTCTTTTTTTCTTTTGCTTTGGGGGTTGGGGTTGGGGGGTCTTCTGTCTAGGTACCTAGGTTAGGTTGCGTCTGATACGCGGAGGGTTTGATGCCCCTGAGTGGTGTATGCATGTATCGTATCTTTGTGGTTCAGTACTAACTACTAGTAAGGTACAATACCTAACTGTATATATACCTATTACCTACCTATCTAGCCTCTAGGTTAGGCTACTATAGTATAGGTAGATCAAGAACGACATGTATTGTACATACCTTTGCGAGATCGTCACATTTTTTTTTTTTTTTCGCAAAATGGTAACTATGTAGTTATTGTACAATACTCTTACTGGTTGGATAGTTCCAAGGTTACATACCTACTTGGTAGGTACCTAACCTAGTACTGTACAATACATGGCATACATACTAGGTATGTACATACATAGCCCTACGAAACGGAACCAAGTCCGGGACCCTTGGGACGTCATCGTGGTAATCTAGTGTTCTTTTTTTTTTTTTTTCGCGTTGGCGTTTCTCTAAATTGATAGGTTCCGGTGGGGGTAGGGGGACGGAGTATCATGGACAGGTTTTCTTTTGTTAGATAGTTACATATTAACTACATAGGTATGTAGGTACATACGTATGGTATGTGGCTACCTATGGCTATGGCTATGGCTATGGCTATCGATCTTAACTCTTCATAACATAACCCCACACATAACTAGTTACTCGGTATTATGTAGAGTTATGTACGTATGTGTGCGCCTCTGCCCCTTCGACCCCTGATGGCTTAGCGGGGTGAAGACTGGTACAATTACTTATATCCAGTAAGGTAGGGGTGAGGGGTGAGTCTGGGGTAAGGGGCAGGGGCAGGGGCAGGGGTTGTTGTATGGGTAGGATAGGATAGGGGACCTTGCCATGAGCGATTCAGATTCTAGGATGGTACAATACAATACATACATATGGGCTATGTAGATAATATAGTGTACCTACGTATTACCTATGTGTGTGTACTAAGCTAAGTACTGAGCGAGGTAGTATGTAAATCATGGGCTGATGGTGGATGGAAGGGCCGAATGGCGGATGACGGGCCGCGCAGAAGTTCTACACTATTATCGCGGGGCAGACAGGCCGGCCAGGCCAGCAGCAGGGCACTCAGACAAGCAAGCAAGCAAGCAAGCGAAGCAGGTTCTGGGATTAACTGGGTTGGGTTAGGTCCGGTCCGGTCGGTAAACCGCCTAAGCGATGTAGTTATGTAAAATCCAATACAATACAAAGGGAGGGCTTCGGTTCGTTCGGTATCAAAGCCAAAGCCAAGAAGGGGGAAGGGTAGGTAGTAGAATGGGAAGAAGACACAAAAACAAAAAACGTGGAAAAAGTGTTGAAAAAAACAAAATCAAGGTTGTAGGTATAGCTGCGATTGGAAATCTACTCCGCTGCACCGTGTCATGCGGCGCGTGGGCGCGTGGACGCAACTTTTTACATTACATACCTAGATACCTACTTGCATCTACAGTATCGTACATCCTGTAGGCACGCACATGGATAGGTAGGTAGGTCAACCATACCGTTGCGTTGCACTGCTGGACGGGACAGCCTCACATTGTCGAGATAAGGTGTGCTATAATACCTACGCAGTTAAGGCAGGCAGGCATGATATATAGTCCGGCGTGTTATAGGTTGCCAGGTTAGTTAAACTGTAGGTATGTTAAGCACGAGTAAAAGTATACGTAAGGTTGTTAATGCATGCAACCATGGCGAGAAGCCAATCTATCTATCTACAGTAACCTCTAACTAGAGGAGGGCAGCATCGCAGCTTTCTTCCTCCTTCTACACGATTTCCTTAAACAGCTTAAGCCGCGCTTCTGGAAAACAGAGCTCCGTGACGGGGACGTGCACAGCTTCGCTGCACGTTCTCCAGCGGAATCGCAGCCAATCGGATTCCTTCATGCCCAACGGCGTGGCTAAGGTAGGTAAGGTCTGAATGCGATGCTTCCCCCTTTTTTTTTGGTTTTATTCTTCTTCACGATGTAGTTATGTGCACGCGCCTCATCACTATGACGGAGAGACTGCAAGACCCATCCGAGGAGTCCAGGCCCCGGGAATTAGCGGTTTTTTTGGTGATGGTACTGTTGCAGTGGTGATATAGATCAAGGTTGGAATGTTGGATTTATCAACGGACTTTGTGAGATGTCGGGTTTAATAGGACTATCTATGGGTAAGTTATGTACCTAAGATAGATATGTATGTACTGAAGATAAAACATGGCTTATGTGATTAGATCGATAAGATTGATAATCATCTGGCTGCTTACATAACAAAAGCGATCCTCGGATTTCACCACACCTAATTCGACAATCCGACAATTCGACAATTCGACAATTTGAACTTCAAGGTTCCATTTATTCTTCATTACTACAACTCCTACCAATTCATCTCCGTGCTCGTACTCGCACTATTTACGAGATATACCGAACCGGATTTACGCACGGATTTACGGACAGCTTGAATAGCCCGAATCATGGCTCCAAGCAAAGATCTTCGAAATAGAAGTCGGAATGACTACCCTTTCATGTTAGAATATCGGACACGATGGTGCGCTCTCCAGTCTCTCCTATTGTTCACTTCTACTCGTGCCTCCTATTTGTATGGTGCCTGCATGGTACCTGCATGGTATATGTAGCTTCAATACCAGGTACTCCTAGTCTAAGATGTCTGACTGTTGATACTTGATCCTTTAGGAATGATAATGACATGTACGATCACATGAACAACTCGGTCTACAACTTCCTGTTCGTAACTCCCACTGTACCCCTAAGATCTTCACGGGGATAGACACTTGTGTCTAACGTCTCTCATACGCTCTACCTAGCTTTGATTCTGTAATCAACTCTTACTTGATGGACCATTGCGGTCTGCATCCGCCTACTTCAGCCCAGCACCCCTTGATGGCCAGCACGCATTGTGATTACTTCGCGGCCATCTCCTACCCCAAGGTAGCCGAACTTTGCTTGCGCGTAAACAAGCTGGGGAAATCCAGTGTCGTTTACGAGATCGCCTTGTTCGAGAAAGATGTTGAACAAGTCAAGGCTATTGGCGAGTTTGTTCACGTGTTCGTAGACCGAGAGACCCAACGGCCAAATACCAACGGGATGAATACGCAATTACGACAAGGACTACAAAAGTTGCTTGTGGAATATCCAGATTCCAGCAAATTGTAATAATAATAATGATAACAATCATGGATATATCACCTATACTGCTGCTACAGCTACAGCTACAGCTACTTATACGTAATGTTGATACTCTAATTTCTGGCGCGCCCCGTCAAGTTCTCCGCTCACCAGCATCTTCTCCATCAACTCCAAGTCTGCAAGGGCCAACTCCGGCGCTTGGGCAGGATTAGGTATCCCCGACAGGATCGACTCGGCCCAAGCTTTCACTTCCTCCTTGACTCCGCTGGTCCTCTCCCACGTCTTTTCCTCCGTCACGGCCTGCTCTCCAATCCCTCGGGTCGTGACCACCTTGTCCGACTCAGCTTTCACCACGCCTTCTTCGCATGCGATGTGGAACTCGAAAGCCCTCATCGTAGTCCCTACCGAGGCGATGTACGACCCCACCACCCCGGACTTGGTCTTCATCACCGCGTTGATGGAGTCCACCGGGGCTAGATGGGGCGAGACCAAGGAGGTCTGCGCGATCAAGCTCTCGACGGTATTCTCACTGCCGAGCATCTTCCGAAACGCGGCCGTGAAGTGCACTCCGCCATCGAGGTGAAAGCCGCCCTGGTACTCTGGGTTCGTGCGCCACGGCGTCAGGTACCACTTGCTGGTCTTCTCCATCATGGAGTGCAGGCGCACGACGAAGCCCGTGACCTTCCCGAGCTTCTTTATCTCGGCGGCGGCGTACGGCCAGCTCTCGTGGAAGCGGAAGTTCTCGGCGATGGCGAGCGACGCGTTGGTCTCGGCCGACACCCGCTGGTAGTACTCGACCAGCCTCAGCGCCGACGCCACGTCCTTGGCGATCGGCTTCTCCGCCAGCACGTGCTTGCCCGCCGCCAGCGCCTGCTCGATGTACGCCCCCTGGTCCATGATCGGCAGCGCGATGATCAGACCCCCGATGTCCGGCCGCTGCAGCAGGTCCGAGTATGCCCTGCCCGCGCCGGCGTCCGTCGCGTACAGGTCCACGGACCCCGTGTTGCCCGGGATCAGCTTCGCGGCGTCCGAGGCCGTCTTGAGCGAGCGCGACCAGATCGCCTTGATGGAGAGGAGGGGGGTGGCTAGAGCGGCGGGCTGGGTCTGTGTTAGCTTGCTTGCAGCGCGTAAGGAGGACGGTGCGGATCTCGCCATCCTGTCGCGCAGGTAGCCATTGTCCGGTTTGCTGCCAGGACGGGAGCTCCGGACGCCGTGCACTTGTATCCGGAATGGATATCTACTGAGCACCCGGGTGGGTAGGCAGATGGCAGATTATAGAAATGAATACTCACAATATGCTGCTCCTTGACGAAGATGCCTCCGCCGATAATCGCTATGCCTACAGGTGCCATGATTTTCTTCTCGTTTTCTTTTTTTCTTTTTTTTTTTCCTTCAGTCAACTATCTCGTTGTTAAGCTAAAACTCGTAGTTTCAAATCCTGACTTCTTCAACGAAGAGATGTATATAGATACCTAAAATAAGTATGTAAACCGTTAACTCGTGCAATGCTCCAAGGTTAGCTTTTATACAACAACCTATTTATGTTCATGTGGGTAGATAAACTACCTAGTATATATGAGTATGAGCGGCTTTGCAGATTAAGGAAGTTTGGTTGGTAACTTACTTATGTAGGTATAAATCGTTGACGGGACGTGACGCTAGCTTTATGTACCTACCTACGGTAGTGTAGTGCTCGTTCTCCGCTTTGCTGCTGTCTGTCGGAGGTGTCGGAGTCGCTTGGTTCGGCAAGCGTAACAGTAGGTACAGTTACGGCTGGCTAGTAACTAGTTATACGAACCTTTTACGATCTATCTAACCTAGGTATGTATGTATGTATGACATTGTATGTATGCACTAGCTTAGCTAACTAAATAACCCCGCTACAGAGGCTCGGGGGGGCCTTTTTTTTTTTTTTTTTTTTTTTTTTTTTTTTTTTAAAGGGGGTCTTGGTTTTGGTTATTGTTATTGTTAATGTTAGGTTAAATTACTACTTGTACATAGGTTGGTAGATTACTACTTAGTATATACATACCAAGGTAGGCTATGTGCATGTGTGGAAGTTGAGGACATCGGAGTTTGGAGAGCGGATGTAGGTAGGTAGAGTATATTTGGAGATTCAATGTCCTCCTGGTTTTAATTGGTTGGGTTAATAGGTAGGTAGGAGGGAGGGAGGTAGGTGAGGTGGTGGGTAGGTAGTTGATGTTGGTGTAGTGCTAGTATATACGTGCATACATACCTACATACATGCATACCATATTTTAGGTACTGGTGTTACATATATCAACAGCGACATCTCATGAACTTTTTTTTGGATTTCCCTTTTAGAGAGGGCGGGACGTAACTGGAAGAGGCAGGGTGAAAGGTGAAAGGTGAAATAGGTGGATAGGTACCTAGTTGTTCTTTGCGTATGGCGTGATAGGAGAGACTAGATGGTGCGATGAGGATTTGGGGGTAGGTATTGGTTGGCGATTAGAAGCTTGGGAGTGAGAGGCACGTCGCATATAGGATTAGGTAGATTTATATATCGACCTACCTACTGCCTACTGCCTAGGCACAGAAGGAGCTGCTCTGCCTCTCTATCTAGTACTTGTACCCCTGCCATCACTATCTTACACTATATCACAGGGGATCATGGATACCTATGTAGGAACTAGGCAGCACGGGTAATCCCTCCGCCGCACTCGACTCATATGCGCATGGAGCTATGTCCGTTGCTGGGCAGCTCGGCTGTTCGAGCGGAACAGAAATTGCTTCCCCGGCAGCTTGCGGGATGCTGATATCCGGGGTCGACTGGGCGCGGGTCCCGAGGACCCGGGTGTGACCACGGGAATGCAAGGGGGTGTCGCCGGTTAGGGGTCCGGAGCCGAACACTGCCGACCTCGAGCTCGAGTACCGACGGGTGTGGAAAAGGGGGTGTTCTTGGTGACGGCTGGTGTGTGCTATCTGTTGCTCTCTGAAGGACAATCACCTAACCTAGGTATCTATCTCTATGTCGCAGTTGGTCAACACCGTGTGCCTACCTACCTAGGTTAGGGTATAAGCACATCGGATAATAATATGTTCATGCAACACTGCTTGCGAGGGACACGTTCTCCTAAACACAGTACCTACCTACCTACCTACTTGCCCAGGCACACACCACACTATATTGCCGTGCTTAAGGCAGGTAGGCAGGTAATATATTTACGCCCGGCAAAATGCCTCCTTGCATGATGGCGCAATATAGTACGTTCCCTCCCACCCTCCCCGGTAGATGGGCAGGCATGTTATTATGTATTACTGTAATGACGCTCACCTCTATACTTCGCCAACCTAGGTACCTATATACGCCATCCCCTTCTACCACCCAGTATACCCCTAGTACCTAGGAGTGCACATTGCAGACATCCCTCTGCATACCTATGTACCTTGATGGACAATCAAGAACCCTGGTGGCCAGAATCCCCCCTTTTCGATCGTCGTGTGGCCAATCAATGCCTAGCTACCTAGTGCAGGCAAAAGTGCTAATATATAGACACCTACCTACTTCCCTTAGCAGTAGAACATGGTACGAGCAACGATCCCACCCCTCCTCCCACGCGGCTCGGCAGGCGTGCCTGCGTTAGTTTTGCATCCCCGGGGTGCGGCGGCGGAGGAGGCCACGTGTGGGTGTGGAATTTCCGACGTCACCTCATCATCAAGAGGAAGGGTGAGCTACCTGCCGGCCTCAACCAGACATCCGTTTCTGGCACATGACTGCGAAGCAAGTTTGGTGCCGGGTGTCCCATTGTCACAGATACCTACTCCAGCCGCGAGTTACTTGGGCGAGGAACAACGACGTCTTTGATACTGGGTCGATGGTTCGGAAACACGCGGGACAACTGTCTATATACTACGCACGTCCGACGAAAAACCTATCTCAAGGTAGTTAACTTGGAAAGAGATGTGATATTGCAGGTAAATAGGTACCCAGGTAGGCTGGCTATTTATCAAGTGATGACCACAATACCATACCATCATCCTATCTCCTATTCTCAGCTTCCGCAAACTGCCTTGGCTCGGTTTATATCCATCTGAACGGTATTCCACCCAAGTCTCCTTTATTCTTTTTATTCTTTTTTTTATTTTCCCCTCCTAGCTTTAATGCTCAATCCCTCACTGGGGCATATGCTCGAACGGCTTGGCGAGGTGTTCCTGGCAGAAGGGCAGCTTGCCGGCAGTCCAGATCTCGGTGTCCTGTTATTTAAAATCCCCATTAGCACACGAACACATACATACACGCTTCTCCCCCCTTCTCCCTCCACCACTGCCCCTCTTCTTCCCCAGTCCCCCAAAGAAAACGAAGGAAAAAGAACAACGAGGACAAAACGACAGAAACGAAAGGGGAAAAAAAAAAACCCACAGGCTTCAAAGCCTTCTTGTCCGCCTCGCTAAGCGTGCCGCCCTTGAGCGCGATGATGGGCGGCGCGGCCTCGGGGTCGTGGGCGATGGGCGACCCGCACTCGGGGCAGAAGATGCGGTGGACGGGCTGGCCCGAGGTGCCGTTCTTGGCGAAGCTCTTGGTCGTGCCCGTGATGGTCAGCTTGTCCTTGGGGACGACGACTACGAGGGCTGTTTTTTTTTTTTTCGTAAGTTGTGTTAGACTTTGCTTCTTGGGTGGGTTGGATGGATGGATGTTAAGTCGTAAGGGAGATATATATATATATATATATACAAGGTACGGGTTTTTATATCTGTGCAAAAGGGGAGAAACGTACAATATGTCGAGCCCGACTGGCGCTGGCAGTCGTCGCAGTGGTCGTAGCCGACGATGATAGGCTCGGCATCGACGGTGTACTTAACGGCGCCGCAAAGGCAGTGACCGGAAAGACCCATGGTGGATGGAGGATTATTTTCGGTTCTGGAGCTAAATGCTAATATATATATATTCAGGTATGTTATTTTATGTTATGTTTGTTATGCCTTGAAGTTTGTTGGTGTGACGGAGAACAAGAGTTTGAATGGTAAGAAACAAGCGAGGATTAATAGTTCTCTTTTATATACCGAGACTGATTACTACTAGGATGTGAGGGGAAGCGATTGAAGTCGAAAAAAAAGGTACCAAATCAAAAGTGCACCTATGCACGATACTGCTTCGTCGGATCTATGACATAGCTTGGGGCTGATCAAACTCGAGCAGCTCCCTAGCTCTATTGGCTCGATAAGCCCTACTACTTGTATGTACCATCTTTCCCCCCTTTCTCCTTGCTTCTGATTTCATTGTTTTTACCTGCGGGGAATCTTTACAATACGAAGCCATGTCACAGGTGTTACCGATAGAAATAAAAGGGCGTACAGAAAAGTCTGTTAACTTCACTGGGAGCTTCCTTGACAGTGGGGTCGATAGCTTCCAAGGGATTGTTGGCGGGGTATTAATGCATCCTATTGCTCAGCTTACTTACGTGTTACATAGTAGAGGTTCGAGTCAGTGCTATTGATCTGTAATGGGGGCCATAACCATACAGATTGTTATCATGTATACACCCGGACTCCGCTTTCAAGACTTATGTGAGACATCAGGATCGGATCCATAACATTTCATTGTTTGTGATACATAAAAAAACTGCTCAAACTGTTAGATAGAAGAGGTATTTGTCAAAGATCCTAGTCTTAGCTCCGCCGGTCGAAGCCACCAACCTCCTATTGTACTAGGACCCGAATGTTTGATTAGCTTCCGAAGTGGAGGTGCCGATGCTGAGTGGCTCTTGGTATTTGGAATACTTGCCCTGCCGTTCTCTACATACCTCTAACTACCTAGTATAGCCGCGCCGAATCCTATGAATATTCGCCGCTTCTACCTAAGTCCGTTCGCATAAGACTTCGGGGATTATCTATCTCGCTCCCTATTAACTAGATTAGTGAACCAATCTAGCCGGCGTTATATCGATTCGGCTGCATCTTAATGCTAATCAAACACTACAACCGCTTCTCGGGTTGTGCGGGTTATGCGGGTTTACTGTCAATCCAACTCCACTGTGTCTCTTGACATCTCAAATTGGCCATGGAATTCCAAATACAGCCTGAGTATCCTTGATATTTGAAAACCAAACTTATGTGGGTCGAGTATATTCCGACGTAACTCGGTGATACTCTCCTAGACTCGGTCCGTATCTGAGTGTTGGGATTGATTTCTTGTTTCTATCAACTATTAAGCCTTGGTTCTGTCTTCGTCAAAATACTACAAACCAAGCTAGCAACAGCCTGAAAACCCAATGTTCAAGATCTAGTACATCGACACTACCCATGGCAATTCTATCAGCGATGAACAGCTTCAGAACAGAATTCCTGTAGACTCGTCTCAGCTTATTGTCTTCACAACCAAGGACATATCCATCCATGGCCGAAAGCCGAAAGCCCCTAATGTCTTCCTGGGAACGAGCAGTACTGGTCTGACTAGAAGTCATTGGTCGTTCAATTCGTTCAGGTCTCTTTCTCAAGTTCTTTATTGCCGTAAAATAAGCATAATCCAAATAGCTCGTGGTTTGAAGCAAGGGAGGCGGTTGCTTCTTAATGACAAGCTTTGGCAATAATTCTGGTTTCGATACTGATATTGTGTTGCTTTCGTTGAGCTCACAAAACATGGCCTCGAAATCATGGGCATAATACACAAATCTCGAGTAGAACACAGGTGTCAAGACCTTGAACTCGACCTCTTCGGCACGTGTGGGATCCTTTTGAGCCGAGGCTGATCTTATGATCTCTACGGGCGCGTCCGCGATGCCGCCACTTGGAGTGTATTTCAGCACGAGCGACTCGGATGACTGCTCTACCAGGTGCTTTAAGTAACTTCTGAACAGCGGCTCGAGTTGAGATTCGATCTTATCGGCGTGTCTACCAATGCTCGTCTTCAGTGGTTCGGGCCGATACCATACGTGGAGTGTTCGTTTAAAAAACAAGAGGGCGGCTTCTTTCACGATCCGTGGGAAGGTGACGAAACCCACCCACCACCATGAGGCCAAGAACCTGGCTTTTTGAGCCAAGGTCATCTCCGTAGGATCCATGGCATCGCCATCAGAGAAAATGCGGGTGACCAGCTTCGCATTATTTTTGGAAGATATTAAGTTGATCGTATGATTAATTGGGCCTCGGCCTTCCATCTCTGGGAGTAGAGGGTCGTGGGCTATGAGTGAGTATGCACCTTTTCTAGAATTGAAAGGGGATACGTGAAAGTCCTTTTGCCAAGTTTGCCTCAGTGGCTTTGAAGCTTGAGAGACTCCAGAGGTGGCGTTAGTTTCAGGAGCCTCTATTGAGCATTTCGCGTCGTCATCAGTCGTTAGAAAATACATCCGTCTTTCGTCAAACGTGTTATTAACTTCAAGAATCATTGCTGTTAATCGCTTTTCGGCAGAATAGAGATACCAGAAAGAAACGGGATTAAAATGGTAACCCAGAAATTTGGCGGCAGTAGCCAAATACGCATATGGGTATTTGGAAGCATCAACGCCCTAAGTCATATTAGCTTGGTTTCTCTCAAGCAGACACATATTTGACGTACTTGTGAGTCTAGGTAAGCATCCAATTTACCCCTTAGACCAAGCTTACCGTTACCCCTTTCAAGATAGTCCGCAGCGTCAATATGGTACCAGCCTTTCGCATCGCTGTTGTGAGATATCATGCTGCCTGCAACACCAGTCCAATTGACGGGAATCCCAACTAAGAGATAGGAATAGGAGAAGGAGTGTTTCTTTGGGAAAAGCCTAGAATGAGTTGTACGGCAAGGTAACAACAAAGGCCGTGCCGGGCCCTCCCATGTTGGCGCCTCGTTTACTCCATGGCCAACATGGCGTGTATATCTGTAATAGGCCACAGCACATGAGCCTGCCACACACAGCGGCACAAACGGGGCATAAAAGCTAGACTCAAGATATGAGGAAAGCGAAAAATCTGTACGCCAAAGGAAACAAACAACAAGAAGCTCTACATCTCCAAGTGTTCCAAAAATAAAATAATAAAATAATGCGGCTATTCGCAAAGCGGCAGCGTGCATGAACATGCCGAGATTGATATATCTATCCGGTAGACATCAAATAACGTGGTAGGATGCTGCGAGCCGATTAAAATCCTGTGAACTCCTGCAAACTCCCGCTGTCATTCCTGTATGTTTAAAAAAAAACGAGATGTTGGCATGAGAGTGGCGATGTTTTGGCAATCACAAGAAAAGGAAGTTGAAGTTGGAAGCTTGAACATCGAATGATTCACCTATCAACATTGAGCTATTACCCTACCTAGCAACTACCTAGTAACCTTAAGGTATGTATGTACATAATCATCATTGATTGATCAATCAGAACCAACTTCGCCACTCATAAGCCTCATCACATCGGAGTTAAAAAGGTGCACAGTGGCTAGGGTTAGTTAGATATGCAACATTGAACCTTACATAACTAGTAGTTACTAACTATTTTTCCCCCGCCGATTGACTCAGCGGGCACTTTATTAAGGCTCCGCTTTCAGCCCACTTTCTTCACCATCATTCCTTTGCCTTCCACCGCCCAAAACCGTTCTTATTTCGTATAACATCAGCAAAAAACGAGCGCTTTTAACTTCAACCTCTTTCACCTCTCACCTTAAAGTACGTACTATAAATACATATCTCCAACATCAACACCGTCATCAACCACGAAGCTTGTCAACCTTACGTCTTATCATCAAAAACACATAACCAATTCGACCCCTCTAAATTCATACACAATGTCTGATGATTGGAACTCGGTTACCAAGATTGGAAGCAGGGCTCGCGGCGGCGCATCAGAGCGCGAGACTGTCGTGCGAGGAAGTGCCGCCCTGAACGCCGCCAAGCGTTCTGGTAATGCTATCGCAGCAGAGAAGAAGTTTGCTACTCCCAATACTGTAAGTTTCTCCCCATCTCCATCCCCTGGTACATCTTAGCCCCTACGTCACAAAAAAATGACAGACTGGCCAATTTCCACCTAGCCTCACACTTGAGCCCCCACCCACCTATAACTAACCAACCACCAAAAACACAGGTCGGCAAAGGGCCCGAAGGCCAGCGTCTGACCAAGGTCGACCGCAGCGACGACATCATCAAGCCGAACACGGTCGGCAAAGAAGTCGGGGACGTCATCAGCCAGGCGCGGCAGAAGATGGAGCCCAAGATGACGCAGAAGGACCTGGCGACCCGCTGCAACACGACGCCCTCCGTCGTCGCCGACTTCGAGCGCGGCACCGCCACCCCCGACCAGAAGGTCCTCAGCTCCATGGAGCGCGTCCTCAACGTCAAGCTGCGCGGCACCGGCATCGGCGAGCCTAAGTTCAAGCCCAAGAAATAAATTGCCTACCGTAAATTAAAGAAAACAAATGTCTGCCTACCCAGGATAGTAGTGAAGTACCTGGGTAGGTAGGAAAGGTACCTATCTGGATGCTCAAGCTTGACTTATCTACCTAGGTAGCTAGGTACACGTAGGGCAGGACACCTGACTATACCCAGAAAAAGAGATGAAGCAGAGGGGAAGAGAGAAGGAAGGGGGGGCTTCTACGATAGCTCGACAAGCTTAGACTCAGACAGGGCGATACCTAGTTACCGTAATGGCCAAGAAAAGCAACCATTAACACCAAATAGTGTATGATAAAGTGAAAAAGACAGGCCGACAGGCCAACCACGATAGGGGAAAAGAAGGATGGGAAACCAACCACTTGTGGCAAGAAAAAAAAACCAATATTCATGCATTCTGATTTTCCAAAACTTCCCTACCTCCCTCCCTCCCTCCCTCTATGCATCCGACTGCCATATACCCAAAGAAAAAGAAACCAGAGTGAAAAGAAAGCATGTCTGCACAGCTCAGTTCAAGATGATATGATATGATATACAAAACGAGGCGAGCTCAATGTTTATCACTATGAGCAACGTAACGTGCTATAACCTAACCTAACCTAACCTAACCTACAAAACTTAAGCTTGGGTAAGAACTGGTAGTAAGTAAGTAGTCTTATACCTAGTACATACATTTTACCATCCATCTAGGTAGGTACCTATCGATCGTATTGTAGTGTAGACTGTGTAGTCCCTTTCATTGCCTAGGTTAGGTAGGTAGGTACCATATCAGACAGGAATATCTACATGTAGGTTAGACAAAACATGCATACCTATCACGCACTACACCAGCAGCTCAGCTCTGCATTGTCTGTCTAACTATGCCTACCCTGCCTAGGTAACCTAGATATGTCTGCGGATGTCTGTCTGCCTGCCTACTTATCTACGTACCTACCTAGACATCTAAACACCTAGTATCTTTCTCTCCCTTCACTCTAAAACACATGCATAAACGTCTTTCCTACCTAAGGTTAGGTATCTTTCCCATGTTTCTGTATTGTATTGTATTGTATTGTCTTGTATTAACGATCCAGCCAACTAACTACCTAGAGTACCTAGTAACTGACCATCTACCTAACTAACCAGCCAACACCGACTGAACGACTGACTAACTGACTCGTATGTCCCATGAGCACTAAGCAAGCATGAAGTAACTCGTCTCGCCATTCTATCCATGGATGCTTTCGAATTTCCCCCTTCCACGTAGGTACCTAACCAGCGCACCGTGGCGCGCAATACAATAATGCAACGAAAGCGAGTGGGGAATGGGGAAATGGTATATCCAGCCATGCCACCCATATCCATCTATCCATCGATGGTAGAATAAACCGTAAACGTAAACGCAAACGCAACCGATAGAGTGAGTAATGATGCATGTAAAAGCGTCGAAACATAACGCAACGCAACGCAATGCAATGCATGTAAAAATCAACCAGGCAAACCCGCCTTCTATCTTCCACCTCCTCTCCCCCTTTCCACCAAATTCCACACCCTTTCTTCCTCTCTACACATCCACCACATCCTCTACTCTACTCTCTCTCCAACAACCCCCTAACCCTCCCCTCGACCTCGTTCCTACTAACCTCCCGATCCACCTCAATAACCACATTCTCCCTTCCCCCAATCGTAATGACACGCACCCATTCCGGCGCCACCTCCGCCGCGAGCAGCCGCACGCACACGGCGCCCTCCTCGCGCGAGATTCCCATGCGAAAGGAGTCCTTGAGCTTGATCAGCGTCGCCGCCATTGTGAAGGATACACGGCTACCACCTTGGCCGCCGGCGCGGCTCAGCATGCCGAGGAGGGCCGCGACCTCAGGGGCACGCTGCAAGGCGGCGCGGCGCTCCAGTTGGGCTGGTGTGAGGCCTGCTGGTGCGGAGGCTTTCTGGAGGGACTTTAGGCGGATGCGGTCGAGAAGGCTCATCTTCGGGGCATCGGTGGCTGTTGTCGTAGCTGGGGCATCGCTGCCCTGAGGTTTTTGTTGTTGCAATTTGTTCGCGGTGATCTTGGCTTCCTTCTCCTGCTTCTTGATCGCAATGCCGTGCTTCAGTTCCTCGAGTCGTTTTTGGCCCTTTAATAGGACGGGCGCAGCCTTGGCGAGCGATGCGCAAAGGGTAACTGGGGCCTTGGGTAGCGTGCTGGTGAACGTAGCAGGATTCGCTTCGCCATTGTTTGCAGTTATGAATTGGGACCACAGAGTCATCAAGTTATCGTGGAATAGACCGTTAAGCTTCTTCTCGTTTAGCGGACATCGAGAACCGTGTTGGGCAGAGTCGGTTTCCACGCAGATTTTGCCGCGTCCATAGTTCGAAAGCGTGAATAGGGGTTTGTCCTGAATCTGAGATGCGTTGCTTGAGGCAAGGTTGAGAACACCTAGACAAATTCGAATATCCGCATCCGTCACCTTCTTCTTGCCCCATGCTCGGGCCACATTAGGGCACAGGATGCGCAAGTCCGCGGGCACGTTCGATCCATTGTGGACGTAGTGTAGTGTCAGAGTTTTTAGGAATGAAGAGTGGAGATCGATCAGAGCTAGAACCTCATTGGGAAGTTGTCCAGGCTTTGCGGTAAGATCGATATCGACTTCAGAGTCGGTAAGGGCGGTTTCGGCAGTAAGAGGAGAAGAGCAACGGGATGGAGATGATTCCAATCGTAACCTCTTGAAAAGTGTGCCGGCATTCACCGACTCCTCTGAGTCCGAAACGCTGGGGCTTCGTGCTCGCTTGTTTGGGGAAGGCTCAGGCCCGGTAGAACGAGGCTTCTTCGAAGGACGGCCACGTTTCACAGGCTGGGCGACTTTTCTTGCCGATTTTACAGCAGGCAATACAAACTTAGTCGGGGTCTCGTCTGCTGATGTATCGTCTTCAACGCTCGCAACCACCTTACGCTTTCGAGAGGCGGGTGTGATTGGCTTCAAGTTGAGTTCCTTCTTCGGTGTAGTGATCTGGGTACGCTGCTCCTTCTTGACGTCGATCGTGGTTGTGGTCTTTGAGACACGGGCGAAGCTACTGATACTCGAGGATGCATGTTGCTGGGAAGTGGTGACCTTAGATTTGACTGATGCCTTCCGGCGTTGCTGCTTGACTGCAGGACCAGCCATGTTGAATTGATGGATTGGGATATCACGACCAAGTTGTTTTACTTTTAGGTATGATAAATAGGCAATGAATTGGTTAGAGTTATTCTTGCACTGTGTGTTATGATGATGAAAAGGTAAGAACAATGTAAGACATAGAAAGGATAGCAGTTCCTATGTAATTGTAATTGTGATGATTGTGAAGTTGCATTAATGAAGATTAGATAGGAGAGAAAGACCTCAGGTCAATTGAAGTATCAAGGGACTAAATTATTATATGGCCTAAGGAACTAGCTTGAACAGATTCAGGGAAAGAGCCCCAAGTCGCGACCCACGCGTAGGGAAGACGCGAAGCCCCACTCTCAAAATATATGGCAAGACGCGTCTCCAAATCCAATGAGACGCGTAAATAAATGGGCTTGGCCTGGCTCAATTGGGGTAAGTCCTCCAATGCCAAGACTTTGTCGATTTTTTTTTTTTTTTTTTTTTTTCCAAAACAAACAGCAACAATCTTTCATAGCCAACAAACATGCAAGCTTGTGTATATTCACAATCTACTTCAATGTAATACATTAACGTGATTCCCGAATCCCGAGTACACTTTTGTGAAGTTTTGTAGGGTTTGGTATTCATGATTCTGCACCGCATATTACTAAGCGAGTTCAATAATCCAAACTAAAAACCCCATCTTGATGAGCACATCCCTACCTTTCTACGGTGGCCCAATAAGACAGCTGTGCCAAAATGAAAATAATGATTGAGCTATGCCGAATTTAGTATGCAGTCCCACTTTTTAACAAAGAAAGGCATGTATATGGGTACTTTAGCTAGTTATACTGGATAATTGAATAGTATTTTCTTAGTAATATCTTATCTTTTACTTGCACAGACCCGCATGGTCATGTGACCTAGTCATGTGACATGGCTATATAAGGTTGTATAATATTCTCATATGGATAGTTTTCTGAAATATATAGCCATAATTATATAATCTACTTCACTTGAAAGCGTATTTAATTTTGAATTAATTAGTATGGGTTGCATCATGGTGCGATATCTGATTCAAAGGTTATTTAGGTAGATATATCGTGTGTCATGTAATCACGTGATACCCCTTAGCGTGACCTCCAGGCGGCTCAGTGCGGCTCCAAGAGTCCAAGGGCTCCTAGCGTGGCTCCAAGGGCTCTTAGTATGGCTCTAGGGGTGATCACGTGCCTTCCGGCCTGCCACCTATTTAGTTGATTAACTTTGCACCCACGTATCGCCTCAATTCGAGACCTATATCAATCAATTCGTAATTGAATGCGCTTTCAATTGGGTTTGGTTGCATATATGTAGCTATATGTTTCAGAAAGTTATTCAACATAAGAGGCTAAACCTGAGATTATTAATACGAAATGTGATAAATGTGGCTAAGGGAGATGTGGCTAGGGGATCTTTATGTGGCTAAGAAGTATGTGTAACAGGTAGCTTAGTGCCTTTTACGCTTACATGTATTAATAATAAAAGTCACGTTTAAATCATAAATGCATCGTACATGCAAGCTATTAGGTATGTAGTAAAAAGGGATAGAGCCAGTACTTAGCCTACCATACAGAATAGTATGGTAGCTTATGTACTTCTTGTGTAAGCTACATATGTATATAGAGATATTTACTTATCCATAGACTTCTCTAAGTACGATCCACTCTTTTCACGTACTCGTAGCACTGTTCTTAATTTCTAAATTCGGAATAGTCCATCTTAATTTTTGATTTTGGCACAGATGTCTTATTGGGCTACCATACTTTCAATCATATTCGGAACACTCTTACTTAATCAAACACCTACCTATATCAACCATACGGAACCGAGCTTCCGACGACTTGGATCATCTTCCCCAAGGGTCAGGTAGTCACTGACCAGTCTTACGATGAAAGATGACTCATTATCTGAATGAGTGCTTCACGTGTTTTATGCCAAAGGTTGTGATTTCAATTATGGTACCTAACGGTATCAATCCCTTAATCAGGACCAGACCCAACCAGACATACCTGGAAAGGGTGATGCGACCTTGGCAAGCAGAACGTAAAAATCATCTGCTGAATAGAGACACGAAGGTCACATTCATCGCAGAGTAAAGCCACGAAACCAGCATGCTCCCATAAGACCGAGTCCTCCTTCCAAATGCACACGCCATAACCCTTGACTTTTATGTAGACCGATTATCTTGTTTCCCTTTGTGCCTCGCTATTACGCACCCGTTAACTCCTAAATGCCAGACCAGACGAACCCCTTGCTACCAATACTGAGAGGGAGAGAGAGATGAAGACGGAAAGCATGGTGATGCTAAGGGCATCTCTCATGTAGGTGCGGTATCAACCACATCCCAAGTCACTAATCAGTGGCGCATGCTATGTTGCCAGTGATCGGGATGGAAGCTGACCGGGCTTGGTGGCGGGGGAGCCGGGACATCCCAGTCACGCTCTTGGATGGAACGGATAGGGGTAGACTGCTTGACGCTCTGCGACTCAAGAGTGGCATTCAGGCTGGTGAACAGATCCATGGTAGAACCAAGGCGGACGCTCTTGCGCGGTGGCGTAACCGGAATCGGTGCGACAATTTGGCTAGGCATGGTGAATGGATTTTTCTATAGTACTTGTCAGTTTATTAAGTTATGGCAATAGAAGGATATTATGGCGATGGAAATATAAATGATGCGACTCACTATTTGATCAGAGTAGAAATGGGATGTTGGATGTTGGATGTTTAATTCGCAAAGAGCTAAACGTTGTTTTGGATTGTGGAAAGTGCTTGACAAGGTTTGTAATAGATATGTCGAAACTTGATTTGATACCTGTTATAACCGCTACAAATATGTGCGGACAGTGGAAAGTGTGAAGTTGTAACGTGTTATTGTTAGACGTGCGTGTAAGTGACGAGTGTTGAAAAGAGTTCAAGGTTGGTTGAGAAAAAGGGTGATGTGGGGCGAGTGTGTGCTTGTGCGCACAGTCAAACTTTGCGAAGGTTGAAATTTTTGTAGGTGGCCCAAGTTGTCAGGTAGGAGCGAGATGGGGGTATTAAGTAGAGGCGTCCAGAGAAAGGGAAGGAGTAAAGGAGTAAGGAATAAAACCTTCGGTATGTATGTAATTAATAAGGCAAGAAGGCAAGAAGGCAAGAAGGCAACGGAAAGAGCGGTGGGTATGCGTGTGTATGTGTAAGTCACACACCACTAAAAACTAAAATAAATAATAAAAGGCTTTCCTGTCTTGTCCCTGACTCCCTGACTCCTTTTTAACTACCCTAGGTACCCTTGATAGGTAGGCAAGCTTGTGTTCACCCCACGAATCAAATAGTATAATGGTCTTATAGTACCCTAACCTAGGTAGTTCTTAGCAAAGCTGATGCCGATGGGATGAATAGATGGACGGAATATGAATGCGATTTTAATGTTATGCTGTTTGGCGTGCTTCCGTCTCGTCTCGTCTCAACTCCACAAGATGTTAGATCCCGAAGCTAAATTAGCAGTCGGTTGGATATGTATGTGCTTGTGTGGTCGCACTCCAAGTGATTTGGATATGAAAGACTATTCAATTTTGACGTGGATATATTGGGGGTGTTATATGTGGAAAGGGGGCTGCGTAGGAGAGGGATCGGTGTTGGGAAGCTGTCACTGATATTTATTGATTAAAGCCACAACATCCGTAATTTTGAGACGAGACGAATATGATATGTTCAATGTTGGTTTCCCCGGCATTATTGCTACGCAGGTACCAACTACAAATACCTACATGTAGTTATATGCAAAGTACTACTACAGAGGAGGTATGTAGGCTTCACATATATGTATCTATATATGTACCCGGTACTGTAGGCATAAAATATCTGATAAATTAATACCTGGGGAAGTCAAACACAAACAGCTTTCTGACCCCAGATTCGCTCATTCCGGGGGCCCGTCACCCCAGCATTATTATTCGTTTGATACAATTGTCTTAGGCAACTTGCAACATATTAATACGATGATTTTGCCAAGTTGAGTAATGCATAAATGGATGTACGTACTCTTAGAGTGCCAGACATACATCCAAATGTACGTCCTTAAAGTATGGGGAATTGAAACCGGGGTATTTAAAACTTGGGGACAACGGGACCCAGTCACGCATTTTAATGCTGAAGAGGCGACTTCAATGTTCATGTTGGAATCGTAGCGGTACATGTACAAACATACATGGTACCCAGTGTAGTTCAAGTTGTACCTGTACACGTATACGTGTATGTACTAGTACTTACACCTGCGGGAATACATGCGGTTGCGTGCCTTTCAGCACAATAGGCATCTGGGGATGAATAGATTGTTACGAATTGTTACGAATCGTGAGGCAGGTATTTGTTAGAAATCAATGGAATCTTCCGAACTGGCACGCCAGTATATTACTTGGTTAACAACAGCAACAATAATAGGAATGGCCCTATCATCACATAAGCCTTACGTTTCCCCCCAAGAATCCGAGGCTTTTGGGTAATATTATTGTATGTAGGTTATTTTGCACCTCCCCTTCATGTGCCTTACGTGGCAACGAGTCATAATAGTAAGATTCCTGCGACTATTCTCTGATTCAATATAAGCTTCCCTTCGGAGTATCGTAAGACTTGAGGTCCAAACACGTAGCAAAGACAAGGCTACATCCGCCGAGGTATAAACTGGGTATATGATCCGTCAGGATCGATTCGAGGCGAGATTTTGCGGAAGCTATCTGGTGTAAGAAAAGACAGGATGTCGGGGGCCGTTGTAATACGTGCCTAACATGTCCTTGCATGCTACACACCGAGCCTTCGGAATATGACACGTTCAGGGGCCAGCCTAGTCATTCAGGGCTGAAACGAAAAGAAAAAGAAAAAGAAAGAAAAAAGTGCCGCTAGTCGTCGTGTTCTCTTTTCTCTTTTCGAAAAATACGTGTACCGTAAGGAGTAAGCCGTAAATTGTCTCCGAGAATGCCAAGGCAGTTTTTATTTTCTATCTTTCATTAAAGTACACTTTAAACTCATCAGTTGTCTAGAATAGGCAAATAACCCGCAGACGCTAAAAGTCACGTTTCCATGCTGTCGGACGTACACGAAAGTGTGGTGGAGTGTTAAAAGTTAAAGGGACAAAAAGGGGGGATTGGGGGGATTGGGGGGATACCAAAGCGGGCTGTTAATGGTTAGGGAATAGATGCAAATTTACCAGTCAAGCAAATAGCAACTGCGGTTAAAGGTTTTGTCGGTGTGTAGAAGTGTGGTTGGACGACAAGATCCCCAGTTCAACCAGGTTTCAAGTTTCAACCCTTGGAAAGCAAGCTTGGTTTATTTTTGTTTTTTGTTCTTTTTCTCAACTAACTACTCGTAACCGTGTAGATTTTATGCCGAAATGATAGTTGACCAAGCCAATACATAAGTACGGGTTAACGTGAACCGAGGTTTGGGGGTTGTTAGAACTTGGGATATTTACGCGGCGCTTCGCATTGATGAAAAGTTTATGATCTTATTTAGGGACCTCAGTGCAAATCCCCGTATAGTGTAGTGTAGTGTAGTGTAGTGTAGTGTAGGTACTATCTAACGTACCTGACAGCCTGTACATACATAGAGTTAAAAATGATTGGATTGGTCCCGTCTTCCCCGGGCTGTCCGGTCTAATCAAGTGGGGTTTGTGTGGGGTAGAAGAACTTTAGGTGGTGGAATGGAAGCTCAAAAGAAGCTGGAAGAGCCAAAATTTTGAGGAGCCTGGGGAAGGAAACATAAAAGCCATGTGGAAGCAAGGACTTATCATTGGTAGATGTGGATCTTCAAGTGGATTTACCGACATAAAGCATAGATTAAATCATTACCTAGTACACTAGGTTAGGTACTTACATGCCTAATTCTTAGGTACCCTAGGAACTATACAATACATACTTCAATATTCTCTTTAAATAAATTTCTTCAAAAAACATTGAATTCCTTCTTCCCTTAGCCCTGGATTTTTATCTGCGACCTCACAACTAAACTGCATCTCCCCTTCCTCCCTCCCGCCGCCAACACCTATACACTATATATCCCTTGGTCATCGTTACATATCATTGATGTAGTTAACGTTACCTACATTATTGATGGATATGACACGTACGGATACGATACAATACGATACCTAAGCATCTACCTAACCTAGGCTTACTGTCGATCACTGACTGATCAGCGCTCCTCCCGCAACCAAATCTATTGTAGCCGTACAAGCCATATAAAACCTACAATAACCTACTGTCACATTAAACAAAATTTGATTAATCTTGTTACGAGATTAGAAAGGAGCTTCTCAAGCCTACCCGGCAGACCGATGAGATATTCTAGGTTGAAAGCGCTACAACAAATAGTAAGCTCGGTTATTGGCATTCGTTTTCATCCCCGAGCTTGCCTAAGGCGGGATCGATGCTGAATACTCCTAACAACCAGAGACAAGGGAGAAGGGAAGACTCGAATTGTCATCGATTCTCCACAGAATACTAGGTAACAACAGTGCAGCGCAGTGCCGTGCCCAGACGGTCCGGCATTTCTACCAATTTATCCAGTTTGCTACCATTAAAGACTTCTAGCGTCAGACTCCCTCATTGAAGTTGAAGGCTTACTAGTCTGTAGTAGTCACAAATCACAGCGGCCCGCTACCTACCTACCTGTTAGCTACATACCCGCCTCTGTTGTGCGTATGTACAATACGTATGTACACATGTACACACCGCCAACTGACGCGAGACGCTGGCTAAGTCTCACCATCTCTCTCAATAGGACTTGCTCATCATCCTATGGACAGCCATAATGAGCTTCCGGCCCCACCGCCACATGTCTTCCAGATATAATCCGTTATTATATGGTTCATTATCGCCATTGTTGATCTGACAAAGCTTACGATAGCTTTTCTCATGAGTTCCCCTTTTTCACCCGAAAAGGGGCCCATAGAAACATTCACCACCAGCCCTGGACACCTATGGGAATAACGGAGTAGTGCTGTGCCATATCGGACTTGTAGAATACGAAGTCCTATTTGTCTTTCTACATCCGACCACGTACCATATCCATTTGGAATTGTTCATTTGGAAGTACAATACAATAGTTCAACATAGTGCCGAAAGCTCGGAAGTTGCATGTCTCAATCTAAACAGCCCGCCACATTCACACCAAGTTATGGGGTAACAGTGCATATAACTTGAGTGTTCAAATAGCCAAGCCAGCAGAGAATTTACATAGTATGGAGGTTCCATATCTACGTCATGGATTATGGGAGACCATGGGCCTGCTTCCTAGCCCGAAACATACATCTCATAAGGAGCTTGAATTTGGGTAAGTTGCTATCATTATTGGTCAGTTCGTTAGTTGCAATTGCAGTGAAGTCTTATGGGGCTGCATGATAGAGCCTCTTAACCCTACCGTAAAGTATGTGGTTCAAGTCCGTCCACTAAGCATAAAACCTTTTTCGATCTGTGCCCAGGTGGCTACTATGTAGGGTGAATATTTCACTCGATTCGATCTAGTTGACCGATCACCAACTACCATTTCCCAGAGTATACCATTCGACTACCCGAAATTATGCGCCCTTTCCCTTGATGCCTCCATAAATACTAGAAGTTGCTCGTTCATCGTCAGTCAGAGCTGTACTAACCTTGGAACTCGATATAGGTACGTATAAGTTGTAGGTCGAGCCCCCACCCAAAATGCACACATCGTTCTCGTCAGTGAGAGCTCTCCTCTCTAGCCGTGGGAGATATGCTTGGCGTATGCACGTCACCGTCGCTGGTGAAGGCGCTAGCACCCTAGGGCTCATCCCCTAGAAAGATGAAGATCGTTAATATCAGTCTGGGAAACGAAGTCACTCTGATTTGATATTTGATATTTCCAATCCGGCAGGCTTCATATGCAGAGACACCCAACTTCCCAGCCTTGGTTTAGGTCTGACCAACAGTATGTGCACTTTTCGGGGATCTTCTTACTACAGAAGGACACCTTGAATCTCTTAGGTGACGAGTTTGACATGGGTAGACAGGCTTGGCAGACGACGCAGGCGCTTGTGAGGCGGTATTGCTATCGAGATCCTGTGCGAATCGAGCACCCACCACGCAACTTTGCAGATACAGATATGCATTATGCCGTATTGAGGAAGCCATCCCCCCTGCCAATCTCGTCCCTGATCTCTTGTAGACTATCTCCCCACAAGTCTCCTTTCCATGAATCGAGCCGGTACATATACCATCAGGGTCAACATGAAACAAAGTTCGTTCCCAACGTCACCACCAGAGTCTCCTATCAACTTAGCAACAAGGCCAGTATACCAAGTTGTGTCCATTCCAAGAATAGCTGGATATTGGGTTAGCATAGCAATTTGCGGTTAGATAGGTCGAGGTGGCCGTGATACCTACCTCCAAATATACCAATAACAAAAGCCAACCCGGCAGCATAACCGGCCGGCAGCACTTCAGATTTGTTCCAAGCCTCCAGGTTGTAATTATCGAAGGAGCCACGGCGGAATATGTAGTGTTCGGAGATTAAACAGACAAAAACGGCTGTGGCGTAGTAACCCAATAAGCTCAAAAAATTCTGGAGGAAAACCAAGAGCCGATCGCTGCCAGCCAAGCTCAACGCAACCACGGCGAGAAAGCAGAGGAATGTCCAAATGAACCTTGGTACTGCAGCTATCGCATGGGCTGATTGTTGAAGTGAAAGGCTGGCGCTATACATTGATGCGCAATTCAAGCCCACCGAGGTGAACATTGATATGAACAGGATCACCTTGGCGAGTCCATATGGGTAGATTATGGCCTGGATTATGAATCCAATCCCAGCTTCGTACTCGGCATTCCAATCTGGATTGTTTGGTAAGGCAGAGGCGACTACTGCGCCAGCCACAGTAGCGAGCACCACCGATGTGACTTGGAGCGGTCAAGTAGGTAAGAATATAAACGTCTCAGGAGTTTTTTTTTAGTTTTTTTTTTGAAGGCTGAACTCACAAAGACCTACGAAAGTCAGCATGAAAATCCTGACTTTGGAGACGGTTGCCGGGTACTCGACATAGAAGTCTGACGCATATCCCGCACAGCAGGCGCTTGAGCCGTACATGATGCCGAAGTATGACAGCGCAGCTCCGGACCCGGAGACCCCGACAGCCGTTGGCGGAGCGGAAAGATCGCCGGACCTGGCCGACTCCCCCAGCATGATTAGGAAGATGGCCAAGAAAATCACCCAGGCGTACTTCACAAATCGATACACTGCTGTTAACCCGAAGAAGGAGAAGATCAGGCTCACTACACTGAGTATGATGACACCGACTCGAGTACCGACCTTGCCGTCCGAGAAGGCTGAAAGGGCTTGTCCGCCGGTGATCGAGCCGGATGCACACCACCCGATCTGCTGGATGACGTTGAGTATGGCGATGACTTTGGATGGGTACCAGCCAAAGGAGTATCGACAGATCGAGACTTGACGAAGGCCTGTTGGGGCTCCCATAGTTGCGCACCAACTCTGCCATCAGGAGTCAGCCAGTTGTCGCTCGGCGTCATGATATATGCTATAAAGGAGGTAGGGAGATAGGGGTGGTTAAGGAGAAAACCCTACAGTGACAGACCCGCCCAGAAAGGTACCGAACACGATGATCAAGATGCTTTGCTTTAGATCCAGGCCCAACTCCCAACCCAGGAAGCCCGTCGCGAAAGAGCCCAAGTTAAAACAGCCGCCAGCCCAAAACCCTACCAAGGTCTGAAGCACAGGTCCGGGTCAGTAACGTGTATTGATTACGATGATACATACCCCGTACCTATACTTGGTACCTAGGTATATATCCAAAACCAAAGGGGGGGAAGAGGAACGCTCACCAGTTGGCTTGACCATCGCGCGTAGAAGGGGTCTCTGTCTTCCGGCAGCCTGCGCTGGATGCTCTGCGACTCAACCCCTAGCTTGCGATCCAGAGCTGCCTCGAACCCGCGCAACTTGGCCAGGATGCCCGTCTTGGAAGGCGTGGGGACTTCCTCGCTGGACGAGTCGACCGTGATCCCCTCGATGGCATTCCCGTGCTTCTCTTCGTCTCTTCCTATGTTGTGGTCCATGTTCGGTCGGTGTGAGGTGAGGTGAGGTTACACTCTTGAGCAGATGCCACGAATGGGTAGGTAGGCAGGTATATTGTCGAGTTTGTGTATGGGTTATGGTATACAGATGTGAGGCAACTGATCCCACACCTATATATATATGCAAATGCCGACAGGTATCAGTTATACCTAGGAACATATCACCCCATACCTACCAACCTACCAACCCACCCACCCGCACATGTCTAGATAAGCAGCAAGACATGCACCGGTCGTCGTGATACGACGTGCTTCGAGACCTAGGTAAGACAGGGCGGGCAGGCAGGCTTCGGCCGTGGACATTTACCAGCTAGCTACACCAAGACAGGGCGTCCGCACGAAGCTGCTGCTGCAAAGGATAAGGGCCCATCCATGCAAGCAGTGGCATTTCCGCTCGCCGTTGATAATATGGATATAACGGCATCTTTTTTCCCTTCCTTGCTATGAGGGTTGTCGCTGTCTCGTTGTCTCGTAGATTACAATGCCTAGGCACTTATGCAGCCACCCCGACTCGAGTCCTCGTTGCCTTCGGCAGCGTACATCAAAACATATGTCTGTCGAGTAGCAAAGGAAAAATAAATCCTGAGGTCTTCAGATTGTTCCATGGGCCTGTCAATCTCTCCTCCTAGATAGGTATGTATGGGACGAATGAAAATGTCTACCCAGCAAGCCACCTCCGTGATGTCGCCTGTCTGTTGTTGATTAAAACCAGGAAAGCTCTCGGCGTACGTACCTAAGTAACTACATGCCTACTTACATACTTACATGCTGTACCTACCAAGGTTACCCAGAGGTAGGTACGTTGAATTTACAGGTTCCGAACAGATTTTGGTGCTACCTCCACAAGGTCAAAGTACCGAGGGTGGTGGCAATGAGTTGAATACCGATAGATACATACATACATACATACCTACCTAGGATAACAGGTAAGGTTGCCAGAGACAGACAGACAGATACACAAGGGATTTTCCCCCTCGGTCTGTCCCTCCCTCTCCCCCTTCCCTTCTTTCGGACGAGTGTCTCGCCCGCGCTTGGTGTCACGTCGCCTTCGGTGCTGACATGCATGCGGAGGGTTCATATAGACTACCTACCTACCTACCTACCTACCTACCTACATATGTGTAATGTACGAGAGAAGAGCTCGGTATCGATCCTGTCTTACGAGTGGAGGGGAGGGTGGATCGATTTGGCTGGCTGTCTGGGGCATGTCTAAGAAGTTTGGGGGATTAGGTGAGAAGATAAGGGACTGGGGATAGGGAGAGAGAGAGAGATCCTGTACTATGTATGTCTTGTGTCACAAGATCTTGAATCAGTGAGGTGGGGAGACAGTTCTTGGAATGGATATGAGCCTTGGGTGTTATATCTGTCTGCATGTGTTGAGGATCTCGGGAGTTATGAATTGTCCTACTCCATAACTGCCTACCTACCGGCCCGGGTTACTTGTGTAGGTAGGTATCTTAATCTAGAAGGCTCAGATACTTCCTAGCGTAGGTGAGATATGTTTATAAAAATGGCTGGCTGTATGTGTTTAAGTGTTGCGGTGCTGGATACATGTCAACCATAGAAGTCTGTTCTTACAAGTAACGTATGATACACAATATAGATATCTACGTAAAATACCTAACCTAGTATAATTACTACTTGTTATTTCATAAAACAATCCAAATATTGTTCACGACAGGCAACTTCGCAATGCTTACCTACCTAGTATCTACCTACCTACCTACTTAAATCTATACCATAGTATTACACACATGAGATATTCATGTATACCATTCCCTTTCCTTCCCATCTTCATCGCGTCAAACATACATATTCTAAATAGGGGGTGGATCATTCACGCTGCTCTATTCCTACTGGCTCCGAAATCTGGGGCCGCTTCGGCATTCTAGCGTATTACATCTCTTCGCGTATCTGCAAACCTACGCACCTTAGTATATACCACACAATTAAAGTCCAGTTTCATACAGTACATCACTCCGTGCCAAAAAATGGCACGACGGATAAGACAACGTGCCAGAGTGGTTAATGGGTTAGACTCGAAATCTAATGGCTTCGGTCGCACAGGTTCGAATCCTGTCGTTGTCGATGTTTTTCTTTTTTCCTTTTCTCTTTTTCTCTTTTCTTTATCCCTTTCCTTTTTATCCCACGTTTCTCTATTCCAAGTATTAAAAAACACCGTGATATGTAAGCTCATCAACGCATCGTCATCATAACCTAGCTGCCTACCTAGTAGCCATGTATCTAGCTACCAACATGCATAGTAGTTTGGCCGAGGTGCCGAGGCACGACGAGTTTCAAGACGGTCTAAGTGATTAATTAGCCCGATTACCTACCAACAAAGGATCATTAACCTGTTCCTGAATTTAACATAAGCTTATATACATGTATTTGATATCGCGAAGGGGAAGATATAATAGTAGAAACGACATATAAGCATTGGTTACACAGGGAATATCTTCACTTATACTGCGCGTATCTTCATATCTTTTTATTAACTACTAGATACCTACCTACCTATCTCATAACTACCTTGAGTGAGACTGAACAACTCCGCCTACTAAATACCTTCCCTCCTAACTTAAGGCCCTGTGTCAGAACATCATGGCGGCGGCACATCCCCCCATCGTACTCTACCACTACCCGACCTCGCCTTTCGCCAAACGGATCGTGTGGTACCTAAATCTACGACAGATCCCCTATTCTCAATGCGTAAGTGACTGGTCACGCTTGCCCATCAACTTACCTGCGTACCTATTTCATCCCCTCAGCTTGCTCAGCGTCCTTCATTTCTCTACCACCACCCACTTACTTACCAACTTCAACACTAACCTCCCCCAAAGCTCCAGCCCGTCATCCTCCCACGCCCCGACCTCAAAGAAGAACTCGGGATCTCCTACCGGCGCATCCCCATCCTCTCCATCGGGCGGGACGTGTACCTAGACACGCGGCTGATCCTCGCCAAGCTGGAGCAGCTCTTCCCCCCTAGCCCCTCCCACCCCAGCCTAACCACCCCCTCCCCTCTCCAAAACGAACACGCCCTCCTCTCCGCCCTCCTCTCCCGCACCATCATCGCCCCCAACGGCCTCTTCCTCCGCGCCGCGCAGCTCCTCCCCCCCAAACTCTTCGCCGCGCCCGGGAACGGCACCCCGCAGTTCCTGCGCGACCGCGCCGACCTGTCCGGCGTCAACCTGCCCCCCTCCTCTCCCTCCTCCCCAAACGCCGCCGCCGACGTCTCCGCCTCCCCCCTCTCCCCCGCCACCCTCGCCGCGCGCCGTCCCGAGGCCCTCGTCGAGATACGCGCGTACGCCGCGCTCCTCGAGCGCACCGTCTTCTCCGACGGGCGGCCCTGGATCGTCAAGGGCGCCGGGGGCCCGACGCTGCTCGACATCGAGGCGGTCTGGATCCTGCACTGGCTGCGGCAGATCCCGGGCGCGCTGCCGGCGGGGTACGTCGACAGCCGCGTGTTCCCGGGGGTGTTTGCGTGGGTCGAGCGGTTCGGCCGCGCCGCGGAGCAGCGGCCGGCGGGCGAGGCGGCAGCAGTAGTACAGGGCGCCGAGGCAGCGTCGCTGATCGCGGGGTCGGCGTTCGCGGAGGCGGAGGCGGGGGTCGACGCGGCGGATCCGGTGGTGCTGGCGGAGGGGCTGGGGAAGGGGGTGCAGGTGCGGATGTGGCCGACGGACTGGGGGTTCACGCACAAGGACACGGGGACGCTGGTGGGTGTGGATGATGCGCAGTTCGTGGTCGAGGTAAAGGGGAAGCGGGGGACGGTGAGGGTGCATGCGCCGAGGCGGGGGTTTAAGGTTGCGAAGGTTGGGGAGGGCGAGAGTAGGTTGTAGAGTAACCTAGGTATGGAGAGTCTACGTGTATTTATATGTCTAGGTATCTTATGTGCGTGATCATATGAGACGGTAAGCCTATAGATTTACAGGTGAAGTTCTAACTAGGTACCTACTCAAAATAGACGATTATTGTTATATGAACATCTACATGTTTGATGATACCTTAAGTTACCCAATCGCAAGTGCTCTAAAAAACTATATATATCAGGATACTTATTCTTTCCATTGGACATGCTACCTAGGTAGATACCTATTCTTGCTTCTTGTGAGAGCTGAGATATCTGTGTGAGTTAACAGGTAGATATGAATAGACTCGTATCATATATAGCAGACGGGTGATTGGTGATGCGAATTAGCTACATATATAGCATACCTAGGTAGCTACCATGTAGGTACTAACCTAGTATATTTACCTACCTATGTAATCAAGGTGCACTTAGGTAACCTAGGTTAGTATGTAATACCCACCCATGCCACGTTGTCAGCCTGACTTCAGTGTTGATAGTCTCACGCCTTCCAAGTTGGGATAACTCGATTAAGTTTTCGTCTAATGAATCGTGAATTCTGGCTGACAGCAGATCAGACGTTGACCCTTTGGGGTTAAATTCCGAATGGCTTCTATACTAACTGCACATGTGGTACGCTTTACCCGGAGTTGAATGCCGAGAGGACGGTAGTGAGCAGTACGACGCTAAGGTGTCCCAAAGTAGGCACCCAAGTCATCATACAGCATCTTGAATAGGTATTTACATCGATGCTACCGCGACTGCGTACATCTGTATGTGTATATGGAAACCTACTTATACATCCCAGGTATATAGCTGAGGGATCAAGGTATGGTGAGATATCGGCAGAGCGAACGCGCGTTGGAGACACCAAACAAGTACTGAATCTGGATAGAGACCAATATTCGTTTCGGCACTTAGCCTACCATTACAATAAACATACATGTAAGTATAAATTAAAGTCGATTAATGGCATAATGGTATAATGGTGCATACTATGCAGTATACACATCTCAAGACTCTTTCGGTTCAAAATGTGACACTAAGAAAAACAACCCCAACGTGGGATAGCGGGGGCATTTCCATGATGCCGTAAGACTTGCGTCATTGGAACAGAGACATCCATATGTATATGTCCCTCTCTTAAAGACTCCCTCTCTCTTACACGACAGTACAAAGAATGAGGGGGGGTGTATGTTCGAAATTCACTAGTTCGAAAAAAAGATTGTACTGTGTAGAATAAAACAAAAAGCAGCCTGATATTCCAGTTCCAGTTCGACAGATCGCCCATGAAGAATGCAGATATCATCCCTTATGTAATAAATACTTACCTAGGTATGTACGTACGATTCTAGTAGTGAGGTGGGCGATGGGAGATGGGAGATGGCAGATACTAAATGAGGCGATTACCATGTGCGCGACAAGTTACCCACGATCTTGGATCGTAACACGACGGATGATATGTAAAGCGAGATAGGTCGAGATAGGTCGAGATAGGTAGGTCAAGATAGTAATCCACGTTGCAAATGAATGGAGACAAAATTGTGGAAAGCCTATCGATGGTAGGAATCCTGGTTCCGGGGGGGTTGGCAAAAGAAAAAAGAAAAAAAAGAAAAACGCGAGAAAAAAAAAATTAAAAAAAGAAGAAAAATGACACAGTTTGCCAAGATACAAATTACACTAGGTGTGGTACTTCATGGAGTGACGTAATTCGTTGCGAATCTTCCGCCCTGGCCACCTTCCCACACTTGCTCCTATTTTTTTTTTAATAGCAACCACGCAACACAACGTGAACCTCGCTGTTTCCTGAGCCAATTTAGGTAGGTGTGTGATGTCTAGGGATAAAAGTTAGTTAAGTAATCAGTTGCGATTGTGAGTTTGAATTCCATAAAAAGGCGATGGAGGAAAATGGGAATAGGAAAACATTAATACGGAGTGGACAAAAAAAAAAAATCAAATCTGAATCATAAGCAAAAACAAACATTGAACATTCGAACATCAATTAATAATACCATGTTAGTTACGTATTTAGGTATATTTCATTTTATTTTCCATGCATCGCGTACGTCTAATCCTCTCCCGCGGAGCCTCTCTTAGTTTGTTGCTTTCTCATTTGCCAGACGCGATGGGGTATGCATGGGGTGGTAAAAAGTGACTGGGATCTTTGTCATCTTAACCGGGACGTTTGATTCGAAGGAAGGCACACATTTGCCACCTCGCGAAGGACGGAACTGCTTCGATGGGTAGGATGCTATGAATGGGCCTGCCGCAACTGAACTAGCGTCATTTTAGTCCATGTAGAATTTTCTTTAGACTCAAGTGTTTTTCCTTAGACCTTGTTCATATGTACTTATGTATAAGTACTAGGTATAACTAGATGTACCACTCGAGCCTCCATTATCAGAACGACCAGCTCTTTTTAATGGTCTTTGCAACTTCTTTGGTATACATGGTAATGGAGTATTCCACTTTTCTAGGCTTTTTCTAACTCTTCTTGTGTTTTTGTCCTGGATCGCGATCTCAATAACAATTCTTTCGGTTTAATGCTCTTTGTAATGTTGTATTTTCACCAACTAACTATCGGGTCTTCGACATCCATACCGCTTCTTTTCCTAATTGCACTAATGAATTTGTTCCGGTATTATTCTCCATTGATTCCGACTACAGTACATGATATACATACATACTACAGTATACATACATACATCATATCATACTAATCATAGATAGTGTACATAGGTAGGCAAAACATCTAGAAATCAGATCTCAAGATCATAATCGTTATCAGCCACTTCTGAAGTTCTGATACACACGGGGATTGCATTGTGAAGGGTATAATTAGGTACGTAGGCATGTAGGCATGTAGGCACATACCTACCAGAAGCTGGTGGTTGCAAGGACTAGCAAACCGGAGATTTCAAAGATAAGATTTAAATATGATGACGATGTAATCCAGTCATCATGTATAGTACTACACATTACCTACATATGTATATCGTGTGTAGATAGTTTTGTAGTTATTACATGTACATATAAGTGAACACTGCAAGAACTACATAGAGTTGACACATGTCCATGTACGGGCATGTAAAAGGCGGCCAATTTGCTTTCTGATGAACACAAAAAATAAAGCTGTGACTCGTATGTATGTATGTATGTTGACTGGTTTTACTAAATCCCAAATCCCAAATCCAATCTTTGAATAGAAACAAAGGCTGAACCCGTCGTTGAATACACATACATGTAATAAACACAAAGTGAATGAAGCTGGGGCTACATAGGACGGGTCAAAGAGGTAAGGTAAAATGGAGTTTCGCGCCCCGTCCAGTTACAGTAGCCGGACGAATCACCGTCTCACTTGAGTATCATAGGTGAGTGTACTTGCACCGTTCCCTTGACAGCGTGTCAGTGATCATTTTGTATCATACCACCATCTAATACCATCTAATACGTTACTAAATACTCAGGTAGGTAAGATACATGAACAGGTCATCTAAAAATGACCTAAACAGGTTTAAAGCGGTCTAGCCTAATGCTAAAATGGTTAGAGTAAGCGGAGAATTAGATAGGCGCACTGTATGGGTACTTTGGGATCTTCGATCACGCCTTCCATCCAACCATTGGATGATTCATCCATGTCTTCTGCGGGTCTTGTCCACCTTCGGCTCCAAGCATTTTTCGGGGGGCTTTTACGTCTGCTGTGCCTGCCTTTTCTCCCAAAAACCACCCCTTATGTCACTTCTTCCCTCATGACCTCATCGCCAACATCTCTTCGATACACCCGCAAACTTAACTGTTTAATCCAAAAAAGTTGCGTCAATACCCATATGCCATATGCCCATACTGTCCATAAACCCATACACAACAATAGCACGACGCCCCCCCCCTTCCCCCCTTGTGCCTTGTGGCAGCAGCAGCAGCAGCAATAGCAATAACTATAGCAATCGCATTTCTGTTCATTCAATTTTAAGCTAGACCCAGCCTATACCGTCACTCATTCATCAATTATCAATTACTCGTACTTGCCACGATACCCTTGGTAGGCACCATCGTTCGCACCTAATTCTCTAGAGGTAGTCCGCCGTTTTTAATTTCTTTTTATTTTTTATTTTTATTTTTTTTCGTACCAACGCTGCCTCCCCAAGTCAGTCAGCAGCCGTTGTACGTCAGGGCGTATCGTTACATCATATTCCTTCCCCTAAAGACATACATACGCAACGCCATAAAACCAACTTCGTCATCGTCGTCACAATGGCCCCGACCGAAACCAAAACATCAGAAAATCCTTTGTCAGGTGAGCCCACCGGATTGCCTTGCACCGTACCGACCTCCACTCCGTCACAACATCCCGTGTCCTTGGCTTGTTGTTGCTCGTGTTGCTCGTGCACATCTCCGTAATCGCTGTCAACATCAGCATCATCGCAGAATCCCGTGTAAATAGGGATGCGCTCAATTGGACGTCATTGCTAACATTGGTCGTCGCTTCGTAGAAACCAACGGCGACAAGAAACCCGAAGTCAAGTCGGAAGCCACCGCTAACAACGAGCCTGGTCGACCATTGGCACCACCTCCCAAACCTGGTGAAGATTACTTCTCGAGTAATCTAAGCCTTGAACCTAATCCGTTTGAGCAATCATTCGGCACGGGTGGCACAGTAGAAACCCCGGGCGGTACCAAGTTGCCCAGCGTGGCGGCTCTAACTTCGCCGTCGTCGTTGTTGCCAGGAAACGGGGGAACACCGTTTAACTGGGGAGGCGGCTCCCTTAGGACGGGACCACTCAGCCCAGCTATGCTCTCTGGTCCCACGAATGATTACTTTGGCGACACGTCGCATACACTGCGAGGCGGTTTCACACCTAATGAGAGTTCACTACGAACAGGTCTGACACCGGGTGGAAGTGGTTCTATGTTCCCTGCCCCGAGTCCCAACTCCCAAGCCATCTTTGCCCAATTAGCAAGCGGTACAGCAACTCCCAGCACACTTGATTTCCATCGAACCGCCATGAGCGCAGCAGCTGCTAAAGCCAACCGTGACAAGCAACAAACCCAACCTGCTGCGGCTCAGCCGCCGGAGACAAATGGGGCTCAAATCAAAGCTGAGGCCAAGCCGGCGTCGGGTGTCTTCGACCCCCATGACAACGACGCTGCCAACGGCTTATTCATGTTGGCTCAGGGTGCACAGGGCCGCAACAGCGCACAGGCACAATACCCCGTCGGCGGTAATCAACCTGTACACGCGCACCCGGCTCCATCCCAACCTACACAGGTTGTAACTACTTCACCACATATGAACGGGAATGGCGCGGCTGCACCCACTCCTGCGAGAGGAGTTAGCGAAGCGGCTAGCGGTATGTCGGAGGAAAGCGAGCTAGCCAAGCCCAATGCCAGAGGCAAGGGCAAGCGCGGTGCACCTGCTTCCACAAACGGACGGCGAAAAGCTGATGAGGCGCCAGCGAAGCAACCTGCTAGCAAGAAGACCAAGACAGCATCGTCATCCATAAATAGCAACGATGACCACTCTTCGGACGAGGACGATGATGATAAGTTGAATGCTGATGGCCATCCTAAGTCTAAGATGACTGATGAGGAAAAACGAAAGAACTTCCTTGAACGAAACCGGTATGTTACGTTGTTTTGCATTTATACGTGATGAATATTTTTCGCTGACATCAATAAAGTGTCGCTGCTCTAAAATGTCGGCAGCGTAAGAAACAGTGGCTGGCGAACCTCCAGAACAAGGTGGAGATGTTCAGCAGTGAGAACGACGCGTTGACAGCTCAGATATCTCAACTTAGAGAAGAAGTTGTCAACCTGAAGACTCTTTTGCTTGCACATAAGGATTGCCCAGTTACACAACAACAAGGGTTACACGGAGCATTCATGCAGCAGGCAATGGAAACCTACAACCCTCAAATCAACCCTTATGGTATGGCAGCGCCCATCCCTAACCAACCAGTGATGGCCGGACAGGGAGTGCAGCGACGCTTCTCATAGGATGATGGAGCCGCTCCCCCAGACCTAAGCTTTTCGGGGGGCAACTGAACTTCGACAAGAGCTATGATGAAATTTGGAGGTATTGATAAGTAAAAAATAAGTCAGGCTTTTCGAGAGCACTGGTTGGCCGGCGAAATGGGTCCGGTATCAAAGCAAGAGAGAAAAAAAAAGAGAAGAGGGAAAAAAAAAGAAGGAAAAGGGCCTCTTAATGGTATCTGGTGCTGAGTGGAATGATGTGGTGTTCTTGCTCTTCTCACGACATGGGAGGGGATGTGAGCGCGTCCGGCTTAAGGAAGCGCTTGCTCGTTATACTCTGGTGTCTGTAATAACATTTGAAACTCATGAGAGCACGACAGGGCGTTTGAGGCTATGGCTACATTGTGGCACGTCTGCGGCCCTGCCGGAAGACGAATAGGCTAGCGCCTGGCCATTTTATCGGTTGATATTGATATATGTACGTATCTGGCTGGGCATACACATCAAAAACGGTGTTCGCGGGGGTATCTGGAAGTGTTTTATGATTTAATTCAAGGGCGTTGAGGAGGATGAGGTGGGCAACCAGGGGCGTCCACGCCGTATTCATCCTTCTCAGGAGTTTTTGGACTTCACTTCGACCGTTTATATTAGCTAGCTGATACACGTACGCTCGATGTAAACGAAGCGCTTGTTCTACATAATGATTCGGTCCATTCTTTTGCACGAGTACTTTAGTGCTTTGGTTTGGTGATTTACATGTGTATGTTTTCTATTTGTTCAATTTTGCCGTGCCATTATTAAGTATGGTTGGTATGATGATAATGTAATGAGTATGCGTCCATCTTGGAAGGGTAGGAATGTTACTACGTAGATTGATAGGCTTTAAGGGTTGAATTACTCTTATATGAAGTGGGAATAGAAGCAATTATTCAAGAACGTAGTAGAGGACTACTGGTGGTGACCTACAGTTGTCTGTCAGTTCAGGTTGCTTTGTTCCAGGTGGCATAGTATTAGGAGGTAGTATGTATATACATGTACTAGGTATGTAGTAAATGAAGGTTTGATTGTATTGAGAGAGTTCAGCAAAGATTAGATGACAAAGTGGGGTGTCTACATAAACTAGTTACTAGGTACGCTAACTCGATTGCACGTGGTCTGTGCACGGTAACATATGTAAACAAATTGATGAAGGAAAGGAACATCGCGCCTCATCAACGAAACCCTGCATGTCTAACCTGTCTAACGAACTAAATCCCATTCCCAACTCAACCAAACCGCCAAACCGCCAACCGAAAATACTCAAAAGAAGGAGAAAAAAGCAACATCGATATACATTCATCCCCCGAACCACCTTTTTAGCGATTCATGATATAATTCGTAATTCGACATAATTGAAACTTGGCCAATTGATTGACGCGTTGTAATCTTCATTTCCGCGCTTCATCATTTAATTGCAAAGACGAGCGAGCTCATTTCAACCCTTTCTCGTCTCGTCTCGTCTTGTCTGGTCTCTGTTTTCCTCACGTCTTCTCTCGCGCGACCGATTTTTACTGGTCAAAATCCGAATCTCATAATATCGAATCGATGCGCACATACATTAAGCGTCCATGACTACTCTCGTGCAGACCCGTCAGCCATTACAAGTCCTGAGCATGAGCAATCAGCCCAAGCGCCGCAGGAGCTCGCGCCTTGCTGGTAGGTGGCTTAACTCCTTCAACTTGTTGTGGGCGTGTAGAGACTTAGGACCAATACTGTGTGATTCGGAGTACTAACAGTTTTGTTATAAATAGCATATGATGAGCAGGATGGTGATTTTCTCTTCTCCCGGGGTTCGAAGCGAGTAAAAACACAACCGGATCCAATACCAGAGGATGAACTTGCGCCAGCACCCGCTCCAGCACCTGCGCCCGCACCAGTAGCAAGAAGAGGTAGACCGAGCAAAAATAAGGAGAAAGAACGCCAAGCAGCAAAACCAGCAACAAAACCAGCACCACTACCATCATCACCACCAGCACCAGCACAAGCACCAGCACAACCGGCAACGAGAAGGAATGCAAAGCGAAGGTCCAGTCAAATAACATCTGATCAGGATGGCGCGCCATCACCGCCACCACCTCCGGCGCCACCGCAAAGGGGTACACGTCGAAGAGGCCGTCCATCTGCAGAGAAACAAGTAATTGAGCAGGAAAATGAGCCGGTGAAAGTTGCGAATGAGCCCACTAAGAAGAAGTCGAAGAAACGGATAGAGGAAGTTCCCGAGGAGGAACCAGCTCAATTGACCCCTGTGGATGTGCTGAAAACGCGAGGCGGAGACAATTCGTCGGAACCTAAGAAGATTGCCCTCCCGTTCAGTGATACACCAATTATGAACCGGAATAAAGAGATGCGGAGGAAGACTGGTGCTCGTAGGAGTAGTCTCGGTATGCGTGGTCGGCGAGCAAGTTCCTTAATCGACAACGGCCATAATGCGATACCACACAAAGCCGTGGACTCAGCCGAATTCTACAAGCATATCGAAGCCGACTTAATAGAGCCGCGACGTATGAAACAGCTCCTTACGTGGTGCGGTGAACGATCGCTATCGGAGAAGCCACCGCTGGGTTCTACGAATTCTAACGAAATTCTTGGAGGTAAGGATAATCTCGAAGGTCGATTACGCCTACAGTTTTGTCTCACGCTAACACTCGTATCGCAACAGCCCGAGCGATTCAGGATCAGCTCCTGAAGGACTTCTCTACGAAGTCAGAATTCTCGGATTGGTTTTCACGAGACGAGGTTCCACGACCGCCGGCCATAGTGAAGCCAAATCCACGGAATATCGAGCACGAGGAGAAGATTGTAGCATTAGAAGAGAGGATAAAAAGGTATGTTCTTGAATGATAGATGATCTATTGCAGGCACTAACAAATATGACAGGTTAAGATTTGAAAAGAAGACATGGCAAACCCTGAAGCAACCACCTCCAGAATTACCGCCACTATTCCCATCATCCGAGACAGATCCGTTACCGTTACCAGACGCCTCCCTCCTGGATTCCGAAGAAGCACAAATATTCGCTTCCCTCACTAATACATCGGCGTCGATACGACCACAGAAGATCAAATCTCAGCTCCAAAACCTTCAGGCATCGCTCGAATTCAAGGTCGACCACCTCGCAGGAAACGTGCACAAGCTGGAACAACGGGTGACGACAGGAGGGCAGCAGGCAGACCGCGTGCTGGCCCTCAGCGCGGCGAGATTAAAAGAACGCGAGGAGAAGGAGAGGGCGAGCGCGGGCACTAAGGATATGCCCGTCATGGAGGTCTTGAGGAGTTTAGGCAGGTTGCTGCCGCCGGAAGGTGGAGGATGAGTTGAGTGAGTGTGGAGAGACGAGATGAGGAGAGGCGGGAGAATAACCTATCTACCTACCTACCTGACCTACCTGACCTAACCTAACCTAACCCTATCCTACATATAGAGGAAGGGAAAAGGGAAAAACTTTGTAACGAACGTCTGAATGGCTATACATACAAATGTTTTGGTCCCGGACTACTTACTTAGTTTTACCTGTTGATTAGGAAACGAGATGAAGACAAGAGAGAAGCAAACAAAGATACCTTTTTCTTGTTCATTCAATCGTTTTTTTTTATTTGGGGATTCTTTTTTTGCTTTTTTTGCTTTGGAGGTTTTGGAGGCCCTTGAGGTCGCTGAAGTCCTTGAGATTTTGAGGCTCTTGAAATTCTCAAGGTTCTTGTTCTTCTCGTATTCGCCGTTCTCGGCAGAGACAATGGCGGAGAGAGAACAAGAGTAGGGGGGGAACCTGTACATAACCTACTCAATGAGTAAGGAAAGCAGGACTGGAGTCGGGAGTTTATAACAGCAGGAAGGGAAATAAATATGGACGGGGAGGGAAAGGGGGTGGAGATGGGGATGGGGTTGGGAATGAATTGAAATGAAATGATAGTTCAAGATACCATAAATTCGCATGCCTCCTTTTTTGTTCTTTTTTTTACTTTAATTAGGTAACTACTTTACTTCCACTCGTTTTAATCGTTTGATGGGTGCTTGATAGGTGCTTGATATCCTTACATATATGGGTAGGGGAGTCATGTAGTTCAATGCTCTAGGTTATACCTATCACGGACCTAGTATTGCCTACCTAACCTACGTGCTTCCAGATTACTAGGTACCTACCTACTTAGTACCTAGGTAACCTAGGTTTGTTACAGTTGTTGTTGATATGATACATAGGTATGGATGTCTGCATCGACTACAACGGACCTACAGTACTTAACCTAGGTACCTAGGCTTCTTCTCTTGAGAAATATTACCAGTAGTATGTATGTCCGAAGGTTGGTTGGACAACTCGGGCCTGATACCTTACCTATGCAAACCTCGGAAGTCTTCATCCATATGCTAGTTATGTGTTTGACTGAAATCAGAGAACTTGAGTTGGTAGCTAGGTGGGTGGTTACATACCGTAGGTAGGTAGGTAGGTACATATCTCATAAAAAAAAACATCCAACTGGTGATCTTTCTTCCAAACATTTGAACTAGCGATACCTGCGAATTAGGTATGTAAGTAGCAATACCTATGCATAGGTTCCTAGTTTGGAAGACCTTATACATAAGTACATAACTATGTAGGTAAGAATACAGATATCGTAACAGCCCCCTTCCATTTTGACCTTTTTTTTTTTTCTTTCTCGTTACTTTCCTTTCCTTTTCTCTTTTCTTGTCATTAATTCTCCTTCTCCCCCCCCCCCCTCTCCCCTCCCCTTTTCCTTCCAAATCACATCCTCGACGAAACCCCCGTCCGCAGCGCCGGCATGAACGCCATCCCCCCACTCTCGCTCGCCCTCGCCTTGACATGGTCCCTCAGCAGCCGCAGCACCTCGCTGTCGCGCCACCGCCGCGGCACCGGCCTGTACGCCGGCTTGAACGTCCCCACCGTCTGCGCCCACTCGCCCGTCGCCGGCTGCATGCTGTATGTATCCTTCCCCACGGGGAACTTCTCTTCCTTGCCCTCGCTCTCGTCGCCGGTGCGCGCGCTTCCGCCGGTGCTGCTGATGGTGGTGGCGGTGGTGGTGGCGGTGGTGGTGGCGGTGGTGGTGGCTTCGGAGATGGCGGCCTCGATGCCGCCGGCGTAGGAGGGGGAGGATGTGTCTTCTATGGCGATGGAAGGTGCTGGGTCTGCTGCCGAAGAAGAGGAGGAGGAGGTGGTGGTGGTGGCAGAGTCAGAGGGCGGCGGCTCTTGCGTCGCCCAGTAGTATATGTCCCAGTCGTTCTCGTCGAGGAAGCGGTCGTACTGGGACATCTGCTCGCGCGTCATGGTGGGTAGGTGGCGGTCGGCGAAGGTGGAGAGGAGGAGGTCGGACTCGAGGGTTCCGCGCTTGCGGCTTTGGTCTTTGTTGGGTGGGGTTAGTGGTTTGTTATTATATAGCTAGGTGTGTGTGTGTAAAGGGTGCTCAACGTACAAACGAGCCGTGCCCGCATCGTGCCGTCGTCCTCGCCGGTCCGGCGCAAGGGCTCCACGCGGAACTCGGTGCCCTCGAGCTCGCCGACGCCCATATCGCCATTGTGCGACGACGACGACGACGACGACGACGCCTTGTGCGGCTCCAGAGGTGGTAAGTTGACGGCCCCGAGGCTAACTCTTAGAGCTCGTGTGGAGCTAAGAGGTCGTCGGTGCAAGACCAGTAATCGAGTGTTCGGGATAGACCTTTGCGCCGAGCGCAGGAGGGTGCGCGGGACCATTGCGGATGCTGCCATTCTGTTTGCTTCAGACTCCCTGTTGCTGTGCTGCTTGCTGTCTGCTGCTTGCTGTCTGATGTAGAAATTGGTCAAGTAGAGAATTGGATTGAGTTTGGGTACAAGCTAATAAGATGGATATAAGAGATATAAGAGATATAAGACTTATAAGTACATATGTAGATATGAATGAATTGAATTGGTTGACGTAAGTATTACTGGGTGTTCCTAGGTAACATCTGAAAGCTTAAAAGCTTAGCTTGTCAATGAAAGCTTTGCCATTCGCCGATCCTTGTGTCACTTGCCGAAGCCGCTTGTTTCCGGCCACATGCCCGTTCGGCCGGAGTTATCTATGCCCAGTTCTCCGTTTTGTCCCCGTACACGACTGGCTTTATTACCTCTACCTCTATTCCTAACTTTATAATTCCGTTAGTCTCCGAATCTATTGCTGATCAAGTCCCGTCTTGGAACCAATATCTCTCTACTACTAGAGTAGGTGGACTTCCTTGGCCAGCTAACTTAAACCACCCGAAGAAATCCTAGTCTCCGGAGTTACTAAAATATTTCGCCTGGGTTAGTAACATCAATCCACTCAGTTATGGGTGACTCCGTCAAAACTTGACTGCTTCAGTATTGAATCATTTATTTTATATTCGCCTCCCGAGTTCGTGGCATCAGAAAGATGCCCAGTACATATTATGCGTACAAAGCATGAAATATCGTTGTTTCATGCCACCATGTCCATTTTTAAACCCTCCAGAATACTCGTGTCACGCCTTTGCCAGCCTTTGCTTTCCCCCCTCTTAAATATTCTGTGAACAGATCCAAGACTCCTTAAACATGGTAGTAGAGATAAAGATTTCGGTTCGAGTGTGGTCGACCTGATCCTACTCTGATACCAGTATTCGAGACCATGATTGAATACCAGACTCTAAACTCTAGACTCTTGCATGCCCCTTAAATTAGATGCTTCGATCGGAAATAGGCACGAAGGTACATGATTTGCCATCCCCATAGGATGATCAGCAGCGTGGTGGTGCCAATACCGAACCACTTAACACGGGTGTTGGTGCTCTCGTTGGTGTCGCGCAGCTTCTGCTCTCGCGCCCTCAGGTAATCCATCTCGTTGACGATCTCGGCGATGGACTCCTCGATGCGGCGCAGTTCTGTCTCGACGGGCTTGAGCTTCTCCGTGGCCTGGATGGCGGACCAGTCCTTGGCGTCGGCGCCAATGTCAATATCGAGTTCTACGCTCCGTGTTGGGTTGTTCATGCGCGCTGGTTTGAATTGGTTCAAAGCTTTAGTTTTTGTATAACTTGATTTAGCCTTTCCCTTTTTCCTTTTCCCACAAGAAGTAGAAAATAAGAAATAAAAGAAAGGAGGAGGGGACAGAAGAAGGTGGACAAAAAGACTTACAATGTGTCATGACATTCTCAAAACACACATCAAAAGCGGCGTCGGCATGCGAGGTGAAGACGGTTCGCTGCTCGCCAACTACGTCCTTGGGCTTGCCGTACTCGTTGCCAACGTTATCCATGATCTAGACACTCATTAATAACCAAACTTTGCTTCATCCTTGCTCGTTCGTAGATATCCTGAAAACATACGCGCATATTGACAACCATTCCATCTCCCTTGGTCCCACCGACTGTGGCCGTAACAACAACCAATGTGTCTTTCGCGACGAAATTTCGTATGCATCGTTCGGAGGCCTTATCGTTGGGTCCACGGGATTGGAGGTCGAATTTTAAGGCGTTGACGGAAGCGACTAGGAGCACGAGGCCACAGACATACTGTAGCAATCCTCGTGGCAAAGCCATGGTGTTATGTGTATTTGTATTTATCGAACCTGGGATTTGCTGGTTCTTAGGTGGAGGGGGAGGGAGTTGGACTTTGCGAAGAGATTCTCTTTGCGAAAAGGGAGAAATGCAAGTGTCCAACGTTTGGAATTGCAACTAAACAACATTTGAACATTTAAACTTTGTACCTTTGTATCGGCTTGCAATACGTGTTCAAGTGTACCTACCTATGAGCTGATAAGCCAATCAAACCATGATGGTGTTAGTGGCTTGATACCTACATGTAGTAGCCTAGGTTAGGTACTGGAGTGACAGTGGAGTCCAAGCTTTATTTTAGCTCCAGTAATTGAACCTTCGCGCATCTTTTGTATCTTTTTTTGTATCTTTTTTTGTATTTCCATCCGCATCCGCAACTTGCATTCAATCGTCTCTTCCTTTTCTTCGTCACCAATATTGACACTGTAGTCTACATTGCAGCAACCATCGAACCGTCACGATGCCGAAATGTATGTTCCAACCCCAATACTGAATTTTACCTGCTTCCGCTATTTCAACCGAATAAGGAAAGGAAAAGTAGAACAATCAACTAATGGAAATACCAATATTTTAGTCTTCTGCGATTACTGCGACGTCTACCTGACCCACGACTCCATGAGCGTGCGCAAGGCTCACAACAGCGGTCGAAACCATCTACGAAATGTCGTCGATTACTACCAACAGATAGGCCACGAAAAGGCCCAGTCCGTCATCGACTCCATCACTTCTTCGTACGCTGCTGAGGGCCAGGCTCATGCCAATCCTATGCTTCCTCAAAACCAACCCGGAGGAGCAGCAGCCGCAGCCGCCGCAGCACAGGCTGGCTTTCCTGGGATGCCACCACCTCCATTCAACTTCCCGGGCGGCATGCCACCTCCTTTCCCCGGAATGCCTGGTAACTTGCCACCCCCACCTGGTGCATTTCCTCAGGGCATGCCTCGTAAGTAGTTCTCATCTCCCTAACCGTACTCTCGTACCACGAGACCTTCTTGAGCCATGCCACAGTCTAACGTCTAACGCGAAATCGCAGCTCCTCCAGGCCAAGGCGGTCGAGGTCTTCCGCCACCACCATTTCCTCCGGGACCAGGCGGTTTACCCCTCCCACCACCTGGCGCCGGCCTTCCCTTCCCGCCACCGGGTGGCCTCCCATTCCCACCTCCGGGCGCACTCGGTGGCAACGCCCCTCCCTTCGCGTTCCCCGGCATGCCTCCACCTGGACAGGGCTTTCCTGGTGGACCGACACCGCCTGGAGCTGGTGGTTTCCCGCCTCCTCCCGGACACTCTGGGCCTCCCGGACGCTAGGACCGTCCCATCAGCGGCGCGAGTAGTGGCGCGAATCGTTTGCCTCTAGGGACCCGAGGTGGCAGACGCGGCGGAGGAAGGGGTGGTGGATCAGGGGAACATAGATGACAATGAAATTCCGCGGAAGAAGGTTTACATACCTTTCAACCTCAACCACAGCTTGAACAAGCACATTGAAGTCAAAGGGCGTGTGAGGCTCGAGCAAGCGCGGCCGTTCCTACAGACATGCAGGCCTAAGAGTAGCCAGCTCGCTATCGAGATAAGCAGAGAAGCGTGGTCTTTCGGGACTTTCCCTCTACTCACAGAACGCAGAACGCAGAGCCATAACTAAGCTTCTAACCTAGCCCCTAATCCTCCCCCAGCCACCGAAGAAGAGAACGGCGAGATCCGAACTAGATAGACACATGTACCAAAGCACAATACCGAGGAACGACGGGAGACAGGAAACTCGATGAGATAAGATATCAACAACATCAACACTAAAAGCTAATGGGAGAAGGGCTTGGTTGCGAGGCATGGCGTTTCAAGGGTTCTTATTGCTTTTATTTTTGTCTCTCGCTGGGTTTGGGCTGTTTTTATCGCCCATCATATGCATGCAATACCACCACGACCACCACCATCGAAGGATAGAAGAAGAGATGGGCTCGGCTCGGCATGCCTTGAGCTTCGTCGCCCCCTCTCATCCCTCTGCTCTTCTTTTACGCTGTTTCTCTTACGAGTAGAGTAGGTAGGCAAGGAGAGAGGAGTGTACCATACATAGGTAACTACATAGCGTACCCTACTTTTTTTTTCCCCCAAGCCAACGATGTTTTTACATTGATTCGTTGATTAATTGAGTGAGTGAGTGAGTGAGTGAGTGAGTATTATATACATACCTACTTACCTCGTAGCTAGTGCTAGTACCCATACCAAGTAGGCCAGTAGATTATATATAGGGAGACATGCCAAATCTAAGGTAGACTCCCAAAAGCAAGACTCGCATCTGTCAGATAGATTGCATTTGGTAGTCTGGCTTAGGAAGATAGATAGGTATATATATATATATATATCACGGTAAACGTAATCAAGTCATTTTTATATAGGTAGGTAGGTATCAGATGTATAAGATATACCTACCTACTCAGCTGGTTCCAGAACAACAGCAGCAGCAGCAGCAATAGTTAAGCTTTAACCCCCAACAACCCGCCCACCCACCCACAAGACCACCTAACCTAGGCAGGCACACTCCCTCAAATCCAAATCACATCACAAAACCACAAAGATACCTAAACACAAAGCACCTGCCTGGGCACCAAAGCAGCCCACAACAACGAAGTAGGTAAGTAGACACTTCAACCCCCCCCCCAATCATCCATTTATTTATTTAGGTGGATATTTCACTCTCATTCATTTCATCTTCATCTTCTATCAGCTAATTCCCAACAAGACAAACATGACGCGCCAGGCAGAGAGATGGGTAAGTGCCTAGGGAAGAAGACAACATCAACTACCAAAAAAAAACCCCCCCAAAAAAACCGACGACGACGAAAACAAGTATAATCGCATATGAAAGCAATAACCATCAAGGCTATTTCAAAAAAAGAAAAGAAACAAAAGGGGGGAAAGCAAAAAAAAAGGAACAGTCTTACAATAACACCAAAAAAAACCAAACGCTTAATCCCATAATATAGGAAAGAAAAAAGAACGCAAAACATTCATCGCTACAAGGTATCCCAGTACGCATCTTCTTCTTAACTTTATTGACGTGGAAAAAGGGGGATACGAGATAGAAAAAAAAGGAAGCTCTTCCGTTACAGATCATCATTCACATGCTGCCTTTCTCCTATTCCGTCTCTCTTAAATGAGCCCGTCATATCCCTTCTCAAGTTTAATCTCCTGTGCATCATCCATGATAGAACCTGAAGGAAATAACCATGTCCCTCTCCCTCCATTTTAGCCCAGTGTTCATGCATCCGTCTCTCGTAAAGAAAATCAAAGGGAAAAATAATTAGGATAGAAAAATCGTAATGTGGGGATATGATGGTGTCGTTTGTATCGTAACTCGTATGCATCGTAAGGTAGGCGGAACAGTAGGCTGCTCCTGGTATTGTGGCTAAAACTAAAAGGGAGAGGGGGGGACGTTGGTCGTTGTGTAGGTTGTAGTGGTAGTGACCGCGATGGTAATAAAACACATGATGTGATAATAGACTGTATCAGAACTTGGCAGAGATTTGATCTTACGCCAAACAAAGATCGACCCCAATCTGCTTCTCAATATACCTGTGTGAACTAGAACCAATAGGAAATGCAGGGCATAAGATATGACTAGATCCGGATGGGGTCTCTGCGTGATGGGACCCCTGATTGCTGGCGACGTGTTTTAAGATCTCGATCGGAACGTACGTGTGATGCGGTCTGGTACGAGGGGCCCTTATAACTGTTGCGTTTAATAACCTCGCCTACACCATCTCGCACCTCGCGTGGATTGCTGATCTTCTGCCGGAGGGCTTCGGTGCGCTTTTGACGGCGATGTTCGCTGAGTCGACGCTGTAGATTTTGTGGCCGGTATTGCTCGAGTTTATCCTGCCAGCTGGGGAATAGCCTGTGTCCTCGGTCGTCCACACGTTTCTCGTCCTGCCACATGCGTCGATCAGGTTCATCGGGTGCAGTAGATGGCCTTCCCTCGGAATCATACTCGCGAGAGCGCCGATGAACATTCCAATCAAGGCTGCTATAACTATCACGATACTTCGTCATTCGAAGTCTACCACTTGGCGTGCGTCTGAGGGTGCGTCGCTCAGGGCTGCGCTGGCCGGAAGCTATATAATGATTCTCATCATCAATGGGCAATATAGCAAAAGTACGCTTCATTCGCTCGCTTATACTTCTGCGTCGGGAAATATGGTAATCGTCGGCTGGTGGATATCGGTATATTCCATCCACTTCTGGAGGAACATCATGAACCCAGTGACCCTCCTCGTCTGGGTCATCTTCGAAGGCGGGCTCCCAGTATGGATGTAATTTCGAATCATCAGCCGGCGGATCGTCAGCTGTCGGATACCGTGGCAATTGCGTACTCTTGCTCTTATCCTGCGCCGAATTCTTGGCGGCCTCTTTTCGGATCCCCTTTGAAAGAGACAGAGTTCGTGACAGGATTCCAGAGGGACGAATATTATCTGTGCTCTTGCGAAGGCTGAAAGCTCGACGCACCAGAGAAGGCCGCTTTTGGGTTTCTTCAAAATAGTTTCCAACCATCTTGTCCTTTTCACCAGCAGGAGTAAGCCCAGACGGCGTCGCTGGAATGAACTTGATCACGGGCGGTTCGGGAGGAGCACGCGGGTTCCTTAAAGGAGAGTCTACATCGTCCATAGAAAATTGTGGTTGGGGAGGTGTCACGGGAGCACCATCTGGCCCACTTGCCGTAATCTTAGGATTGTCTATGATTTTGCCTGTTTCTGTAGCGTCTCCCGTCTGGAACGCATCCGGATTTAACAGGGCGTTTGCGGCAGCGACAGGGTCGACGGGTTTCGACATATGATGAACCATCAAAACGGATTTATTTTGGTGTGGATAAATGTTGACCGCCATTGCTTCCGAAATATCTGCCGCAGAGTGAGTCCCGTTTGTTTCGACGGATGCTTGTGAAAACGGGGTGTTGTGCGCTGTAAGCCGTTTGCCAAAGAAGGGGTCCCCGTTGTTATCCACAAGTGGCCTGTGGTCCTGGAGAACATCTCTGTGCGACTCGACGGATGGGGCCGGTTGAAGATGTCTCTGATCGGGATAAGTATTCATATACTCGACGGGAGGAGCATGTTTCACAGTAACCTGTGGTGGTTGGTGTTGCTGTTTTTTGGTTTCTTGCTCTAGAAAAGTGTTATGTGCTTTCAGGCTCTCTGTAGTCAGTGACCCAGCTCGAGACCCAGTTCTAGAGCCATTTCTGCTTGTTGGCGCTGAAAGGGAGGATCTGCGCATAGGAACAATTGGGGGATAGTCCATCGTAAGCTCATCTACCACCATCACCGATCTCTCTGATTCTGACATTGACCTAACTCTCCGAGATGGTTTATTAAAATAAGGCGTTAGATCCTTCACTTTAGAATGACTTGATAACGGAGCCGAAACGAGACTATTGCTTCTTTTGGAATGATGGCTGCTTGTCGATCTGAGTGATGGTACTCCAGGGCCTTTCATGGAGGCTCTTCGATCAGGAATGACTACCACGGGAATCCCACCGCTCTTCCATACTTCTCGCCGAGCTTTTCGGCTTACAATGGAATGGGCTGTCCCGCTGGATGCATAACTCTCCGTTCGGACAGTGTCATCGACCCTCCTTCTGGGAACCCTGGCGCGTTGAATATTTTCCGTTTGACGAAAGGATGTGTTTGCCGACGAGCTTGAAGGTGATATCTCAGAGCCAGAATCTCTAAGAGCTGTTTGCTTCCTGACATGACGCAACGTTTTCTGCCTCTGGGGAGGCGTTCCAACTAGAATAGCCTCCACAACCGTAGAAACAGTAGACTTTGAGGACATACCGGAGGACCGCTTAACGTCAGTACCAGCCGAAGACTCGGAAGTAGACGGCGCGGCCCAGCGTTTATCCCTGTTGGCGGATTCCGGAGGTGGTGAGGGATGCAAGTGTAGTCGATCTGACAGGGGCATGGATCGTAAAGCCTTTGTTGCGTTGGTGGGAGTGATTGTCACATCCTCGACCACTTCTTCTTTTTGACCATTGATTTTTGGTTGGCCACGTTGCTTCTCCACCCTGACATTCCTTTCGTATTTACGGTCCCATTCTTGATCCGCCTTGCTAGCAGAGCCCCATTCACCGTCAAAAGCTGAAAATTCTCGCCTCGTCTTAGGTGTAAAATCGTCATCCGGCTCAATGCCCAACCCAAGTCCTACATCCGGCGCTTTCCTTTGTTTCACGACAAAGATCTGTCTCCCTACGCTCTGAGATGTCCGGCCAGAATTTGTTCTCCTAGAAGCCAATGGTGGCCGAGGAGTTGACAGCTTGTCATCCTCCTCTGATGAATCTAGGTTTTCGCGTGCTGTCCTGAACGAATTTGTACGAGAATCAGTTGTCGCCTTGGACGGAATCCGATCTGTTAGAACAGGACGGGCAATTCTCGGTTGGCGCTCGGGCTGCGGGGGGGTGGCATCTGGAGTAGGCGGGCTCGCTTGGTGCGGTGGTGTTCTCGGCGTCGTGTTCACGGAATCGTTTGCAATAATCTGGACCGGAGTGCTAACATATGTCGGACTAGAGGGTCGGATCGAATGGCTACCGGATGACGTGCGAGAATGCGCCGGTGGGGTAGGTGGAAGAGCAGGGCCAGGCGCTTTGACGTTGGGGCTATCGTCGTGTCGTGGGTTTGGCGGAGTGGTAGGTGCTTTTCTTGTCATCTGAGAGTCTGGAGATGATGTTGCATCGATAGACAGATCCTCGGAAAATCGATTTGTATCTGTCACTTCTGACTGATCATCTCTCGGGCGTGGGAGTACTTTGTGCTTTTTGAACGCGCGCTGATCAGGTTTGCCGAGGGTAGGGCGATCATGCAAAGGTTCGAAATAGAGAGCTGTCGAAGCCACAGGCGGAATGGTTTTAGTAGAGGCGAGCATTGTTGATTGGGACGAAACGGTATCTATCATTGTTGGCGACCCTTCAATGTCTACTTGACTGGGTTGCACCAGACCAGAAAACCCTTCGCATTGTTGTAAGGGTGGTTGTAAAGATCGGTAGAAGACAAAGTAGGTTTGAAAAGAATAAGGTAAAGGCTTTGGAGTATATTGTAATAAAACGAGTTTCTTGTCTGCGGACGCAGCCCCCGAGGGTGGTTTATTGTCCTATGCAAACCCCTTACGCGATGCAGAAAACAAGCAAGGCAACGCTTCGTGGTCTGCGCAAAGGTTGACCTGCCTGCCTGCCTGCCTGCCTGCCTGCCTGCCTAGAAATTGCTGGCTGGTTGACTGTTGACTGGCTGACTACCTAGTAGTTGACTGGTCGGTTGAATTTAATGGCACCTGCAATTATTGGTCCACTCACAGCAATCAAACTTAGTTGGGGGACAGATTCAGATTCAGATTCAGAGGTGAGTGGCTCAGGACGTGGGAGGACATGATAGAATCATTGGATGTATTATTCCTGGAACATTTGAAAAAAAGGAAGTGAAATAAAAAGCATAACAATGAGACAATATGTTATGTATAGCCCCGTAATAAACGCAAGTAATTTGTTGTTGCTAGTGAAGACTTGCTTGCTTGAGTGCACAAGTTGAACTGATGTAAAAAAAAGAACGAATAATGAATAGAAGAAGGATGGATGGATGGATGGATAGATGGGTAGACGGATGGAGGAATGAAATGAGATGCGCAACTGTGAGTGGACAGTAAAAATGCTTTACTGTATCGGCGGCTACAGAGTGAACTTGCCCAGTTTGTAAATCAGTATGTTGGAGGAAATGGCTCGAGGAAGCAACGTCAGAGGCCTGGAGTATTCAGAATTTACCATTGACCTCTAACACCCCCTGCCTTCTTACATACATACAGAGTACTATGTATTGTACATACAATAACTATAGTAGTAGGTAGTTCGGAGATCGGGGGGCTGGAAACGGCATCAGCTAATCCCAGTTCAAGTTATGTAGTTTTAAGTGTGTACATACATTAACTTACCTACCTAATGTACCTTAGGTAGGGTATGTACATACATAGTAGTAACTCAGTACATATGTAACTGTCTGGATGAGCATTAGTACGCTGTTATTTCCTGTTTTTCTTTCCTTTGAGTGGTTAGACATACCTAGTACTTAGTACCCACATCTATAGTGTACATACTTACATATGTATGTACTGCCACAGTCTGCCACCAGAACATTGAAGGACATCGAGACTTCTACATGTATGTACATAAGGTTAAATTGATCCGACTGAAATACTTGACATCTATAGCCTGGCCTACTTACATTTACACATACACATGTACTTGGATCTGGTTACATCAAGCATTTCGTACAAAGATTCATCCTCTATCAGAAAATTAGAAAATCAGAAAAAGGAAATGGTGTCGTTTGTATTACACACTTCAAACCAAAAGGAAGAAAAAAAAAGGGTAGGTAAACGTACCATACTATAGAGAGAGTTGCAGGTATATAGGTGGGCAGATTAACTTATCCCTTACAAAGACAACACAAAAGGAAGAGGCCAAGCAAGCAGGTTGTTACGTTGTATAGTAGGTGTGGGAGAAATTCTTCACCTGCTGTGCTTCTCTCCATCTGCAGTAACTCTGGGCTTTGAGTGGATCATGAGCCATCTTGCTGCATCTGCTGCAGCCATCCAAGTCAGCAGGACAAATCAGCTCCTTGAGCTGCACAAGGCTGTTCGGCCTCATGCCAGACCCTGTTTTGACCTGCAGCCAACTCCAGGCGAATCAGATAGCGCAACACCGGACAACCCCCAAGCACATGTACCATTATCGCCTTCGTCAATCGGGCAGGACCTAGGTTATGTACCTAGGTTAGTAGGATCTTGGGCACAGACCGAACATATGTGCGCCACTTCCTCTTCAATTTACCAATGCGACACAATCAGCTCAGTTGAATAAAGATGCAATACTGCAATACTGGAAGTTCCCGGGTCCCAATACTTTGGCAGTGGTGGGGGCTGAACTGCACAATGTATGAGCGTCGGGAAAGAAGGAAGAGAAAGGATGATAAGTCATTCAGATCTTTTCTGGAACTAGATTTATTAAAATATTTTTTAGAAATCTTTTAACAAGTCGAGTTCGAGGCCCCGCGTGTTGATTTGCTAGTACCAATTTGGCAATTATTCATCAAGCACCGCATAAGAGTTGAGCTCCAAGAACTAACCCCCCCTTTTTTTTGTATTTCATGATTGGGGAATGCCACTTAAACACTGCGAATCGGGTAGATCGACGAAGACGACTGCAAAAATTCAACATATCCTGCGAGATAGGTGAGACTGAAATGAGCTATCTTTACCTCCTTACCTAACAACTTTGGTAAATACTATTTATTAATACTATCATTCTGTTGTGGACACGAATCATTGTCCTTATCTCAATGCCTAGGACTTACCCAATAGTCCCAATAATGCTACCATCATCACCACAGCACATACATACCTACATATCTACCTACATATCTACCTACATACCTACATACATATATCCAACGCCGGCCGGGGAGGGGCCGATCCGGCAGTTGACAATCTACTTAGTTGTCTGCTCGCCAAGTTTGTTTAGCCTGCCACGTGGGATTACCACATCTCACTTTCTGTTCAAAACTCAAGACATGCCATATCTATCTCACGGTCAGAGGTCTTTCAAAGTATACCAAACATCGGAATATACGTTCACCATATTGCGCCTATCCTCAAGTTCTCTTAGGCCGTGCCAAACACTGGCATACATAAAACGGAGTATAACAGTACATCCATGATATAAGAGGTCCAAGATGCAAGGTCTGACCCAGTCAGTCGGCTTTTGAAGCTTTATCTATAGGCCCCCCCGCATCCCGAATGCTATTGTTACATAACGAGAAAAGTCTGGATGACATCTCCACCATGCATGTTTAGCTTCAGCATCCCGTCGAGATACATACACGTCGATCGCAGCATCTCTCTCTTAGTGGACGAACATCATCGGCGATAAGCTCCTCGTAGCCCCTGGTCTAGTCCTGCTTCTAGCTTTGATGTCATAACAGACTTGATAATGATATGCTGCCAATCGAATGTCTGGACGGCCGCTCTCGCAGTAAGCTTGAGAGAGGTATATAGTATGCGTGTTCGTGACCAAACCCCAAAAGTGAATTCCAAGTTCATTGACTGTACAGACTTGTATATACTAGACCATTAGGAGAACCCTTTGCTTCTAGAATAATGTTGACGACTCTCCTTGCCCTCGGCTTTGTAGCCTCCACCGCCGCCCACGGCTCACACGACCAGAAAACCCTCGCTGGTCCGCATCAGTCCTTGTGGTATAACACTCTACCCGGAGATGGTGGAACACAGGTTAGAATAACTTGCAGAGATTCGTAACATATTCTTAGCTCTAATGCTCTAGTATAGGCGGACTCTGTGTTCTCTGGAATCTCTACGTTTGGACGCTTGCCGTACCAACCTTGCCTAACCCTCGAGGATGTTGATTACGATCTCGCCTTCATTGGTTCGTTGTCTGAACTATCCCCCACTGATACATATTAGCTAACGGAGAGTAAGGTGCTCCTTTCGATACTGGCACTTCGTACCGACCAGGCGCACGATTTGGTCCTTCAGGTATTCGCCAAGGATCCCGACGTCTCAATCTCTAGTAAAGACCCCTCCTCATCCATATGAACGTGTATGGTGAGCTGACACGTTGCTACTCTATAGCGGAGGATACAATGTACCTCTCGAGACGAACCCCTTTAACTCATGGGCCAAGGTCCTCGACTGTGGAGACATCCCAGTGACATCGTATGGCTTAAGCGTTCCGATCTTCCCTTCCAAGGGAATCTAGAAGGTTGAATCTCATACTAACCGGCTTTTAGGTATGACAACTCATGGGCCCTCAAGCAGATCGAAGAAGGCCACTACAACATCCTGTCTCGCGCACCGAAGACAGCCGCCAACAAGCTTGGCCCGGCGAAGAAGGGCAAGACCTTGCCGCGGGTCATTACCCTCGGCGGTGACCACACCATCACTCTGCCGCTGCTGCGCTCGATCAACCGCGCATACGGTCCCGTCTCGGTTATCCACTTCGACAGCCATTTGGATACCTGTAAGCCACCCCCCCCCCCCCCCCCCCCCCCCCCCCCTCCAAAAAGCCGAACCCACTAACCCGTTCTTCCAGGGCGTCCCAAAGTCTTCGGCGGCTCCCCCTCCGAAGTCGCGAGCATCAACCACGGGACGTACTTCTACCACGCCGCGCAAGAAGGGCTCCTGGCCAACGACACGAACGTGCACGCGGGCATCCGCACGACGCTCAGCGGGCCCAGCGACTACGAGAACGACGGGTACTGCGGGTTCGAGATCGTCGAGGCGCGCGAGATCGACACCATCGGCGCCGAGGGCATCATCAAGAAGATCATCGACCGCGTCGGCACGACAAACCCCGTCTACCTCTCCCTCGACATCGATACCCTGGACCCGGCCTTCGCCCCCGCGACGGGGACGCCGGAGACGGGTGGGTGGAGCACAAGGGAGCTGAGAACGATTCTGAGAGGGCTGGAGCATGTTAATTTGATTGGGGCGGATGTTGTGGAGGTTGCTGTGAGTACCTAGCTTTTCTCTTCTTTCCCTCTCTCCCCTTTTAAGGAGGGTTTTTCTGACGCGTGAGATATAGCCTGCTTACGACACCAACGCGGAACACACCACCATGGCTGCTGCCGATGCGTTGTATGAGATCATGAGCATTATGCTCAAGAAGGGACCCCTTAGCGAAATGGTTTCTAAGAGGGGTGACAACGAGCTATGAGCTATGAGCTGTGAGCTATGAGCTGTGAGCTATGAGCTATGAACTATGAGGCTTGTTATAAAGTACCCTATCAAGTATTAGCTCGGAGGATAAATGATCTCTGGGGGGTGTTTAGGGGGTTTGAGTATTGGATTGGAGTCGGTTTTGGAGGGACGGCTAAGTCTGATATGAATGATATTGTACTTTAGCCAAGGCGGCTGGTGTGATGGCGGGCGGGAAAGGGAAAAGCGGTGCTTGTGTTGGGATCCTGCCTCATGGTATGGTTTGTAGGGGGGGTGGTTCGGGGTTTACGCTACCTCTGATATACGTTACTGCTATGTACAACAACAGTTGTATACACTCTGACTCCATATCATATGGCAGAGTGTATTTATTGAATATAAATCCTTGCCACTGAAATTTTGGTATCGTGGCGCTTCGTGGAGTGTGAATAATTGGGATACTGATGAGGGCGAAAGACGGATAGAAATGAGCTGACCTTGTCATGGTACCTTGCTCAACATTGCCTCCTGTCTCTTTAGAGTCATATCTACTTTAACGCTGAGGCTAGTAGTATTGTCGTATTGTTATTTTACTTCAATTTAAAGGCCGCGCATATCATCATAATATTGTCTTGTGATTTTACATCAATTTTGTCTCTTGATGATTCGAGTTTTGGAAGAGTTAAGCAGGAGAGAAATGCTTTTACTCAGGGGCTTGATGACAGTTAAGATGCACTGTATCAGCGCACAGACCACGGTAAATATAGTCTAAGTATCCTCCGGACTAATAATAGACCGAAGAAAATCCAAGAAAATTCAAGCCAGAGGCTAACTCGGCTTAACTTCGGGAGAGCTAGTAAGCGCGGTAGATTACCGATTATAAAAATCTCGTCAAACTTCTCTTCTCTTTTTTTGATCCTTCTTTTACACATTATGGATCTATACCCAGCATATCCTCCAGCTACTACCTTGTAGTTTAGCTTGGAGTTGATGGCTGCGGTAGCTCGGCCATTATAGAGCATATTCTGTTATAATGTGTTCTCGCCGGTATATCCTAGAGTAACGCTGCGTCGCGTTCGCCCGTCAAAAGGCTTGAGCGCGTTCGCTATTCGAGATACCATATTCCACTCCTTTCACTCAGGCCCTGGCCTATGAAGTTGAGGCTAACCATGGCAACCTACAACTTATTCAATACCCGATCTGTGCGATACCCGACCTGGAAATTTATATAGACGCAGTTCGTGGTAGTACCTAGGTAGGCATTGAAGCCTACCTTGACGCGACAATAACGCGTTGTGAATTCTGTAGAAGGTGTTGTACATACATAGCTCATTTATGGGATACCAAATAAATGCATGTCTAACCTACGGTGGGTACTCGTATAGATGTATCATTATGCTTTGAAGCCTTGCGCTCTCATCTCGCTTCTATACGCTTATACTCGATAGAAACGTGCGCCCTACCTAACCAACCTGCTACGGCCCATCAACGTCATATGAAGCGTCGAGAGCTCAGCCTTGTGCTTCCGGCACCGACCCTTAAAAGAGGTCTAGAGCGAAGCCGGCTCGAGATCGGGCCGTGGGATACCCTAGAGATATGTGAACTTTGTACCGTACCTTCGCCAATACCCTATCGACCATCGCATCTTTGATGGCCTATGGTACTATCCCGGTTGATACGATATTAGGTTTCGTCAACATTATAGCTACCTAATGTAGTTGGTATCTTCTAGGACGGATTTCATCCATATCGTAAAAGTTTCAAATTAGTAGCCACAATATACGCAGGCTTTCTCTGCTTGTTGTTCAGCCTTGGAGAGGAACAGGTTAAGGATCCATGGACGTATTGATGAGGCACAAGTCTTAGCAACGACTTGCCAAGCACCAGAGGAACTCAACTCTTATACTTTTCTACGATTAACTAACTCACATGCGAGCTGAAAAGTTAACAAGGAGCCTACACACCGAGTCGAGTCTAGGGCCCCTTATAACTCTTGGAACAGAACCGTTAATCAATCAATGATTGATAAAAGACGAAAATGACTAACTAGTCTCTAAGGCTTTTACGATTTTCAAGCCTCAGGGTTACTACAGCTCATTGGTATTGAGCTGAACTTGTGCCGTATCGTACCCGAGTCGAATGTCGCCGGGCGTAGAACATTTGCGAGCAACGGTTTCCAGTAGCCTAGAGATATGTTAGAATGTATATACCATCCTGTGCTGGATGCACGTATCGATCTCTCGTAGCTCTATGGCGAACGAGGTTCCGAGAAGAATGGAGAAGGTGATGTCTAGGTAGGTATCCCTGCCCAGTTATGGCTTCATACCCTAAGCTAGCAGGTGGAAAGTCGATTCCATTCAATGCCGACAGCAGAGCGACTCCCACTAGTTGCAAACAACACCAGTGGGGAGTTAGCGAGAATACACAAGGAATGGTGATTAGTGAACATACACAAACATTCCCACGACTGTTGTGTTGAACAGGAAGGTCTGTGGAAAGATCGACTCTGGTTATTGCTATTTCGTAATGAATCGCTCCCAAGCTAGGAATCCGACCCATCGCAGCCGGAGAAGACGAGAAGGTCAATAGTCAGGCCCGAGTTCCATCCAATCTAAACACGTGCCTTGAGCGGCACAGTGACTAACAACATGGGTGCTGCAACCACGGGTACCGCTCCAAGAAAATCCAATCTGCCGAAATTCGCCTATGTCCATACTAATCCTTCGGGTTGATTTAGGCGTTTGGTTGCGCAGACAATCTGAAGAGAGCGCCAAAATGAAAACTACAACATACGGTTAGCAACGAGGGTACTAGACTGTCTGGGCTGACCCCACATGAAGAGGAAGCTCATCGACACGAACCATCATCGTTGATCAATCCACCGACGACCAGTTCGAGTACATTAGCGACTGACACCACTGCCACAGATCCACTGCCATAAACTACGTACTTGCTCGGCGGGGACTACCTGAACAGGATCACCACTGTCAGAGAGTCGGTACCCGTCGCGCCAACACCTTGAAAGGCACGGTTGAAAGTTCTAGCCGTAGCATTGGGACCAGGCAGCTTGGGAAGTTGGCGAAGGAAGAAGAAATGGCACCGCAGCCTCCCGAGAAAACAACAAACAGGGCTATGGATGTGGTCAAGGTTACTTTGCGGCTGAATATACCGCTTACATTAGACCACTTGATTACCTATAAAACTTATGCAATAAGTCAGCTTTGGTCAAACGTTGATGAGGGGGGATATGTTTCTCCGGGCATCACTTATATGGTCCAGGGGGCGAAAGGTTACAGCGAAACAAGTTTTCCTCAAGAACAACTTTTTGTTGAAGAACGAAGACCAAAAAACCTATCGAACACCTAGATCTTACCTAATAATGCTTACTGGACTGTATATAGGTACCTCACGAGTCACACTCAAGTCATCAAAACAACGTCAAAGCTTAGGTAATCCATCTATATCAATAAACAACCAAAAGTACCTACAATGCCCTAACTACCCTAAAAGAAAAAAGGGGAGAGAAGGAAGAAAAGCTAGCAAAAAAAAAACCGTCTTAAACCCTACGACTCCCCCGAAGCAGCAGCATCAGTAGAAGTCTGCTTCCAGTACCATAGCACCTGCGAGTGTCCAGCCGGAATCGTCGTCTGCCGCGACCCCCATACGTATCCCCACACCGGCGCCGTGCCGTTCCTGCTGATCATGTTGTTCTTGACGTCGTAGTAGCAGTTGATGTCGCCGTGGCACAGGAACGGGTAGTTGAAGCCCTGTGTTGATTCTCGTTAGCTCTCTCGCTCTCATCATACCACTCAAAACCGGAAAGGAAAAAGGAGATAGGGGAAAGAAGAAGGGGCAAGGAGAGAGGAGAAGCAAGACCTACCTTGACAGTATACAGCGAATCGGTAGCCGCAGCCGCGAAGTCGGGGCGGCAGTGCCAGGCGTACGAGTTGGCGCCGTACGGGTTGTCGGTGTTGGCGGGCTGCGAGGCGTCGGTGAAGCTGCAGTTGCCGGCGTCGGTGGAGACGGTGCCGGGCGACTGCGCGAGGCGCGTGAAGGTCGCGCAGCCGGAGTCGAGGGATGTGGTGAAGGCCCCGTTCACGTCCAGGCACCCGATGCTCTCCGCCGGCGTCGCAGACCCGAAGTCCGTGCTGTTGATGATGTGGATCTCCCCCGAGCCGGAGAAGTCTTGTGCGCTGACGACGGAGGTCGAGGCCGCGACGTACAGCGCTGTGTAGAAGGTGCTGAGGCACTTCATGATTGGTTGTTTTGGGTTGGTTGTGCTATGTGGGTAGGCAAGTAGGTGTCTGGTGCCGTACCAATGATCGACAGCAGGTAAGGTAGGTAATAGGTGGTGATAAATGTTCCGTTGACTGCCGCCTGGGAGATCAGGGTCCTGCGCATGGAAGTATATATATATATATATATACCTGGCAGGTATGCAGTGACTTGAAGGAATGGTCTAGAACACACGACGCGGGTAGCCGAGGTGTATTGTTGCTCTATGGGGCCAGGCTACCCTCTGAGCCCCCCGATGCAGGAATCCTAATAAAAAGAATCCTCTCCATTTTACGACTGCTCTTCTAAGCAGCTGGAAGGATGAGACGTAAGCATCTGATAATCGGACGGGGTGGGGAGGTGGCATATGCAAACTAGTCAGGTACATAGCTCGATCATGATGCTGTTGTTAATGTGGTTGCTGTGAGGTTTACCAGATATTGTCTTTCCAAGGTTGTCAAATGATTAGTCGGTAGGTTATAACAGAGATACATCCCTGTTCATGTATATGCCTGGATAGGTCGTAGCACTCAAATCGAGGGCCAGAATACCTATTGATAGGTCTCTCTGCCTTAACATGGATACTACACTTCGGCTTGGCGCTTTTGGAGGTGTTAAGGCGTCTGGCCCAGACAATCGTCAAATTCATCCTAATTACTTGCCTTCACCACGGTAGCAACAAGCTTTTCACTCGCTTACAAACAGCTTCATAATAAATAAAACATGCATGGAGTGTAGCTGTCATAGGAGGCCTAGGTGTAGTGTAGTGCAGGTAGTATGTTAAGATCTGCTCCGCACCGAACCCAAAGGCGGGCCATGTAAAGAGATCTGAATCTGGTATAGGCAGCGTGGACTGGCGATGATAATTCGGGTGTTGGTCGACGCAATTTTGGTATGAATTGGAACCCAAGTCCGCAACCACCAAGCCAAGAACAGAGATATCTCCTATTACCTCAGACTAGGTGAGGTGAGCAGGCAGGCACGTATGTATGTTTCCTACCTGACTAACCGTTACCATAGTTGCAAGTTACCTACCTAGATAATTACCTCCGGTCCTGATAAAATTCCATGATACCTACCTATTAGTTAGCACGTAGCATTGTATATGGTAAGGTGAAGTCGTATCTGTGACTAACGCTTGCCCAAGTCCGAACGACCTTTCTTCATGCCAATAGATTGAGGTCATGCTAAATCAAGACTCACACGCATCGCATGTCATGCCTTATTACCCACCTGGGCCACTTGCTAACGTTAACTCACTACTCCTCCCCCAGGTCTTGGAACCACATTGTAATCTAATCAATCTAAACTAGAAACCACCGCGCGGATTTCTAATCAGAGCCATGAAACATTACTAAACTCATAGACCGACATTCGTCTTTCAGCTAGACATGCCTCAGTCGACTCCATATAATCTATATCTACTACCTAGGTCGGTATCTATCTTATTATCTAACCTACCTAGTATCTATATCCATGGACAAGGAAAAAGCCCGAGGGGCTTCTCGGAGTATAGTTATTCGAAGCTAGGTAGGTAGGTACCTATATATGTAGGTGCATACCAACCGGTACTGATTGTGGATACCTTTGAGGGGCACACAGCGGTACATACTCACCTGGTAGGTAGGTAGTAAAACATCTACACCTACTTTTCAAGTAGGTGCCTACCTAGTACCTACTGACCTACCTTTCCTAGGCATATAGTAGGCATGTTAGGTACAATACAATACCGAATTAAAGGGCTAGGTTGACCTACATGCCACATTAGGTAGCGTTAGCTGCCAAGTTTGCGGTGGATGAAACCGGTAAGTGGAATATGGGCTAGCTCCCTTTGGGTGGATGGGGTAAGATTCGAGCTCCCTGATATGGCCCTTTTATGGTTGCATTCGGAGCGGGTGGAGGAGACACCCAGCCTTGTCCGAGACTAAATAAGGAGGTGGGACTCAGTTGCGTGTGCACTGCCGGCATACACAAGGGCATTTTCCAGAACATCGCGGAACGGAAACCGGGGGGCGTGATTGAATGATGTCAGGCACGAAGGTGGAAGATATTCAGATGATCACTTCTTTCTTTAATAGTATTCATTGCTCTCTTGCAGGATGGCTGAGAAACTTCAGAGCAGGTTGTTGCAATAAATACTTCCAAGAATAACTTCTTCAATTGCATTTGACTTGACGGTTGCATTAATCGTCTTAACTTGGTCCCTTTCTACTTCGGTAACCAACTGTTGGTTGGCATATCGTACACGTACTCTCTCTCAATTATCTCCCACGTACAGTCGTGCAATCTTCTCTTGTATTTCACCATACTTGACCCTCCATACCCTTCTGGTAGGTCAATCTCAACATCATGCAACCTGTATAAGCCAAGCAGGGTCGGCTGGTGAGGAGGAGGGTCTGGACCTTCCTTATTGGAGTCGCCATATAAAGTCACGTCGTTATCTCCATGTGTTTCATTATAGAAGTCACCTTCTTCCATCTTGATGACCTCGCGGGCAACACAAGTAGATAAAGGGGCACTCCATATCCCTTCTTTATGCGTCATCCCATCTAGAAACTCAAGAGCGTCGTGTCTGATTCGGTGGACCCGGCATTTCACAGCGACATAATAGACGGCCGGGAGCGCGCCTAGGTCGGACACAGAGTTAGTCATGTCGGAAAAGTGCCCTATGCCGCCAGTGGTTGGTGAGTCTGCATAGGTGCGTATTTGTTTCACTTGCTCCATTATTGATTCGAATTCTCGCGTATGCATATCATATCTCGACTCGTCCAATAGCCATACACAAGTATCGGCCATGATCTTGGCGATCCTGTAATATACATGGAGTATTAAATACGCAATCATATTCGTGTTTACTTTCTTGTCTTTTAAGACTGCTGTGGAGACCTTAAATGCTTGGTGCCACGCGGCAAGGCTCGCTTTAATGCGTTTCTGTTGGTCGAGGAAGTTGGCACTAGGATATATTCGACCCAGGTGCAGCTCTTGACCACGACATTTGTTCGTTAAGAAGAATATTTGGCTGAGCAGCCTGTCTAAATGCTGTCTTGCTTGATTGTTGGATTGAAATGTGAAGCTTGGACTGGGAATCTCGGACGTGTAATCATCACCCATCAAGTCTAGGTACTCCGACCCATGACCCAAGAACTTTGCTTGCACATCGAACCTGATGAAGGCCTGGATAATCGAGGCATCGACTGAGTTGGAACATGATTCTAGAAATAAACTATAATTATCGATTGCACTTGACCGAGCCTGGGACTCGTTCAAAAGTCTCAAGCCAATTTGAAGATGGAGGTTGCCCGTCCTGTAATGGCCGCGGAGGAACTCCATTATGATGAATACTAGGCACGTAATAAGAGCAACACGGGTAGACGAATGATTCCTGGCAAAAAGATGAGGCTGGAGAGAAGAAATCGCTTTACTGTAATGGCGCAAGGTGCGTTGCTCCTGTTCATCTGGAACAGGCTCCGCATCTGAAGCGGCAACAGTGAAGCGCTCCGCCTTGTGAGCTGAGCTTAGGGCTAGAACGGCTTGCAGGACAGCGGTCTCGTTCGATATGGCTTGGAACAGAAGCGAATCCCAAAAGTCAAATCTGAAAGCACCTGGGAGTTTGAAGGCGGTTCGGTAGGTAAACCATTCGAGGGATCGACTCTCTTCCTTGCTCACAGCATGGAGGAGCGTTGGTGCATAGAAGCCCGTCAAGCTTGTGCTGCTATTGGCACGGACGGAACGTCGATCGAGCTGATTCCCACCCCCGCCCCATATTCCGTAGCCTTCGCAGACCCGGCCTGTGGAGACACACCGAGTACACACGGGCCAGCCTTCATCACACTTGATTCTCCGAACTCTTTGAATATCAACAATGAAATCAAACGAGAGGGCAGATGGGTATATGGTGGACAACGCGACTTACTTGCAAGTGCGACACCCGGATTTAACCTTGGCCTTGCCTACTCTAGATGTCATTTAGATAGTGTGAAGTTAGTTTGAGATTGATCTGAGAGGATACAACGGAACGGAATAGTGAAGAGGCATAGAATGAGTTGCGATGGGTAAAAAGTAGAGTGGTATGTATCAGAGAAGTTCGGAAATCGGAAGCGACGTAACGTAATATGATTATAGTGGGGCCATTTATGCCTGGATTGATGAGGTAAGAATAACAGTTGGCAACCGAATATGATGATTGGTCAACAATTCAATGTAGGTTAAGCTTCAATGTACTTCGGTACCCGCCAACTCATTAAGCTGGACATCTGGGATCGCTGCATATATCAAGACAAAATTATTCTACTGGATGTAGTTATTCTTTTACTGAGATACGAAAAAGGGGGTGATGATCAATTAACGACAAGAAATCTCATGGAACTTATATACCTAAAACATAAGAAATGCTTCTGACATAAATGATCTCAAGTTATCGTGTCATTACTCTCCTTTCTCTTTCATCCCAATCGCAGTCTCAGACATGGCTCTTTCTTCTTGACACTTTAGTCCTTACATACTAGGTAGGGTAAGACTTAGATATATCTGCTAATAGAAAGAGTATTAATATTGGCCTAACAAGTTTCATGATGTGTCATTACCAGGCCTATTCGTCTGAATTTGATCTTGACATATCACATAGCATAGATTTTAATAGGTACTAGGTATGCATTGAACAGGCAGCCCATATAAAGAGAGAAGGCTTTCCTCAACTTGCTGAATTCCACGATTCTCAAATTAATTCACATAGCATACTGTGACACGTACCTAGGTTAAGCAGTTTACAGTCACTTCCAAGTACGAATATAGTAGATCTGCTAATGGCTACAAATTCTAAGGGATCTATGGACACCCCGATCCGTACTCCCAATTCGATTGTATGGGGCCGAACGAAGGCTAAAGACCTTATCTCCAGCATTACCTTCTATTGGGATAAAGACCATAATGAAATATTTGAGGATTTTCTCTACAGGAATGACTTGAGTTACTTGCATGTCGATAAGGCCCCCTTGCTTCGGCAGTTACGTCTTGACGGGTTTGAACAAATCTTCAACATGCAAGGCGAAAATGTTCATGCTATGATTATGACGAAGGTTGGGCTAAAACTAAAGAATACAGCCAAACGGATAAAAAAGATGAGGCGGAAGGAAACCCCTTCAGGTAGGCGATTATAAAGTAAACCACATCAGACTTATTTGCTAACTTGTCTTTCAAGAACAAAGTGACTCGTCATTGGAAACGCCACGAGATAGGAGAGCGAGGAGAAGAGATCGCGAAGCCCAAGATTACCACTCACCCAGGCAGCCGTATGCTCAAAAGGCACCTAGTTCCCCAGAGCCCCCACAGGACGAGTTTTCTGAGGCAGACCCAGAACACGTTGCTATACTCAATAGAAATGTGTTACGGATGGAAAAGGCGACGTCGTATCTGGGAGCTGCTGGAGGGGAAATCAACAAGATTCTCGAGGAGATGTCTCTCCTGCCACCCATGACTGAACTGAAACTGAGCAAAGAACTGGAGCACGGATATGAGGGTTTCCGCTCTCGGCTCGATTCCTTGAAAGAACTGAATGTTGATCTGGAGGAGCGTAGCGAATGTCATTTCTCGACAGAGGAATATGATTATCCAAAACAAGAAGAGGAGAAGGAGGAGAAAGAACTATGAATGGATCCTTGGTAGCTACTACATAGTGGTGGGGATAGGGGTAGGGCTAGGGGCAGAATAAAATTGACTATCAGGAGGTCGTAACCTACTAGGTTGGAGCATACAACTCATGTATTTAGGCACCTTATCTGCATTTGAATATGTAAATCAATTTAGTAATTGCTTTAGATAACTTTGGAATATACCTATTATCAAAGAACCGAGAAGCCATGCCTGATATTTCCAGTCTTTGAGCACAGTCTCACCCACCTGTAGCTGCCAAGTGCGTATAGATCAGCACAGTAGACGACGATGAAAAAGACCTGTGTAGGAAAGGGGTCAATGCTAGAATATAAAGCATCAAACTTCGTAGACTAACTACTACATCTCCTGCAGTGCCTTGGTGGGGGTCCTAGGCTCAGACGTCCCTACTCAATAGGGACGTAGTACCGCATCGCATTCTTAGGATCCCACCGCTTCTTCAGCTTCCTCAGCCTCTCTAACCTCCAGCCCTCCCAGCCATAAACTTCCTGGAGAGATTCGTCGCCATTGGCGTAGTTGACGTAGGCCCGGAGGTGTGCCGGATCATCGCTCCCATCGAGCAAGTACTGCCGTAGCTTCTTCCCGAACGCCTGCGCGACAGGGTCAATGGCCGGGTTGGGCTTGTATTGGATGTACGAAGTCACCACGATCCTGTCGTCGCGGTGCGGGAACGCTGTCGTGGCGGGGTCGACGGCTCGCACGCCCTGCGTCGAGTAGCCCTCGAGTAGGAAGAAGGAGCCGGCGACTTCGGGGACGGCGCGGAACGTCGAGTCGATCTCGTTGTATACTTTTCGGACGGCGGCAATGTTGTACGAGTTCAGCCCGATTGGGTAGCGGAGAGAGGTCAGCCCGTAGGCACAGCCCGGCCCGTCTTCATCCTGAAAGGTAAGCGCGGAAAGCTCGGATAGCGCTGCTTCGCCAGATTGGACCGTAATGGATTCGATGCCATGGAATGGTTTGGTGTGTTCGCGCGCCGCCTCCGTGGGGCCATCGTAGATGATGATAAACCAGAGGATGGGCTACGATGAACTCAGTTTAGTGAAATCAATGTAGGACGTATGTGCGATAGACTTTGACAAGACTCTACTCACATGTTCGGGATCAAGTTCGGCCACTTTGATGATGTATCCCCAGTGCATGAGCTCTGGTGGTTGGTCTTTGAGCATATTATTCGCTAGACTGTACAGCGCCTCGAGCTTGTCTCCAGAGTAAATGAATATCTCGTACGACAACTTGGGCTTGGCATCGTAGACGCGGTATTCCCACTCCGTCACAATACCAAAATTGTGCCCAGCGCCTCGGATGGCCCAGAAAAGATCTGGCTCGGATTTCTCGGATACAGTGATGAGCTCACCATTCGGGAGCACTAGGCGGGCCGAGACGACTTGGTCAGCCATGAGACCGTACTGGCCTTGAAGCCAGCCATGGCCTCCTCCCAAGATAGGTGCAGACATTCCAACACAGTCACAAGTCCCAGTCACTGCAGATTCATCATCAGGATTTTCCTGAGAAGTCTTATTGGCGCATATGAGGAAGCTTACCCGTCCGCTTTCCTAATAATTCCAGCGTATTGACGACATGCTTCACGTTTGCGCCTCCGCCGATGGTGGCAGTTGTACCATCCGTTGACAGGATGACCTCGTTCAGAGCGCGAAGGTCGATTTGGATGGCATGACTTGCGGTACCTAAAGCCTCAGTTGCGCCATGGCCTCCGGCTCTGGCAACAAACGGGATATTGTGCTTCGCTGCATACTGGACCTATGGTTACTTAAAGGTGAGAAAATGAAAAATGCCCAACCCGCTTCTATAGAATCGCTCACAGTTTGCTGGACATCTACTTCAGTAGCCACCTGCACGACAACAGAGATGTTTGGCGCTCGGTATTCTCTCCATCTGCTTGTGAGGTTGGAAAAGGCAATATCACCAGGAAGGACAATGGATGCCTGAGGTGAGAGCAAGGGGCTGAGATCGTGGAGGATATTGAACTTATCTGCCATTACTGCTACTGCTACTGCTAGTGGTAGTTACACCTCATAATGTTAGCAGAAGATGAATACTACGTATCTAGTACCTACTAGGTAGGCTAGCAGATACATAAAGGACGAGGCCAACAATGAAGAAGTAGACCAAAGACAGGTCAGGTGCGGATTATTCCCCATGCCGCTAATCCGAGTTTTTTATTAGGAGGGAAGTAAGGGAGAGTACGTTTGTTGTTGCCCAAGTGACCATAAATAGTATAGCAGGATTGGACGAAATGCAGTATGCCAGCAGTGGCCAAAAGCATATCACTCCAACATTGGAGGCGGTAGGACGAACTTCGAATTAAAGAGAACCTTTTATTAGGTAACCCTGGTGATGTACTTGGTAGGGTATCACGTGCCCATCTCAATAACTACCCCTCCATTTGCGAATAGCTTCAAACCAAACAAACAACTCAACAGCGTCACCAAATTGAAATGATTGGCGGATTTGATTTCCAGCTAGCTCCTGTAACATATTAGGTTAGGAGGCTACCAGTCTGTGCGACCTGTACATACATAGTACATATACCCCCGTCCGGTCGACCTCCGCGGCGGCGATATATGTAGAGGTTAAGGGCTTGGCAGCTGTCTAGATTGGACCAAAATGGACTGCCGACGGACAATGCTACGTAATTTATTGCCGAGCTGAAAGGATGGAACGTCGGGGTAGTTCGGTATCCCTACAATTGTGTCCTATTAGGGTTCTTATAAGAAAGGATCGAATCCTTCGAGACGGAAATATGGCTCTGTTTTGTTAGCTACCTGCACAGCAATCAATACCATGGCCGTCCCCCATGACCCCTCAGACGCCCCCGCGAAGCGCGAACTCGATGCGCAGCTACAGCAGATCGAGACCGCGACGATATCCGGCGAAGACGCCGACTTCAAGCGCCGCGAGATCCGCGTCGTCGCAAAGCTCGACCTGTACATCTGCCCGATCCTCATCGTGCTGCAGCTGATATCGTTCCTGGACCGGGGCAACATCGGGTTCGCCGCGACGCAGGGGATGATCGGGGACCTGAACCTGCAGGGCACGCAGCTCAACACCGCCATATCGCTCTTCTACCCGCTCTATATCCTCTCCGAGTTCCCCGCCGCGCTGATCGCGAAAAGGGTCGGCTTCTACAGAGTCATCCCCGCCGCGGCGACGTGCTGGGGTTTGGCGTGCTTGGGCAATGGCTTCGCGAGGAACTTTGGCGACCTGGCGGCTTGTCGTTTGTTGATGGGCATGTTTGAGGGCTTCTTGATGCCGAGTCTTACCTTGATGTTGGCGAATTGGTATAAGAGGGAGGAAATTGGGCTTAGGATCAGTTACTTGTTTAGTAAGACCGGACCATGAGAGCTGAAGTTGAGCATAGGGGTTGCTAACCTAAGGTTTATAGTCGCTTCGGCCATTTCAAGTGCATTCAGCGGCTTGATTGCTTACGGCATCCTATTCATGAACGGGAAGGCGGGGTACCCTGGATGGCGATGGTGAGCTCAACTTTTCAAGAAGATCGGCTGAGAGGATGGTTCACATGGGGCTAAATCATAACTTCAACCTAGGTTATATATCATCGAGGGCTCCGTAACCGTTGCGGTAGCTTTTCTTTGCTACTTCATCATTCCAAGGTCCTATACCACTGCTTACTTCCTCAATGAGGACGATCGAGCGGTGATGCGAAAGCGCGCGGAAATAACTGAATCATACAGCGGTGGACAGGGGCATTACACACGCGCCGAGTTTATGATGGCTATCAAGGACGTCAAGACCTGGTTACACACCTTGATTCAGGTTATGTGTCTCACAATCCTATATGGATTTAGTGTCTTCCTACCCATTATCTTGAGGTATGGTTTTAACTTCAGTGTTGAGCAGTCTCAGTACCTCAGCATTCCGGTGTTCTTATGGGGCTCTGTTATATACGGTGTGTGTGGCTATCTGTCGGATCGCTTCGCACGACGATTCTTAGTGTGTGTCCTCGCCGCGCCACTAGGGATGGTAGGCTATTCAATGCTTTTAGGAGGTAATCACCTTTCTGTGGGAGTGAAGTATTTTGCGTGCTTCCTGATTGCTACCTGCGCCTGGATGATGGGCGGTGCGAACATAGCCTGGCTCTCAACTAACACCGCACCCGACGGCAAGAGAGCAGCCTCACTTGGACTTGCTTTCGCTGTGGGTAACGTTGGCGGCATTATCTCGGGCCAGATATATCCGCAGACTATGGCACCTGGCTATACTCTTGGGCACGCTTGGAGTCTTGGAGCGATATGCGTATCCTTTTGCTTATGGTGGGTGCTTAGGTACATTTACTACAGCCGCGAATCGAGTAAGCAAGAGAATCGGGATGGATCAGTTGCGGACTCAGCGGAATTCTCTGATAGGGCTACGACTTACAAATACCAGCATTAATGCTAATACAGTAAAATGTAACTACCTAGTATTGATATCATCTGAACCAAGGCTGATATGATACCCTGACTGTGACAATCATCTCAGTCAGGACCTACAAGCTAGGTACGAGATGTATTAGGACGACAAGACTTCGGAATCTGGGGGAAAAGAAGTAATACAAGTTGTTTTGTTAAGGAAGAACTTGCTTTAACTGTGAAGTCGTAGGCTTGGCTTGAGTGAAATTACTCTACCCCACCCCTTTTCATGCACCCCTGGATCTATGATCACATCTTTAGATCCTAGGTACCTGATCTATAAATAGGTACTTTTTTTTTGTCTTTGAACAAGATGCTATCATGAATAACCATCTTAATGCCATTCACGAATGGCATTTGTGAGCCCTCAAGTTGGAGTATTCAAGAAAGCAGCCCCGCAATACTCTCCAACATTCTTCGCGAATACGGTCTATGAAGGAGAATACCCCAGAGATACTCCAAGTGTACTCCAAGGTCGTATGTTCATGGTTTCCCCAGTTTACCTAACCAGATCTGTACAACTCATGGTATGATGTAACTGGGCCTCTTGGAGTGATGTGTTCTTGGCAAGTTGGGGAAACGGATCCCCCTGATTTCCACGAATCGGAAAATGTGATGCCCTCCATCTCTATTCAAAGCGGGAGGCCCATTCCTTTTCAAGTCATGCTGCCCGGAAAATACGAGCTTCGTCCTATGCTTAATCATGAGGCTACTCAGGTGGTTTGGATGCGCTCCAATGGGGTATTAGTCACCCCTCACGATGGTATCCTCCCCAATGGAATTTATGGATTGAAGGTGAAGCAGCATGGCAGGTGGATTTATGAAGCGGTCGATACCATGAATACCATGAGCAGGCACAGGCCTATAAGAACAGCCAGAACTTCCAGGCTAAACAGAGCTTTTGTTGATGGGTTAAGTCAGTGCCTGGCAATTTACATGATACTTTGATCATCATCTTGAAAACACAGAAGCCCATCATGTTCTTCAACACCGGAAGGTTTCTCACAGCCTTCCTGGGCCTCACCTCCCAGTTCTTGGCGAGCCCAGTGTCAGCTTTCACCAACCCAATTCGCCAGCCAGGCGGCAGCGATCCGCAGCTGTCATACTCGGACGGGTACTACTATCTTCTAACTACCTCATGGACCAATGTACAAATTGCGAGATCCACAACTATCGAGGGTCTTAAGACGGCGACGAAGAAGGTCATCTATAGTTCAACCGACTCGAGTCGCTGCTGCAGCGTCTGGGCCCCTGAGACGCACCTCATTGACGGAACCTGGTATCTCTACTTTACGGCGGGGACTTCAGCTAACCTCGATGGACAGAACCTGCACGTTTCAAAGGGTAAGTGATATTCCCACCGCTGTCTACCTATACTTGAGATATCTCAAGCATATCGGATGCGCAACGGATAATTTTGAGGTCATTACCTAACATATTGATAGGTGGTGCTTCTGCTTGGGATGATTACACCTACGTCGGCAAGCTCAGCAGCGAGTGGGCCATTGACGGGACCATCGTGCGGTTCAACACATGGGGCAACTACCTAGCATACTCATGCTTCCACGGAGTCCAATACCAATCCCTATGCATGCAGAAGCTAGGGGATGACAACGTATCACTACTAGGCAGCATCGGGGTCATCTCCCAGCCGCTGAACGCGTGGGAGCAAAGCCGGACACCCGTCAACGAGGGCCCCGCGGCCCTGTACATCGAGTCGACCGGAAAGACGTACATCACCTACTCGGCCAACGACTGCTGGACGCCCGACTACTGCCTGGCGACGCTAGAGTGGGACGGCACGACAGACCCGATCTCCCCCGACGCCTGGACCAAGTCGGACGGCTGCGTCTTCAAAGGCGGCGTCAACGGCCACTACGGCACCGGCCACAACAGCTTCTTCCGCAGCCCCGACGGCAACCAGACTTGGAACGCATACCACGCCACTTCGAACAGCGCGGGATCTTGCAATGACAGCCGCTATACCATGGTCCAGGTCATGGGAACGAACGCAGATGGGTCCCCGGACTTCGGAACCCCTGTTGCTTACAGCTTTGAAATTGGGGAGCCTGCTTGATAGCTGAGATTCCCCTTCAGACTCAGAATGTGAACTCTCTGGCTTCAGGTGGCGTGCGGGCTAGATAATTATTAGTCGAAAATAATCAAAATCCATTCAAAACTAGACAAAATGCAAACACAGTGCTTGTAGGGGTATTGCTAGGTACGTGATAGAAACCGTCTAGTAAGGCACATGACTTGAATCTGACATGCATTCATATCCTTAGATCATCCAAAGGATTGTGGAGTGGGAAGTAAGTGTGGTTTGTAACAGATAGTAGCTACCTATCTAGTAGGTACTAGGTAGGTATTGTATATCAGCTATGCACTCAATGTCAAAAAAGGGGGGTCAGCTGTATATAGAGTCAACTCTTCTCCCGGTCCCGAATCTCGAATAATGACCACACACCGAAAAGGAAATCTCACTAAAACAAAGACACCCAGGTATGTAGGTGAGATTGAACCAAAAAAAACCCTTGGCCTGCGGCTGACCAACCTATAACACGCATGATAACCCGCGGAGGCCCGATAAAAATGGTGTGTCATTGGGGCTACCATAAGGCAGATTTACGACTCGGCACCGAGAGCGTCAGCGGTGCTCGCGATCATGCACCCACCCCCTTTTAGACCCTCTAGATCCCCATAAGAGCCAATCCAGAGTGCCGGATTATCTGACTTTTTAGGTTCTCTCTCTTGGAGGACTAATGGTAGGTACATCATTCCTGTTGATATGTGGCGAAGTATGAGCGAAGCTCCGATCGGGGCTAATGGGACTTCAAAATCCTTGAGCAGGGCATATAAACAGGTTAAAATAGTGAAGAAGCGGAGGAGGTGGGTAGGTGGTTGCATAGGTATTTAAGGCTTAAGGCTGCGGACTTTTGAGCGCATGGCATTTCTTCAGATATCGAGAGTCGTTGTATCTACTATATATCCATTTCCTTCAAAGAACTGCCCAAGTACCCATTCCTGGGGTTGCATTTAACAGAGCCCTAAAAATAATAGCCTACATCATGGTATCTTCTAAAGGCATATCGGTGGAGTCTGTTGTCTCATTCCTTGAGAACCTGGCTGCCAACCCGTCTTCTATCCCTGCCTCTCTTCGGGAAGATGATAAACTTCGAAAGAGACTACTCTCTGCAATCCCTAAGCTCGTCCCTGAGCTTGAGATACCGGTTGAAGTTGGCCAAAGGTTGTTCTACAGCGTAAGTCTAGTTATCTCTTAGACCACGCCTATCAATGTTTTACTCAACTACCATGACTCCGTTGGTTGAGTGTACGATATCTCAGCAACAACCCTTATACGATTCCGCTAACTCATTATTCGATATAAGCCCCTAGAGCTCATCGCAGCCCGTGTCGCTGTAGACCTCGACCTCTTTAATATCTTCAAAGCGAGCCCCACCCCTTTATCCACAGAAGAGGTCGCGAAGCGGACAGGCAAAAGCCCAAACCCGCACTTGCTCACGCGTATCTTGAGGTTCCTAGCTTCCGTCGGCATGGTCCGCGAAGCCGGGACCGGAGTCTGGAGCTCAAGCCACTACGGGAACAACCTCTCAGGGGAGGGGGAGTACGCCGGGATAAAGAGCACGTAAGCTAGCATACCTAGGTCTCTCCACAATCCCCATACCGCATATTCTATGATTGCACAGTGTTCCGACAATAGGTACTGACATTTACTTTTCTTCCCCCTAGTATGGACAACTGCGTACTCGCTGGGTTCGCCATCCCGGAGTACCTCCGCCGCCACGCCTTCAACCCGCCGGAGGCCCATGAAGACACGCCCTTCGGGATCGGGAACCGCGAGGGCTCGGAGGAGCCGACTTTCTACGAGTGGCTGGCGAAGCGTCCGCAGAACGCGAGGGATTTCAACGTCTACATGGAGTACCACAGGACTGGGGTGCGGACGTGGCTGGATCGGCCCGAAATTATCAGCGAGATCAAAGATGCGCTGGAGAAGATCACCGAGGGGAAGAAAGGGGAGGAGAAGAGCGTGGCGTTTGTAGATATTGGCGGTGGGATCGGACACCAGTGCAAGGTTGGCTTGATCATTTTAGGGACCTGATTTCTACCAGCTAACACGATTGTTACAGGCTCTGAGAACGAAGGTACCGGAATTCAAGGGAAAGATTGTCCTCGAAGATCTCAAAGAGGTCGTGGCGACCGCAGAGCCAGGAGAGGGTATCGAGAAAGTGGAAGTCAACTTTCTCCAGGGCCAACCAGTGAAAGGTAAGTGTATCCCAATCCGCTTCTATGCGTCGTTATTATGACATGTCAGCTAATGTGAATTTGCGAAGGCGCGGCATCATACTATTTTAGGAGTGTGTTACGGAGTAAGTATCCCCCCCCCCCCCCCCCCCCCCCCTTTTCTGTACCTCCAATGATTCCCAATGCTGACTTACCTACCATCAAGACTGGCCTGATCCATCCTCACGCACAATCCTTGGTTATATCCGCGATGCCATGGATGGTGACTCTCTTCTATTAATTGACGACCTAGTTCTGCCTGATCAAGGAGCCCACAGGTATGAGACGCAACTCGATTTGACAATGCTCGCAGTGCTCAACGCGGAAGCGAGGACTGAGGCACATTGGAAAAAGCTACTATCTGAAGTAGGCTTAGAGGTGAAGGATATCGTGTTCTATGAAGAGGATGCTCGGGAGGGTGTGATTATTGCTAAGAAGATGGTTAATTGAGCATTCATTGTATATCTGGGTAACTACTCGGTACCTGCCTTAGGATAGGAATTGTATGAACGTTAATTACATTACTCTTCTAGCTGGCATAAAGCTTTACTGATTATTGAACAGATTATTACGTTGAATATTTGTTAGCATAAGGTAGAAATCCAGGCACTTTGTCCTGTATAAGGATATACCTGGGAGTCATAAGCCCGGCCACACAGCAGCGGTGGATCCTCAGGGAGTGCACTCGCAGCGAGTGCCGCCTCCTTGCATTGCAGAATCTTCCGGTTCTCTACCTAAGGATAGATTGACACGGAGAGGTTTTGGTGCTCATCGTTCCATTCGGTGTATTAGGAACGTAGTTATCCGCGCCTTAGACATTGAGCTTTCTAGTTCTATGATAGTTTCCCTAGATACTACCTACACTCATCCTACTACCATAAATCGTAGGTATATACCTACATCGCATTTCAATGGCACGACCCAGCACCATCCACGACCACATCGCCGTGGCGCGCGTGCCCGAGCTAGGAGCAGACGTCTTCACCAATGTCTCGTAAGCATCAACCAGCCCGGCCTCATCTGATACCTACCTACCTACCTCAAATCTGTCGCAACACCAACAATGTATAGCAATTAGTAATAAATTATCACCGGCACGGATTGTTCGGATATACCTTCTCCAAAGACATAGGCTGGTTAGGTAATAATCCCGCCCAGCTAGTGCCCGGGAAGGTCGAATGAGTTGGGCCGGCTCGTCCGCTCTGATTATAAATGCAATTCTACCATCTACCCATCCCATGGACATGACGGAGTATATGTCGCCAGGCCGCCGTTATATTGACCTGGAAGAGATGAGTATCAGGAGGTATATAAGTATCACAATATTAGCCATATAGCTAGGTATTCAATGAAAACAAATTTCCACAAGCGACTTCTAACCAACATTAATCATCATCAACATACACGCAACAATTTAATCCTACTATTTTTATCACCATGCCAACAGTTCTTATCATCGGCGCCGGACCGCGAGTTGGCCTCGCCTGCGCCGAGATCTTCACCAACGCCAACTTCCAAGTCGCGACCGCATCACGAACCCAAAGGCTCGATCCCAAGTATCGGCACTACCCCGTAGACGTATCGAAGCCCGGAACCCTGGCGGCTCTCTTCGAGCAAGTGTCTTCGGACATAGGCATACCCAGCGTCGTCATCTTCAACGGTGCGTCCTAAAAATTCTCTCTCGGCTTCCATCAATTTTCTGTTTCCGTGCCTGCACTTAAGTGAAATGCTAACAAACAAACCTCGCAGCCGCGATGAACCAAGCGACACCGCCGGATAACCCATTCGCAAACGACCTGGACACCGTCCACGAGATCATGGACGTGAATGCCGTGAGCGTGTACGTTGCGGCGAAGGAGGCCGTCAAGGGCTTTGAGAAGCTTGGCGCGGAGGGACTCGGCCCCGCGGGCGGGACGTTCATCTTTACCGGAAACGGGCTAAACCATACCGCGTCGCCGTCGCTCATGGCCTTCGGTAGTAAGTGTTCCCTGCCCACCCCTTGGTATATACCTATGTATAAACGCCCATGATTAAAAAAGGAGCTCTCCCCGCACTCAAATGCATTTAATACTTCAAAGAGAAGACTAGGTACTAGGTAGGTACTAACGCGGGTTTCCTGTCACAGTGGCCAAGAGCGCAGCATCACACTTGATCCAACATCTTGCGCTTGTTGCGTATCTCGATAAGCCGTACAAGTGAGTAAAAGCCAAGCATATCTGTCTACCTGCCTCGTACTTATAATTTCCACATAACTTCACGAATGGCAAATTCTTACCAGTTATTCAAATAGGTTTTACTACGCCGATGAGAGACACGAGGATGGAGTCCCGATGTGGTTCGACCTCAACGGGGACGCGCACGCAGACGCCTACTACGAGTTGGCGGCGGACCCCAAGCAGAGGGCGTGGTACTACACCTTCGTCAGGGGGAAGGGGTATGCTCAGTTTCCGCGTGTGGAGACAAGTTTCCCGCCTTCTTCTTAAGAAAAAAAGATGTTGTTGATATTTATTAGATGAGGAATGAAGCTGTGGTATTAATAGATAGGGGCTAATAGATGATAGGGGTAGTTTGGCATGCTTGCCAATGTTTTCTTTCATCTCTGGTATAAAGCGTTCTCGTGATATTTCCGATCCATGAAGATTGGACATCCAATCCAATCCCTCGTCGCAGTGACCTTCCCCCGAAGTTCGTGTAGCCTAATCGCTGTCGTGGCACATGCTTAGCTGGCCCTGAACACCTCCGAGCCTATCCGCAGCATACTGTTGGTTCTTGAGTCGCACTAGTCGTACCACGTCTATCACTCGGAGCGGTAAGTAAGCATCTTGCCACAAAATGAAAAAGGGAAAAAGCTAGGATAATGCAGAATGAGACTCACCCTATATCCAGAGGTTCCCAGTGGAATATGAACGCCCCGAGGTACGAGCCGATGAAGATGCAAATGATAATGTAGCCATTGTAGTACATTGCAAGCCTGTTCCGTCGTACCCAGTTAGCACATCCCCTCAGAAAAATCCGAGTGTAGATCTTTCTCTCGATCACCTAGGCGAGTGGAACCATAGGACAAGAACAACGTACAACATGATGAAATAGGCAATGGCAAACTGGACCATGTGCAGCAACGCCCGGGTAGCCTGTTCCAGTACACTCGGCCTGAACCTCTGGGGCTGCGCTGCGCTCTGACAAGATGGTCCGGGACCCGCCGTCGTGGCTGGCTTATTGCCGTTGTCCCCAGGTGCGCTGGATTCGAAAGCGGCAGCCGAGGTGTGCTTCTTGACGAGATATCGATCATACTCCTTGACGGTGCGGCGCATGAGCTCCAGCGACATGGTCAACAGGAGGACGCCGATGCAAGAGCCGGCAAACATGCCGGTGGTGGTGTTGTGCCATGATGATGCGAGGAAGCAGGTGTCGATTGTGTACCAGTTCCAGAGCATCTGCTTCAGCGTTAGTGGTCATTCTTTTTCTTTCGCTCGGGAGTTGGTTAGTTATGGGATGAGAAGCATTACCGATATTTTACAGGCGCTTTCCCCTCCCATATCCATCGACATAGCTGCTGTTGTTGTCGGTGACGATGCACTTGCTGTTGTGGTGGTTGAGGACATGTCCATGGTCATCGACATGGTCATAGAGGACATATCCATCTTATAGTATTTTTCTGTCGGGTACGCGTAATACAGAACCTCAAAGACTTTTAGGATTTGAGTTTCTGTCAGTGCGGGCGCGTGTCTGCTGGAAAATTTAAATATTTTCTTGAACTCCGTCAGATACTTGATACCGTAGATAGTTTTACACCTACCGTAGATAGACAAGAATCCCAGGGGGCTGGATCCGAAGATATTAGACAAGAACACAAGAGCGGACTAGTAAATTGAAGATGAAAAAGCTTCGTCTATTCCCATGTAACTACCTAGTTATCAGGTTAAATATTGACTATGACACAGTAGGTTAAATACTACATAGAAGTTGGCAGGTAAGGGGTTTGGTATTTGAACAGTTCAATAAGTAAGTAATCGCATGTTATTCAAAAGATATAGAATGGAGGTGACAGGTGACAGGGGTTAAAAAAGATAGGAGAGCAGGTTTGAGTTAATTAATATTTACCAATGCGGTTGTCTAGCGGAGCTGAGCTGGAGCTATGACAGTCACGATACCTTTTTCAAACGCCACATGCAGCACTTCAACTTCTTTTCTGCTCCTCACCAACTTTCATACTGTAAATATCATGGATCTCTTATACACTACGCTAGTATGCATCCATGTGTTTCCTGCATACTATAAAATGCACTCAACTCAGTTGAACTTACACTTCTTGTGGTGCTTGTGTTTCGTGTGCCCCGGTAGTACGGTTTGTTTTCGAGATAGGTAACACTGACACTTTACCATTATCGTGACTAGCACTGTGACTATCTCCCGTTGAAGCTTGGAGGTCTTCAACCACATGTTTGTCACTATACCTAGCGATGGTCTAGAATGTCTTCAAGGCTCTTCCCGGGCCGAGTGTTGAGCAAGTTTCCATCAAATTATCCTTAGTCGCGTAGATTTTACCAGAATTAATTAGCCGGTGACTATGTATACCTACCAACGGTACCAACTTATGAAGAACTCAATTATTTAATTCCGATTATCAACCTTAAAAACAGGCCAGATACACAGACACATACATAATAACCATGTGGTCATAGGCGGACCGGTTTCTGATCTCCTTTTCTTGTCCTACACGCCAAAGCAAGAACCACCACCACAATCAACGATACTGGTCAGCATGGCGTCCAAGGCGATGTCGATGGATATGGGCTCCGACTCCAGCTCGGTGAACATTACGAATCTTCCCCTTTCGGATCCTCAGTGTAATAGTGATGATTGCGCTGCTTTCGAAGCTGCTCATAAGGCGTCACAGGCTGCTGTTTCCTACTACTACCAATTCCAATATGGCCACTTCACTACCTGGTACTATCTGGCTGCCATTGGCGTCGCCATGTTCGTATATCTCTACCACGTGAACAGAAACCGGAGAGCTCGACGAGGAGCCACTGCCCCTGGAAAAACAACGCTATCGCACAAGGCATTGGCCGTCATCCGTATGATCAACTACCGACATTTTAAGGGGCGCGTGGCAGACTACTTCGGATTTCTGTCTCTCGGAACCTCGGTCTTCGTCGCTCTGACGTTTCTCTTTTTACTCCTACTAACATTCCTGGTTCATCCGTATTATCGCGGGCGCCGTGGTTTCGGTTCTCCGCCTCTCGCTATACGAACGGGGCTGATGGCGCAGGCGCTGACACCCATCATTGTTGCACTTGCCGGCAAGGTCAACTTCATCACCATGCTCACGGGGATCAGCCACGAGAAGCTGAACGTCTTCCACCGATGGACTTCATACATGTGCCTATTTTTGGCAATAGTTCACGCAGCACCTTTCATCATACAGCCCCTGAAGGAAGGCGGGCCTGAGGCTCTGCGCAAGCAGTACTACAAAGAAGATAGCATGGAGGTAAGTAATCATTGATCTCCTTCCAGATATATATGTCCATCCTTTCACGAAATGATAAATCGTTAATACTGACACTCTGCTTGGATAGTACACTGGAACTCCACCCTTTGGCATACTCGTAGGTCTCGTCGTGCTGTCCATTCCGTGGATTCGCCATCGCTTCTACAATTTCTTCTACCGATTGCATATTCCGATGTACATTGCGTATCTGGGCCTCTTATTCTGGCATACGGAAGACGAGGGAGACTCTTGGGTTTACTTATATGCGACGCTTGGTATTTGGCTCGCTTCTTGCCTGGCACGCCTCTTCTACAAGTGGCAGACTTTCAGCATTTTTCGCGATTGGTTCCAAGGATTCCCAGCAAGACTTCAGACACTCCCCGGAGGTATGTCTAAAGTGACGGTCCTCGCGCCGGCGGACTTCTACTGGAAGCCAGGACAGCATGTCTGGTTACGGGTGCCGCACATATCGATGCTTCAGAACCACCCCTTTACCATCGCGAATATACCGAAGAACCAGCCTGGAGCGATCACCAGAGCCACGGACGTGCAAGAGATGACCTTTTACATCCGGGCGCACCATGGCCTGACTTTGGAACTTTTCAAGTCCATTGCAGATCACGATGTGGCCGAAGAGCACGGCCGTTCTGTATCTGTGCACGTTGACGGTCCATATGGCGGTCTGGTGGAGGATATACCTGCATTATACGAATCGCAGATATTCGTCGCTGGTGGAAGTGGTGTATCCGCGTGTCTTCCATGGATCCAACACGCGGCACAGCGCATCGCTGAGGGTTCCGCCATAACCAAGAACATCCATCTGGTATGGATGGTACGACATGCCAATCAGACAGAGTGGATAACGGAGGAGCTGGAAACTCTCGTCAATGCCCACCCCGATCTGATACACATTGACTTTTTCGTTACAGACTCCAGCGCGTCGAGAGTTTCAAGCGCGGATTGGGAAAAGAATTCAGAAGTTGGCAGTGCTAATAACAAAGAGGGTGACAATGTTGCGACGGCAGTGAGTCTGAAGTTCGGGCAAATACATATACAGCGACCGTACTTGCCTGAATTGCTCCCTCGTCTTCTCTCGGCGCGGAGGTCCTTCATTCTAGGTAAGTGAAACATTTCAAAGTCAAGGAAAAAAAAGAATGTTAATAAACTAACCTGATGAACTTGTAGGATGTGGCCCAGAAAGTCTCAGGACGGATTTAGCGAATGCAGTGTCTACCATGCAGAAGAAAGTTCTGGCGGGAGATGCTGATATCATCACATTACATACCGAGTCCTTTGGTTGGTGATTTACTTAGGCATATAAATCAGATAAAGGGGATTTAGTGTTCAACCTTGAAAAAATATCACAGCTAAGGACATATGCCATCTAGATAGAACTTGAATTTATATGAATTTATATGACATTATTAATCTTTGGTCATTCGATTGGAGATCTTCAAAAGCCAAGTTATAGGCTAGTGTACCTTTTGTTAGTGGCAAACCTGACCAATCAAATGATCCAAGAGTTCTCTTTAGGGCAAGCTACCCCGCAATATGTCAGCCCATCGCATTGTACTACCTGCGTACCTGGCCAGCGCCTTTCAGCTCCGTCATCGGGCGCGTAGGCTAGCAATTGGGTAGCACAAATATTTGAAAATTTCCAATTTTAGTCATCAGCAACTTGTCCAGTATTTTTTGTATCATACCTAATATCATACCTAATAACTATAATGATATACGGGAGATAGAATTGGAATAAGGAAATCTGAAAATAGTGAGGTTTCTCAATTCCTACTTCGTCAATTGGATATTGAACTGTTCTCGGCCCAGGGTTTTTTTTTTCTTTTCTTTCTTATCTTTCCTCGTATCGGCAACGGACATCCATCCATCCTACGGAGTTCAACTTCCCACTTGACCCGGACAAACCTTTTCATTCATCCGTTGTGTAGAGAAAGGGGGAAAAGCAAATCAAAATCCAAAAAAAAAAGGAAAGAGAACAATAGGAGAAATAAAAAAAATGGAAACCTTCACAATCCGCACCCCGTGCTCCTCCGCCAACATCGGGCCGGGCTTCGATGTCATCGGGCTAGCGCTGTCCATCTACCTAGAACTGAAGGTGACCATCGACCGGTCCAAGAAGTCCACGGAGCCGCTGAACTGCCGCATCACCTACGAGGGTCAGGGGGAGGGGTCCGACGACGTGCCGCTGGACCCGGCCGCCAACCTCATCACCCGCGTCGCGCTGTACGTCCTCCGGTGCCACGACCAGCGCGCCTTCCCCTCCGAGACGCACGTGCACATCATGAACCCCATCCCCCTCGGCCGCGGCCTGGGCTCCTCCGGCGCCGCGGTCGTGGCGGGCGTCATGTTGGGCAAGGAGGTCGGCGGGCTGGATTTGACCGATGATCGGCTATTCGACTTTTGCCTTATGATCGGTGAGTCCTGCTGCTGCTATTGCAGCTATCTGCTATAACATTTTTCACTTCACTCAGAGTCGCACATATATCTCACTTGATTTGCGTTGGTCAAGCTAACCGGGCCATCTCACACTACAGAGCGCCATCCCGACAACGTGGGAGCCGCATTATTCGGAGGATTCGTGGGCACGTATCTGAAGCCGCTGGCGCCCGAGGACGTGGCCCGCGTCGAGATCCCGCTCAGCGAGGTCCTGCCCATGCCAGCCGGCGGCCTGGATACCGGCGAGCGGCCCCCGGAGCCGCCGCACGGGATCGGGCACCACATCAAGTTCCAGTGGGCCAAGGAGATCAAGGCGGTCGCCGTCATCCCCAACTTCCAGGTGCCGACGGCGAAAGCACGTGAGGTGCTGCCGAAGGAGTATCCCAGACAGGACGTGGTACGTCACAACCCCCTATTTTTACCCAGTACATAAGATAGAATGAAACATTAACGCCTACCCTCCTAGACCTTCAACCTCCAACGCATAGCCCTGCTCCCCGTCGCTTTGGGCCAATCCCCGCCAGACCCGGACCTGATCTACCTCGCGATGCAGGACAAGCTGCACCAGCAGTACCGGCAGACGCTGATTCCGGGGCTGGGCGAAATCGTGGAGTCGATGTCGCCGAGCACGCAGGAGGGGCTCCTGGGGGTCTGCCTCTCGGGCGCGGGCCCCACCATCCTCGCCCTCGCCACCAGCAACTTCGAGGCCATCGCCGACAAGATCATCGCCCGCTTCCGCCGCGAGGGCATCGACTGCCAGTGGTTGATTCTGGAACCGGCTGAGGGGACGAAGGTTATTCGGTGAAGCAAGGGTGATTGAGAAAAAAAAAAAAAGCGCTACCATAGGTAGGTAGTGAATGAATCGGTAGGAAGAAAGGAAGTGTGTGAGCAAGCATAGACATCTACGTCAAGCCAAAGGTTTAATACCCACGCACGCCGTCGCGCGTCGCCGCGGAGTTCAAACTCGGTGGAATAATCATCGGATCACATCGAAACCTACATAATCACCTATCTGCCTAAATAGAACCGGTTGGCGATAGCCAGGATATCAAAATTCCACTTCAAATTTCCTCGTCGCATGCCTCCCTACCCAGGGCACGATCCCAACAATGAATAAACCAATCTCTAAAGCCGCGCGTGAAAGCCATAAGCAAAGCCACAATAGGTATAATAAAATAAACCTTCGTCTACCTACGTACCTATCTACAGTACTTACCGTCAAAATGAAAGGGGGTAGAGCTGAAGAAGAAACTTCACCTTTCCTTCATTTCATAACGGGGATCTTCGAACGGCGGCGACGAATCGTGAGGGCCTGCTCAATAACTACTGTGACCAGGTACATAATGTAGACAGCCGCTGCTGAGCCGGGTCCAACTTCCCGGAATATGCATAGTTACCTGCCCAGATGTGGTGGTATCGAGACTCGGCTTTCCTCCATCTCGGCTAGCATGCCTATTATCACATATCCCTTGCTACCTGCCGCCAAGCTATATAGTGCCTGATATATATGTGCTTACTAACCGTGGATGCCTCTAACTAGTCGGGCAGAATCAACGTATGTAGGCCACGGAACAAACCTAGAAATCAAGGATAGCAAAGCTCGTTCTAGAATCCTCGGGATTACTACCTTTAATACATCACATATCACCTACCTCCCTAATCTAGATATATGAGAACTGATATAGGTACGTATGCCACAATTTCGGGGTACTTACATACATGTAGGTGCCTACTATCATGCAAGTTCAACGCGTACCTATGAGCTTACGGTTAATTTTACGTACGTACGTGCACCTACATCGGTGTCCGCAAACAAATCGGAATGAACCGCTATGTAATCCAGACGTACATACACACATACATAGTGCTGACCAAGGAAACCATTCCGAGTGGCAGCCCTAAAAAGCCACCATATCATTGTACATAGTAAGGATGGGAGGTGTGGAGACCAAATGGGGGTAGCCTTGGCTGAGACGCTATTCCCACTTTGGCCTGCGCTTCCGCTAGGTTAGAATGGCGATCGACCCGGATCTCAGCACGGTTATGGTAGTCAGCTCGTAGGTGTATATCTTCAAGATACTATTATATGTAAGAGGGGGGCGGAGTCGAGAATTTACGCGATTTTGAGGGAGAAAACAGCCAGCTTTTCTGTTGGTATCTGCAAATTTATTCCCGGGACCTCACGCGGCTGTGGGAGATTGGAACGTATATGCATCTAAAATTGTCTGTCAGATATACATCTCCTACTGTGTAGTTACATAGTAGGTAGTTGGGGATGCGTGTACCGGCATATCGTCAAGATAATCCACCCTTCCCGTATAACCTTATTAGAATGAGGGGGGTAGTGGGAGTTCGGTACTGGTAGTGTCTCTTCTGATGGATGTCCCTTGTAGATGCCAGCAACCGAGATGGACTAGATATGTAGGCAGCCTAGAATCTTGTTATCGTATTCGGATCTTAACCACATGTGTGGGTTAATGCAGATGTGGGTAAGTAGCTAGGTAGGTACGGCATAGTACTTGGACATGCAGGTTGATAGCTATTATCACGAGGTTCCATTCTATTTCCTTGATCTCCTAGCCTTACTGCCCCTGAGTGCCTCGGCTCGAACGTCATTTCCGTGAAGATGGAGATACGGAGAGCAGTTAAATGTCAGATATGCCCCTTTCTGAGGGGTTAAGGTTACATCTATTGCATGTGGCCTTTCACTCACTGGTCCGTTTTTCGACTTCCTCGCGGCACACCGTGATAACCTCAAGAGCCTCCTAAGCAGGAACGTTTTGGGAATCATGACCTTCTCGACTTTGAAAAGAATCGCCCCTTGGGCTGCTGCGCTGGCGGCCTCCGTCATCGCCCAGAATACATGCGAAATAGTGGAGGAGCGTACTTCAATCTCGACATTGAAACTGCTTTCAATAGACTTTAACGAAGAGCAATCGCATTACTGGTCTACAGCTTGCGGCGACCTTAAGCCCGCGTGCATTCTCGAGCCAGAGACAACGGAGGAGGTTGCTGCCATTGTATCGATCCTCCGCGAGAATAACGAGACATTCGCTATCAAGTCAGGCGGTCACAACCCCAACAACTATTTCGCTAGCGTTGACGGTGGGCCGCTGATCTCGACCAAGAAACTAAACGAGGTGATATTTGATGCTAGCTCGAAAACAGTAAGGGTTGGTCCTGGAAACAGATGGGATGAGGTTGGGGAACAGCTCGATGCTACCGGTTACACGGTTGTTGGTGGACGCATTGGCAATGTAGGCGTTGGGGGTTATCTGCTCGGAAGTGAGAAAACGGATGAACCATCCCCTTGAAGCAGACTATTACTAATATCGTTGTTAGACGGACTAAGTTTTATGAGCACGGAGTATGGCTGGGCAGCCAATTCGATACTTGAGGTAACAATAGTGCTAGCAAACGCATCGATTGTCACGGCTTCAGAAACTAGCCACCCCGAACTTTGGATGGCTCTAAAAGGTGGCGGTAACAACTTTGGCATCGTTACTTCGTATGTCCTCCAGGCATATGCTCAAGGCGATGTCTGGGGTGGTAACCTCGAATTCGACGCGACGCCAAAAAACACTGCAGCCATCTTAGCTGCTGTGCGAAACTTCACCGAGAACTACTCAGACGGGAAAGCTGGTATCATACTGACAGCTGAAAGAACATTGGGCACCCTCCTAGACATCTGGATCATGTTCTTATACTATAATGGCCCAGAACCACCACAGGGCGTATTTGACGCTTTCCTCGATATTGGGCCGATAATCAATACCTGCAAGACGCAAAGGTATTCCGAGCTTCTCAGCGGGAACAATTGGGCTGTCGTCAAGGGCAGTGTCTATACCATTGGCACGGAAACGATGCCCCTACCTAGCCAGGAGGACGGGCCAGAAATCATGCAATCCATATACGACCATTGGGTAAATGTCAGCGACACTGTTAAATTTGTTCCAGGAGTTATCGCTAGCATTGCGTTTCAGCCTCTACCGAAGGGGGTAGCAACGATTGCGAAGTCTAAGGGCGGAGATATGCTAGACCTCGACGACGACATCGACCGGATCATCGTTGAGCTGGACTATAGTTTCCTATTCAAGTCCGACTATGAGAAGATTGACCTAACGATGCGAGCCACGTACGATGGCATCCAAGACATTGTTAAAGGATACCAGCAAAGTGGCATGTTGCAGTCGGATGTCTATCTGCCAATTTTCATGAACGATGGCTTCTATCCTCAGGATTACTTTGGGAGACTGAGGCCTGAGAAGTTGCAGCTCGCTCAGAAAGTTCAAGCTGAAGTTGACCCTGATGGATTCTGGAAGGATAGGACAGGGGGTTTCAAGATACCGGCTGCTTGATGGTGAGCATTACGAAGAGATCATTGATGTATGCCTGCCTACTATGTATGTATGTATGTATGGCAATTGTAAGATTCAACTTGAATTGTAAGAAGTGAAAAGAAATTCAAAGAGTCCAAGGGTACTAGGTACATATACCGTAGTACCCGTGACCTGCCTAAAGTTCAAATGCACTTTAAAGTTAAGGTTGGGAACAGTAACAGTTGGCGTTGACCCCTTTATTATAGATACCTAAGTGTCACCATACTTAATCAGAATTAATCAGAATTTAGTGCGGGGCTTAGCCAGTAACCTATTAGTATTAGTGCCTAGGTGCTAACCAGGATTTGTGATTAGCGCTGTTTTATTAATGCAAAAGTCCAACGGCGGTGCAAGCTACGTGCTAACGTACAATTGTACATAATTAATTATTTGAGTATCGCATTGTACAATTCCAAATTTATTTCAACTCGGCGACGTCTCTCTGTCTGCTTGTCTGCCTGTTTGCTGTCTACCTGTCGCGCATATCTTTGGAGCATAGTTTGCGTTGCGCACAAATCACTAACAGTATTATGAATTTCCTCAAATCAGCAGTCGCGTCTGCTATTGCCCAAGGGCCACCATTCCCATATACCTTTGGCGACAAAGTGTCAGGCGACTCCGATGCATCCATTTGGACCCTCTACAATGGCACGCGACACAGTAATGGATCCGACTGCAGTATATTCTCCTTCAATATCACAGCCAATAGCAGACTCCTCCCGCTTGCCAAAAATGCTGTCAAGAAGCTACGAACTATGCGACACCCCGGTGTCATCTCCGTCCTAGACATTGTCGAAACCGATACCTACATATATATCGCAACCGAAAAGGTGGTGCCATTAAGATGGCAAATCAAAAGAAAGGTTCTTAATACGGAGACCATCAAGTGGGGATTGTATAGCATCGCGCGCACCGTCAAATTCATTAATGACGAGGGCTCCTCTATCCACGGCAATCTCAATGTTGGATCTATATATACATCTGAGAGCGGCGAATGGAAGCTAGGCGGATTTGAAGTCCTGAGCAATGTGAAGGATGAAGAAGCTATAATATATCGTTTTGGTAGCTTGATGCCCGATCCTAGGACGTACTCACCACCAGAAGTTGAACGGTCAGGCTGGGACATCGTAAAGAAAGGGCCACACTCTGCTGTTGACGCCTACAACTTTGGAACTACCATGTTCGAAATATTCAACGGGTCTTTCATGCCAGACCAGGCAGGACAGACGAAGGGCATACCCCCCAACGTACATGTCAGTTACAAGAGACTTGTCCACAAGGATCCCAAGGCCAGGATTACAGTAGGAACATTCTTGGAACAGGGGCGCCGGTCAGGCGGATTTTTCGACTCTCCCATAATTAGACTAACCGAAGGAATCGATAACCTTGGAGTCATAGGGATTAAATCCGAGAGTGAGAGGCAAGAGTTTTTGGATCAACTCGAGCAACATACCGACGACTATCCCGAGGAATTCTTCAAAGTCAAGGTGTTACCTGAGTTATTGAAATCAGTCGAGTTTGGCGGTGGCGGCCCCAAGGCATTTAGTCTAATTATGAAAATCTCCAAGAAGTTAACAGACGAAGACTTTCAGCTCAGAGTTCAGCCTATGGTTGTTAAGCTATTTGGAAACCCAGATAGGGCGATACGGGTTTGTCTCTTGGATAATCTACCGATTATGATTGACCGACTGCCTCAAAAGATGGTCAATGACAAGATCTTCCCCAATTTAGTTTCTGGTTTCACAGACGTTGCCCCTGTCGTGAGGGAACAGACGTTGAAATCAATACTCGTCATTATAGCGAAGCTGTCAGATCGTACAATCAATGGCGAGTTAATCAGGCATTTAGCCAAGACTGCGAACGATGAGCAACCTGGGATCAGAACGAATACTACCATATGTCTTGGCAAGATAGCTAAGAATCTTTCGGCATCGACAAGAGCCAAAGTCTTGACAGCCGCTTTTACTCGGTCATTGCGCGACCCCTTTGTACATGCCCGAAATGCAGCCCTCCTGGCACTAGCAGCCACCCTTGACCATTTTAGTGACGATGAATGTGCCACACGAATTCTCCCTGCTATATGCCCATCCTTGCTCGACAAGGAGAAATTAGTGCGAGACCAGGCCAACAAAACGATGGAAGTCTATCTGCAGAAGATTCGCAAAGCAGCAACCAGCATGCCCGATACAGTTCAGCCGCCACCTCAGACAACTGAGGCTCCCGGTCCACGTATGAGCACACCCCAAGCGAGCGAAGCGTCTTCATGGGCTGGATGGGCTATCTCATCATTCACTAATAAGTTGTCCGCGGCCTCCGGGGAAATGCAAACTTCCGCCAACTACGTATCGCCGTTCCCAAGTTCAAAACCTACCTCACCACCATCTACAGGCCTCAACCCCCCTCAACGAACCGTATCCTCGTCATCATCTACCCCTCAGGTGTCTACGCCAGCGTGGAACCCACCACCCGCAGAGACCTACTTCAAGGATCCTGAACCTACCGAAAATGACGGCGACGCATGGGGAGATATGGGGGACATGGACGATGACGGCAACGCGTTCTTCGATGCGCCCGCCGAGCGCACCAAGTCTTCCCAGAAAGAGCCAGTCGCATCGCCGCCTACGCCCTTCGACGACAGCTCCGAACCCGACTTCGCGGGCTGGCTCGCAGCACAGGCGCAGAAGAAGACCGGTCCCGGCGGCGGCAAACCCCTGCCCAAGGGCCTCGCGAAATCGAACGGCAGATCAACGCCGACCAGCAAGAAGCCGTTACCTGCGCGGCCAGCGCCCAAACCGGTAGCGCCCAAGAAGATCGACACGAAGCCTAAAGAAACGGACGATGATGACGGGTGGGGCGACGGGTGGTAGAGTTAGGTAGTATAGGTATGCCAGTATCTTTGAGATATGAAAGGAAGGGCTTAAGTGGGGCTAGTAGAACGCAGGTAGGTAATGAAGCAAGACAAAACGAAGGCACGGTGTTTTTCCGGTGTACGGCGTACAGAGCATCGGTTCAGGAGTGAGGTTCACGCTGCTTCTTCTCCCTACCTAGGTAGGGTTGCCAGCTGCGCTTGTAATATAGGTATGGATAGTTACGTAACTATGGAGACCAGATATTTCTGGAGCTTGCTGTCTTACCTACTACATAAGCAAAACACACGTGAACTAGCTGTATTAATTAGTAATAGATACATACATGCATACTGTCTACCTACCTAGGTTAGGTACGTAGCTCTATGGAATAGAACTAGGTATGGATATGGAAATTAATTCTATATATATACAAAAGCTATTATTCTCCTTGTTGCTGTTTGGTCGTCCGGGAACCATATCATGCCTACCTAGGTAGGTTAGGTAGATACGATACGATACGTGCAGTATTACTTACTGCAAGGCTACTTACTACCTACCTGCCAAGTCCTTCTCTATGTAGCCGTCTTAACAAGCAAATTAGTCACATACCCCCGAGCAGTCAATACATAGATAGCCTTATAAGTGTCTACACACACAGTACTAGGACGTAGTAAGCAATAAACCTTATAGATTAATAAACTAGGTTAGGTACCTAGGCACCTGAAAAAGAAAAAAAGCAAAAAAAAAAAACCTCCGCCCAAACTCCTCGTAGGTACTATCGATATAAACTCCTATACGCCATAGCTTCAATACATGAATACCTCAATGCCTACCTACATGCCTAGGTAAGTATACACACTGCTACTAGAGAAGTAGTAGGGCATCCAGGTAGGTAGGTAGTAGGTACCTACTGGGTAGGATATGTTGGTGGGCACTAGGTTAGGTAGGTATGTTGGCACGCTGGGTTAATGTGGTATATAACAATTCCGCAATCCGCAATCCGCAATCCGCAATCCCAATATCCGATGCAAGCTTCCGAGCTGTTCTAGCGGGGGCTGTTCATATATCCTGCGCTCCGTCCTCCTTTGTTTTCTTGTACGCTGTCTTATTCTCAAATATCCCTTTTACAACCTCCTCTAGTGAGGGGGAAGGCATGTCGCGCGCGCCTTACAGTTACCGGGCCGATCACCTAGCCTCCGAGTAATCATTCAGCGCCACGCAGACGGCGCCGCGGTGGTGTCCGTTGTACTGGCGAATAACCTGCTGGCTATGGAGCTCCCAGAGGCGGGCGTAGTGGTCCGAGCACGCGGTGACGAGGTACGCCGAGTCGGCGCTGAAGGCGCAGTCCCAGACCCAGCGCTGGTGGCCTGTGAGGGTGGCCTCGAGGGGGTACGGTTTCGGATCACCGCCCCCGCTGCCACCTCCTCCACCTCCTATCCCCATTGCTCCGCCAATTATGCCATTACCGCCGCCGTTAGCTCCAATGGCTGCCCCCACCGCGGCCCCCAAGCCCCCCGCCACGGAACTACCGCCTAAGCCCATGCCTATGTTAAGCCCCCCGCCACCATTCAGATTGTCATTTCCGTTTATGCCGTTGATCGGTGCAGCCGTGGTGGATAGGGATGTGGATGATGACTCTTCGGAGGACGAGGAGGCGACGGTGACGTTGACTTCCCAGATCTTGGCGGTGTGGTCGGCTGAGCAGGTGGCGAGCTTCTTGACGTCGGGGGAGAGCAGGATGCGCGTGATGTATTCCTTGTGTGCGGAGAAGTGTGTTACGGGGACTAGATTCGTGCGTTCGTACGATTGGATAAGTTGCCAGACGAAGACGTTGCCCTGTATACATAAATATGTTCGTGTCAGTTACATTATACCCGAGTAATTGATGATAAAGTAGGCACCCAATGTTATGCAGGCAATACAATGGCGAGGTAGACTCACGGCGTTGTTGGCAGCACATAATAAAGTTCCATCGCTCGCTACCGTAACGCTGGAGACAGAGACGTCCTCCTCGGGAATGAGTTGGTGCGAGCAATTGTTCTCGGCAAGATCCCAAACACGAACACTACCACCGCGGTCACAGCTAATGATCTCGCCCTGGTTCGGATGGATGACAACGTCATTTACAGAGGAGCCATGGTTATAGCTTCGCTGAATGGTGCCAGACCGCGTTTCCCAGATCTTGACAGTGCCGTCTTCCGAACTCGTCACCATCCACTTGCCCTCGCAATGGAAGGCGACTCCGGTGACATTGCCAGTGTGGCCCTCGAACGTAAGCAGGGGGTTTGGGTTCGTGGATTTGATGTCGTAGAGCTTCACGGTGTGGTGGCCGGCGGCAGCTAGGAACCGTTTATCGGGGGAGATGCACAGACGGTTGACTTGGGAGTCTGGGTGTTGGATCGTGCGAGAGCAGATTCCCGAAAGAGCTTCCCAGAACCTTGATTTCGTCAATTGACATGATCAGCACGACTATCACATCCATATATCTCGACAGGGTTGTTTCTAGATATGTCGAGAATCGGCGCATACCTGATCGTATGGTCGTAACCAGCTATCGCGAACAGAGCATGTTAGCTAGAGACCGTCGAGGGAGAGACATATATATAAGCGTTGCATTTTTATCTTACCGGTGCACAGAATGACAGACATGATGGCTTCAACGGTGGCCCATCCAAGAGACAGGCCAGCCTAGGAGTTGAAAGGGGGAAATATAGTGATTTGTGATAACTTGACGTCGCATTTGGCTGTTGAATATGGCGGCAAGTTCTTGATCTACCGATACCGATACTATGGATGTGTTTGATAGCATTCTTATCGATAGACTAGGATAGCTAGTAGTTACCCACCAAGTATATCCCTATTGGAGCGACTAGGAGTAGCTGATATGCAACTAACAGCATCTCATGCAATACAAGAGGGTTTGATATTATCCCACTCATCGTCACTTTAGTTTCTACTGGTTACCTAAGTGAATATGAATTAACTTCAATAAAGGTTAATAGATTTCAAAAAGCGTTTTAGCTTGGTATTTAGATGAGTAGCTACAAGATTTCTATCTTTCCGTTTAATATTCCCAAATGCTAGGGTATGCCAAATATTCATTATCCACGCTATATTGATTGCGGCACGATATAAGACATCGATCCCGGAGTCCAAGTTCGGTTCGGGGTTCGGGGTTCGGGTAGGTAAATTCCAACATTGGTTGGTTAACTATGTCTCAGGGGTAACAAACTCTCGAAGACCGCAAAATCATCATGTAGATGCGCCTACCAACAAGTAGATACACTATCATCATCACAGGAATTGTGAATGCATTTATCAAGTGCCATGTATCGAAGAGAGGAGATAGTATACCAGCAGACTTCGTCCCCCATACCTAACAATATATAACGACAGAAATTCGAGGCAAGCATCACACCTAAACAGATGTCATTGCTTGCGAAGTAGCCCCTAGCAACAGATACAGCCCAACTCATTCCCGAAGGATATAACTCACCCCCTCAAATTACCTAGTAGGTATACAATACAATCAAGCAAGCCCGGGCGAGTCCCACATCCAGCCCAACCATCACCGTCTCGCCTCTCGAAAAACCGACGAATCCCCCCTAGAGCTCCCACGCCCTGGACTAGGGCCCCCGGGAGAAGCTGCCTGGGTTCTGTCTCGGCGCCTCTCACCGGCGCTGATGCCCGGGACTCCTAACATCCCGGTTGCGCCGCACCGGGTGCAGTGTACTCGACTAAGCCATCGTTAGCATCTCGTTCCGGGGTAGGTAGGTAGGTATCGGAGGTTTAGGTAGGGATGGACTTTTCGTGCTTACTCTCTCGGGTTGCCTTTGCAATTCGGACAAAGGGAGGGCATGTCGCGGTTTTGCCCAAGGCCGTATATCGCTCGGTCTTCGTCGAGCGAGTACGTCGCCTTGTAGTATCCGTATGAGTTCTGTTTCTGCTGGGCCATAGTTGAATTTATCAAGTCTCAACAGTACTAGCTAGTCGTCTGAAGATGGGATGGTGGCTTGGTTTAGATCAGTGGCTATGGACATCTCTTTCCAACCGCCTAGAAACCGGATAAAGCTATTGCCCATTTTATAGATGCTCGAGGGTTATGTAGCCTAGATGCATAGACAATGATCAAGCTTAGGTACGGTAGAGAGGCTCGGCCAACCCACCCGAATAGCAAGGAAATTCCGAGCCCCGAAACTCACCGCCTCTCCAGAGGACGTCCGTCCTACGTCACGGCTCCTTGAAACCAGCCACAAAGAGAAAGATGGTAGGGGATAGATAGATAGATCAGATCAGATCAGGATACGACACACTGCCGTCAGTTTCTTCCGGGTGGCTTGGGGCAAGATCTGATAAAGTAACTGCCTTGCCTACCTACCGACATCTCGTTCTCGGGTTTCAGGAAGGCGTACCTATTCGCCTGGATATATTACCGTTACGCGTTTGGAATATTCGGTGAACGCATTGGCGGAGGTTCGTGGCCCTTCTATCGCCCTATATGTCTGGCGTTCGATCGCGATGCTCAAGAGCACGGAATACCGCAGACATCATATAGGGTACCTAGGTAGGTGGCTCTTCTATTTGGGACCCGATTCCACGGTCCCTCCCGTCCATACCGATCTCTTGGGAAATCCTCTCGTTATCACGCACATACATACATACACACCTAAGCATAGGTAGGCAAGCGCCTTTTCCCGTCCAATACATTGAGGAACCAAACTGTCGGGAACAACCAGACGGCTCGGTATACTAAGCCATTCTGCTGGGTTAGGTTCTAGATTTGGCAACTCCTTAATCTAAGTTTCTGGGGGTCGGGGGGTGGCGCTTCCGGTCCGACGCAGGATCATGCAAGCTGCGGTTAGCCGGGCTCGGGCACCATTCCCCCAACGCAATTCATGGGAGCCACGTAGCTTTTTCGCTCTGGTGTTCCCGAGGCTCCGGAAATTGCCATCCATGTCCGCTCTGCCAAGGAGTCTCGAGGGGACTACATACGCCCTGGGGGGGGAGTAGCTTCCCGCTTAGTCGCCGGACCTAGATCCCACGCGCTTCCCCGCCAGATTTCTATGTGACTGAAAAGTCGGGATAGGATAGAACCCTCGGCCCGTGGTCGCAAAAGGGGTACATCGCCTATGTCATAGGTTACCTTCTTATCTCGCGGATGCAGTCCAGCTGATCATACATGCATAAACCGCGTATTCGATTCGCCAAGTCGCCGATATTGTCTCAATATATGTATGGATGTCACACAGAGGGGATTCTGAATCTAGTGCAGGCTCTTTGCAATAGGTGAGGGAAGTGCCTGTGGTGTTTATGCGGGTGTCGACCTATTGCGCTTGCCAGCACTGTTGTTCAGTTCAGGACAAAGTTTAAGGGTCATTTCCTACCTTGCGATGTAGACGATGTGATCACGTAGGTACCAACGTTTGTGACGCAATAGTCGCGTGGCTAACGGATGTCTCGAACTTATTGGGGAGAGCTTATAGCATGTGTATCCCTGAAGTAGACATATACCTACAGCTCAAGGATTTTGAGACTCAGGAGTTACGTTCCCCCTAGCCTTCAGTATCTCCTCTACCACCTTCGCCGCTGCCTTCACGATTAGCTCGTGCTCATGAACATGGATCCTTTCCTTCAGCTCTTCCAGCTCTTCTCCCTTCCATTCAATCTCTTTGACCAGAATAGGAGTACCCCTATCCACCTCATCAATGACGTAGTGGGCCATAATACCAGTGCGTGTTAGTCGCCCAGCCTTGAATTCGTCAAAAGCTCGCTCAATCGCATTAGTTCCATCGAACTCCCCTATACAAATGGTGAGCATGTATAGCTGGGCAGACTGAGAATTCTATCTTAGACACTTACGAGGTAGTGCCGGATGGATGTTGATTATCCGCACTCCTGCCTTGTCTAGGGGTTCTAGAAAGGCAGTGGAGAAGACATACATCCAACCAGCAAGAATAATCAACTCGGGCGTTTCCTCTGCTGATAAAATCTTCGCGGCCAATGCAGCATCATATTTTCGACGACTCTCAGCTACTTTCTGTTCGTCTTTTTCTCCCTTCTGCAAAAACCCGTTACTAATTAGATTGAAGTATTCCCACGGAATACCTGGTCGTGAATTAGTTGCATGCTGCATTTACATGTGTATGGATGATATATTACCTGCTTTGTCTGCCCGGACAGTTGCGTGTGCATTTTTCCGGTTCACGATGAGGGAGATAATGCGGCTATTTGGAAGCTGGCCAGTTGAGGTAGCATCTATGAGAGCCTGAAAGTTAGAGCCAAAGCCAGAGGCCATGACCATAATCCGACATGGTGGTTCTTTGGGTCCGGTCATTTTTATTTTTTATTTTTTATTTCTTATTTTTTTTTACAGGAAATAAAATGGAATAAATGTGACAGTGAATTGGAATGAAATGAAATGAAGATGGGATAGTGCCTACCTCGTAGGGAGTATACATGAGCTACATTGAGTAAGCGAATGTACCTCTTTAGGTGCAACAGTTCCCATTTTTTTCAAAGTTTTCAATCCCTAGGACCTATCACGTGACTATCGGGTGAATATTTGTTTAAGGAGAAATAATTCAAACGAGGCGAAGAATCTTAACTTCTACCTTCAGTCATGTATAAAATTTATATGATTTCTAAGTAGTCGTGAGTCCTTTGCCTGCCGCTAGGAATAATATTCACATGTCCCTACTCGAACAACCGATTCATTTCAACCCATGGCATTCCTTGATCAAATCGACCGCTCTCTCGGCAAAGGCATAGACAGTTGCCTGAATATTAGCGGTACTAATAACTGGGATGGCACTTGAGTCCACGACACGAAGATTGTCCACCCCATAGACTTTCAGGGTATTGTCTACCACACCATTCAACTCCTTAGGGAGCACTGTTTCATCATAAATATTAGCAAGCGAAAATAATAGAGACCTGGGAGGGTTCTGTAAGCTTGACCCTTTGTTTAAAAGGGGGGGTGGGAGATGTGCCATGTGTCATGGTCACAACTGAAGATTCCAGCTAAACAAGAGATTCAATCTCGCATAGTGCTTCTGCCACTTACTTGCACAAGTGCCCACATAATGCCACATAGACGTGGCGTTCTTTCGAATCCATTTCTTGGCCGCATCCAGGTCTGTCAAGTTTGAGTCTGGATCGCGGTGGACGACGGGTTGCTGGATAAGCTGACTCAAAGGGGCTGTGCGAACCAGCGTCTCGATCTGAAGCATGTTCTCTGCAAATATCTCCAAGTCTACTGGGTTAGATAGGAAGTTGGGGTCGACAGCTGGGCTCACTGCCGCATCCGATGATTTGATATGAACAGTTCCGCGGGACAGAGGGTGTGAATGCATCGCGCTGATGGAGAAGGATTTCGTGTTGGGTTCGAAAGACCCGACGTGCTGAGCAATGAAGGACAGGTACGCACAAGACGGCTGGTTAGGATCGAGTAAACTGGTCTCGGCTATCTGGTAATACGCCCGAGCCTGGGCATGAGCCGGCGTGGTCTCCTGACTAGGTGCAGGACGATTTGCTTCCAGCAACTTGGTAAGCCTTTGTCGACCTTCGGCGGGGATATGGTCGAGAACAGGGAGAAATGCGCAGGTGTAGGCACCAAACGAAGCGAGGGGTCCTCTTCGATCCTGATCATACCTTTCCATTGCGTCTTTCACTGCATCAGGCTCTTGTCGGTAGAATGCATCAAATGTTTCTAGATCGTCCACCGCCGCAAAGCTCATGGAGCACATAAGATGATCCTGAAGGTTTTCTCCAACTCCTGGGAGCTCAACAACGGAGTCAATTCCATGCTGTCGAAGGAGGCTGCTGTTTCCTATTCCAGAGAGCTCCAAGATTTTGGGTGTCTGTAGTGCACCCGCCGCCATGATGACCTCTTTGCTGCAGGTGATTTCTCTCAGCTCTCCATTGCATCGATACGCCACGCCGATCGCTTTTACCCCCTTGCCATCTCGTCTTTGGTCATCAAGGAGCACCTTTTCTACGTGGACATTGGTGAAGACTTTCAGATTTTTTCTTGATTTGATTGGATGGTAATAGGCAACTGCGGAATGGCTTCTCTCCTGTGTGGTTGGGTCGACGGATGAAAGGGAAGTGAAACTACCCACAGAGGCATTGTGAAGTGGGTCTTGGGTCATGTACTGCCCAGTACTTCGGAATGTATCGGCCCAGATCTTCCTGATCGGATGGGATAGATCACCAGCAAATGACGTGCGGATTGGCCCGAAAGTAGTACCCCTATTGGTCCACCCATCGATTCCAAGTGTCTCTTCCGAGCCCTCCTCGGCGGGGGCAGAGGTATAAGCCTTGGCGAAGTAAGGGCTAAGAGTTTCCCAATTCCAGCCGTTATTCCCAAGGATAGATTCCCAGTCGTTCACCATAGAAGGGACCGGAGGAACGAATATTTGGAAATTGATGGCACTCGAACCACCTAGGGCTTTACCCTGATTCAAACTGACGGCTCGGCCATCGAGGTGAGGCTTGAATAATATTTAAGAGCTGTGGCTTTTATAGAAATGCAATGCAACCCACCTGAATCTGTGATTCGAAGCCCCAATCGAGATCGGATCCTAACAAGGACATACAAAGCCCTGGGGTTTTGACACGTGGATCTTCACTGGCATCGGACCCAGCTTCCAACACCAGAACCTGCTGGCTAGGATCTTCGGAAAGGCGGGCTGCGACGACCAAACCAGCAGTACCACCGCCGACAACGATAAAGTCATAACAGGATGCGTTCATGGTGAGTATAAAAGTTGAGGATGTCCTATTTGGTGACTGGGGTTAAAAAATATCGGACATGAACCAAATAACTTAAAGAAAGGGAACTTGAGAAGGGATAATAGAGAAACTAGGGATGGATTAGAATGATACAAAGCGGTGATCTCTAGGTACGTACCTGGACAGCTAATAAATATTGGCAATACCATAATTGATGGTACATATTATTAACAGATTTCTCAGATTTGAATCAACTATCTCACCAAACAACCTGAAGCCATACATGCCTCTAAATGGGCAACGCTAGATGACCTACTTAGGACCCCAGATGCGCAACTGCATGAGTGATTAGGTACGCCAAGTATCGATCATGCCTACATAAAGCTGAGACATCCACACCTCACTACCTAGATGTAGATTAAATCCCATAAAAGATTGGTCAACTAAACGACAACGCCATGTGCGCCACTTGTGCTATCATGCTGGCTACAGCTCCTCAAGAGAGCACACCAATCTCTTGTCGCATCTCCTTCGATACTCAGCTCCCACCTCGAAAGGTGTTATCTCGAAGCTCACTTCTAAATAGTTTCCCTCTGCTCATCTCAAGCGGTTTACAGACACGTTTGGCCTTACCCGATGTACCCAGCAGGAAGGACACTGGTATATATCGTGAAACGGACAAAGGTTACGGGGATTTGAGCCTCGGTTCCGTGTCATTGCGTAAGGGAGTCTCAGGTTCATGATGTCGGAATCGCACATACAAGTTACGGTACCGAATGCAAAGGCGAGGTTGGTTACACAGATATCCAGCGTTCCGGTACTGCCACCCTACATTGTAACCTTGCATCTACACCAGTCGTTCACATCTACCTACCTATTACCTAACCTCGTGCCGTGTATACTGTACAGCACGTCATCTCCGACTATTCCTTCAAGTTCCCCTCCCAAGGAGAACTTCTCATATATCGTATTACTCGCAGCAGATCAACAAGACTAGATACCTCAATACAGGCAGGCTCTTGCTCGACTCACGCCCCAAGTTCCCCGCAGGAAAACTCTCCGTCGTTTCAAGGGAGCCAGCCAACTGGAATAAACCTCCAAGTTCCTACTGGCCCCCGCGTTCTCCGATACCAACCATCAATGTCGTAGCCACCAGAGAAACCCGCTGGTTTGAAGTCCCAACAATGAAGGGACTACGCACCATAGGTAGGTAGGTAACCTAGCCACGAAATATATATATATATATCCAAAACACTAAACGAGCACACGAATACACGGTACTTACCTATATCGAAAGACCAACCGCGAAAAAAAAAGATACCCAGCACACAAACAGAACAAAGCACTCGCATACCTACCTAGAACCACCAGCTCACTTCCATCATCCTGTAGGTACCTACCTACCTATTATGAAGAGATTAGAAAGAAAAAGAGCCCCCTAATGCTTACTATTACTACGTACTACGTTCTACCTAGGGATCCAACTAAACACCCAGTATCTCCTCTCGTAAAGGCTACCTGCCTTGGATGATTATGCGAGAAGCCCATCAGCACTTTGTCATCCTGAGAAGGGGTCCAGTTTACATTAGATACGTTAGGTATTTGAGAGACTACCCGCATATTAACTTTAAAGGAGAGCGGGTAGGCTCAATTGTAATCAATATTTCTTTTGTTCTCTACCTACCGAGGTAACCTTACCTAGTAGGCATAGTAGCTACCCCCATCCATGAGCCGCCCAGACTTACAAATCTTCTTTTGCTTGATTACTGAGAGGGATGGCTATATAGGGTTGTTAAGGGTAAAGAGAAAGTCGAGTGCTATGGTTCATTAATCGTGTAGATTTTGTCGGCGAGCCATTAATGAAAGCATCATGCATTACTTGCCTAATACCTATGTCAAGCTTCCGGTAGAGCAGTTCCGGGAAGTTCACCTCGAGAAATAAACATAAGAAAGTTGAGCTAAATCATAGCAACCACTGGTTTCGGAAAGCAGGTATGCATTCCATAGTAGGTGGCGTAAGCACACCATTTCCCCATCCATAGGCAAAGCCATCCAGCCATCTCCGCATTTCCTCCCTCGCGAGGACAACCCCAATGCAATGATACGTATCAGCCTTAGTACCCCCATCTGAACAAAGAGACCATAACTCCATTTCCGAATCCGCCTACGCCGTTAGAAACATGAAAGCATTATTTCCACTAATATACCCTGACCTGTCGTCCGAGTAGAAATGCCACAAGTATAGGACTGGGTAGATAATTCAGTGATGCCCACTACAGGGCAGGAGCGGTGGAGACCAAGAAGGTAAATGCTGCAGCACCGCCAAGAGCAACACATGCTGCTGCCTCGGCGAAGCGACGTCTCTTTGAGGGTTGCGTGGCAACTGGTGCCATTGATGGGGGAATGGGTTGTACTTCCCCCTCTTCATGTCCTCGAAACTGCTCCCGAGCAGGAGTCTTGGGAATACTGTCGTTTTGCATATCGGCAGATTCGGAATTGTTAGTCCCGTCAATTGCATCGTCGTGCCCTTGGTCTTGTTGGGCTGGCTCATTGCCATCGATGAATGCATCCTCGAATGAGCGCTTAGTACCATGAGTACTTAAAGTGACTAGGTCCGCCAAAGGGCTCGGGACATCTATCGGTGGTAGATGAATATACGGTATCTTAGTTTGTATGCCTTTGGGCTCTTGGGTAAGTAAGTCTTCGATCCCAACACGCCGGAGGTTCTGGCCGACATTGACCTCAGTTGCCATCTTGCTAAGTTGGAACGCATAGGCACTAGACATGTCAAACTCTGGACTTTGGGGGCGTTCGTGCGGAGCAGGAAGATCCACGCTGTGAGGGTTGTTAATAAATTTCTCTCCAGATGTCGACCACGCAGAACTCTGTGCTTCATTTGTAGCGCTAAGATCGAGGGTGGTGGGGTTTAGAAGGGGAGATGGGCGGGGTGTAGTATCAGCACCATCGAAAACCTCTTCCGAATGTTTCATGCTAGTAGAATCAACTCCTGCTGGTAAGGGTAAGGGTAGTAATGGCGAGTGCTGGAGATGATCTGCTGGGGTGCCAAAAGCATGTTGGCTTGAGCTCTCGTTCAACGTCTCTCGAATTGCAGAGACTGGTAATGAAGAATTACTGTCAGGGAGGATTGCGCGATTGTTCTCCCTAGCAGCAAAAAATTCAAACTTGCCGGACTTCTCACCCAAAGCCTGGGCTCTGGAGTAACTCATGGCCTTGTCAAGTACTGGGCGACTCTTGAACATCGCAGCGTCCGATGGACTTGGCTCTCGAATATTGAGGGTTGGGGGTGCTGTTTGTTCGGGTGCAGTGAATAAGTACGGCGTGGCAAAGGGACCATTTTGCTTATCAGAAGTTTCTGCCTCAGCGCTTTTAATTTTTTCGACACTTTCGGAAGTTAGCTCCTTCGAGATGGGAGGGTCCGGTGATGACGGCAGTGACGAATCTAAGCCAGTCGGAACGGGGCTCGATCCCGAATCTGACATGCTAACGCTTGACGAAGAAGCAACGTTAATCGGAGAGCCCTCATCGCCTAAAGAGTCATCATTATTAGTTGTCTGTGTATGTGCAAGCAACCGCATGGATGGCCACCTACCTCTTCTATAACAAGCAGACCTGATATACTGATAATGCAGGTTGTTATATATAGAGTCGTTGTCATCGTTATCATCGTTGTAGTCATCGTCATCGACGTCGACGTCGTCGTCGTCATCTATATCTCCAGCTGAAGCACTCATGTCGTCCCCTGAATCTCCCGTCATGGCGGAATCCGCCTCGGAATCGGTCATTCGGATATCGTCACTGTTGAGCTCCTCATCGTAGTCATGGGCATCCTCTTGGGAACTAAGAAGATCATCCTCATATACATTATCATTCCCATGTTCGTTAAGAAGATGTTCCACGAAGTCATTAGCTTCAGAGTCCAACAAATATGCGCCAACTGTATTGGAAAAGGTATCGGGTGGTGTAGGGGAGGCGGCAGCAGAGTTCATTTGGGTCGACTCCACAAATGGCTTGGGGCTCAAAGGCTCACAAGGCTCGGAGGTCAGGTCAATGACATCAGAGTTAATGTTAGCACGGCTCGTGGTATTTGAAGCGTGGCTGTGCTCGTTGGCCTCATCGGCCTCATCATGAGTTAAGTCTATAGATGGGCCTCGCTTCGCATTAATCCCTTGTGTAGATGGCATAGTTGTCTCAACTACACTATCGTCTTCGTAATCATCATCATCCTCGTCATCCTCGTCATCTGGGATGGTAAAGACTCGGCTTGTTGATCGACTGGCACTTGGCATAATTGGAGTAAGACTGTGTGAGGGATTAGAATCTGCATAGCAAACACAAGAGAAGATCTAAGACTGACGACTCAATTCCCTGACCACTTATCGCAAAGAAGTCAAGAGAGCAGGGGGGGAATGTTTCTTTGGACCTGAAAATATCGGTGCCAAATCGGAGGGTATCGCCATTCGACAACTTTACAGGCTTGTATTGTTGCAGCCTCTCTTCTTTGCTAATTCCGTCATTGGGCGTGTGGAAGGTACCATGGAGAGAGCCGATGTCTTTGATGAACACCGCCTGAGTCTGTCAGCATATGTGTGACGAGAAATGACGCCCAACAAAACAAAACCTTGGAGGAGCTTACATTGCAATGATAATCAAAGTACAACTCCGCATGGCCGCGCGACATAACGGGACTATCAAACCAAGCATTGTCCACCGAGGCGATGAAGCCCTTTGTGGGAACCTTGGATGCTCGGCCGATTCGAATAGAAGGTTCCTTCTGACTGAGGACAAATTGGCGTTTGGGAAAGACAGATGCATGAGTACCAGAAGGCCGCGCAACTAAGGTGACGACGACTACAAGGTTGATCCCAAGTTAGAAGATAAACAAATTTAATGGATTGAGAAGGGTGCGTATCCTTACCGCTGTCGTCGCTGTCAGTTGAGATAGTGACATCCGCCATTTCTATTTAGTATGATGGGTCGGCGGGAACAGAGTAATCTTTCAGCCTCGAGATTATCGAGGGGATGCCCAATCTTCCCAGGGCGAGGATATGAAGGATCGGAATCCCTAGAAGACCGAACTTAATTAGGATCTTTCATAGGCCAGATGGTTAGTGTACGAGTATGAAAGATGAAATGAGAGGTGGTAAATGGTAGAACCGTGAGATAGAGTAGGCTGGGTAGGTAAGTAATGGGTACGCATGTGTGTGTGTGTGTTCTCGAGATGTAGTGTGTGGTGTGTAGTGGTGGAGGGGGGGAGGTAAGAAGAACAGGCAGAAAGGAGGGGTGTGAGGAAAGTGGTGTGTCAGAAATCAAGAGCGGTGCAGCTCACAGGTAATCACCATATGAAGAGATAGGTGCAGGCGTAGGCGCAGACAATACCTAAGGGTATATGACAGCCCTGCGTAATCATTAATGGTAGTAGGAAGATGGGTGTATTTGGTTAGTAACGCAACCTGCCTGCCAGTAATATAGGTAGACCTGAAGGTGCGATTGGGCGGGGTAGTTGAAGTTCAAATGTTATCATACGGAGCCTGAGGTAAGAGCAACGGGGGATCGAGTAGATAAAGTTAGGCCGTCAATTAAATCAGTCATATGTTATGTATGTACCTTCCAATGCTTACATACATAGTATGCTTAAGCCTGGTCAATATGTAGGAAACACAAACATCAATGATCAATGACCAATGACCAATGATAAATACATTTAGATCCTAGGCAATACCTACTTAAGCGTGCTTCATAGACGAGTTATGTATTATTTAGGCTGCCTAAGGCGGCCTTGGGTAGTTCAATGTTTGTCTTGTGTAGAGCATATATACCTAAGGAACCTATCCATTCATGGATGGATGTACATAGCCATGTATCGAGGGGATTTATGTTATCATTTGCCTCCATATCAACCAAGCACCGTGTATACTATATGTGCATAGTATACTATGTACACTGTACCGTCCTCAGGGCGCATGAGACAAGAAGGGGGCTTAAGCTTCTAAGTTGGAAACACTCGGGCAGACACTCGCGTACTATTGTAGGTAGTTGGAGCCTAGCAGCCTTGGAATTCAACTACATTGGATATGTTAAGGGTAGGCTGCTAGGCAAATGGTTGGCGGGGCTGTGACTGCCTAATACTATGAAAAAGTCCCACCTTCAAGGCTGAGGTTCTTCAAGTACGGCGTAAATGATGATAATGATGATGGTGATTGATCGATTATCATAGTTCCGTATAACTACTTTATTGTTGGATTAATTGATTGAAGAATGATAAAGCTTCATTATTGAAAGAGTCACTTGTTATTTACTTCATTGATATATGTATATGGGGTTTCAATGGTTTAACCAGGCACTTCAAGATTCCCCTTGTCTGACATGCGATAATTATGGCAAGGATTCAGAGTTCAGCTAGTGGGGTCGATAGGTGGGATGGCGGGGTACTTGAAGATACATCCATGGATGCTTCAAATTCAATGTTTGACTGTTCAGGTGTGCCGACTCATTGCCGAGTCCTACGTACATCACGGTACATGTACTAGACGGGCTGCATGTGTACAACATTGAATACCTTGACATACAGTGAATGCATATAATTGATTGTTTGCTCAGTGTGTATAACTACTAGGTATACATTATCAAACCATTAACGTGTAACAAGTTAGCAGCATGTTATCCGTTACATACATAGTACTCGACGTAAGCTTGTATATGGATGTACCTACATAGATACACACATTCATTTGCGTACCCTAAAGGTATGAAACATTGGGCTTAATGTTAGCATTCAATGTTGCTGTTGCCATTCAATAAATCCATGGATGTATGTACGTTTTGGCCTAGCCTGCTAGGTTAGGTGGATTGAAATGCGGGATATGGGGTCACACCTTCCTTGAAGGTACACTAGGTCCTACATACATAGGCTCATATGATGTGTGTACTTATGCACTATCTACCCCAGATAAATGGGAAAGTTCCCTCGATATTGATGATAGCAATTCGAACAACATCGGTATTGATGACCTTAAAGATAAGTTCATGTCAAACGTTTATATGTTGCGTATAGGTAGGTAGATGCTACCATGTAATTGTGCATAGCTACATGTACCTAGACACTACATTTATCCATGGAAACTACCTACATATGTAGTACTCTAGGTCCCAGGTCCCTACATACCTACCCTAGGTAAGTTAATTAGTAGTCAACCGGCTTTAAGTGCTTGCATATAGTATGTGCAAGTACCGAACAAGTATCGCGATAAGGACTTATTAGCGCTCTAATAGATACGTCACGTTATTTCCCTGCACGCCCCGCGATTTGTTCATGTGACGGGGTTTCATTTTACCTGATGACGCATTGCCCACCTTTTGCACAACCTGACTGTTCCTTGCAGTGTGTTCACTGTGTTGCGATTACACATCCCTTCTAAAGTTCTTCCTAATGATTAGCCTTCAACGTTCCATACTCCTATCTCCGAATTGTCATTCCATTTTTTAAAGAAACTCTTGGTGCGCTCCCAAAATAATTCGCCGCCACCTTTCTCTAGTTACTACCTACCTATTAAACCTAACCTTCCATTGTTCTCAAGTGCTTATCCATTGTTCTCAAGTGCTTATTATACTTAGCACGCGTATCCAATACAGTTTTTCGTCCCAGAATCAGGACAACTATAACAATCCTGTAAACAAAGCGTTTCTCCGAAAGCTTCCCAACTGCATATATAAGAACCTGCACCAATCACTAAATATTTCTCAAGCCATCCTCATGGAATCCAAGTCACGAACAACTTCCTTGTCATTTCTCTGTGCACGAACGAGAAAACTCAAAACTTGATTTAGGCTGTACATTTAATTAATACTGCCACACTTCGCCTAGTAACGACACGACGCGACCCGAACCGACCAAACCTAATCATTCATACTGTCAAAAGATTCTTTGAATAGGACCTTTGATTTGCAACATTTCAAAATGTCGGATCTACGAAAGAAGATATTCGAGAGCGGCAAGACCGTCTCCAGAAAGGCGCGCTCCAGACAACAGTCAGCACTTGCATCCCCGGCTAGTTCACGGGGTGCCTCGCGTGCTACCAGCCAGCAAGCCTCCGACGAAGATGATGAGAGCGACTACGAATATAATGAGAGCGTGGCTAGTTCTCTCGGAAACTCGGAAGATGGCGACGAAGCAGATCCGGCGCCGCCGTCTGAGGCTCTTCACAACCGTATTGTAGACCTGCTAGATCAGAAGCGTGACAGCGGGCAAGATCGAGAGAAGAAGTTAACAGCGTATACCGAGCTGATTCGACATCACCCAAGTGCCGAGGAAGTTGAGTCGCAAATGGGCGAAATCATTCCCATGCTCATAAAGGGTGTGCGCGGACGAAGAACTTCCCAAGGCGTGCTACAGTCCCTGAAAGCTCTTATGACAACCATCCTGTCAACTGGCGCTGAGAATATTCATGCCGACGTATACCAGCCTTTGAAGGCCTTAATTCAAGATTCAGATAACGACGATGATGACGAAGCGATCAAGGTAGCAGCCATCCAAGCCATGGGCATTTCTGTGATGTGTGGTGGGGGTTCTTTTACTGCGGCAGAGGAGTTTCTGGAATTCCTTCTTGATATTATCGAGAGTGATGGACATGTCATTGGGGCGGGCGATAACGGACCGGTAGTCGCCACAGCGCTGACTGTATGGGGATTTGTTGCTAGCGGTCTTGATGATCTCGAGGAACAGAGTTCGCGGGCACTAGAGGCATTCACTGAGCAGCTTGATAGCAGTGACGTCCATGTCCAAATTGCAGCTGGATCCAACATCGCCTTGCTCTTTGAAACTGCGGGCGAATATGAGGTGGAGACAGGGCAGCCCTGGAATATGCGTGTTGACCAAGACAGGCTTCTTCGACGGTTGAATGCTCTTACGAGAGAGTCATCAAAGTCAATTTCCAAGAAGGACCGAAGACAGCTTCACAGCAGTTTCAATAGCGTGGTGACCTCTCTCACGCTTGGAAAAGGTCCAGGATACTCAACTGCACGACGTTCTCAGAGCAATCCTCATACTGGAGGCAACAGAGTTGACTTCAAAGGTGATTATCAAGAATACGGCTATCGACAAAAGCTTCGAATTAACAACATTAGCATTGTCATAGACACTTGGTCTTTGTCGGCCCGATTAGGAATGCTCAAGTCTATTCTTGGAGGCGGTCTCGCCAGCCATTACCTGAATAACCCGGTGGTGAAAGACCTACTGAGCGGTGCTAAGACTGAGTATGTTTCTGCTCCGCCGAAGAAAAAGAAGCTTCCAATGAAGTACTAGCAAGGGTGGTTTCGATTGAAGTACAAGATATCAGCCTGGTGTGCCACTTTCTATACCAACAACACCGGAGGATCAATGGGTAGCCTAGCTGAATATTTAGTAAGCTTCTGGGGGTTTTCCCTCCGACTTTGTTTATTATAGTTGAACCATTACGCTCGTTGGGAGCCTACCTAATGTTGTGTTAATTTCGAGAACCGTACCTGGTGCCCGCTACCCTGTATATATTCTCGTTGCTCACACTAGTGGACATATATAAGCAATCAAATATCTTATCACGTAGTAGTCTGGCGTTTAGATATATAGCATATATGTAGTATTAAGTCAAAAATTTGCATATACACAATGCTCCTATGTATGTATGCAGCTGTTACATACATACCTAAGGTTAGTATGTAGCTGTTATGTAGACGTTCAATGTTGCCAATGAAGCAAGATACATATGTAGCTTATGTAGGCTACATGTTCCGAAAAGATCATGTTTAGATACATACTTAGGTATGCACTATATTTACGTACCTAGGGACCTATGATATGTACGTACATACACCTGGGCACAGTATATTCGTTTGTTCCATTACGACGCTCCCATGTTCTTGTTATAGTACACATGGGTACCAGCCTACCGAAATAGGAGACCTGCCTAGGGGAGGTAACTTAAACGCGGCTAACCGCATAACTTGTGCTACGTCCTTGTGCGATATATATGGCCCAGCTATAATCGGCCATCGAGATCTACCAGTGTTTTAAGTGCCAGTGCTCGCACCAACATGCTTTAGTACCTAGGTGTCTAACCTAGGTTACTGTATTGTACTTGATAGTCGATGGCGAGGAACGACTGTCTGGTGTGTAAGGGGAAACAAGAAGCGAATGCGTTGAGAATCTGCGCCCCAGTTCCCAGTCCTATCTCTATCTTTATCTACATACCTAGATATATATTTTATACCTATGTATTTACGAAGTGTATGGGTGCTGTTAGATGCCTAGGTACGGTACGGTAAGATATGTAGGTCTGGCGATCAAATGCACCGTTTGTAATGCCAATGTCGACGGCTCCGGTAGCTAGTTCCTTGCATGCCAAAGTGGAAAGCTGCATGCATGTCGCAAGATGCCCTGAGGGATAGATGCGGAATATCTGTTGGTGGGCAGTGGATCCGGCTGCAGACTAACGGCGATCGTGGGAGTTGCTTCGTTGCCTGATACATGTATTTTTTCTCAACCTTATAGAGACATCATTCACGTCTACATATGTAACTCGTTTACAGTGCCTACCTAAGTAGAGGTCTTATTCTGCTTGATAAATAGCAAATCGAGAACCGTGATATGGCAAGATTCCAGCAGTGCGTAATACCCTGACATCCTAAGGATAGGGGCGTCAGCCTCGGACTAGAAACTACTTCGAAGAGACGCACATCTATTCGCCACCGTAGATCACTGGCACCGTAGAGAACTCCGAGAGGGGATTAGGGACCTCTTATATGCTTATGCGTAGGATACGTTCGGTGTGGCTTTGTGATAAGGCATCTCACCGTCCACAGTCTATACTATACCCAAACGCAAAGCCCCTTGCACTCCTCGTTCCGAACCATTAGAAGTTGAAGGCGATATATCCCGCGAGAATATATGTAGCGAGCAGATAAGCAGGAGAGGGGTCCTTTAGGCTCATGTACATATATTGCATGTGCAATTGTAGATGCCGCCGGTTCCACCAAGTCGTATTACGCGGATTTTGATGCAGATCGGATGGCAGCGTAATTGTGCACCGGGCAACGTGATTAGCTCGGGGACTGATACTTTCCACATATTATATCTCTCTGGACGAAACGGCTGCGGATGCGACTCTTTTTTTTTTCTTTTTTTCTTTTCCTGAGTGCCTATCTGCCTAGGTGGATTGAAGTATATTTTTACCTCTATATGCTCTTTCCCGGCTGTTTAGTGAAGAGGCATATAGACGTCGGATTTGTAGAAGAGCAAAAGAAGTCGGTGAGCGTCGAGGCTCTCGTAGCCCCGATAGCAATCACGATACGATCAATGGGTGCTCCATATGGGGAAAAATCAAGGTAAAATTACGGGGCGAGTCGGGAATGTTTAACAGCTGGTTGAGCCGATTTGCCTCCAGGATGGCATTGTCACTGGCTCAAGTCGGCTACTTAGCAATTGGCGGATACGACTGGACCGAGTTCTGTTAGTGTAGTGTAGTTATTTGGGCTGGTACTTTGTAGGGCTTGCCGAGCAAAGTGTTTGGCCAAGTTGTGATCCAAACGGACCTTGTTTCCCTGTGGAGCGCATGTCATCGCGCCGTTGCCAAAGCTTAGATCGTCGCCCAGCCAAAGACGCAGGAGCCAATTTCTGCGGGGACCAAGGACCGTTTCAAAAGACAATTTGGGTCAGACGTAAATAAAGAGAGGAAAAATAAAAATAAACGAAGAGGATATTGGGCAGCAAACAGGAACCGGGTCTTTGGTAAACGATTTTTTTTTTACAGTCTCATAATCACTTGACACTACATAGTGCGTACATATGTAGGTACTTGGCCATCATGTGTGTTCTACATGTAATAATGTAGTTATGTGCAGTTCAGGTTCTAATTACCAACCTCTTCTTTTCGGTACTCAATACCAAGGAAACGGAAACAAGGTCTTCAAGTTGAGAAATGATAGCCTACCTATTTTAAGACTTCAAATGTTAGCTGTAGGTAATGGATACCGAGGTTAGCAATGCGATGTATTGAATGTTGGATGTAATAATTACATATATGTAATTGATGTCGAGTACAGTATGAATGGTACGATTGATATACCTGCATGTATGTAAGAGTATTGAAGTTGATAGAACTTAAATAGAAGGTCGCATTTGATTAGTGCATGACAATGGTAATGACGATGACCATGACGATAAATGATAAACGATAAACGATTGATTATGAACAAACTCAACGTCCCAATAGTTATACCTAGTATGCCCTAGGTACCTAAGGTAGGGATGTAATCAATTAAAATCTGCAATTAAAAATCTGACTGAAGAAAGAACATGTCGTTCGAGGGGAAGCGACATTGGAAGAATTGAAAGCCTCTTAAGGCAACCCCGACCTTCTTGTCGTTACAGCCGGTCTGTCCCTGTCAGCTTCTACACCACTGCATAGTACCTACCTATCTAGTAGTCAGGGTTCCGTATCGTGACACCATTGGTCGGATTCTTGAAGCAGGGCCAACGCATCAAATCTAGCACCCCAGCAAGTTTTACCACCTAGCAGAGCCCCCCCCCCCCCCCCCCCCCTCTCCCAAGCTCCCTCCCAAGCTCCAGTCCAACTAGTTCCTGCCAGTTCCGAACCAGTCTTGTTGCCTTTCCAGCTTTTATTTCCCACTCGTCAATATAACAAAGCCTCATAAGCCTATTATCACCCTTTCTCATCCTTCTTCACCTCATACGACTCGTAATCCAGTCCTTCTCTATCCCCACCGCCATATCGAGGAGGAAGCCTCGAGGGCTTGCACTCGTCTGACGACTGTACTGGTGGCCCTAGAGAGAAATAAGCAACACCTGGACTGTCACCTGCAACAGTACTTCTAGTACTTGTATAATACCTGCCTACATACATTTTGAGTCTATGATCGTATTGGATGCCAGGTGGTTTGACATACATGAGTCCTGCAAGAAAGAGGGCGTCTCACCCAAGTTCATCCACTTCAGCATTGCATTACCAGCCCTATCCACTCAATTTCGAAAGAGAAGCATCGAATAATTTAGTCCCGGGTGCTCCAGGTGCCTCAGGTGCCTCAGGTGCGCATCTTGGGGTTGGAAGCAACATACCGATCCAAACTATAGGCACACCGTCTATTTTCTATTCAAATTGATATCCTTATTCATTCAAGTAAGTATGTATACCAATTTTTCATAATTCCAACTGTTCTGTGATTATTATATTTTAGCGCGGGAGTTCGTGTAAGTGTATGGATTCTTGTATTGCAACCTTCCAAGGTTGATTGCGCTGCCGACCCAGCGCAATTGAGGGGGCTGGGATGTGACGGGATGGAGAAGAGAATCACCAAAAGAAAAAAAATCACCGCCTACCTAGGAGAGGAGCCTTTTCCCTTTCCCTTCCCTTCACCAAAATACCTCTACATGTTGATAACTACCACTCACCTTTTTTATATTTTCTTTTATTCTTTTCCCATGCCCTGTCTCTAATTTTTGGACCTCGGGTCTCAAATCATAATAATAATTCACTGTCATCCCCATTAGTCAATTGTTATCATTGTCATCTTCGAAAAACAAGACGGCATAATACTTCCCTTGTACACTAACCACCAACCTCTTTCTAATTTTGAAATACCCTCATATCTAACTTACGCGCTTCAGTTTTCGCATCTTCCTCTCATTCATCCCCTAATGTTTTGATCGACACTTGCGCAGACTCTTCCGCCTCTGCCCATCTGCATATACCAGTCTGTATCCGGTCTAAATACTGGGGCGACACTGTTCACCGCTTGACCAACTCACTGGGGTAAACATAACCGAGCAACCAGAGGATTGGCCAGGGAGGAAGCGGCCAATCAAGTTGAGGCGAGGCCGCATATTTTGGACAACTAGACGCACTCTCGGGCAGCAAAATGGGAGTCGACTTGCAAAATCCACCCCCGTTGCCCGCCCCGACCGAGACCGAGTCCCACGTTAGCACACCTACCGAAGTTGCTGCTTCCGATGTGTCAAAACCTGCCGACGACGACATATCTCATTATTCCCTTCCTGACGACGGAACACCTGTTACCATCAAGACCCGTGGTCACAGGTCCAATCGCTCTCAAACCTCACTACTAATTGAATATTTCGAAGGCGGCAAGAACGGTCCTTCTGGTAGTTCAAGTTCTGCCGAGCGCAAACCCAGCGTTCGTGTGCGAGTAACTCCCTCTAAGACTCGTGGGAAGAACGATCATATTCAGATCACCGAGACTAAGAGTACGAGAAAAGCATCCTCGTCTAGAAGGGCGACCGCAAGCCCTAATATGACCCGGAGTGAATTAGACATCATGACGGACCCAGAAGATGCAAGGAGCATGCACTCCTACGCGTCTGCAACTGAGGAGTCTAATGTCTCGCGTAACCCCATCGAGGTAGAAATCGACTCCAGAAGCCATCATCGCCGCCGAAAGGTGTCGAGCCCACTGATACCTGCATCGGATAGCAAAGTTTCGACTTATCAGGCACCTAACATGTCCGACATATCAGCAATCCCATCTGATAGTTTTCTTGATGGTTCTGGTGGCACATCGGCAAATGAGAAGCGGGCTAGAAGCCCAACACGCCCCGAAATTCCCGCTACAACCGAGAGGGTCAACCGTAAGGTTCGAGGTTCCACCCACGATCTGAGTGTCATGCAAAAGGCAGTTGAAAAGGCAAGCAAGCCAGAACGAAGACACAAGTCAAAGAGTAGAACAAGCAGTTCCGGTGAAAAAGAGAATGAAAGACGCAGATCCAAGGGCAGCAACAACAAGGAATCTTTGGTCTCAGCCGCTGACTCCAGCAACATTTCATCACAATTTACCGCCAGCCACCGCTCCTATGATTCACATGCCTCTTCTAAGGTGTCGATCAATAACCCCAAGCTTCTCGAGACTGTCGAAGATGCTATTCGACGACTCATTTTACCCGAATTAGATGCCATCAAAAGAGAACGAAGTCAACGAGAAACTCGAAGACCACGAGATCGGGAATCTTTGTCTAGCCTCACCTCTGCATCCCGTGAGGATATAGCGGTTACGAGTAAGAGGAAACCTGCCGATACCACCCAAGCAGCCAAGGCAAAAGATAAACGAGATAGAGAAGCTAGAAACGACCTATCGCCTCAAAGTAGCATTGAGCTTGTTTCCGTTGTTGATGACATCCCTGATGAAGAACTCACACCACGCCGCGACACCATCGACAAGCTTACAGATGTTGCTCTGGGGGCCGCCGTTACGGGTGCTGCCCTACGATCTAGGTCCAGAGGCGATGAGAAGAGGCAACGAAGGAGGAGACGCGCAGAAACGCCAAAGCGCGACAACGGTGAACGATATGCCGACGACTACGATGATGATCATGAGGTAGTGCCACCCATGCCTCTGCAGAGCGAAATCAACCCTTCCGAAATAACCCGAACTTCGATATTATCAGCAGAGACGGACCGACCTCACTCTGCCAGTGAAGAAATGACCCCGGGCCGAGAGCTCTCTCGAGATATTGCTTCACCAGATTCTATTCAGAGAACTCCTACACCGTCAAGATCTCCTGCACACACACTACAGACCTTAGGAGTTCAACATGCCAACATATCTCACGGCGATCTCAAAGCTCTACCCCGCAGAGCAAACAATGAATACCGAGAAGACTATAGAACTGATGAGCTCGGGAACCGTTATGCTGCACATGAAGAATATGACGATGATTATGATGATGCGGGCCATCTTGCCGAGCCTGGCATGTACGATGATGACCCGTCCATGCAAAATTTCTACGGATCCCAGGACGTTCCAGCACCATTGCGCTACGTTCCCTATCAGCAAGAGAGGCGTGGTTTAAGTCCCATTCAGAGTGTATCAGGTTACACCGAGGGGGAGAGTGATGTTCACGCTAACCGGGATTCGAGAACGTTGCACACTGCAAGTGAAGTTTCGTCTCCAGAGAAATCACTATACCACGACCGAGATCTCCACTCTCCAAGTTCAATTCCTAGTAATTTGCGAGGTCATGCTTTCGCAGACGAGGCTAGCAGCGTCATGAGTTCAGGCGTGGGTTACAGGAATACCACATATACCGAAGACAGCGAGTTGGATCGAGTGACATCAGGACAAGCAGTTCATGTTGTCGGTGGAAACCCCGAAATGGTGCACCCGAACTTTGCTCCCGAGTCTGCTGTCGCATCTCTAGTAGAGGGTTCGCAGCTGGATCCTTCCCTCTTGAGCGGATCTGGGGGTGCCAGACAAGACTATCGCGACTCCTCTCTATCTTACGACGATAGAACCAGGTCAAGGGGAGTGAGCCCAACCAAACGCTCTGTGGAGAGCCGCCGTGAAGCATTCGAACAGCAGCAAGAGCATTCGCCGGCTCCATCTCGAGAGTTTTCAGAGTACGAGCTTAATGAATACGGCCAAAAGGTACCCTTATCTAAGTACCGCAATTCCCCCACAGCCTCCGAGAACGCCATTACAAGTGTTGCTCTTCAACGAGCCGCGGCTGCGGCTCTCAAACGCAAGAATGAAGACCAGCAAGGCGCAAATACTGAATCGAAGGATGACGAGTTTGTTGGTGAAGGCGTTTCACGCAACCGATCTTTCAAAGAACGGGCCAAGACTGGGTACCGACCAGACGCCACCCCACGTCACAGCGTCGATCGCCTTTCGGATTACTCTCAGCCCAGGTTAGGAGCTAGTGGCCTTCCTGACATGGAAGATCCGATGCCCGAGATCGGCTATGGCTATGATGAGCAAACCCCGTCAGTAGTTCAGGGACCACTAGATGGATCCCAGCACGATAGGGAAAACTGGTCAGGAGTGCAGACTCCAGTGCAGGATAGGTCTCATGCCTATGACCGTGCGGTAACGCCCAAGGCAAATAACGGCCAAGGCCTAGGGATTTCAGACGCTGCTGCTGCTGCCACTATTGCAACCGCAGGAGCACTCGCTACATCGCACAGCCGTCAGCCTAGTCAGGATCAGGATGAAGAGTGGCAGAGAACATCTGTCGACCGCAAGCGGGATACACTGGTCACAAACCCCTACGAGGGGACCAGCCCGATTGCCAACTTACCTGGAGTAGATGACAACATGCTAGGTGCTTCTGGATATGGAGCAGATGCCTACAGAGGCGGGTTTCACACCGGCAGTCCCGGAGTAGGTGGAGGTGATGAAGGATATATCTCTGCAGCACCAAATGACGCACGCGATAGATCCGATGGTCAAGGCAAAGATATCGGCATGCTAAACCGATCAAATGAAGATCCGTTCTACGCACCAAAGGATACGAGGCATCTTACTGGGCTCTCCCAGGCGATGGGATCCCCCCTTTACGACTCCGCTACTGGAAACGGAATCGACAGGATTCAATCAAAAGATATCATTGCCTTGATGGAGCACGTAAGTAGACCCACATATATTGATTGACAACAATAGATTAAAGCTAATTTGTGTGCAGCTTATGGTTCGCGATGCGCAGCGAAGTGCTCGTGATACTGAGATCCTGGTTACTCTCGTTCGGTCTGCGGCAGAAATGCGCAACTCTTTTGAGGATATCAAGAGAATGCTAGTAGACAGCGAGGACCAGATCGTCAATGAGGTGAAGGACAATACCGAGAAGTCAATTAAGCGTCACCTAGGCGGACCTCGACCTTTCCCTGGAAGCAGTGCACGATCTATCCAGGGTTCCCAAGCCGGTACCGAGGACACTAATGTCAAGAAGCGCAATCTTCTCCGCCGAGCACTTCAGGGCCTCGGCTCCAAGGGTGCAAACGACCTGGGCAGAATTGAGGATATGCTGAACCAGCTACTTACCGATGTTCACGACCTCAAAGATCAGAGCAACGGCCCAATGGGCCCATCAAGCACGCGAGCTCACTCGATTGATAACATCCAGCCAGAGGTTCAGTATGAGCAAGATCGAGGCTATGAGCCCGAGGGCCATGCTGGAACATCGACCGCTAGCCATGCAAGCCAATCGGGACACCTCTCGATACCCCAGTCTCGTGGAACTTCTAATAAGATGGGTAATGATCGAAAATTCTCAGACCACCGCATTAGCACCGTGCCTGAGGATGAGGATGAGTACAATGACCATCCCATGCCGCCATCAAGTCAATACGAGATGCATGGCGGGATGATGTCTCCCAGCGAAGAGAGGCCTAGGGGTGGGTCAGTGCCCCTGGGCACACCGCCTCAGCAGAGCTCGCAGGCGCACAACTACTCAATGAGTAATGAGAACACGCCTCAGACTGGAGAGAGCAAGAAGCACAAATCTCGGGGTTCCTCTAGCTTCTTCCCCAAGATTTCGCGTTGGTCAGAGACAACGACATCAAGCCTCGGCAGAGTTTTCCGTAGTAGTGGTGCTTCTAAGAAGCATGATCCCCCAGAGGATTTCTTACAGCACCCTCCCTCAAGGTCAGGTTCAGATCTAGTCAACTATGATCAATACCAGCCTCGGGATGTCTATGACAATGACAAGCTACACTCTGGTTTCTCGGAGCAAGATTTACGCCCTGCCCCCGCGAGTGGCAACATGCAAAACACGCCGAGCACTCCCGCAATGGAGCAGCCTCAGATGCAGAACCCCCAACTGCAGCAAGCGTTTGCACCAATTCCATACGCCACTCCAGAAGATCCTAAATATAGGGCCCATCGCAACTCTCTGAACTTGCAACATCCCCAACCTAGACAGGGGCAGACGGAACGGTTCCGAACCGCACTCGAGACGTCGGCGCAAGATTACGACACGCCTATGTCACCGAGATCAGCTGACTGGGCTGGCTCGGTCAGCTCTCTTACCAGGCAGAACGCCAACAGATATAGCGACAACAGCGCAATGCAGTCTGGCCATGGGGGCGATGATTACAATTGGCAAGAGATATCGCCTAACCATCAGGGACCACCACGACCTCCCAAGGAGCCGCTAGATGGCCAATCCCCTTCCCTTTCGCAGACTCCTGCTCAACACGACCGAGTGAACAAGCTACAGAAATCTCAAGGTAGCCCGCTGCCTTATCACAGTGTCGAGAGCGGCTACGGTACAGCCACGGCCACGCATGCCGGAAGCTACCACTCCAGTAGCCCGAAGTTGGAGAACCGAAATCTGAGCGGAGCCCTTGGAGTACCCGCACGAAGACCTAGTGGGCCCAGAGCAATGACGCCGAGTCGGGGCAGTGAGGACGGGGAGGAGAGAAGGCGAAAGCGAGGTCAGTCGGCATCCATAGCATGCTCCTGAACTCGAGGCCCGGTTTGCTAACTAATCCCAGATACATTCGGCTCGATTGCCAGTCCCTCCAGCGTTATTAGCCAAGAGTCCGAGACCTTTTAGGAGAAGCGTGCTCGGTACCTTGACATTATATCGCCTACTTCACCATTCCACGTTGAGTTCAAGAAGTTGGACGGATGAACGAATGAATCGACGGCTGACATCAATACGGCTGCCGGGTCGGCCGTAAACATTAAATATATTAATTGCGACGTTTCGCAGGCGTTTGGACTCTTTAGTACATCATGTTATACCTTTCTCCCTTCTTCTGTATTATGTTCTTTATAGAGAAAGGACGACGCAAAAGAGCATAGTAATAAGGGGAGGTAAATGACTACGGTCATTTTGATTTTCTACGAAGATTTCTCAGGGCATTGATTGAAATAAGAGCAAGATATTGGCATTGGCATTGCCTACGGCATGGCACGTATTGCAGCCTGAGCTTGGCAACGAGACGATTGATTTGGGTCGGTGGGATGGTTGGTTAGGTAATTTAGGTACCTAGGGCTGCGCGAAGAGATACCAAAAGGATGATGAAGATTTGATATCCCGAGACTTTGATTTACCATGAAATACGCAACCCCCTCTTTTTTCTTTCTTTGTGAATGAGTGATGAAGTATGAATGATGAAAGGATGAAACGAGGTTAAGGGTTGCTTGAGGTGAGGTAGAGTGAAGGGAAGGGAAAGGAATGCGTTTCAAGTTGATAGTTGGTCCGTGTTCGAACCCAGAGATGGCGGGATGGTGGAAGGGCAGGTGATGTGCGTTGTGGATGGAATAATCATTTAATACGTCTTTCATGGCTCTAAGCCACGTATCTGTCTAACCTTACATACTCCGTTCATAGTGCCAATTATTATAGATACCTATTTTTGTGTAAAGCTGTCAGAGTAGGTCGACAATTGGCAGAGCCATGGTGGTCTGCAGAGGAACTTTCCAGCATTCTCTTTCACTTCAAGTTGGCAAGCTTCTATCTTGAGCCGCATTACCTACCTAGTACCTACCAGCCTACTCCTACTTCAAAGACTTACCCAGTCTTCTCTGCCTAGGTAAGTAGTTATAATATTAAACTGGTGCCGCTTGTCCGGTCCTGGGCTAGAACGTACCATCTATAAAACTAAATAGGTCTTCAGGTGCCTGACCTTCTAGGTAGTCTTCATCCAGATAATTGCTCGCCGAAGTTAACCACATATTTAGATATACTTGAACATCAGATACCCCAGCCCGCCCACCAATCAAGATCACGTCTGCTTGTCGAGTTATATAACGCGGGCCAGTCTGGAGAGGTTGGTGGTGTCCAACTCGGTCTCGAACGCTGCACCCCATGTTTTCGTTCCTATTGTCCGGGGCCAGATCCAGCAAGTTAACCGCTCTGTCGTGCCCAGGGGGCATCAAAAACACTGAGCCCATCATACCAAGCTCATAGACGAAAACTCCCAATTGGCTCTGATGAATGAGGGGAGTTGCAGTCAATTTAGTCCGACGGTCTTACCCGAGACTACCTAACCCTGGAAAGGGGGCCACGAGGTCTTCAGGCTAAAATGTGTTTTCCCCCTTTTAGGGTCGGGGTGAGAGAAAGTTGGAAGGCGCCTAAATATATGGAGAAGTATATATAAGTTGGTATGAGTGAGCGAGTGAATGAATGTTTTGCTTCGAAAAAGGTTGGTTGTTTGACCGAAGAAGACTAAAATCGTCAACCACATCGCATCACAAACGCATCTCAAACACCTACTGCCATGATGTTGTCCTCACTCTTCCTCACCGCCATGGCCTTGATCCCAACGGTCTTTGGCGCACCCTCGGGATCGGTGCCTCAACTGGGAGATCTTCTACACGGCGATGAGAACAAGGGCAACGCGATCCAGGCCCGTCAAGGAGGCTACTTCTGGTCCTCCTGGTCCGAGGGCGGCGGCACCTTCCGATGCAACAACGGCGGCGGCGGCGCCTACAGCGTGACGTGGCAGAGCAGCGGTGGCTCGAGCGGCTTCGTGTGTGGAAAGGGGTGGAGCCCCGGAGGCAACAGGTGAGTTATCAACTGGAGTCGGATGCTGTTGTATAAGGAAGCATGGCTCCCTAGGTGACCCGAGGAACATTAACCAACATTTCTTTCCCCCCCCACCCATCAGAGCCGTCAAATACGAAGGCACCTACACGCCCAACGGGCCCAGCTACCTGGCCGTGTACGGGTGGACGCGCAACCCGCTGATCGAGTACTACATCATGGACGCGCACGGGGAGCTGCTGCCCAACGAGCCGTGGACGTCCAAGGGCAACTTCACGTTCGAGGAGGGCACGTACGAGGTCTTCACCAGCACCCGCGTCAACAAGCCCTCCATCATCGGCACCACCACCTTCCAGCAGTACTGGTCCGTCCGCTCCGAGCAGAGGGTCGGCGGCACCATTACCACCGGCAGACACTTCGAGGAGTGGAAGAAGCTGGGGTTGAACTTGGGGGGGCATGATTATAGTAAGTTGCTTTCTGCTTTCTCGTACCTAGGGTTGTGGAATGGATGGATGGATGGATGGATGCAAGGTGTAAGGTGTAAGGTTGCTAACTCACGGGTCCTACTTGCAGTGATTGTCGCCACGGAAGGGTATACCAGCGGATCGACTACGAGCAACGGGACGTCTTCGATAACTCTGAGTTAAGGAGAGGCCGGGTTGAACGTCGAGGATCTTACTGCTGAGTCGTACATGAGTCTTATAGGCTAACTTGACGCCGGACGGGAAGTAAATTGTCACATAGTTGCGCAAGTCAATGCACATGTTCTTCTCGTATATCAGTGTTGCCCATAAGAGGATTGATGTTTAGCTAGAAGTGAATGGGAACATGCCACCAATGCACCATGGGACTTGAGTTCTATTCGGACCTGATCAAGCCCATCGGTATGTATGTATGTTTAGCCTAGTATTATCATTTTTACATGCCTATGTGTTTTCGATTATCATGGCTAGGAAGAGGAACCCTGGTAAATCGTTTCTATGGCCCATTCTCGGACTCGATGCTGGCTCGGATGTTTATTATTGGCGTTGGGTGTACTGTATTTGTCGTGGCAATCGTCAAAGGGCAAGCAGTCATTCCGATAAGTCGCGCAGCGAATATTTGGTGGGACTGGTGACAGTATCGTAAGCTTGACTACCTGAATGTATAGGCCAGCGTGATTAGTAGGTGCCATAAACCGTGGCAGGCTTAAAGGGCAAGTCTAATTTCCTCCGTATCTCCTTTTCTTTGGCGAAAGGGCCTTAGAAGTCAGTTTCGCATATGTTAAGGTGTAGTCCTATATCTAAATGATATCATACGACTTGCTAAAAAACAACTCAATCAATCCAAAAATGAAACTTATCTACCTACATATGTAGGTATCTAACCTAGGGTAGTTACATACATATGTAGCTATAAGATCAAGATAATGGAACTAGAGGAAGAAGAAAAAGTAAAAAGTAAAAAGCAGATTTGGACCAGTAGGGAGTCGAACCCTAGACTTCTCGCAGATATTACGATGGGATTGCGAAGCGAGCACTCTACCACTGAGTTACAGGCCCGTCACCAAACGGTGGTTATGCCACCATACTTTGATTGGTTTAGATCCGCATTTAGGCGATTTATAATTCAACAGAAGTAGTTTTCGGTTAAATCACGGAATCTTAGTTGCATTTCTACATTCCACCCCCTTTTATTTCTTTTAATCTTCTTCCCCCCCTTTCCCTAGATAATACCTATTCTCTTCTTTGCTGTTTAGAGCCACTTTTAGGCGAAAACATGTTTGGCTACGGTCAACAATTTCATACTCGATCGAAACTTCATGAAACTCATTCACTGGCTAGACAAGTACTGTACCGGATGCTAGCATACTTCTGCGTTTAGCCTATGAGTTTGCCCCTATCTCCCAGGTGGTTATATTAGAAAAGTGATGTTCTATTGCATGTTAGGCTTGTAGCGAATTGGGGCGTCTGAACAATGAGAAACGTTCGCCGGGGCCTTTTTGTCTTATTGTTATGAAATCAATCTGCTACTCCTTTCATGATTGGCACTGTCGGGAAACTAATTCATTGTTTCTTATATGAGAGTGCCGTAGTTCCAACGAAATCGTTCTGTCAAACTCCAGCCAACAAGTCACAGGGGTGAAACTGATTCTGTTGCAGGTGCCTAAGCCCACTGGGACAGTCATATATTGGCAATCCGCCAGTGTAGTCTAGAATATGGCAAGCTTTCTTCTTTCCATCTTTCTTCTTCTTGTTTGCAGTCGTCCTGGAACAGATTCATTGAACCCAATAATCCCATAAGGGATTCATAGACATCGCTCTAGTGACGACTTCTAGACATGACAAAACACTTGTTCGGCACCGAATTGAATAAATTACTAAAATTTCCGTGTCGAATGCCACCTGCAGCAATCTCTTCATCGATTTCTCTACCTTCCAATATCTCAAACAGACATTAGTTTACTCCTTTGATTTACCGAAAGAAAATATTACACGACAACAACGACCACATTCAAAATGACAACAATTTCAGACGACGTACTTTTCCCCCTGACGGCAATCTGGAACGAAAAGCAGCGGGAAGTTGATCATTGCCAGAATGCCCTGGCCGAGCTTGAAGCCGCGCTCAACAATACCCCACCGTACATCCTTAAGCACCTTACTTGCCCAAAGGGTATGTCCACTCCCCCTTACGAAGTACTTAAACATAGGTATGTTATGAAAACTAGCTGACAAAATACACAGAACGCACTACTGCTTCCATCAAGATGACCGTCCTTGCGCTTCGGTATATGCGCGAGATACCTGAAATACCATTTCAATATGCCCATCTCGGGACGGCAATGTTCGGCGGGCCTTTCCAAGCTCTGAAACTCAACGATCAGGAGTTTACACAAAGGTTTGAGGAATTGAAGGCCAGAGCCAAACTCCAATATGATATCGTCGTGAATGAGGATGAAGTGGAGGAGGAGGAGGAGGAGGAGGAGGGGGAGGAGGAGGAGGGGGAGGAGCAGGAGGGGGAGGAGCAGGAGGGGGAGGAGCAGGAGGGGGAGGAGCAGGAGGGGGAGGAGCAGGAGGGGGAGGAGCAGGAGGAGGTGGTGAAGGAGGAGGTGGTGAAGGAGGAGGAGGATGCCATAACTCCCACTAAACAGGAGACCAGTAGAAATAGCCCCAACGCCAATGTTCCCGGCGACTTAACAGCCGGCAACGTTGGTCCCCGTGGGCAGAGGCTTGCATACCAGACTGAAGAGCCTCAAGAGGATTTCAGCCTGCGGTACGTCACTTGCGGTGGCGGGTTCTCTCAGATTCTTCCCAGGTCTCGCGGGCCTATCACCGACAAGGTCCCCAAGAAATAGGCGCTCCAAGCTAGGGGTAGTTACTGCCCACTCACTCACAGTTCCTACCTTCTTCCAGGGTTATTCCGCGTTGCCTATGGCGAGGCGATAGTTTCTCGGACACTTACTAGGCCAGTAAGCTTACGGGATCAGAGCCCTCAGACGCCCTCGAAGATAAGCACATACCCAGTGATTTTAGCTAGTTTTAGGGGTTTGGCTTCTTTGTGCTTGATAACTCTAGTTTAAAGGCGTGCAGTTTACCTAGTAGGTAGATAGTTAACGAAAACAATATCCTCTCGGGTGGCGTACTGTTCGATTACATTGCTTGTGAAACATAATCCTAGCTTACCAGCTAGATATCTAGGTTGAAGTTCGTTGGTCAGTGCCTAGTTAGCTAGGGTACCGAATGTATCTGCTGTGCTTCGCTATTTCCCCCTCCCTTTTCACTATTGTGTGACTGATAGCATGGCATATTGGGGATGTAAGCACGATGTCGAGACAAGGACATGTGAGTTCAATGGTGTCAAAGGTACCTAAGTATGGTTGTGTCGTTGGTGGCAGAAGCTAGGGCTTAAGGCAAACTAACACAAGTACTCGCATGTCTTGGCACCAGAAAAGACCAGACGACAAACGGCCGCGTAGTGTAGTGGTTAGCACGCAGGATTTGTAAGTTCCCAAAAAAAAAAAATGAATTCCTCCCAAACGAATTATGATCCTAACAGTTTACTAGTGACATCTGATTAATTTCAAGTTTTCCTGAGACCTGAGTTCAATCCTCGGCGGGGCCTCTCTATCTTTTTTGTCCCTTTTTCGCTTTTCTTTCCTTCGCTTATTTGTGCGGCTTTTTACTAACCTTAGAACTTTACCCCTTTTCTTTTTCGTTTGCCCCCCTTTTTATGTTATTGTGTGTAACTTCACACCGAGTGATAAACTTCAAGTAAACACATAATAAGTATTTCGGAAGAATGACTTTAATCTTGAACTCGTTACTTCCATGATTATTCATCAGTCTCTCTTCTACAATTGAGGATGAAATGGTTCGTGCGTCTTGTTCCTGACCTGTCTCTAGTGGATGGTGATTAAGTGGATTCGTCCCACTAGCTAACCCCGACTTACCTTACGGTGCCGTACTGCTGGGACAGGCGATGTTGGTGGGGCCAAGAATCTTCACAGCAAGAATTTGTAACCTATGAAGCCGATAGCGAAATTGAAGTTTAGGTTTCAATGAGATTATTATCGTCATAGAGACGAATGATAGAAGGATACCTCGTAGGTTATCAATCGGAAATATCGTCTCAACTCGCCCTAGGAAACATATAGACAGCTAACATGCGATATCTTTTACAATATCACTCCAAGTGTGCACACCTCCTTAGAGGTACTTTCTAATTTGTTCTTCTGTCCATTCCCAAAACTTCTCGGCCGTTCCTGTCCCCCCAGGCTCTGTCGTAGATCGAGATGCAGCTAAAAGATCGGCTCGCACAGGTTTGAATCGGCCCCACGGAATCACTAATGAGTAGGTAGGTAACGTCAGCTCAAACTTTTCCATCATCAAGGTCTCCCAAGTAGAGTGTCTCTTACCCCATTGTCCCGACCTCTCCATCGTCACGTCTGGAGACAAACCGGCAAATAGCTCCGTGTATGCACCAAACATAGTAGGATGGAACAGAAGCGTCTTAAAGATGAAGTTGGCCACCTTTCCTTGTCGGCGCCAAAGGGGTGAGTCCAAGATGCCAGGGTTGAGTGGAACACTGACGATTCCGTCAGCCTTGAACCGCTTCGCGTATTCCGTCCCGTGGAAGAACATGCCCGCCTTGCTGATTGCGTACGGGATTCCGGCGGGGACCTCCTTGTGGTAGTCGAGGTTGTCCATGTCGACGCCGCCTTTGAGGCTGAAGCCGCCCTCGATGGCTATCGACGAGACCCAGACGACGCGGACGGTACCTGCGGGCTCCGTCTTGGCCGTCCTAACCAGTGTAGGCGTGAGGAGCTTCGTAAAGAGGTAAGGGCCGATGCAATTAACACCGAGTTGCAATTCGTAGCCTTGGGCCGTCTTCGACCCTGGTGGCGGGTTCATCACCCCCGCATTGTTGAACAAGACGTGCAGCTTCTCTTCGCGGTCGAGGAACTGTTTCGCGGATGCATCGATGGTAGCCAGGTCCGACAGGTCCAGCGGCAAGAATACGAGTTCTCCGGCCCCGGGGGATGGAACAGCCTTTTGGATGTCGTTGATCGCCTTCGTGGCTTTATTATGCGAGCGGGCCGCGACGTAGACTTTGGCGCCTTTCGAATAGAGTAGTTGAGACAGATCCTTGCCTACGCCGCTGCTGGCCCCGGTGACAATGTAGACCTGGTATAGTTAGGGATGCTTCGGAACGCGGGTTGATTGTAGGTAGGTCGGTAAGCTTAGTCTTGAAGGAACTCACCTTGCCATAAAGAGATGGGAGGTCCTTTTCAGTGAAGTGAGGCTTTGGGGGATACAATTGAGTAAACTGATCTATGATATAGGGCATCTTGAGGATAGCAGGAAGAGATATCTTGGGAAGGTGTTTGAGTGAATGTTTATCGAGTTGATATTAATCTACTGGGCGCGTATTAGCACGTCGGCCGATTCTATCCCCCTTGTTGTGAGACATCCCTTGCGTCATTACCTCGTTGCCTTTCATCTTGACCAATTACGACAACCAGTGGCTGCGATTTATCAGCTTGTGCCACCAAGACTGCGGCATGGCTTGGATTATATTGGTGTGGTGGCCTCTGGGTATCTGGATGAGAAAGAGTGATGTGCTCCTTTTCTTCTCACAGTTGGCAGCACAAGACCAAATTTTATAACGAGGAGGTAGTTACTTATCGGGTGGTCTACTTGACAACTTTTTTACTGGGTAGGTACATATGTAGCAAGAGAGCGATTTGGAATTCGATATTTATTTAGCCAAAGCTGTAGCGAGAGTTGTACTGACAAAGTAAGAAATATAGTGTGAAAGAATGACAAATTCCAAAATTCCCAAATTCCCAAATCCCAAATCCCAATTCCCAATGTAACGAACGGCGAATTCCAAATTCTCAATGTAAACGCACTTCCCATCAGGGTATCACGTGGACGTTTATACCACGTGACTACCCAATACCTCAGAAGACTTTGTTCTGGATTGACAACTCCCGTTTAAGGAGGGCAGTCTATAGTTTGTTGGTTGACGAAGTCAAGCGCGGCCGCTATCTGCTGCGCCTCAATTGTCGCCGCTACATTATTCCACAACCTTTGATTGAAGTTTGCTTCGTAGTCATTGTAGTCGATTGTACACCTGACCCGAGCCTCCGTTTGCTTAGCATTCTGGACATTTCTCATGTCCTCAGTCACGGCGAAGGAAACCAGTCGAACATCTATGTATATATATCAGCAAGTGCTTTCTCTTCATCGTCAGTACCTAGGTGCCCTGTGCTTACATGATCTGATTTCGTTGGTCAGAGACATGTACTCGTAACGCTCAAGTACGATTGTCTTGTTTTGAGAGCTGCTACTAGTCTGTGAGATCGTGCGTGTCAAAGACTGCAAGATCTGTTCAAGGGGTTCAATGACTGCTGGAATTGCAACGAATCCTGCAAGGACGGCGCTGATCAGCTCCTTGTGAAAGTCCTCGACCCTGCATTCGATAGTCTGAGACTGATTCTGATCGACGTTCATTGCAAGCCTATACATGGTCAGCCCATCTTTCTAGGAGATGTGAAGAGATTCAATTATTACATACCATGGGGTGGTCTTCATGTGCTGTGTAGCAACTCTGGCACAGTATGCACTACGGATGGTAATTGACTCCTGGCTAGCATCCTGTGGAACTTCCGGGGCACTGAAGACGGTACGCCACCAAACGAGACTTGCCCAGGAACGGTAGTCCATGATGCTTTGCTCATACTGTCTTAACAGGTGTTGTTGCTGTTGAGCTAACACGGTGGGAAAATTGACAAACCACACGGAGGGAACTATTTTAGAATCCTCGACGGCCCTCCGAGCGACTTCGTCGTCGGACATTGTTGCGCGTTGTGCGGCATTATTGATGCCTTCATAGGTTTTAGGCGGCTGGACACCAACGTTAGCAAGGTTGATAAGTGTTCCGAGGTCTACGACTTTAGACATGGTTGCGGTATGGAAATAACAAGTAGTGGTGGCCTCTGTGTAGAAGTATTTGTCAGGTCAATGTGTTAGGTAGTTTGGAGGGATGATGAACATAGAAAAGTATGTCTACGAGTTGTCGGATGTTGTAAGGCTTTATAGGAATGAGCGCTGTGTATTTCTACGCCCTTATTTGCAAACATGTATAATCTAACGTACTGCCACATGGAATCTCTTGGATTTTCGTTCCATCCTAATTCTTTGATTTCGTCTTGTCCCGACTTTAAAGTGGGGAGTCAGTATAAAGTGGTTAGCTGAATGTCTTCCGATAGTTCCAAATCAATCCTTCGAACAGTATCCTTCCAAAGATGTAGCACTGTCTTGGCATCTACTCCGAGAGATATATGGAAAGAGAATGCGAAGATTGTGGCATCATTCCTCTCTAAGGAGTATACTAGTTAGGTACCTAGGTAAGATAATAATCGAGGACTGCTGACCATGTTGGTTTTATATAGCATAGAGTAGCACCATTGCGTTTCTTCATCATTTTCACCACTACCTACCTACTCAACCCAAATTCTCATAGTCTTCATTTCAATATGTCTACCTCCACGCAAAACACAACACCAATCAGCAGCGTGGGAGATGATGTTAATAAGGGGAAAGAGGACAACGATCCTCAGACGATATTCTACCTAAACCGTATCTTAGCGGCCTCATCGCAGCAAGCCATTGACACCCCCTTAGAGGATATATGGACCACTCTCTACTTTTGGGCGCCCAGAATTGAGCAAACAGTCCAACAGCAACTTGGCAATGATGATATTCACGAACACCATAGCCTCAAAGCAAGCTGGGAGCGAGCTGCTTACCGTGTCAGACTCGTTGACCACCTCGCGAGGACTACTCCTTGGTTAGCAAATGGTGATATGTAAATCTTATATGAAACTGGCTAACACTCGTCTTTAGGCTGATGATGGTTCGTGACAACTCGGCGGCCCCCTCGGATGAAAAGCTGATCGGCGAATACCATCATGACAAAATGATCTACCAACATGCCGTCTCCGATTATCTCCAAGTGAATCTCCCCGCGGATGTTCCAGTGGAGAAACTGCAAATCATTGAGAGATACATTACGGAAACGATTGTGCTCGGCCAAGATATAACAGACAAAGACCTTCGCTTCGCTCTGGTCTACCCACTGATGATCGAAACTGGCATTTCCCTGCAGTCAGGTATGTGCTAATATGAACTATGTGTGTAACTAGGTACATATTTGGGCTAACTGATTCTCCTGCGAATGAAGGGGTTCGTGTGATAACCTTTACTTTCACAACCAAGCACCCTGATGAGTCTACTAAGGTGGTGTCGATTTCCAAGACTATATATGAAGCAAGAATCAATAAAAGGCTCTTTGATGGACAGACGTTCGACCAGGAGTATTTGGCATTGGGGAAGGGTCTTGTGGCAGATGCCACCTTTGATTTCTTTGCTTAAAGGCAACCAAAGTGTCTATCCTACACGAATGTCGCTTAGATTATAGCACTTGAACACAATTTCTTACATTTGTACCCAGATTGAAATAAAATTATTTCTTTTCGTATTCATGCCCAGTTGAGATGTTCTACTACAGTTAGATCACTCCGGATATTGATGAAAATGTCTACCATTTGTCTGCGATTTAGACATATTCTAATCACAATATTCGAACCTCAGATGCATTTTTAAAATCTTGTTGCTTATATAATTTGACGTTAAAATATCCATCATTCTGCCCCCTTTTAACCATAATAACACCACATTGTGGAACTTCTGTCTATGCTATCCAAACAACGACCCGGGCAAGTAAAAACACGAAACTTGTAGGTAAAAGGGCATTCTACCTCATCGCAAAGTCAGAGTCCATCTAACAGGTTGCTTTGTCGGTGTGCTCTCAGCTCTAGGCTTGAATACCGTACCATGCCGACCACATCACTATATTTCATATGCACTGTAATGAAATCTATTGCCTCCGTTTCTCTAATATCATCGTACCCACGCGCTCCGAATAACTAAGATTTCGTCCAACTACACCACCATGCCACTCGACATGAACCCCCATTCTACTACGTCTTGTTCTCATACGGCAACAAACTCAACGGTGATGACGACAAACCTGGCTGCAGCTCCAACAACAAACGCCACCGCACACTCTACAAAATCATGGTTAGTTGTACTGTTTCTAGGCAGCCACAGAACAGGTAGCTATCAACGTCGTCAAGTGTGGATTCTCATGGAATACTTCCTAAAGCCCATTGGGGAGTTAGTTACTGGTCCTGTTGTGTTCCGCATCGTGATACTTGCAAGTGGAATATCAGGGACAGCCGACCAGTACTGTTACAAATCCCAACCCGGGCAGATCTTGGTAGTCAAAAACATAATTCCACTTTCTAGCTTCCGTCACGATATCCTCAGCGGGGTCGAACTCGGGTGGCTATCACTATTAGTGAGTTTCCATGTTTTGCATAGGTGCCCAACCTACCTAGGTAAGCAAGTAAGTTTAAGGTAGGCCATGAATAGCATGATCATCGAACTCGATCGAGATCCCAGTTCCACCGCCACAGCATATCTGACCGGTCTCAATGTATGGTAGCTGATGATAATCAAACACAGTCCGTTGTCCATAGCATTCACCTGATATCATCGGCGCTCCGAGTGCTTACACGGCATCATATCCAGTTTCGTCAGAGACTAGGTACTAGATTACTAGATGATGGCTCCTAGTAGATAGGTAGGTGGCTTTGATCACATCCGCATGACCCAGAATTTATTATAATTTAACCTATAATAAGCGGAATGCCGCGCCAGCTTTTCTCCCCAACCAGCTGGTTGGTCGTACCAGCGGCCACCAACACGGGTCGTTCGGGTCCTGGATAATGACACTATACTCATTATCAGCGACCATTCCCCTCTCGAATGGACTTTTACCACCCTTAGAAATTCTCAGCTTTAAAGATACTCGCCACTATTTTGTCTTGCCCCTTCGTGACAGTATCTACCCTTCGTGCAAGGGTATCGCAGACATATCATAGGTACCCGGGCAGGATCGGGAAAACTTGCCAAGAACTTTCTTTGCCCGAGTCCGGATCTGAACTTTGTATTCAGCTAGTACTGGGACAGCAGTGCATGCTCCAACTCATTTATCGTGTGTTTTCAGCCAGTAATTGTGATGTGTAACTATCAGATTGTTTTTGTTTTCTCACCGGCCTAAGGCATTGCTTACCACCTGGGTAGGTATGCATGCTGACAGCAGTTTGTATATTATCCACTTATGAAGCGAGCATGAACACATAACACATATCGGGAACTGTTACGAAAGATATCATACCATTCTATAACTTATTATCACGTTTGAATTCGGCATTTGATTCTTGTTCCCGATTTGATGCGGGGAAGCCTCTTGGGATGCTTCTCTATGTTAATCTGAACACCATAGACTCGGGCATACAGTTTGATTGGAAGGGGTGAGTTCCTACAGCCTATTGCATACAAGCGCCTCGTCGGAATTTTCTTGCCCCATGATCAAACACCCTTGAGTTAGAAGGGTAGATACTTCCGAGTTTCATGGAATTTGATGGAAACCCCCGCTCACTTCTAAGGTATCTCTTGAAAGATGAAAGAGATACTATGTGGTAAAGGGAGTAAGCATTCTGGTTAATATACTGCTAGCATTTAAAACAGAGTAACAGTTTTGAATAAAGATATTTCGTTGCCAAAAGGGGACGCACTCTCTATCTCGCTGGATCGAAGACTGCTCTCGTAACCAAGTCCTTATGTATCTCAGCTCAGCCACGAAGGACTCCTATAACATTAGCTTATATCAAAGGTATGATCTTGTTAACTACCTCCTGATGAAGGGCAAAAAGTGAAGTGTGGAGCCCCACACTCGGCGGATTGCCTGGCAAGCGTGGATGATAATGGTATTCCCTCAGTTCCCCTCAGGTCGGAAAGAATAGCGGATCCCCTCGAGTGACGAAGGGTTATCAACTATCGTGGTAGTGGTGGTGTTGTTGAGTCGGCTGAATAGCGCTTAACTCCTGGAGTGGCTCTTGTGTGGCACTTATGAACTCTGGTGGTATTGGCTTAGCACGTCACTCGAAAACTTGTGTTAATATGTGCACACAAGCAGAATCGAACCATGCGTGTACGACTTCCTGTTGTTGCGCCATGAAACGATGTGTTTATTTGTTTGTTTGTTTGCCTCGCTGCTAGGTACACCAAGTCTAGCTCTCGGGCTCGTGTAACCAGAGAGGACGAAGGTCAACCAACGTCAACCAACTGCGCCAAGGAAGGCTTCCGGTATTCATAACCTATTCAAGGTTACGGTGTGAGCCCGACACTTGGTAGAATATCTAGCAAGTATGGACTATATAGTACTAGGTTAGGGTCCATTACCTCTAGTGCATCTAATTAGTTAGTCCCACAATATCATTCATCGCCCACATCCTGGCAGAACTGAGGAAGAGAATTTTAGAAAACTGATACAAATTTCTTACTGGGTTTTACTGTAAGGCTGCCATATAAGGATATTGTCAACTACTAGAATAGGGGTACTGCCAATTTGGCTGTGTGTGCTTAAGGTGCCCACGTGACATCCACCCCTTTTGCTTGAAGGGTAGCCACACAGTGTGGAGGATCCATGTTGGAAACCGTGCACAAGTACTACTAGTAGTAGCTAAAATCCCTAAGATATAGTGGTAAGCCACCTATGCTTTAGTGAGTGGGTTGCTATAAGGTACCTAATTTGATTACTAACTAATACAGTGTACAGCAACTTTAAACTGTGCAATTACATGCAGGCCGAGATATAAGCGATGAAGCATAAGATGCTGTGAAATATCATATATAGTTAAGTGCTTATAGTTATGCTTATAGTTACGTAGCGTGAGGCTCAAGCCTTCGTAAAGCCTGTGGGCAACTACATTCCTTTGGTGTTAGATGCCCATCCTTTCATGTAGCCCGTCTCGCACCTGTCCTGAATAGTATTAAATACATTCCCATATCGTCCATAGGGCCATTCTGCTGAAGCTTATTGAGACGGGTACCTGCCTACCTGCCTAGTTACCTAGTTATTAAGATTCAGTCTATTTTAAACTGAAAGTCAATAAAGTAAGCACGTCTTCTCTTCTACTCGATGAATGTAAAGTTTGTCACACGGTAGCTGAATACTTAATCTCAAATGCTAACCTGTCTACATAACATTCTCTTCATCTCATCACATACTACTTAAGATAAATATATCCCAGCTTCCTTCCAATTCTCTAAAAGCATTCCCATTATCTACAGAAATAGAGAAAAAAAAACTCCCCTTTTTGTCTCTTTAAACAGTACAAAAATGTCGACAGTATCAGAATCCCGAACCAAAGAGGACGATGATGTCTCTTCAGGTCCATCCCTTTCCTATGAGCTAGTCAACACAGCAGATGACCAGAGCGAATCTGCTGTGGAAACTGAGCCATCGACCGTTAGTGCCGGAAACGGAAAGATATACTTAGACGCGCCCGAGAAAGTTTCCATAAGCTTCGGTATCATGCCCTCAGATGGGCGCTCGTGGGTTGGAAAAATGGACGTCAAATGCGATGACGTGCCCCAGATGATGCGCGAGGGTTTCTACTGGTCGGTGGAGAACGTGATCAAAGAAGAAGGCGTCGTCGATAACTACACCTCGCCAGCTTATAGCTCATCAAACAAGCCAAAACCCCCCTGTAGAGCTACCAGGCGCTGGATCCTGCAAGATATGCAACGGCCACGGCGATGGATTGCCTACTTGGAAGTCCACGCCCTGACTCTGGATATCGTATCCAACATTCGCCTCGACAGCTGGCACCCAAACATGGTTGTGTCCTGCAGTGCCTGGGGTCACTTGGACAATTTGGTATACCAATTCGAGGCCAGAGCGCCTGAAGACGGCTTCAACACCATTTACGACGATTTAATGCTGAGAGGATGGTGGCCCTGGCCACGACTACGGCCACGAACACAAGTATTTGTTCGTCGTAATGGTGGACGATTGCAGCGCGTAGACGTGAAAGAACTCACGGCAGAGATGTCTGACTAGCGTTCGTCTACCTGATCGACCTTTCGATTTGCTCAAAGTCTATCTCGCAAATTTAGAATGTAACCTTTACGGCCACGGAGACTACGCTTCAGAAAACAACAACAAAAGAAAAGGAGGAATAAATACGGGCGGCTTAGAGCCCTGGGAGAGATGGCCCCATGCCGAGAACTGCTAGGCATGACTCTGGACTTTCACCCAACTGTCATTTTTAGGGGAGATTTTGTTTTTACTCGACTATCAAAATTGTTTTGGTTCTCGCCACATTGTAACAGCATGTGTTGGAGGAATAAAGCATAGCGATATTGTATCTTAGCGCATTAGTATCTAATACCTATTAGAAGTATGGGTTTCCACCAGTCTCACAAATTGAAGCGGTTAATCCTTAACTAGTTCAAGTACCCTGGTGAAGAAACGAGCGAGTCCTCCTGTTTGTGTCCATCCCTTTCACCAACGTGCCAAGCTCTCAACCCTCCATCCTACAATATGCAGGTAGGTAAGCCTGCCAACCCGCGTTCCTGCATCCTCTACGCGGAAATCTTGATGAACGCCGTAGTCTCATTCGCGTACAACGGCTGTCCCGTCGTCGGGTCGGCGCTGTTGGGCCCCAACAAGCGAGTGTAGTAGTAGTCGAGGCGGGTGGAGACGCCGTCGGCGAGCGTCCACCGCAGGCCCCACGACGTGCTGCCGTTGTAGCCGCCGAGGAAGACGCCGTCCTGCTTGACGTCGCCGACGTAGTGCTCGAAGATCTGGGGGGCGTCGCCCTCGATCTTCCACATCAGCGCCGCGTCGTACGGGTACGGCGACAGCACCAGCGGCGACCACTGCACGTTGGTGGGGGCGCCGGCGGCCGTCAGGTCGGTCGACACCCAGGCCTTGAGCACGCCGGCGTCGCACTTGATGGCCGTCTTGGCGATGTCGTTGCGCTGCGGGAAGGTGATCTGGCACGTTCGGTCAGAGCCCATTCTATTCTCACCTGCCTACCGAGGCCTCCCGAACAGAAAGTACTTACGTAGCCCCATCGCATGCTCGGCTTGGGGTCGGTGCTAGGGTTGAACGCGACCGCGTAGTTGGAGGTGTCGCTGAAGCCTTCGATGGCGGTGTTGTCGGCGTTGACTAGCTGGATGGTCCAGGGACCCGCAGTGTTGGCGGCGGCGTCGTAGCCCGGGAAGGACGAGCAGTCCTCGAAGGGCAGGGCCTTGACGGTCACGTCCGGGGTTGCGCGAGCGAACGGCACCGCGGCGAGCAGGGATGCGAGGGCGAGGTTGGTGAGCATTGTGACGGATCTCTTTGATGCTGCGGTTGAAGATATAGGCAAGTGAATAAACTAGTAGAGCTTGACAGGTTATAGAAACGATCGACAAGAGCAGAGGCAACGAGAGTATTTATTCCCCGTGAACCCCTGAAAGAAGAGATGAACAAAAAACAAAACATCATGGGATTCTTCTACAGATGACTCTCCCCTCCCTGTAACCATTTTCGACAGTATAGGGCCGGTAGGCAGCATCCGAGTCTAGACCTTAGTACAAGCACTCCAAGCGCATGATCAAGTAGAAGTTATTCGATGAGGTTAAGATTAATGTGGAATTTGACATGGTAATGTTGTCTGTTTAAGCCTAGATCGTATAGATCGAATCTATCCGATTGGCTCTAGCGGCGACAAGCCCGACGAATTCGGAATGTGGCTAGGATTCTCACCGATACAACTAGGCAGAAGTTTGGGCAGGATCGAGGCTCAGCTATGCGAGTTTAAATGCCTTTTTTTTTTTTCTTGCCTTCGCTATGCAGCATCGCGAGATTGGAACATTGGGGGCCTAATGAGGTCGGACAGTAGGGAGGTGGTTCATTATGTAAAACGAGTCACCACGCATTCACCCACCACCTGCAGGCAGCATCGAGGATGTGATGGCAACTGTAAAAGCTCCATCAGATTTACCTACCTCGGTACCTAGTAGCTGTCTATGCATTTGCCTCCATTAAGACGATACTTGATACCTAGGTGATACATACACATGAGCGACGACAACACGAGCAAAAGATTCTAAGATCCGCCGGAAAGAACCAGGGCCAATGCCAAGGGTGCATCTTTGTCTGACTTGCCAGCAATCGCCGCCTTGAAGTAATGCTTACCTTAATAGGTACAACTTATAAACTTCTATTTAATTCTGCAACTCTATCTTGTAGTCTTGGAACATAGAGGCTGCTTTTGGTTACATAATTTAGTCAATGGCCCCCCTCTACTACTACTAGTACCCTCTATACTACCACCGTGCTTTCTCGTTCCCGTACGTTTATGCGAGGAGGTATGGGCTACTGCGGTAATGATTCGATAGTTATAGGCAGCATCTCCTATAGGGCTGAAATGATCATAACACTCTCCGCGGGTGAGATACTGGAGATTTGGCAAGGATCAGGATCCTCTATATACCTCCAAGGCTAGGCGCTTACCTAGTAGTATGGGACGTAGAGAGCGGATGTCACCGAGGACGGTCTAATACACCCATAAACATCTGGGCAGCCATCTTGGCTACAATCAAAAGATCATTTGATTCCAAGTTGGATTACCTAGGTATGTTAGACCTCTTCGGTTTAGAAAACGATGGCTGCGTAGATCGCGGCACTGCGAGCGCAATTCGGCCCTCATAACGATAACTATACGCAACTCCTAGGTTACGTTTAGAAATCACCCCTAATATTACGAACTTGGAATAGAAAAGCCTGTTATGGCCACCGAGGCAGGAAATATACCTACCATCATCTATCTAGTTCATTGGCGGGCGGCTTGTCAAGAGCTCTACTCAGAGCCCCCTTTTTGGCCCCCATCGTTTGATCATTTGGTTAACCTCGCCCCCGAAGCCTATGGTCTACTTCGTGTTGAACGATCACCTCATCATCTTCAGACTCACGAGTCACTCCATTCTTCGAGATTATAAATTGTTGCGTTTCGATTCTGGGCGACATCCAAAGCACGAGAAAAGGCCCCCCGATCCGTTCAACTCTGTACATTACGGCCCGCCCATTCCTCCTATATATCCCACGGTACCTATGTAATTCTCGCATTCATTGATAGACCTTCGACACGAGACGCGACGTCATTCATTTATGTATTTCGTATTGTATTTCAATCCCACAAGCGAATAGGATACGCTACATCGCGCAGACACAGCCCCTGAAAGATAGCCATTGAAAGAGACGATAGGACCTTTCCTTAGATTCATTTATATTCACAACCAAGCCCACGTGGAAAGTACGGATGAGACCTTTTGGTAAATGAACGGGCCCATAGGTATCCAGTCCAACAATCTGACTCCGGATCTCCTATAATAGATCTAGAGCTCATCGTAGGGCCGGTGGTACACGACCCTACCCTTGAAGTAACAATGAAGATGATTCCAGGTCAGACAACATCGAACGTATGGACATTTTGAAGATTCCATTTACGATGAACGGCCATAATATTGGAACGAATAATGCGAAGCCCCATCAAGAATTCAATCACGGGCTCGATGGTAATCATTCAATTAAGGGTTGAGCTCCAATCAATAGCGCGGCGGAGATATGACAGACAACGAGGCCGGCCAATATATGCCGTAAGATGAAGATATTGGTGAAGATAGTTAACGTTATCCATTCAAGTGCCTGCTTGTGGTTAGCAATATAACGACCTCTAGGCCTATTAAGGACTCCCTCCTCTCTTAGTAAGAAGACCGGCACCTCCTTTTCCAAAGACTTACATTTCGGCCAACTGACTTGAGAAGGTACAGAGAACAGGTGATAAATAATTGACACTTGACGGTCTGCTTATCTTGCCTCGGTCTGGCGATTGTCGCGAAGAGATGGTAACTAGGTAGGTGATCTAGATACCCAGGGTAGATCTCAAACATCTACCTCCCTACCTGGTAGCTAGCAGGTCAAGAGATTTGCGTGGGGAGGGGGCCTGCACGTGCCAATGAAAAACACATGTTGTTGGTTTAAGCAATCGTTTTGAAACGTGCTGTAGCTATCAGGCTTTTGATTGACCCAGCAGGTAATTGAGGTGATTTCGGACCGAGAGCTAGAGAGGAAGATAGCTGTGCTGTGATGCATGATTCGATAATCATTAGGGCGGGAATAATGCCTGGATAAGAAGGTGTGTTGCCCTAGGGCCCTGCAGCGCAACGCTGATCAGTGGGGAAGAACACCCTCTTGTGTTCACGATATTCCCCTGATCTAGACGCCAAAGATTAAGGGAAAATGTAGGTATTTAAAGAAGGGTCTCATCCCCCGCCCAATATTTGTTGGAAATGGTGGTATTATAGGTATCGACAATATGACTTCCCTTCGAAAGTTGACTGCCGAAGCTTTGGCTGGGCTATGTCTGGCCCAGATTGTCCTCGGCGGTGCTCCCAAGCAGTGCGCAGGTGCGACAGAGCTATCATGCCATAACACCACCACGATTGCCGACACCTGTTGCTTCAATTATCCAGGAGGATCGTTGCTACAGACCCAATTCTGGGATACGGACCCTGTAGTTGGGCCTGATGATTCATGGACCATCCACGGCCTTTGGCCAGACCACTGTGACGGCACATACGACTCCACTTGCGACAGCCGCCGCGCCTACAAGAACATAACCAGCATTTTGAAATCTTTTGGGAACGATGATCTCCTGAGTTACATGGAGACCTACTGGCTGCCGAATGACAGCACCGGGGAGGAATTCTGGGAACACGAGTGGGGAAAGCACGGTACTTGTGTCTCGACTCTTGAGCCGGACTGTTTCACCGACTACCAACCTACCGAAGAGGTCCCCAGCTATTTCAACACGACAGTCAGCCTTTTCAAGAGTCTGCCGACGTATGAATGGCTCGCTGACGCAGGTATCACGCCCAGCTCAAGCAAGACCTACAAGCTGGCCGACATCCAGGCAGCATTGTCCAAGAACCATAATGGCGAGACCGTGTACGTCGGGTGCAGTAGTGGTGCCATCAACCAGGTTTACTACTATTACAACGTGTATGGCTCAGTTGCTACCGGGCAGTTCGTACCGGCGAGCCCGGATAACAGCGACGACGGTAACTGCCCTAGCACAGGAGTCAAGTACCTCCCAAAGAATTAGGCTGCTGCCCTCTTTCCGGAGGAATCTACTGTATCCTTTCATCAGCATAATAAAGGAAAAGAAATACCAAGCCCGCCGTTTATTCGTAGTGTCTATTCATCTTTAGTTCTATGCCTCGCGTAAGAAGCCAAAGTCCGTCTTGTAGTACATCTCAAGGTGATGCAGAACTGAGTATAGGTAGTTTGGGGCGATTCCAGTGGCCAAGTTCGTGACAATAGGATGAAATGTGAGGGCAACGATGTTATCGGTAAGGTTGTCGTAAATTTAGCAACTCAATTTAGCAACTCACCCCGTCATCGCTGAATAGTCATGATTGTACTTCTATTGTACTTATTCAAGCTCATTTCACACGTCATGTGGATCCCTCAAGTGAAGGTTTCACAGCATTTTGAAGCTATTTAACATTAAACATGCTAAACCTCCAGGGCTGTTTAAAACACGGCGCATTTATTAACATTAAACATTGAGCTTTTGGCAAAGCGGGGCAATTTTCATGAAATCCCTGTTCCCGAAGATCTTCCAAACTCAATCTCGCTAATCTGACAAGCCTTGAATGGCATAACATTACTGCTTAGTATCAAATCATCATTATATCGTGCAGCATTGTGTCGACTCACTTCCCGACTTTCTAATTCTCTTGACTTCATAACACTTCATGATGTCTAGCTCAGCTGCGAATTCAGAAAAGGCCTCAGTGCTATTCGTTTGCTTAGGAAACATTTGTCGATCAACGATGGCTGAAGGCGTCTTTCGGTCCATTGTGAAAGATAAGTCTTCGCCTTACTACAACCTCATCGATAAGGTTGATTCTTGCGGGACTGGTACGAAATATTCTACTTTCATATCTTTTATATCTTTCTCTCATGCTAATAACTGCATTGCATAATAGGAGGCTATCATACTGGTGATGAACCGGATGAGCGAACGATGTCAACTCTCGCAGATAACGGCATCACGAATTATAAGCATGGCGCACGCAAGGTTAGTAGCAGAACAGGCCGATAAGCTTTTTGAGTGACATTGAAACTGACCAACAACTTTTGTTACATACAGCTCCGCGATAGCGACTTCCGGGATTTTGACTATATATTTGCGATGGATACTGCAAACCTGATGGATCTCGAGCGATGGAAGGAGAGGAGTAAGAAACCTATCAAAGCCAAAGTTATGTTATTTGGCGAGTTCTCCGGCACGGGCCGTAAGGAAGTAGTGCAGGACCCGTATTACATCGGGCTCGAAGCTTTTGAGAAGGCGTTTGAGCAGTGCAAACGGTTCTCGACTAATTTCCTGGAGCAAACATTTCCTGATGCGAACTAGACGGCATGAACACGCATAGTTAGATGATACCCGGTAGACATTTCTTCATCTTAGATTATAGACAGGTCAATAATAGTAGTGAGCATGCACGGAAGTTGTCAAATCCGAAATTCGGATACCTAGTTCTTTCCACGAAATGCATCGTTCAAGGCTGAATATGTAGAAACTTTACACTCCCAGGTAACCAGGGTAGGTAGTAGTAAGTTTAGTTGGTAGTAAAGACAGAAATAGCAACTCGGCGTCATCTTACAGGAACTTTGAACGTCAGGAATTGAGTACCTACCTGATTTTTGGGGGCCACATGCAGCAACTTCAACATTGAAAGGGACATCTTGCAGTGCCCATTGTTCTTGGCCTCAGCTCAGCCCTCCGGACAAGCGCATTAAGTATGTTAATAAGGTAGCATGATATCTAAGAGTATAAACTATCCTTCATACGTAATCCATAGATGCTAATAATTATATCTACCATTGAGTTTCAGCCCAATCAGTGGTGGGCAACGAGTGCTTACAGGGCGAGCAGGGGTACAATTGACGTTCAATTGGCGCTATCTTGGAACCAGAAGAGTGGGCCTTATTTCGATATTTAGCCAACAAGAAGCTGTATCGTATCGCTGCCCACCTTGCGGGGGATAGTTACATCCTTGTCAAAATTCAATGTTGCCTTTCCAGGTATGGACCGCGCCCCTCCTTCTACCCCTTCACCCCTCCACCCCTGATGCCTGTACTATGTAGCTTTGTCAGACTTTCCCCTCCTTCAAACTCATTCGAGCCGTATTTGCCTGTTTAAGTTACACAGCGCATACTTCATAACCAAATCTCTTTTCTTTGAATTTTTATTTTTGTATCGCATCGCTATCGTGCTTCTATATCATATGCACAGCTTCGAAGTGGCAGCCTTGTCTAGATACACTTTTAGAACTGTCCCTTTATTTATCTTATCAAGAATATAACGTTGATCCCTCCCCCCCCCACGACCCATCAGCCTCAAGTTTGCTTATTATCCATCGCTGAAATTTCGCTCTCGTCAGCTTTGACAAGCTCACATCATTAAGAGTCGGCTTGCGTTCTTTGATATAAACAAGTCCTTTGGTAGTAGTTGGATATTATACTTTTGTATTCAAAGACTCATCCGTTTCCAATTGGTATCCGTCGCTCTTTGTGTATCTCGCTAGCTTCGAGTCGCATCACGACCCAACCAACTAATTTCTACCCGAAATCGCAAATCTACGACCTGCATCATTCGAAAGTAGCCATACCAAAGACTAAACACCACTAAATACCACAATGTCAGACCTACAGGGACGTAAGGTCTTCAAGGTTTTTAACCAAGACTTCATTGTTGATGAACGATACACCGTCACCAAGGAGCTAGGACAGGGAGCCTACGGTATTGTCTGGTGCGTGAACAACTACCCTTCCCACCAGGGCGCTACGAATGCGCTCATCTATTCATTTCTTGTAATAGACAGTGTATAACTTATCCAACTAACGATTCCGTCTTTTCAATTAGCGCTGCTGTTAACAACCAGACAAACGAGGGCGTCGCCATCAAGAAAGTCACAAATGTCTTCAGCAAAAAGATCCTGGCCAAGCGCGCTTTGCGCGAAATCAAACTCCTACAACACTTCCGAGGCCATCGAAATGTGAGTTGCTCGAAATGTAAAACTACAAATAAAAAGAAGGGAATAACGAACTGACTTGCTTTGGTCTCTTAGATCACCTGCCTTTACGATATGGACATTCCTCGACCCGAGAACTTTAACGAGACCTATTTATACGAAGGTATGAGATGAACATGGTTTTATTTTTTAACAAGCCATTATACTCATTAATTCGTTTCACAGAGGTGATGGAGTGTGATTTGGCTGCCATCATCCGATCAGGCCAGCCCCTTACCGACGCCCACTTCCAATCCTTCATCTACCAGATCCTCTGCGGCTTGAAGTACATTCACTCGGCCAACGTTCTACATCGTGATCTAAAGCCAGGCAACCTACTCGTCAATGCCGACTGTGAATTGAAGATTTGCGATTTCGGCTTGGCTCGTGGCTTCTCCGTGGACCCTGAGGAGAATGCTGGATATATGACTGAGTATGTTGCTACACGATGGTATCGTGCGCCCGAAATCATGTTGAGTTTCCAGAGTTATACCAAAGCTAGTAAGTGAAGATTCTGCAGTATGCAATACGTCTCTCTCCCATTATGGATAACTAACATGTCACAGTTGACGTCTGGTCTGTGGGATGTATTCTGGCTGAACTTCTGGGAGGACGACCATTCTTCAAGGGTCGCGACTATGTTGACCAGCTAAACCAAATTCTCCACATACTTGGAACCCCTAACGAAGAGACACTCTCCCGTATCGGCTCTTCTCGCGCTCAAGAATACGTTCGAAACTTACCATTCATGCCTAAGAAGCCCTTCCCTGCCCTATTCCCTAACGCAAACCCGGACGCTTTGGACTTACTCGATCGCATGCTGGCTTTCGACCCCTCTTCGCGTATCAGCGTCGAGCAGGCGCTAGAGCACCCCTACTTACACATCTGGCATGATGCATCTGACGAGCCTGACTGTCCATCCACTTTCAATTTCGACTTCGAAGTCATCGATGACGTTGGTCAGATGCGGGAGATGATCAAAGACGAAGTATTCCGCTTCCGGCAATTAGTACGCACGGTACCCGGAAGTATCGGCGGAGGGGCCGGACCGCAGGCGGGGGCGGGTCAGGTACCATTACCAAGTGGTGGAGGTACACAATGGAGAGCCGAGGACCCACGCCCTCAGGAATACATGAATCAAATAGGATTGGAGGGTGAGCTGCAGGGTGGATTGGATGCCAGCAGGAGATAGAATCTCTACTTCCAACACCCCCGAATGGTTTGGAGCGCCATAGATAAGGAAACGAGCGTAACGTTCAGAAAACCTCAAAATTTCGCCCGACGATTTAGTCGCTACAACGGAAACTTCGGAAAGGAAAACTACCTTTCGTAATTTGCCGTTAATGTGGCGAGCGCAGTCAGGTTGACGTACCATCCAGCCAAAATCGCGCGGATGGTTATATACATCTTTTTTCAACTTTTTTTTTCACACCCCTGGAAATGGGCAAGATAGAATGGGCGATACGCTCAGCAGCTAAGCGAAATGACACAACCCAGTGGACAAGATTCTCACGACGAAGAACGGGGAGACGAGAAGACATTTCTACTCTTATTCTTGCTAGCCAAGAAGAGGCTTGCATGAAGTACTATTAATTGACGAGTTTCGGGTTACGAAGAGATGATGTCCTTAAAAAAGAAGCTTTCTGCGATGTCTCTTTTTATTGTCATGCAAATGATATCACGCATCTTGAAATTTCATGGTGATTGATGTGCAGATTTGCCTCGTGTGGGGGAGATGAAGTCGGAGCGTTGATGCTACTTTACTGACGTGCGTTGTTACAGTATGTACGTGGCGCCGTCGCCATCAGCCCCCTAGTGTTCCCTCCCTCCTCATCTTTTATTGTAGCACTAGCCTTGGCCTGATTTAAGAGTGCATTGGTACACAAGAGTCCCATTTTCCCACACACACGTGCTAGTGAGAGTACATACTGTACCTACCCAGGTAGCTAGGGTGTTGAGTTTATGATGTTGCACTCCTCGTAGCTGAGGGTCTATAAGTACCTACCTAGTGGGGACCGCGTAACTTCCTAGGACCACGGCGTGCAAATACACGGAAGTATATGCCCATAAGGGCCATAACAGTCTTACCCAGTTGTACTCTGCAACGAAGAGCCGAGCTGAAGTTTTATGTGGGGACCTAGGTACCTCCCAGTAGATATTTACGCGCTCAGCACCAGCCTAACACATTATCGTATTACGAGGTTTCTCTTCTTTTCAATGGATAGATTTAGACCAGGTAGATTGTAGGCCCGAAATCTTTTTCAATGCCAAATGAGAGAGAAGGAACTTGGTAGTTTCTATGTAGACCGAGCTTCCCCTATTACTGGGAGTGGGGGAGACTCAACGTGGGGGGAAAGGGAGTATATCCTGTCCTTGCTCTTGGGCAAACAAAACACTATCGAGATAACTATAATCGCAGAATGGATAGTATTATTACGTCTCTCGCTTATTCCATCATTGCGGTCACGGATTAAGCCCATCGGGGAGAGATACTTAAACAACGTAGAAGATAAAAAGGGGGTGGGGGAGAGAAGGACGTCGCTAGCCCCTATCCGAAACACAACCTTTGAAACTTCATCCCCATATTCCGTACCTGCCTACCTCTCTACCTAGCCTAGGTAGGTATATAGAAATCCCTGTGCCGTCCTATAGTTAGAATACAGAAAAGAAAAAAGGATAAAAGAACCGCCCAAAACGCCCGGATTTCCATCCCTTCTCCCCTTTTGATGTGCCAGTCCGTCCCAGTTTCTTGGGAGGCAGTAGGTACATAGGTGCCTAACTAGGTAAATAGGTCCGCACAATCGAACCCTTCCATTATGTCCCCCCCTCCCAATCCAGCCATACCAAAAAACCATGACCATGATCATAAGGTGAGCTCTCACGAGTACCTGGATAACCTACGTAGATACGTAAACCCCTCCCCCTAACCCACTCCCCCGATTAAACCCAGCCGATCCCCCTTTTCCCTCAGTTCCCATAAACCCAATACTGCGCCGCATACGGCACACTCATCACCTTCCCCCCTTCCCCCTCCCCCTCCCCCTCACCACAAGCCTCCGGCTGCCCGCCCGCCGTGTACACCCTATACACCAGACTCGCGCCCCCCACGCTCCCCCCCACATCGCTAAGCCTCAGCCAATCCACCGCGCCCGTCGGGGGGTCCTCGATGCCGGCGTCGGCGTCGGCGGGGGCCGGGATGCCGGCGTCCTTGTGCCCTCTGAACAGCAAGGGGGCGGCGGTGAGGTCGAAGGTCGGGACGCCGGCGGCGTCGAAGAAGTGGTGGCCCATGAACTTTAGCGGCTCCGGGGTGCCGTCGAGGGTCAGGTCTGCGGGGGGTGGGAAGGGGGAGGAGGAGGAGGGGGGGGAGGGGGGAGTGTCAAAGGGTGAAGGCGTGGTGCGCAGGACCTTGGAGGACAGGGCGCTGAAGTCGGCGGCGGAGAGGGAGGAGGGCGAGGTGTTGGGGTAGAGAGAGGTGATGTCCCAGGTCACGGCCAGCGCGCCGATGGAGGTTGCGGCGGAAGAGGTGGAGGAGCAGGTGTAGTTCTGGATCCCGTGGCCGATGAGGATGTGCTTTAGGGTGGCGGTGCCGGGGCCGTCGAGTTGTGTGCCGGCTTTGGGTGGGGGAGGTGGTTGATTAGCTTGAGGGAGAAGATCGTTGCCTTATGGAGGTGGGTAGGTAGAGATGGACGAATGGGGAGGAAGGGAGGTAGGTAGGTAGGTTGGAATAAAAAGCGTAGTAGACTTACAGCCGGTGCTGGGTAGCGCGGGAGTGGCAGGAGCATCGCTGCTGGCAGCTGGAGAGACCGGAGCCGTGCTATTAGTGGGAGCCGGTGAGGTATTGTTGCCGCACCTACGTCGTATAGGAGAGGCAGACGACAGGGCCAGAGCCGAGAGCAGGGCGAGTAAACTCCTGGACTGCATTCTTCTTTTTTTTTCTTTCTTCACTACTCTCTCTCTCTCTCTCTCTTGTTCAATTTTCCCTTCTTCTTCTTCTCCTCTTGGACGGAAAGGTCGTGGGATAAGAAAGTGGATAGCTAGGTAGTCCGCCCCCAAAGAGATTGTATGTATTATAAAGATAACCAAGTGGGTGGGAACCAGTGTACAGAAGTACTTCCTCGCTCGCTCGCTCGCTACATGCACATGTGTAAGTAGGTAGTTATATTACGGTGACAATGCAGGCGGTAGCTGAGGACAATCTGCTCTTTCTTGGCTGGCCGTGGCCGGTGTCGTGTGGGTGACGTTGGTTGGCTGGCCGGCGCTTAGAATAGAAAAATGCAATATTTCGTATGCGGTACCTACGTGTGTGTGTGTGTGCGTCCGTGGACTGTATACCCGAGTACTTACTCTAAGTAGAAGGATAGGTAGGTATATATATGCAATGCAAAAGAGATGGGACACAAACAAAGAAAGTGCTTGCTAGCTTGATTCCTTTTCCCGGAGCCGAGATTTGACGTGTAGATTTTCTATCAATGACGAAAAGCCGAGAAAAGCTTGGACGCAATGTAGGTAAGAAACGAGAGGATCTCTTATAAGTCGTAAGAGAGGGAGTTCTATCTATAAGGAGATATGAAAAGAAAGTGCTATGAGCATGAAAGTGACGATGGCCACAATCTCGAGCTTTCGAAGGGGTCAATACGGGTTTATATCAGACTCACAACACAAACTATCTATTCCTAATATGTGCCTCTTTCCACACACCCAACCAACTTATCTCCATAGGTACCTAGGAAGAGCAGTTGTAGAAAACCAGTTACCTACATGAGTCGTCTATACCTACCCAGTTTTACTGCCGCGCAGTTACCTAGACCCCGGTTGCAGGTTACCTATGTTTATTATGTACATTGAAATGGCGTCTGTGTCAATCCATGCTAGCAACGGCGTGGCGCAGACGGGAAGAATAGGTACATACCTTCTTCATTAAAAGCAGAACAAAAAAGCAGGCTTGAAAGCAAATATGGCTTTTTTTCTTTTTCTTTTTCTTGGTGCAAAATGTTTCCTATCGTCTGTGCTCGGAAACAGGCTTGAGTTCGGGTCCCCCCCCTTTTGGAGCCTCTGCTAGGGGGGGGGGGCTGCTAACAGGGGACCATGTGCACTGGCAATCCATGGACTGATCCTCACGATGGCTTGCAATGCATGGTCAGGGTATCATCGGGCAGGGGAGCTAGGACCCTCTTGCTTGCCATGCATATCGGGGGTTCTAGAGGGGGAGGGACGAGATGCTTGCTTTTTGCCTTCGGTATGTAACTACATTACAGCTGCAAAGCAGCAATAGTGGGAGCTGAACGGCATTTTCTGCGGCCGTCCATCCGTTTTGGTTAGGTGGCACAAGAGGCCGCAGATATGTGCTTCGTTAGCAAGTGGTTGGTCTGCATGTTGTATAGTTACCTAATCCTCTAGTAGATTGAAAAGATGCGGCGTCGATGTTCATGAGGTATATTCTATTTACACACAACTAGAACGTGCCAGTTACATATAATAGAGGGGGGGGGGCGAGGAGAGAGGGGTTGAAAGGTTGACGATGTTTCTCTCCTGCAAGCCCCTGGCCCATGATGAAAAAAACGAACTCCGCAAACATGTTAGGTAGACAAGTTCAAAAGAGAAAAAAAAGGTGTTGGTTCCCGTCTTTAGCTCCGGACTCTCTGACATGACTTGGACCGCTAGAAGGTCTAAGCCTTACGAAAAGGATGGTCAGCCTGACAAGGTATCGGAGTGGAAGCATCATGAAGCGAGATGGCTAACGCCATGCGACCTTAGCTCGTCTTGCCTGCCTACCCGTTACATATCAGGCTGCAAGTACAAGAATAATGAGAAAGAATAAAAACAAAACGCAATGCCGCTTGACGGTTACATAATTCATACAAGGAGATATTAGACGCAGGTAGACTCATCTTATTAATAATGTACTACATTAGGTTAGGTATTAAGTAAGTAGTTAATGAAGAAAAGTGCATCCAGTCCATGTCGGCTACCGTCAAATTGATTAGGTGTGTAATGGGTAAGTACTATTTCTAGCCAAGGGGCGCGGCTATTAGAGAGGGACTTGTTTCTTGTCTTCTGCCTGCCGCTGCCGCAATCCTTCATGTATGTAGTAGTCCAACCTAGACACCTTGCCCACTCAGAAGCGGCCAGTCACGGTTGGTATTGGGTGACAGGGTGGTTGGGAATTCATTTCAACCACGTCGTTGACTGGCTGAGCAAGCGACTTTCCGCTCTACACTAGGTACACTACCTAGTACACCATGTAACTATATACATACCTATGTTAGGTACACAATGCAACTCTAGCCTAGTCGATTTGACCGGGGAAGAAAAGACCAATCAATCTAGACAGGGCCAAAGGATTTGGTCTGTTGGTAGAGCGCAACATGGCTTTTGTTTCGAAGAAGTCGATGAAAAATTCCGCGTAATTCCCAGATCTGGCAGTCTACCTATGTACTTAGTTAGGGCCTTGGGTGGTTGGTATATATCTACAGAGGTAACTGGATTATCGTAACCAAGGCAGGTATAGGTATAGTAATGAATATTGCCTCATTACGATTCACATAATCGTGCCGTACCACCATTATATTATACCTAGTAAGTAGTACACAATAGGAGGCTCAGCCTCAATCAACACAAAGCCAGGAGTGTTTCCCGCCGGCTATCGTTCCGTACTCCCCAGGAATCCAACCCTCAAAGGACCAAGAAAACACCTGCTGTGTTCCCCGAGCACCAAGTATCTCCTGCATACCTACCTACACTAGTGCCAAGTCTCCCCTCGAGATATACGATCAACTTCACCCAGAACTCCGGGTATGAAACAATGCCCCTCGATCTACTACCTAGATAGATGCGCGAACCCATATTAGCAACATTGAAGCTATTGAATACATATGATACTGCATGCATATACCCAGTACCTAGCCCGTCCCGTCTGTGCAAGCATAGGAACTCAACCCGTAACAGGACTCTGCCCGCGATGAGGGCATGGTGTTTTAACTATTTTAGGAAGGACGGTTGGCGCAACGTTGAACAAGGACATCAGCTTTGTCGAGCTTACTAGGCCCCGCCGTACCTACCTTCCTATACACAATGGGCAGTTTTGTTTTCTTTTTTTTTCTTTTTTTTGCTTTTCTGTCCCTATAGATTCCAAGGTGGTACATCGGTTAAGTAAGGCGAAATTGCAATGGTAGCAGGGGCGGAAACATACTGCCTTGCCTTGCCTTGCCTTGATTCCAACCAACCAACCTACCTACTCAATACTTGAGTTTTGCCTAGGTGTTTAGACGCGATGGAATGATTATTGCAAGATCTCTCGAGTTTGAAAAAGCGCCGCTGTTAACCAACTTTCCGCCATCCTCGCGCCATTATCGTTGGGTTGGTAAGAAGTTGGGTAGGTAGGTATCTTGGGTACCTATGTATCGTCCGTGAATCCCACGGAATATTTATTGAACTAGGGAAAATACACGTGGTTCCCAACCAGTTGGGTCAGATTCGAATCCTCCTCTCATACCAATGCTCAATATGGAAGTGTCCGCATCCAACTCCACGAAATCGCAGCTTTAAACCCACAATTAGGTTACAAGACGATGCGCCGTATACCTACTGACCTAGGCGCTACAATGGTGACATAAATAAATATGCATGCCACACGTTAGGTACCTACCTTAGGTAGGGTAGTCAATAGTTCTAAAAAGGGGATTAGTCCTGGAAGAAGATGCGGATACACTAGATTTATATAGTATACTAATAATGTTTCGTTTCAACTCTACTCGTCGTGTTTGATGTCCGTTGTAGTGGGTCAAGATCTCTTGCCACGAGATTTTTCATTCCTCATGTGGCTATGTACATAAATGTATGTTCCCGCGGAAGAGAGTTTTCGCAGGATCCAATGCCACCTAACCGAGCCGCGTCCTAGGTTGACAAGCTCGGTGACGATAACATACCGTAAAGGTATGTATAAAGGCTTAGTTGGCCCTCAATCGCCGCGTATATATGTAATAAATGGCTCATCCTATTAGATGCAAGAGCCTGGCGTCTACGAAAAGTCCTTAAACGCTTCCGGGCCCACCAGTTTCATCTCCACATAGACTCTATCGGGAAACTTCAGAACGACTAGGAGTGTTCGTATGAAGTAGATTCATCTGCTCTGCGGATCCGAAAACGATGGAATATTATCGTTTAGACACTCGATGGTCCTCGCTGGGTCATTGATGGCATAGATCCACCAAAAGAAAGTGCCAGCTGGGTACAGCATTTCAAGGTTGAGATAGCTCAAGAAGAAGGACACTGTATGTAGTTGATTCCCTAAGGCAATGATGCCCTTTACTCGGGAAGCGGTGGGAGTCGTCCGTATGAAATCGGTCTTCTTCGCCTCCGAATAAGATCAAGGTATTCCTTGCCATCGACAGTCTCTCTTCGAAGACCAGCTTCGCAACCATCTATAATCCGATCATAGAGTTTTATCGCTTCCTCCCTGTGACCCTCCCTGAAATACAAATCACCTAAGTTATATGCTGAGATGATCGTTTCTGGGTGGTCGATTCCCAGGACTTTTTCCTTGGACGCAAGACAATGCTGATTTAGTTCTATTGCTCTGGGTATTTCGCCGAGTCCGACAAGGCACAATGCAAAGTTTGACTCTATGACTAGAAAATCGGGGTGATCTGGTCCTTGTATGCTTTTCTTTATCTCGTAGACTTCTTTGTATATCTCCGAAGCTTCTTGATATTCGTCCACATCCATTAAAGTCGAGGCTAATGCATTCTGGCAATTTAGGGTGTCCAGGTCGTTAATCCCCAGGTGCGCTATGCCACGGCTCACAGCATCCCGGTGAAATTTAATAGACTCCGCATATTGGTTGGTCTTGGCTAGAGCTGTTGCGAGATCACTAAGACAGTCAATAGTATCGGCATGGTTGGGGCCAAGGATTTCCTGGCGGAGTTCGAGCAAACGATAACCAGGCTCAACAGCTTCCGGCTCGCCCTGGAAGCTCAATGCCCAGACATATAAACCCATGCTTTTCAAGGTATCAACATGAGCCTCGCCTAGGTATTGCTTCCTAATATCCCAAGAAGTCCGGAACCTCTTACGACCGTCACTGTATCTTCCAATCCAATGAATATACCTACCTGTGCTATTCAACAACCGTGCCCTCTCAAGCTGAATATCTTGTTCGGACTTCTTAAAATCGTACGCGAGTAGTGACTCGGCATGTGGAAGGAGTATTTCACAAGTTTCCCAGTAATCCTGCTTGGGATGTGAAGTTGCTTCGGGGAATTCACGGGCAAGGGACTTCAACGCGGTCAATCTCCACGCCGTAACTTCAGTAGGACCTTGACTTCGGAGCCAATGCCGAGTAGCATGTTGCACAAGAGAGTGTGTATGAAATCGTACTCTAGTATTATCGGCGTTGACAAAAGAGTAGTCGCTCAGGATGGTCATTGCATCTTCGAAGTCGAACTCGTCATCATCCTCGCTGCGTAGGATTCGTTCTGGGATACCGTGATTTTGAAAGAAGCTGATGAGATACAGCATATCTGCCGCCTTTTGATTATCTTCTCTGATGCTATTGAAAGATAGTTCCCAAGTCTTGGCCACTGATTCAGGGGATTCGGCAGTTCTTCCATGGTCTATGAATTCGTAGTCAAGCATTCGCATTTTTGTGTCGTCACTCTTTCGGAATCGTTCTAAGTACTGTGGTATGTCTATCCTTCTTTTTATCATGAACGAAACCGCTTGTGTGATAGCGAGTGGGATATGATCTAGTTCCTCCAGAAGCTCAATCATGAGATTTTTCGGAAAGCCAAGCCCGAGTCGCTTCTGGATTAGCTCAACCCCTTCAGCCTCGCCTATCAGTGGTATATAAATAGGGCGCGAAGGGCGAGCTAAATCATAGGCTAGTTCGTAGCTTCTTGTTGTAAAAATGAGAGTACCATTACGACGGGGTATGCATTGCCATGGTGTCTTTCCATTGCGCATTTTCTGGTTGAAGACTATGTCTCTCTCATTAGCATTGTCTACTACCATCATCCAAGGCCCTTGATGTCGGAACTCTAGCCAGGGCTGTACCAACGATGCGCCCTCAGCTTGGCCGCTATTGCGGGCGACAAGACCGCACATTACTGCGATATTATTGAGGGACTCCTCGAACTGGGCAACAGTAGCTGCATTTACCCAGAAGATGGAGCATTCACAATTCTGCTCACGTCGTCTATGACAGTATTCGAGTGCAATCTGAGATTTCCTACACGTTAAAGGTTAACATAGGGGTAAGGATCATGGCTACCTACACTTCAACTCACCCAATGCCACCCAATCCAGTTAACGCAGCCTTTGATTGACTCCCTGTGGGAACTATGAAAGCTTCATTGATCTTTTCGAATATTTCGTGTCGACCAACAAACGATACGTTGCGGTCAAACGGCACTAGCCAAAATGGCTCACAAGGTTCCGGAGATTGCAATGGCTCAATACCGTCTTTGGCGACTTTATGAAGAGCCAGTAGATAGGTGCGGTTGCGAAGTGCTTCCGTAATTTTATTAATTTCCTTGTCATGTGTCAAACTAGTCAAGGCCTTTAAAGTCTTCTTCCTAATCGAGTCGGTCGAGTTCGGAAGTAATTCAGTGATGAGCTTGTCCAAAAGACGAGTGTCATGTTGGCATGCTTCAATAACAGCATAAACCGCGTTTCTGGAGGAATCGCTTAGCAGTCCTTGGTCTGTCTGTTCCTTGATACGCCCTACAGACTCAATGATGAGGGGAAGTTGAATTTGGACCTCTTGGAAGGCTTTAGGTGTCTGCTTAATGGTTGAGTTGAAATCTGATATGCGCTTCACGACCTTAACAGCGAGCTCGGTAAGCTGGACAGCAGCTGCGACGAGACCAACTGCGGAAACCGGATCGGCCATCTTAAAAAGAGAGCAAGCACCTCTTAAATGATTAGGAAATCATGGTTCGATAATATTCAGGTTTTGATTCGAGAATTGCATCAACGATTTCTTTCCCCTTCCCACGTACCGTGCCTGAGAAGTGAGGACGGGACTTCCGAGGTTGGAACATAGGTAAAGATGAAATCACCTGCATAGCTGCCCTACTGCACCCCGATCCTTTAGCTAGCCAACAGCTAGCTAGCATCAAAAGCCTCTAGGCCACGATCTAATGTCACGTCACATGACCTGATGAGACGAACAATCCACCCCGCCTAGTAAAAGGCGTCAGCATGATTGCCATCGATTGTCAACAAATGATATCTTCGGAATTTGAAAGTCGACTTCTTTCCTTGTACGTTTATGTATATGTAACAGGTCGGATTGTACTGGGTTAGGTTAAATAGAAGACAAACGTACCTTGCATGACAACCTTTATTAGGCTAGATCACGGGCGTAACGCCTTTACTGTGGATTCAAACGTCCGGGGTCGGGATATTGTAATGACAATAACGTAGCCCTTCGAATGTCATTTGAACCGACGTTGACAGTGATCCGTATCTGGCCTTCCCACACAAGCAACAAATGGGGCACCCATGGTTTCTCGTGTGTCATGACCTAGGTGCGGTATCGGGGTTTTCGGAATGACTAGGACCTCGGGATGGGTTACGGGAATAACGCTCGTGTATATATGTATTAACAAGAAGCTTCAGTGTTGTTGTTACGAGTTGAAGATTATGCCTCCTCTACCGTCTCGAGCATCATTTCCTGGACTTCATTTGCTTCCATTACTTCTTAGATCTGGCCAAAGTCATAAACAGATCGTCGAAAATGGTTCAGATGATTCAGATATCCCGGAGGGGACCACAACCCCCTAGCTCCTCATTACCGACCGGCGAGCTTATTCAGCGTCTGAATTTAGCTTATGATTGGAGTGGCCCGGACGACCCAGACAATCCGCGCAATTTTTCTCTGTTCACGCGTGTCTACTGCACAGTCGCTGTTTCGTTGCTAGCATTTGCGAGCGCGTTTGCTGGAGCCGTCTACGCGCCTGCCCAGGAACAGGTGATGGAATTGTTCCAATGTAGCCAAGAGGTCGCCGTTCTACCTCTGTCCCTGTATAACCTAGGACTGGCGTTCGGACCGCTCATTGGTGCGCCTCTTTCCGAAAAATATGGAAGGAAGGCTGTCTTCGTTGTGTCTACGCCGATATTCATTCTGTTCATGGTGGGTGCTGGGTTTACAAATAGGATGACGGATCTGGTTGTCTGCCGGTTCTTCGCGGGCATGTTCGCATCCCCGAATATCAACAATGCTTCGGCTACCCTTTTGGATTATACGACAGATCGGTACCGCGGGATCACCCTTGGGATATATTATTCGCTGCCTTCGTTCGCCGCAACCTTGGCACCGTTGGTGGGAGGGTTCATTGTGCGGACGAAGGACTGGCGCTGGACGCAATGGGCGGCTATCATAATGGCAACGGCAACATACCTTCCCGTTTTGCTCACTAGAGAGACCTACAAAAAGGTCATCATACAACGTCGTGCTATTAGGTTAGGTATATCCGATACCTCGTCACAAAGAACATCGTTCGCTCGGGCGTTCAGGCACTTTTTCACGGTTCTTATCCAGCGACCAATCCACATGCTTGCCACGGAACCGATCGTAACCTTTGTCAGTTTATACAATGGCCTTATTTTCGGCCTCCTGTATTGTTTTGTAATAGCTGTGCCATGGCTGGCAAGGGAATATTACCATTTCGATAAAATAGGCGAGTCATTGTCCTACCTCGGAGTAACACTCGGAACCTTGACTGCATGCTGTCCATTTGTTCTTGCGGATATTTTCTTTTATCAGAGACGGCTTGGATCATGGCAACAAACCCACGAACCGGACGAAAAGTTGCCACCAGAGTATCGTCTTGCACCGGCCATGGCAGGTAGCGTTTTATTGCCCATCAGCTTATTGATCGCAGGCTGGACAGCAGAATATAGAATTCACTGGTTTGTGCCTATCTTTTTCCAGGGCATGACCATGCTGAGTTCGTTGCTTGTGTATGCGGGTGCCACGATGTTTATGCTGGATGCCTATGGTCCGCTTTATGGGGCATCAGCCGCAGGTGCAATGATGCTTACCAGATACACTTTGAGTACTGTGTTTCCATTATTCACGTTGCAGATGTTTCGAGCACTCGGCGCCGGGTGGGCAACATCTATATTGACTCTCATGAGCCTTTTGATGGCCCCTATACCGTGGTGCTTTTGGACTTTCGGCGAACGAATTAGGGCAAGAAGCAAGTATGAGACAAGTGCCTAGTTTAGAATATATCAGAAGCTGTCGAATTATTCTCTAGGGTTCTTTTGTGAATCCAGAAAAACGCATTCCCCCTACTTCTAGGTAATCTTTCGTAAAGTGCCAAGTTTCTGTGAGTTCAAAGAAGTTAAAAAGTTACTTACTGGAAGTCTGGAACTGTGGAACTTGGATTGAGAGTTTGTTTGGATCCATCTAACTACTTCGTAACTAGTTAGTTATCGATAAGCAATTAAGCTAGCTTGCATGGATCCATAATGATGTACCTAAAATATTAAGCTTAATAAAGCCGCCATCACCATTTCTATCACCTTCACATCACGTCTTTAAACAGCATTTGTACACCAATATATTGGATATCTCTCTGGTGCCAGAGAAAGATGTCAACCCCCAAGGCATCTGCGTTTGCAGAGCTCTTGCAAACATCATTGAGTTCTCGAACCGTTTATGTCAGATGCATCCCAGCTCCTGTGAACTTCTACGAACGTCGAGCCATGCTGCGTGTGATTCAGAAGATCACACATGAGACAGTAGAGACATTCAAGAAGCTTGAAGTATGTATGCTCCATATGTAGCCATTCTATATTCTCTAACAGTGCAAACTACACTCAGGATAATTCCTCCTTTGTTGTAGTCACCACCAAGCCAGGCACTGCTACTGCTCTAGTCAACGATTCTCCCTTCCAACGTGTTATACTGTCGCAAGACTCAAATGCTTATCCTGCACCCACCAACACTTCGTGGGGTGGTGAATATGACCTGCGAGGATCTATAGCCACTCCCATCGATCCACTTCCACTCTCCAAAGTGGCCAGGGCTACGCCGGCATTATCAGACTTAGGCATATCCTACAAGACCTTCACTTTGCACATGTTCGCCGCCAATAGAACATACAACCACCGGGATGCGATTACCAAAAACCCGCTTCATGGGCCATGGCCTCCAAATGACAGCGACGAGACCTTCGTATCTGCTGCTTTGCGCAGAATTATACCGTCAGGTGCAATGGCGCCAGCATTACGAGATTGGCATACCGCCAACCAGCTATCGCGTGACAATACAAGTTTCGCAGAGGAGCGCATGGAAGGGGCTGCGGCCGTCCTACTTAAAAAGAAGCGCCTAGCCCCAAAAGAAATATTTTATCTAGAACGCCTCAGGGCACGCCAGAAGGAACAGGAAATACCTGCTGTTATGAAAAGTTTGATTGCTTTTGCCGACGGGAAAATCCATGATGCTTCGCCCCTCGACGCTTTCTCTAACTCACGAATGTCGAATAATACATCTGATAATACGCTTACGAATGATAGCAGCGAGCCATCAGTAAAGAATGGCGCAACTGAGAATAGTAGTATTTCAGACCCAGAAGAATCCTCGGCAGACTTGAAATCTTAAGATGGCCCATCCGACATATGCTCCTTGCGCCAACTAGGAGACACAAATTTGACTTGCAATTGAGCCAAATGTCAATTTGGTCGAGATGATCCAGTACATGCATAGGTATCTATGCGCTCGCTAAACCGCAAGCGACGACAGGATTCACCTTCACCACTAGGAACACAATACTCGGGAATGCCTGCCTAGGTGGCCAGCGTCTTAAGATGCGACGAGGTTCCTTCTAAATTTCAGTTATCTGAAATTGAGTATTCCTACAACGTATACTCAGTCGGTTACATGGAAAGCCGAAGAAGAGATGAAAACTTGGCACGTTTTGAGTTCTTAACTCCTATGCGATACATAGTACATGCAGGCCTCGAAGCATAACTGCCTAAGGTTAGGGTACTAGGTATTGAATTCTTGGGATGCCAAGATCGAATGCCGAAGTTTGTATGTAAAACCGACGCGGAGCATTACCTACGAGAAGTCGAGTACCCTAACCTAGTATGTAGGTCTACGCACCTCCAGGGGCCGGCATGGATATTAAATCTAACTTGAATACAATCAACATCGAATGTTGTTGCCACGATTGGTTGCATGGTACATGGTATATGTAGGTAACATATAGGTAACTCCCCCTGAAATCAACATTGATTGACAACTGATGACGTGTCTTGGCTTTGATGTTAATTGATGTCGTCCACTAGCAACAACGTGTTTCCGTCATCTTTCAGACTAAAACAAGGCACAAGATTTGAAAGTTACCTCCCTTAGTATTTAGGCAGGTCCAGGCCTCTATACTACATGTGTATTATTCATGTTATCCATGTTATCCATGTTATTCAGCCCGATTAAGTTACATACATTCCCCAGATCAAAATGCAAAGCCACGACGTCACAGCTGGACTGGCACATATGTGGTGGAACAAGGCAGACGAAGCCATCACGCCTCTTTTAACATCTGCCGATTTATCCGTTACTTGCTTCTCACTGTTCTCAGCAATTACGAGACAGTCGCCAGGTTTACCAGATGACGTCGCAAGATCGGGTATCGAGTATCAGTGTCGGATCGTCACACATCATACCCGACTCAAGCAGCATCCACCATTCAAAAAGTCAAATATGATTCGTGCCAAGAAATTCTCGTAAATGCAGCATTGTCTTGGTTGCCGACTAGATATTTCAATTTCAACGTTATAATAAAGAGTAACCCAGCCCAGGATTCTATTTTGTATCTTGTTCTTCTATTACTAAAACTGCATAATACTTGATCAACATTATACCCTCTCTGTTGTCCGTCTACCAACTCCATCTTCTGATCGATTTCGGAAGTTGTATACTTACACACCTACCTAAGGATACGGAACAAGTTTCAAATACATTATAAAAAGGGAAAATAAGTGGCAAGATGAGGCAGACAGGCTTTTTTCACCACATCGGCACATTTCTGTTGTTCGCAGCCACTGTGCTGTTAATCATCACCGATATCTCAGCACCTGTCGTCAATAGCATTTCGCTACTACGGGTCAACCTCGACAATGGCGGAACATCTACCAACCGCCACCCCAGTGTGAACTTTGGAACCTTTGGCTGGTGTGTGCGAGATACCATGGCGTAAGTTAATCTGTCCTTCTCCTTCTATCCTCACATCCCGACTAACACCATACCTTTTAGATCCGGCGAGGACAATTGCAGCCGCTCTCAAGTCGGCTACGACCCAACCTCCATCCTTGAGGAGAACATGAATGGCATCGAATTCTCAGACTATGCCGAGGACTCAACGCGCGCGCTCACACACGTTATGATTCTGCATCCGATTGCGACAGGGCTGGCCTTCATCTCGTTCCTGTTGGCACTCGGCGCTGGTGTCGTCGGCAGCTTGCTCGCATCCTTAGGCGCATTATTGACATTCCTCGTCACACTGGTTGCTCTCATATGCGACTTTGTCGCCTTCAGCATCATTATGTCCGCCGTCCATGACCTGGGTGATGACAGTCGGGCTACTTGGGGTGCTGCTTCGTGGACCACGCTTGCCTCTGCAATTTGCAGCCTGTTGGCCACCATCGTCGTTTTCTTCACATGCTGCAGCGCTAGAATGCACCGTCGACGAAACCCGCAGGCTACCAAGGATATTCCCGAGGGGTATGCCGCGACGCCCTCTCGCAGGAGACGCTTCTGGCAGAGACGTTGAGCAAGCGACCTAGATACAACGACACTTGTGCCTAGCCAGGCTCATAACATATTACTACGAAATAACGAGCTCGAATCCGACACTAATGCATGAACATACAACGAAACGAAACAATCCAGAGTGGCAGCCTTGTGGGTTCACGACGGATCAGTTTCTAGGGGGTGGGGTTTGCGGTTTTAGGGGTTAGCGACGGTGTGTTTTTCTACTTGACGGACTCGGTTGGTCTGTTACAATTACCTATTAACCTAGGTATATATACCCTTCATAAGTACTTAATTATTCATGCTTTATACCTGGATCATACGCGCGCCCATTGTATATGCCGGTAATTCACGATATTTTACATACCATACTGTCATTTATATGATTTATTACCTACCTATATAAAATAAATAAAGCGCGATGGATTTGAAACCGTCACCTTGCAAACACGTTATAAAGCTTTTGATGACACTTTCCACGTGCAAGGCATCAGGAATACCAATTCACCGTACCACTTTAATCAATGGGATAATGGCCGCCTCAAGCCTAGGTACCTATGTGACTGACGGCTCGGAGCCATTACCCTGGCAGGTACGGATCGTGTGCGGCTGTTTCGGTTGTATACACGCATACTAGAATCTATCCCGCTCATAGATCTGTGGTCCTCCGTGCGGCTACCGTTGTTCCAACCAGCGTCTCTTAGGTAGGGGGTCATGTGACAGTATGCGAGTCATGGATGGAGTATGCCAACACTATAAATATTGAACAATAACACATGCCTGCTAGGTAACCTAGGTATATATAATAGTGATGATGCGGTCAAAGTGCGTACCTAGCCGCAATCACTTATGGCTGTTGATGAGACATGTATCCGTAGTTAGCTAGGTAGGTATGTACCAAACACAAATTTTACTCCTTGGCTAGGAGACCCGGGAGCATGGGAGGAAGATAAATCTATATTTCTATATCTATTGTTCATGTTGAGCTTGGTTTGAGACGCCTCCTGATAGGGTTGGATGAATACAGGGTATTGGGGGGAGAGAACTAGATACTTACATACCTAGGTACCTAGGGGTGACCAATGCTGAGTGGTTCAATACAAGTGAAGCCATACACACTACCCCCCCCCACCCTCTCTCCCCCGTCCCGGAGTCAAAAGAACAAACGAGGCCAATATCCATTATCTCAACCCTCATTCTGCGTGTCCAGGTCGTACGGATCCCTGGCCTGACGTTTCTTGAGGCCCTTCTCGGAATCAGCGTTCGAGCTTTTGCTTCGGCTGTGGGGCGTGACGCCCCAGGCGTGCTTGCCGAATATCATCTCGATCAGCGGCCGTAGGTTGGGGATGCACGAGGCGATGGTGATGGTGCTGCCCTCGACGCTGTTGGTTACGGTTAGGACGGCACAAGCAGTGTGTACGGGTCGCGCGGCGGCTTACCAAGTCCAGATGGTTAGGTAGGCGGTGTCGTCTAGATGCGTTAGCAGAACGTGATAAAGAAGGGGGGAGGGGGAGGGGGGGTTGGCTTACATGTGAAATCGTGACTGGCAAGTACGGGGATGCGTGTGATCTTGTAGATGGCCACGATGGTGGCTCTATGAAAAGGGGTGGGGATGTTAGCATGGCTCTTGTTGAGTTGAAGGGATAAATATTTGGTACCTACACCGACCCGAATCCAAGAGAAATCGACAGTGCTATCTTCTTCTTGATAGGCATTTTGAGAGAGTATAGGACAATGGATGGGTAGACGGCCAGATACAGGTCAACAAAGCCCGACCAGCCTTGTCTAATTAGCTTTTGCGGCACGTTGTTATGAGCATCATATTATAGGGGCCACTTACATCCCGTAAAGATAGAGTAATGGATAAGAATAAGCGGATCGAGACAAGTCTTATTGGTGATAGAGAGGTCCCACTGGGCTCTGGACGGCTTGCACTGCGCGTAGGAAATGACAATGCTGATGAGAAAGAACATCAACGAAGAGCTGGCGAGAACCCAGATGAAGCAGAGATGCCGCTTAGACGGGTTCATCAGCCGCTGCAGGACGCTGACGATGGCAAGCTTCGGGATGCTGAAGGCCAGCACGCCGGTCGTGTAGCCCAGCATGATCCAGAAGATGGCGCGGGAGATCTGGTCCTCGTTCAGCAGAAATACGTGTACACCGTTCCCATTATAGACGGAGGCGATGGAAAAGCCGACGGTGAGCCACGCTAATACCTGAGTTGGGTAGGATGAGCCTGTGGTTAACGTGGATTATCGGTCTTCGTTTTTCTTCCCTAACTCACCAATGCAACGGTAATCAAGTAGTCGTCGAGGTAAAACTTCCTCGCCATAGCGAAGCGGACGTATAACCTAGCGAGGACAAATATTGAGCTGAGGGAGGTGACGGCGCTGTCGACAATGATGATAGCAGGACCTTTGTTCTTCCCAGGGGAGACGTCGCGGGGGACGTTGGCTGGTGGATCTGTAAGCATATTTGCTTCATCTGCTTCCCATTGGCAGAAGAAAAAAAAAAGGATTCTGGCTGGAAGGAGGAGGACATTAGGAGGGCAGAGGTTTTTCTTGCACATCTTAACGCGCGAGAGCAAGCGTATGCCCGGTCGAATCCCGAAAAGGGATGTCCTGGAGCGAGTCATAGTTACGCATAGATGCGCAACTAACGAGGTATGAAGAAAGTATAAATTCCTTTCCAGGGTATTTTACCCATCACCAACTGACGAGACGATGAGTATTTAAGGATGCAAAGTTATCCATTTCTTTAAAAATTGACCAGCCCTTCGTAGCCAGACCTGGACGAGGCAGACAATGCCCAAACACCGGTTTGCAACGAACGACGACTTTTATCACCAGATAGCCCCCGCTATATGAGATTCTCCGTTCACCCAACATCGAGAAGACCTGTATGATGTTCCCAATTTATCGCATCGATTAATTGCAGTATCAAAGCCCAACTACTTAGTTAAGGTTGAATATTTTCTTAACAGTTGAAGAAATAGTCTCACGCTTTACGATATCTATCAAATTCGTGGCGGCAAGTTGAATGATGGGAAAAGGGGTGACTATAGACAGCGGGGTGTACCCCTGACCAGGCAGCCTACCAGGTAGCATTGATGCCTGATTTCTAAACCTTGGGCACGGACCACTCTACATTATCTCGTACAACCAACTACACAGTACACATGCTATCTACTTCCCATCTACCACCTGGCGGCACCTACTAACCTTAGGTTATTGTATAATCGCAGACCGATCCGGTGATCGTGACATACCCAAACATGTCCAATCCGTCCTTTGAAATAGAAAATCCGGAAGTGGCCTCCCGTTGCTTTCTCCACGCTCTGTGGAGAAATAACCGCTTCTTGAGTAGAGGGCTTAATCAGCGTGAGCTTCGCATGATGAATTACATGGACTACCTCACGGATCTGCCAGACTGGGAAGACTTAGTCTTTGAAGAGTCATATATCACCAAATGGAAGGAGGAAGTGGAGAATCTCAATTTCGACAATGAAGGGCTTGGGGATGTGTATATGTCAGACCAAATGTTTGAGGCAGTAAGCTCTGCATACAGAGGTAGTCATAAAAGAGAATCGTCTACTAATACGACATAGTGCGTCGAGGAACTTCGCGATAAGGCAGAACTTGCCAAGAAGACAGGCTTCGTAAATGTACTCGATGCCGAGGTCGCTGTCACCAAGTCAGATACGGCCATCCCGGAATCACTAACGGATGCTCTGATAACTGCAATCAAACCATTAGAAGATATTCCCGAAAAATACAAAGACTGGTACCCTGAATCGGATAATATGGTACTAGAACTCGTAGACCCCTGTTTATACCCTATTGATTTCCTCGATACCCGCATATTGCGTCGTGGCAAAGTTCCGCTCCAAGGCTGTTCCTCAATCATTTGCGAGGGCGATGACAATGCCTATTGGGAGAGAGAGATTCTCCATGGGGGGCCTATCATCTGGGCACCATATCAGTATCTACCTAGTGATATCTCGTGGGTCGATAACAAACCCAAGATAACGACTTACATCAATAATCTGCATCCAGAGTATCATAGTGACCTGTATAAGGTTTTCGAAGAGGTGATTGATGCGACAGTACCACTCTGGGAAGAGTGCCTGTTTCGAAGACGGGACGTTTTCTCACCGCGGATCGACCTCTGTTCCGAAGGTGATAAAGACTTTTACATACCTGAAGGCGTCCAATACTCTCCACCGGATGAGAATATAAACGTAGGTGATGAAATCGAAACGTACAGAAATACAATTCTGTATCAAGACTGGTTCGATGACCACAAAATTCTCAGATGGCCTGAACCCAGGGCAAACTGTCCCCGCCAGAGGAGGCCAGATTCTAAACCAAATCTCAAAAAAGACTTCCCCTCCGGTGTTCAGATAATATTCAAGCTCACCAACATCCATCTGACCCCAGAGAAGCCTGTTTACAGTGGCAAAGGGTGGCTTGTAGAGGGTGCTCTAAACGACCGCATAGTAGCGACTGCGCTGTACTATTACGAGGACGAGAACATTATGGACAGCAAGGTCTCATTCAGACAAGCCCTTGACAGCGAGAGCATACGTATTATTCCGCCATCTAACCAATACGAATCTCTAGAACGCTACCTTGGGGTCATGTCTGATGAGGAACCTTTCCAAAAACTTGGGGATGTGCTAACACCTGAAGGACGTCTACTAGCGTTCCCTAACGTATTCCAACACAAAATGAAGCCCTTAGAGCTAAGAGACCCCACGAAGCCAGGTTATCAAAAAATCCTTACTATGTTCCTGGTCGAACCCTCTCTCCCCGTGTTATCAACAGCGGTAGTCCCTCCGCAGCAGAGAGATTGGTGGGTGTCTGAGGTGCGCAAGATACGGCCTTTTTGTAGCCTTCCAATGGAGGTCTTTTACATCATTACAAGCTTCGTTGTTGGCCATCCGATGGATTTGGAGTATGCTCGCGCCACGAGGATAAGTATTATATATGATCGTCAATGGACGAATTTCGACTGGGAAATGGAAATAGGCCAGGATACATTCGATTTCCAAGAACACCATCGAACACAAGAGCCTGGTGATGTCGGGCTTGAATAACGAGATGTTCATTAAACTCCCCCAAGATATCAAGACAGCTCCCTACCTAAGTACCCATACGAGCACTCCGCTGTATCCGTCCGATCCCGAGCTCCTAGCCGATCTCGGACTCGGCATTAGAACTATCATGCCATAAACAGGGATGGAAGAGCGGAAATGTACTATATATGGATAGATCGGATCTAATCTTATCTGATCCGAGATGTCGAAAACCCCCGAAATACCCGTTACCCTGCTGTCTATCCGTGTCTCCCTTGCAACGTATATGTCTGTATTTCCTTTTTATTCCTTTTCTTTATTTGATTTCACTTTTATCATACCCAAATATCATGGAATAATCAACCTGAGGTGAAGGTCATATCAACTCCCTTTATTTCCTGTAGGAAGACCCCTCTTACTATAGATATTCCTAGGGTCTCCGTTTAAGATGTTAGAAAAGCCTATCTTATTCATCAAGGGCGCCGGCTTCATCTTCTCTTTTTTCGTGCTCTCAAATCTACGACGTAGCATCTATTTCCGTCTTCGGAAGCTCCGGTATTACCTCACATCATCATCGTCCTCCATCTCAGAGCATCAGCAGCAGCCTCGCAACATAGTCATAGTCGGCGCCTCCATCGCGGGGTACACTGTCGCGCGCACCATCGCGCAATACCTGCTGCCGGACTCGGTGTACCGCGTCGTCGTCATCGAGCCCCACGACCACCTGCATTTTACGTGGGTGCTGCCCCGCTTCTGCGTCGTTGGCGGCCATGAGCACAAGGCTTTCATCCCCTACGGCGGGCACCTTCCCGCAGGCGCCTTCGAGGCCGATGGCGGAAAGGTAGCATGGATCAAAGATCGCGTCGCGGCCATCTCGCGCGACAGTGTGCGTGTGGAGGGCACCGACGAGGAAATCCCTTACGCGTTCCTGGTCGTGGCGACGGGGTCCGGCGCTACGGACTCCCTGCCGAGCCGCGTCCCCGCCGATGACATGGAGCAAGGCGTAGAACTACTGCGGGCGATGCAGACGCGAATACGGGACGCCAATGACCTTGTTGTGGTTGGTGGGGGGGCTGCCGGCGTCGAGCTGGCGACGGATGCGAAGTCCAAGTACCCGGAGAAGAGGGTCGTCTTGGTGCACTCGCGGGACTCGGTGATGCACCGTTTCGGGCCTAGGCTGCAAAGCGCGGCGTTAGATGGAATCAAGGAGCTGGGTATCGAGCTCATCACGGGTGATAGGGTGGTCGAGGAAAAGCAAGAGGAAGGGGTTGTGGTGCTCAAGAGCGGGAAGGAGATCGTATGCGATTATTTGGTTTGTCGCCCTTCCCCCCCTCATTCCTGTTCGCTTCTTCGATTAGGTATTGACAACGATCGTCCCCAAGGTAAACTGCACTGGCCAGAGACCGGACTCAAAGCTTATTGCACAACTCAGCCCGGCTGCTATATCGGACTCGGACCACATCCTAACGAAACCCACCCTGCAAATTCAGGACGAGTCTCTGCCGAATGTGTATGCCTGTGGCGACGTCTCGGAGACCAACACGGCACACCCGAATTCACGGTCTGCGATGCGTCAGGCGATGATCGTTGCGCATAACATTCTTTCCGCCTCAGAGGGCAAGAAGCCTACGGAGAGGTACGAGCCGCACTGGCTTGACGGCGTGATAAAACTCACGTTGGGACTGGTACGAAACACACTCTTCTACCTACCTACATGCAATATATTCCCCTATTTGCAGAAAACATGGCTAACATTAAAGCTCCTGTAGGATAAATCAGTCTCCAACGTTGGCGACGGTAATACCGAACTACTGTTCCCGAGGAAAGAGAAGGAGCTCGCTCTTATGTCGGCGCAAGCTTGGCGTAAGCTAGGGGCCAAGCCGTTCGAAGATGACGAGGCGGAATTCTTGAGCAAGATTCATGCTAAGGTGTGAATGAAACTGATGGTTGTTTACATAGGTAGGTACATAGGTAGGTAGGCAAGCGAGTACCCGGTATATATATCAAGGCAATGGGGTTCATGTCACAGTTAGATGCGTTAGATGGATGCTACCTAGAGATGATATGTGTATACTATATAGTGATGGGAAAGGGATAGGGGTAATGGTGTTAAAGCATCTTTAAAGAACTACATCGCATGTTTCTATTTGAGATTATTAAAGGACGCCTCGGTAGGTGGAGGGCTGAATTACACTGTACGTAACTATACGCTTTATATGTCTAGGCCCCTAGGTAAAAGGGAGGTAACCGAGACCTCTTAGGTCGGACAAACGGGTGTCTAGGATGATAATACAGTACAGTACAGCTTCACCACGAACGTTTCACTAGAGCCGAATACCAGCACCTTGGACTCCCTCTCGTCCCAGAAAAGCTCGAACCGAAGAGCATTATTAATAGGTAGGTACCTACTTCCCTCCCTCCATTCCTCTCCGGTTAATATCACAAGCAAGCAAAACCCTATTGGCCAAGTATCCTCGTTTTCCTACAGCCGGAACTGTTTACCCACGATATTTCCTCAACTCAAATTAAGCCAACACCCACAGCCAGTCAGCATTTGTCAAGCGCTAACGTAGGTAGGTACGGGGGTTGGTTGGTCCCAATATCTGGGGTAATGCAGACAGACAGACAGACAGACAGGTAGACAGACGAGAACGCGGCTATTGGGTTGGGACCTGGTGATAGTGACTTTCGTTCTTGGCGGCGAACCCTAGGCCCCGGTATTTGACATTTCTTGCGGCTTGCGCTGTGCGTATATCAGCGTGTTCTTTACCTCCCCCTTCCCCGTCTGTCCGTCTGCCTGTTTTTTTTCCTTCTTACCCTTTCCGTTCCAACCGTGCGTATATCTACTCCCACCGGGCTGTCCAACTATCAAATAAACAACACTAAGCGACCAGTAAACATCGTTCACAACAGCAAAAAGATGCAGCTCCTCACCCTCCTAGCGCTCGCAAGCGCCGTCCAAGCGCACTGTGCGTCCCCCCCCTTACCCCTACCCCATCCCACCTCCAATCCTTGCTTACCCATCTAGACCGCTTCTCCAAGCTCGTAATAAACGGCGTCCAAGAAGCGAGCGAATGGACCTCCATCCGCATGACCAAGAACTACCAGAGCAACGGCGGGGTAACCAGCGTGTCGAGCGCCGACATGCGGTGCTACCAGGCCTCGCCGGGCAAAGCCACGGCCACCGTCGCCGCCGGCTCCGTGCTCGGCTTCGCCGCCAACGCGGCCGTGACGCACTTCGGGCCCGTCCAGTTCTACATGGCGCGGGTCCCCGACGGCGCCGACATCAACACCTGGGAGCCCGCCGGCGACGTCTGGTTCAAGGTCGGGAGCATCTCCGCCGTGCCGCCCCTGGGGTCTACCGAGGCGACTTGGCCCGCTTATAGTTGCGTTTGACCCCTTCCCCCTTTCCCCTTTCCCCGTTAACTTATCCCCCCCCCCCCCCCCCCCCCTCTCATCTATCCACCTGCTTGACCAGACAGACAGACAGACAGACAGACAGACAACTAACCACCCATCACCTGCCGCTCCACCAGACAAGAAAATCGTCGAGGTGACGATCCCCGCCGCCGTCCCCAGCGGCAAGTACCTCGTGCGCGTCGAGTCCATCGCCCTGCACCAGGCGCAGGCCGCGGGCGGCGCGCAGATGTACCTCTCGTGCGCGCAGGTCGAGGTGACCGGTGGCGGAAACGGTACCCCGGGGCCTCTTGTCGCGTTCCCGGGGGCTTATTCCCCGAATGACCCGGGCTTGATCTGGTCGTATTACCCCGTGCCTACTACTTATACTGCGCCGGGTCCGGCGGTTTGGCAGGGATGAGGGGAAGGCAGGGGGGAGGGGGGGGGGGCGGGGTTTGGCGGCCTCTAAGGGATTTAGTAAGGAGAGATAGGGGGGAAGGTGGTGGGGGAGGTGACACTATAGATTAGATGTCAGGTAGCTTGAACTCATCGAATTGGGTACACTGTCGTGCCATGTTAAACGGTCGATATGGCAAGCTCGTTACCATCCATGCTTAGTTGTCCTACCTATTACGTAGTCCTCCCCTTATTACAAACGTCAAGACACGACCAAACGTCCCAAATGCTGCATCACTTGTGAGAATAAGCACATACACATAATCGTATTAGTCACCAACATCAAAATTAGGTATAATCTCCTCACAAGTTCATTTTATTACATTTGACGGCCCACGAATACGCCGTCCGAGCTATTCACCGTGTCCAAGGAAAAACATAACGTATACTCGCCTACTAGCTATTCGTATGCCTCGTTTCCCAAGCATCGGGCTCTGAGTTTAGTAAATCTGCTATTAATAGCTCAGGGCCACTGTTGCTGCATAAAAAGGGCTAAGGCAAGTCGTAATACAACCTCAACTCCAAACGAATCCCTTGCCGAGTACAATTATAACTGGCAAACCTAGTCGATCAAAGGGAATTGAAGGCCTGATTCCGTGAACGAGTCTAGTGACGTCGCTTCTTGCTACGGCTACGATCTTCATCTTCGTCCGCGCCGTTCTCGCGATCCTTTCGCTTCGCCTTCTTCTCTAGCTCATCCCAGTCTTCACCCTCTTCATCATCGTCATCATCCGAGGCCTCCTCGCTAGCCTCATCAGAAGCGTTGCTATCGAAATCCGAATCATCCTCGCTGGACTCGCTCTCTTCCTGAAGCTCGGAATCATCGATTTCGAAGTTCGACTCCTCTTCCTCCTCTTGCTCATCCTCGTCGTCACTTTCGCTCTGTAAGAACGACCAACCTCCATCGACGAAGAACTGGTGAGTGTCTGCAGTGACCGTTTTCATGATCGTAGGCCAGTTAAGATTGAGAGGACCCTCGGTGAAGGCGATGTCACTCGAGTCTAACCATTCCTTCACATCTTCCAAAGACTCCATAGGAATTGTGTTGATGTGGGCCGGTGCTCGAGTGAAATCTTTGAACACAAACACAAGATCGAAGTTCTTGAGGCCAAACTGCACACGTTCCAGATGCGCAATCTCGATATCATCCAGCGTAATTACCATAAATGGTGGTTCGGTGATCTGGATGAGACAATCTGTCGTGGGCTGGATCACGACATTGCTTCGGAATGGGACACCATTGAAACCCAACTCTCTAAGTGGCATATCAACTTCGACGCCCTCATTCTTTCCTGCCTCGGCAATCTTGTCCGCGAAGCTCTTGAATTGACGATCCAGCTCCGCTCTGTGTCGGCGGTCTTCTTGTTCTTGCTCAAACTCGTCCTCATCGCCGTGCCTATACTTCCTCTTTCGGTTGCCGGTCTCGTCGAACTGGATGTCTGTTGCCTCTCTATAGAATTGGACATCCTTCGTCTTCTTCTTGTTCCCTATGATAATAGGGTCCTTGAGATGTAGATGGATGATCACAATGAGCTCATGGGCGCAAGGCTGGAAGAATAGGTGGCGGATATTAGAGAATAGTACGTCTACTCTTTGCTGAGTGTTAAGCGGCGACTGATATCGAATACCATTCTGGTGAATCTCGACCTTGCCGGGGACGCGTTTGCCTTCCATGGCTGGGCGAATGAACACATTATCCATGACAGGAGGACGCCGATCTAATGCACTGGTCAGTATGAATCCTAGGTAGCAGGTAGGGGTGTATCGGCCTACTTCTGATTTCGACGAGCTTTTCTTGCTCAACAACATCCTCCATATCCTTCTTCTCTTGCTCCTTCTTCGTGGCCTCCCTCTTCATGCCCGAAATCTGCGACGCAATCTCTTCGTATCGATCGCCATCACGAGAACGGAACGTCAAGCTTCTAACAAACTGAGCTGAAGCGTCCTCAAACGGCTGGTCATCCTTTCTGCCTACTCCCTGACCAGGAGAAAGGAAATTAATCCGGAGGAAGGACCACTCTCCTTCGTCGTTCTTGCTAGCATTCTTGATGGTATGGATGTGGAAAGGAACCGGGCGACCCATGACTGGAAGTAGAATAGTATGATTCTTTTGGTCGACCAATATTTCCAAATTCTTCGACTTAAGAGGCATTTGGTTGTCCCTTTTATACGACTCAAACTTCTTGAATTTCTTGATCTCAGCACCGTCCTGGCCAGTCGTTGATTCGGCAAATCGGGCCAAACCTTCCTTCTGTTTTTTAGTCGCCAGTTCCTTTTGATGCTCTCGACGCCTTTTCTCCTGATCTTCGTCCACTTGAGCAGTACGTTCCGATCGAAGGCGGGTGCTAGTAATATTCTTGGTTGCGACGGCACCAACACGGGAATCCTTCTTCTCCTTCTTAGGCGTCGGTTGTATCTCCTCATCATCCTTGAAAAAGAATGATGTCGCATCAAGGTCAGTAGGTGCATCACCTGTGAAGACAACCGGATCGCTGTTGGTGACACGGATTGTATCAGTCAGAACTAGGGAATAGGTCTTGCTGAGCTTGTCCTTTGGCGAAGGGTTCTCAATATCTGTAAACCCGGTTGTTATGCACAGAGTCATGCCGTCCTTGAGAGTTCGCGTATTCTTGCCATTCAGAATGAGGGTTGGGTCCTTGCTCTCGAGACCAACACCCACTCCAACATTCTTGAGAAAATGCTTCTCTAACTCGGGCTTCCTAGACTTGATATAGCTAAGAGCCTTGGCGTACACATCTTTCGCCATGACACCGTCTCGTATTTCTTTCAAGACCAGGTTATGAACCGCATAGAGGAATTTGTAGGCACTTTCTTGGGTTTTGTTCGGGTCGACCAGGTACGTTCGCGCAATGGAAGAACAATATGACTTATATCGAAGACCCATGCCAGCAATAATAACACCTGGGTGGAGATTGTCGCCGGTCGGTTCTGCTTGAAGCTTGAGATCGTACTTACCGCCACTTTGGACAGCGGGACCTAGATACCAGTCTAGGGATTCGGGATCGAAATCTGATGGCAATTTCTGTTTGTTCGGCAGTTCGACTGTCTTCCACCATTTCTTGTCGTCAAGCTTCGAGTCGACTTTGTTGGCAAGCGCACTGTGCTTCACCTTCTTCTCCTGGTCGAGGACATCAGACATTTGGTCTAGGAAAAATGGTGTCATCAGCGCAACGCAGGCTTTGGACGACGCGCGCATAGCTCGCAACTCGGTTTCGTCTTTGACGGAAAATGCGGCGGTCGATAAGGCGGTGGACATGTCGACTTCCTCAACATCCTTGCACTTCTCGCGGTAAACCTTCTTCCATTCCTCGACAAAGGGGCCGCTGGACTTATCCTTGCTGATAACGCCAATCTTACCCTGGCATGGGGTTAGGTTACTTGAAAAAACTATAGGGGCGAAATGGACAGAACTCACGCCTGCAGATTTGATAGTATCGGATAGCTTGATGAGCTGCTTCTCATTTGCAGCAGCATCCTTGCCTCTAACTAGAACCTCGATCGGGAATCTTCCTCCTTTTAAGGGCTCCAAGTGTTTAGCTATATAATTGTCAGTCGGTTAACCGCCCATCGAGAAGGACAAATTGAATAAATTGTAAAGGAGTCGGTACCTTTCTTGGATGTCGCAACGAAGTAGAGGCAATCGGTTGTGATAAGCATTAAGGTGGTCGGGAACTCGTAGCCAAGCAGCCAGAACTAAAAACAAAAACAAGTTAACTAACATTCATTCTCCATTGAAAACAAACCAAAAGAATGATCATCGCGATAATTAGTGGCGCACAAAGGATAATGAGGAATACATACGTGCATAGCGTTGTTCTTCTGGAACTCGGGGTTCTCCTCGACCTTACCCATTGTGATGAGAATGGAAGATACGCCACCGAAGACAGCATCTCCGGCGCGTTTATCAGCCTTCCAGGCATTGACAAAATGATTAATGCGCTCCTGGAAGAGCTTTCCATCAATCTTGATTTCTGCCATCTTTTAAAGTTGACTCGAAAGTCGGTGGTGAAAAGATGGCAGATGGAAAAGCAGCAACGATTGATGGGGGGAGGAGAGTGTGAGGTGAAAAAGAAAAAGAGAAATAAATGAATGAATGAGGGTTGTTGGAGTATATGAATGAAGGAAGGTAAAAGGCTGCATCTATCTTTTTTTTGCCCTAGACAGCCTAGACAGCCTAGAGAAATGAACTACCCATGTAAGGTTTCTGGGTGACGCGAGCTTGGGCGGCAGCTCCACTAAATAATGCGCGACGCGGTTTTAATGGGTTTCCGTTGCTATTATGTAAGCCTCTTAAGTTGCGGAGAATAGTGGGGCCACTATTTGTTGCAACAATGAACATTGAAGAGGAAAGAACGAAGTTAAGGGGGGACTGGGGTATGGGGACTCGGGAGTAGAAGGTGAAAGGTGAGAGGTACATAAAAGGTAAAAGTTTTTTAAGTTCAAATATTATCAAAAGAACTTGTACCAAACAAATACAAGTTCAGGACAAATGCTTGAACACTTCGGATTGGCCCGTTGATATTCCGACCTTATCGTCTTCATCCAACGTCAAAGATCCGGTTAGGTACTTATGCGATATACAACATATGTAATCTTCATGTTTAAACTTCACGTACATATAAATCACAACTTGAGTATCACGTCGACTATTTTGACAAACGCTCTTGTGTGCTTTGATGATATAAAGGGAAGGTAGGTAGGTAGGCTACTATCCAGTCTCGTATAAAAGCCCATGTCCCCCCTCTCCCGCCCCCTCTCCCTCTATGCCCCTATTCCCCTTTCCACCTTCATCTATTTCATTATTCTCAGCATCCCTCACTGTCCATTACTCTCCTCGTCTTCAATTGACGGCGGGAGTTCAAATCCATCGTCCGGGACATCCTCAATAACGCCATCCCCATTACAATCACCGTTGGTGCTGCCATCTGAAGAGGTATCCGAACCAGACTGTGTTTCTCCCGAAGAAGAAGAGTTATCTTCTTTCTTTTCGTCAGACGAGCCTGAATATAAGGACACGGACGTGAAAGCCATTATTCCGATCGGGATGGGCACCTTTTGGGGATCCGTGTTCTCTGTGTCTTCCTTTCTATATATACCTAAGGTATATTCAAGTATCTTGCTCTTATTTAGCTCCTTGCCTTAGGTACTAGGTGGTTATGGTTGTGGTCTACACCTAGACGAGTAACCAAGCAGTTTCGATACAGACAAACGAGACTGCCCTGTCTGCAAAGCTCTCAAAGAAACTTGCAAGTTTCCCACCACAAACTTATATGGCGATCTGTTTACGCGGCTTTATACACCAACTGGAAAGTGTCCCTCGTCGGTATTCTTGGGTTGACTAGTTGGTTGATTGGCTGGCTGATTAGTTCAAGTTGTTTCGAAAGCCGTAGATCAGAACGACGGACATGTTGGAAGAGAGGATGCATTATATACGTATCTGTTTGCGAGGCCTGTAGGTAGGACGACAAGGACTAGTTAGGAGGATGAGATGGGGCTGAGATGGGAGTGATGTTATGTGACAGGTTTCTATACCTCTCACTCTGTGATTTCCATTGCGCACCGTAGTTGATAATAAGTGTGCAACATGAGTATATATAGGTACACTTCATAGCTATGACAACCAGAGCGTCACATCTCACGTACGATCGCAGGTTCAACACCAACAAGAACACCAACTAGGACCGGATTTAAAACAAAATCGAGATCGGATCACCTATGAGTCAACAAGGTGCACACGTCGTCTAAGTAACACACCGGCACCTAGCCACGAACAACAAAGATCGCTCAGGTGGGAATTTTCCCACACGCATGGATATGGAAACAAGCTGTGCATGTTTGACATGTAGGCATAGTAGCACGAATACCTAAGCAGCGCCAGACACTTCAGAGACAATATTATTGCCTCATCACCAAGTTGCCAACTTTGAAGTCAAACAACACACTTGCCAGAAAAGCATAAAGGAATCATAGAGTGTTCATAGTATATAAACCCCCCTCCACAGCCATCCTCATCAACCGCGACCATCAAGTGCAGCAAGACTACATCAGGGGGTTTTCCAGCGCCTCAAGTATGGTTCTCTTCAACAGCCACGAACCTCCCAACCTTACAAAGACATGAATGGTGGTCGGTCTCTAACTACACTCCGCATGCCAAAATGTCGACATCAGTAGGCCGCAGGAGGGAAAGACTCGCATCGACAGCGCCCGCCCGCCTACCTAGGCATTAACCATACCATTATCCGCCATCCCCACGTCCAACAACACATACCATGACGACACGTTCATATCTCAGTCCCCTCAACGCCACCCCCAGGCCGATCGATCCATACCTAAAACCCATTCCTCCCCGGGCCATACCAAAACATTCTCATCTTGTCCTGCTGGGCTGGCAGCAAGGCAAGACCTCATCGCCTCTTGCCGCCACAACAACATCTGTCTCCACAGCAGGCGCCCTCTTTGCCGCCTTTCCCGCCTTTGCCACCCTTAGCACCACCTGCTCCCGGCGCCGACGTGCCAGATGAGCAACCAGCAGTTCCATGGGCTCCGCCGCAGCAGCCGCCACCACCACCACCACCAGTACCAGTGCCAGTAGGTCTTGTGATCCGGGTCAGTCAGATGCTCAACACAACTCCTAACTCCTAACCCCTAAGACCGCAGAGAATTAAGAAAAAAAAAAGAATGAAAGGTATCAAGAGAGCCTTACGGGTTACTGTCCTTGTCCTTGCCGGACGACGACGAAGAGGTCGGGCTCATTTTTTTTTCTTCTCTTGTTAGAAAGAAAAAAAAGAAGAGGAATATGACGTGAATACCAAGAAGGGGAAGTTCGAGCGGGTTGGGTGGGAAATGTGATTGAGAAGGTTTGTAGGTAGCTATAGCTATAACGAGATCTCGGCCCGTCGTGTTGTCTGGGCTAGGTTGATGATGATGTTCTTGACGTGGGGTCGATGTCTGTCTTGGTGCTGTTGTTGAGAAAGGCGATGGGATGGAAGTAGGTAGGTTTAGAAGTCAAGGAATATAGAGAGATACTGGGTCAGTTTATATACCTACCAGTGCCTAGTACCTGGTACCTCAAAACTTGAGCGAACTTTGTGAACTTTGATGAAGCTACCACCTGAACTGAAGTTACTGTTATGGAAGGTACCTAGCGGCTATGTGAAGGTGAACGAGACGGGAAGTGATAGGGTGATGATGATGATGGTGTCCTACCCTAGGCAAGCACGATGAATTTGGCAAACATACCCTAGGTAACTTACAGGTCATATGTGATGCGTATGATATGTGATGAGTGCGCCCAAGTAGGAGCAAATAAGCAATTCTGAAAGCGAATGAGACTGAGTACTAGTATTGTTCATGAAACATTATGCCTATTCATATTACCTATCTCCTCAATGCTTCATAGTGCGTAGGCACTTATTCAACCAATTCCCATACAGTGAACATGAAATGAGTTGTACACCTAGACAACCTTGAAGACAAGCTAACCCAGGTAGCTATGTACCAAGTAGACTACTCAAACCATCCTACTCCTAACAGTAACCATGCGAGAATAACATTAGAGGAAAGGAATAAGGCGTACAGCCAAAGAAAGAAAAGACAAAAAGAAAATTAAAGCAAGTAAATCAACGTGGGGTATTGAGCGTTGAACCACGCCCTCCAGCCGCACATTGTACCCTGAACGCCGAGAATTGATATCCATTTCACATCGTGTGTCGTTGAAGACCGTCATGAACCTAGACCCACCAAGATGCGAGAGTTGGCTCCATTTCTTCATATGCCAACACATACCCGTAACCCCTGAGTCCTGTCACTCCGGTTTTCCTCTCTTCCTTGAACGCCAAAAGAACAGGGAAAGGGAAGAAGAAGGGAGGGACGGCGAGCTGACGGCAGTGGCCTCGAGAAAAAAAATCACATCTCCATCCTTGCAGCAATATCTTCACTCACGCCTCTAACGGAATGTGCGACATCTTCCACTTCACTCTCCTCACTCTCTTCCTCATATTGGTCACTCTCCTCTTCATCACTCGAGGGATCATTCAGTGGGTCAATCTCGACATCCTCATCAAAATCACACATAACCATATCATCGTCATAATCATCATTGTCCTCGTCGCCATCATCGATTACTTGGTTCGCAAGTTGATCTCCTAGCCAGTATTTGGCGCGTTTATTCGCGCCGAAGCTACCAGGTAAGGGTGTTGCGTAGCGCTTCGATAAACCGGCGCTACCACGTCTGTGAGGTGCAAGCGCGGGAGAGTTGACGAGGATGGGTAGGCCTCGAACGTATAGATAGGCGACACGCTTCTTGTCCTTGTTGAAGAAGAAGTAATGGATGCGCCATATCGCAGCCTCATCACCGTCAAAGGGATCTTCCACAGGATCGTACGAGAATACCATGCAGTCCTTCAAAATCATCTCCTTATCAATCATAGTCCATACATAAGGGCCCCAAGCTGGACTACTAATCGCATCGCTACCCGCGGCGGCATGAGCTGCAGGGGAGCTGCTGTAGGAGCGGAATGACGAATTCGCATTTGGCGATAAAAGTGAAGTACCCAGGGGACGCACACTATTCAATGTGTTGTCTAGATTGGCCATGACAATGCGCAAGTCGCGCTCGCGACGGAAGTCCGTAGGACGTAATACATGCGAGAAATCGTAGTCAGGATGGCTCGCATTGAGGGTCGCGATTAGGTAGGCGAATGTGCGACGGCTGGAGATTTCGTTCAGGGAACCAAAGGGACTCGAGCGCGACAAGTTCAGTGACGCAGCCATCTCCTTACGTTGTGGCGGCGACAGCGACGCGCCGAACTTGATGAGCGAGGCATGTTGGGCCTCAAGAGAACTCTCAATAGACTTGTATAGCTTTTTATCCGAGCCAGCGGCCTTGGTAGTATAAAGATCGCATCCGCCCTTAACGCGGCACTCAGCAGTACTGAAGTTCAGCGTTGAGGTGATGACGTCGAAGTCGCGAAGGGGGAGGAACTAGAAGTAAAGCGTTCAATACAGGACTGCGATAACAATCGCACTCGTCTCCAATAACGATTTGCGACCATACAATAGGGGTACAAACCTTCATCTTTGCATCGATGGCACTTTCGCACTGGTCCGAAAGGAAAGAACATGTATACCACGATGGCGTAATGGTTCGGTCCGGATGAGTTGGGATGTCGGTTGTCAGGTGAAACGAAGCTGGAATCGGTATGAGGTAGAGAGTAAAGTGTGATTATAACTATGACGAATCGTCTGAATGGTTGAAATCGACCAAGAACCAGGTAAAGAGCAAGCACTTGGCTTAGAATTATAACGTTCAATGTTGTGAAGTACAGAACAAGAAGGTATGGGAGAAGGTGTTGTCCTGAGGAAGTACGCACAGCGTCACTGTGACAAGATAACGGTGTACCTCACAATCGCTGATACGTCAGGTTGTACCGAATAGAATAAAGGATAGAATCAACCAGCTGTTGATTCGTTTGGTTGGTGTACCTAGGTGTAGGTATGTATATGTGCAGGAACAGTAGGAGATAATACGAATTTGCCTAATAATCGGAATTCATGCCTGGGTAATGGGTGACGTTGTTTGGTGAGATCGGAATTGAAGACATGGGACATGGGGAAGTTCCAAGTTGTAGGTGCAAGTTCAAGTTGCCATGTTCAAGCTGGCTCGGGTAGAGCACTGCTATTATGTACATATGTACCGAATGGATCTGCCTGGATCAGGTGTTTGAAGCGTTGGCTGACATCCATGGAGGTAGGCATGGCTGACAAAGGGAAACCTGTGCAGTGTGCAAGATCCAAGGACTAACCTAAGGACTAAGACCTGGGGGCAGTCGCAAGGGGATTATCCGTCTTGGAGGGGTGGTTCGATACCTGCCCTCTACCTAGGGTATGTACATATGTACCAAGTACGTAGGGGAGTTGATACTAACGTTAATGCTAGGTAGCTTCCCACCATAACTGCATAAGACCTAGGTTAGGCAGGTACAATACCGTGGGCCTATCGAATGGTTGATAAACATTAAAGTAAAAGGCAATGGCCAACCAAAAGTAAAACGTTCAACGAATAAGATAACATCAGCATGCCACGAGTATCCATGACACCTTTTCAACAGTTCAAAAAAACATACCTAATCCATAAGTGCCTTAAATGTATACTTACAGGAAGATCCATACTCGTAAGATAACATTGAATATCTCCTTAATAATCAACTCTCAATTGACGTTCCAGTAGGTTAATGTCCCATTGTTTGCTCATCGTTTCCTCGAATCGGCTAATGAAGGCGTGACATCATGTATCGGGAATGGGTCCTGCAAATTGCCGACTGGTTGATGGATGGCACTATGTGCAGGGGCCTGTATCACTCAAGCAAATGCTATATGTGTACGTTCAAGTTGAATGTATTAGGTAATATGCTCTCTGCTGTAATCGATGATGGGTAATTCGAATCACAGAAAACCGGCATCTTTCAGAGCGTTCTCGATATGTCTCTCGTCGACCTGTGAATAGGTTTAAATATAAGAATCAATCCTTGCAAGCCCAATGTCCTTTGCAATGTTGTCCTCTATATCTTGTTACGCCGCGCACTGCGAAAATCATTCTTGTGGATTGTATACCCGCTGAGAAAACAATACATTGTAACTTATTACATGATCCTCGTAACCTCGTCCTCAACCTGAACGTTAAAAAAGTATTGTCAGTGGTCTGAGGATCGCCAAAGGAATGCGCTGTAGTGTTTGCGATGGGGAGTTGGAGAAGAGACTCGAGACCAAACTAGGAATTGTCAGGAAAAGCCTAGAGGGAGACTCACCTCCATATCTTCCAAGGAGTCTTGTTGTCCTATACAACGGAGGACGTTCTTCTTGCTGCTTTCCTGAAGCTCTCCTGCTAATAATATCTCGTCCAGAATGTAGTATGCTTTAGTAAAGGAGAAAATGATGTCGAGCTCGCAAACATTGCCGTAGTATTTATCCATTTGTTCAACGTAGCGGTGAATGATCTCGAGCGTGATCAATTCATTGTCATCGGAGGAGCAGCCGGCGATGAAAAAAAGGGAGGCATAACGGCGGTATACGATTTTAGTATCTGGTTCGATGGGTGAGCAATCTCAGTTGACATGGAGAGTTGGTTTCGATGGGAGGCGAACCTTTGTATTCGAGAAAATTGCACATGCGAGTTCGTCTAGCGAGGACTAGTTGAGAGACGTCCTTGACAATCTTCGCCTTGTCCTTAGGAGACAAGGTGGTGAACCACTTTGCTAAACGCTAAAAAGAACTATTAGATCAAGACTTTAAGGAGACATAAAAAGAAAAGTATATAACATACCACCTTGCCCTGCCGGGAGAGCAGGATCAAGTAGCTGTTATAGACCTTATATTAGTCCTATTTCGAAATGAATAGCAAGATAATAGATGGAATACTTGATGGCCATTTTGACGCTTTTCACATCACTTTTCTACTACTCGATGAGGAAGGTATAGGTTGTGTAATTAGACCTGATCAATGATTGTTTCGCATATGTTGAGTGTTGATATTTGTATGGCGGTTGGAGTTGACATAGAATTGGTATAGAATATCAAACCCTGAAAGGCATTGAATTTTGAAGAGTAGGTCATTTGCTTACTAGTTACTACACTAGTAGCAGTTACTCATAGTGGGGTTGGGCACGAGCTGCAGCCTACAAGTGTATAACTGTACCTACCCTGCACGCTAATTGTTCTGCCAACTGTTGCCAAGTGCCTGTCGGTCTGTCATCACCCCCCTTTACCCCCACGGCTGTTAAATCACCCCAACTCAACCTGCAGATATTATATTCATATGTAACCAACATAGATTTTGGAGATGTCACCTGGGCAACTAGGTACGATATGTACATTAAGATATCATGAATGCATCGTTGATGCTCAGGCGAGAAAATCATAAACTGCCGCTATGCAAAGTCTAGTAGTAAGTACATACTAACCTAGGTAGTCTCGTCTATTAGCGATAGATCCCGATTTATATCCTGTCTCAGTCTATGGTTTTCCTTTAGAGCCGGAGTCGGCCTTCACCTATACCAACTATAGGTAGGTACTCTTACTCGTACCATATTACCAATAAAGGTTTGATTAGGTTGTAGCTGTTGGCTATGTAACCCAGAGTATTGATTATTTAACGTTCTTACGATTTGGAGTATGCATTTCTTACAAATATAGGATCACGTATAGGCTTGTAGGAGTATTTGATCTCTACCTACATACTACTAGGTAGCCTGTAACCTTGTTACATGCAGGTATATGTATAAACATAAAAGACTCAAGCCATCTAACCTAAAGTGAAGCAGAGTTTGTTTCCTGGCGTAACATTAATTAGCTAACAACTTGAATATTGAACTCTAAACATTAGCCTTGAGGTTCAATTGTTTGGGAACAATACCTAGTACATAAATACATAGGACTCACTACTACTCAGGTATATATCAGACTAACCCCACATCGATTTATAAAGCTTCAGATTTTCTGCCCACCCATTCACATGCCATGCGATTGGTAATACTTATATCTACCATAATCAACCATCATCCTCACCATTCTTCTCTTCCTCTTCCTTCTCTTCTTCTTTAGTACGGTAGACATTTACATACCTACGCATTAGCATACTACATCTCTCCTCTTTTTATTTAGACCTGGGTTTCTAATCGATTCTTCATCTCATTATATCCTCTCATACATACCACATACTTACCTACCCACCTAGACATATACCATGACGCGCATAATCCTTTCCACCGGCAACATTGTCTTGGATGGCCCCTCTATCATCCGAAAACCAGGTGCTTCTCGTTCCAATCTCGAATTCACAAATTCTCTCCGAAACAACTTCTTAGCCGCACAGCAGGACTATGCCGGCGTACTCCAAAACGGAAATGGCCACACTAAAGAGAATGGCCAAAGTAATCGACCTGCCCCCGAAGTCTGGACAGAGAAAGATGACTCTACTCTATATGTGCCGCGCATCGACTGGTTATCTGCCGGTCTACAAGAGGATCGTGCACAATATGAGATAACTGTCAAACTATTCTTTCTACCGACGGCGTCGCCAGAAAAGCGCTTAGACTATATCAGAGAAGCATTGCGATTAGTCGCGAAGGAATTAGGTGTGGACGACGTTGATCTTCTCATAGTCTCTTTTCCCGGCATATCGTTTGAGGGCGACTGCGAATGGGAAGCCGATAAGAAAAATGCGACCATGGGCAATGAAGAGGAAGAGATTGCTACGTGGGGGCTGCTGGAAACCCTACATCAGCAGGGTCTGATCCAGAAACTCGGCATCGCCGAATTTGGCACCGAGAAGCTAAGACGGTTTTTAGACCAGGTCAACATTCGGCCTGCCGTCGATCAGATCAATATCAAGAACTGCTGCAATGTCCCTCCACCATTGGCGAAGCTCGCCAAGGAAAAGCGCATCGAGCTATTCACCCATCACGATTCGCCAGATGTATTGCCTAGCGGCACTTTACGGGAACTACTTGGTCAAGGTCCGCAGGGCGCCGGAGTGCTCGCGGATCATGAGAATAATAGCGACGGCCTCAAGGGAGAAATCTTCCCGGAGTGGGTTGTCAAGTATACGGCTTTTGTTAAGAATCGGGGTGTGATTGAGAATAAGGGTTACTTTGCGAGCGCAGAGTTGTTAGACGAAGATTGAATCAGACTTGAATAAGTCCTGGAGTCTTATTGCATATTCTGGGTAGTTATACATAGCATTGAGGGTTGGGCAGTGTTTTTTGCATTAGATGACGAATACATGACTGCGCGAAGATAGACTGCGTGGCAATCATTTACCTACTTACGGGGTTCTCGCTTGGGTTCACACTCGTTAAACAATTTTATGACTTATCCTATCATGCTTCTCTTGCGCCCTCGCATCCTAACCTCCTCAAGCTTCTTTAGTACTATAGGGGCTTGCTTGAAGGCCTCTTTGTATGCGCCCTCCAATACAGCCGTGAACAGACCTTCTGCGCGTGAGTGCGTACTAGCAAACGCTCTCTCTAAAACATATAGATCCACGGCGCGATCCTCGTCGGACGTGCTCTGCCCCGCCAAGCCGAAATCGATGATGACGATATCCCCATCCAACAACAAACCCTCATCATCGCCATCGATCGCCGCCGTATGCGCATGGCCATTCGACGGCTCCTGGCCCTTTTCCCAGGGGCGCAACATCATATTACTCGTCGTCAGATCGCCATGCACAATGCCGACCTTGTGCATCCGCCCCACCGCGCTCCCGATCCTGCGCATCAGCGCGACGAGTTCCTGGTCTTCCTCTTTATCGCCCGTAACCGGCACCGCGTCGCCCTCGTGGCCCTTCGCCTCGTCGTCGAGCTTCCGCCGCCGCAGCCACGCGTTGATGCCGACGCGCGTCGGCGCCCCGCCCACCCACTCCATCATCAGCCACCCCGCGCTCTCGTCCACGGCGTACACGGCGGGCACGGGCACCCCTTCGCGCCGGCACTTGGTCAGGATGCGCGCCTCGGCCAGTATGCGGTGCCGCGTGAGTCGGGCGTCGAGGGCCGGGTGTCGCCAGGCTTTTGGGGGGCGGTACTTGAGGGCGCAGGGGACGGAGGGCAGCAGGTAGGTGGTCTTGTAGAGACGCGCTTCGGCGCCTTGGGTTATGAGGGTCGGCGGGGCTGAGGAGGGGTAGGTCAGGATGGCGGGGAGGGGAAATTCATGGTTTTCTTCTTCTTGTTGCGCTGAAGGCGGGGTGGTGTCTGCTGCCATTTTTGAATTAATTTTGTCACAACATTTATCGGGATTCTGTTTTATGTAAATAATTGATTATGACGGGGATGAAGAAGCTGGAGAGCTTTAGAATCAAAGTTTTAGAGGCTTAGGTATGTACAATTCACTGTATTGGGCATAGATGCGGAACTGTAATTTTGGGTTCGTTCAATTAAGTGATCGCATCTAATCAGTGTTGCATATGATGGGAACTTGCCCCGCGATTGATTTGCGCGCAAAGCTGTCGTAGCTCCCCTCCCAGCCTAACTCGGCGCAAACTCAGATTTTAGGCTTGTGTGAAGGAAGGGAGGAAACAGCGTTGAACCTTATATCATAGTAGATTGTTAGATGGAAAGTCCGGCTCAGGAACGTAAAAATAAGGAGATTGTTCCCGTAGAGTTTAATTTTATTTTGATTTTCTTCTTTCTTACAACTTCATCAACTTCATCAACTTCACATGCATCCCATCGAAATATCTCAACTTTCTGGGCCCTACCCACATGGGTACTCACGGAATATACCGCCAATAAACGAAGCCCTTAGTCTCGGCCATCTTTTCTTATAAGCTACCAGGCCAAGTACTTACATACTACATACATACCTAGGGCTACCTACTACCTAGGGTAGTTACGTAGACTGTAGTAGCACCTACATCTTAGGGTGCACATTTTATCTATCGCTAATGGAGAACACTGAATGAAAGGTTTGCTTGCAACCAGTCATTCTACAATGGGCCTGCCACATAGTCAAATGACATGTTGATCTTCCGAGAATGGCCTCCAACTGCAGGAACGGTTTTCCGCATTGTCCGTCACTCCACTCGGCTCAATATACCAGACCCATGTGGTTCGTGGCGTCTACCTTTGTTCGCCGGATATGCAGGATGCTCGCAGATGAAGGTAGGTTAGCCTTTTCAATGTCACTACTATGTATGTATAATACATACACATGTACAACATTATACTACTAACCCAAGGTAATACATGTGCATACTTCACCATCCCTATGTACTATGTATAGCATGTACAACTTATGTACTTAGCCCCAACACTTTTTTTTCTTTTTCTTATTATTCACACTCCCAGTACTTGACTCCTCTCACTTACTCCCACTCCTACCTCTCTACTCCCACCACCCGCACGCGCGAAACATCACTCTCAGCCAACCACAAAAAAGAAAGAACAGCCAGAACGAACGTCACTATATGCTTTATTGCCATATTAGCTACCCTCCATAACTCTGTTCAAACTGGTCCCAATTCGCTCTTCACCTTTGTTTATACACGAACCATGATTTCCATGAAGTTGTAGCAAAAAATCCTTCCCTCATGGTTTCTAATCGCCCAAAAATCCCCCTTCGAATCATGACCGACCCCTCATCCTCCCTCTTCCGGTCCCCAATCCTGCCTGTCACCGCCCTTTGCTTGTCATTAGTCGTACTCACGCAGGTCATAAGCACCTATACCGCCGCATACATAGCCGCGCCTCACGAGATCAGCAGCTTTCTCGATATCGTCGACTCCTCCATCCAGGAAAATGAGAGCTACGACAGCAACGTTGATAAAGTGCAGAGGTTAGAGGATAAGTTACGACTGACGCGGTTACTACGAGAAATCCAGGAGAGCGGAAACGATTTGCGCCAGGAGTTGAGTCGTCTCCTGATGGCTGAGGGTTCCACCACGTTGCGTCCCGGCCCCCGGGTATTTTGGGCACTCCACAAGCCACATCTAGAGGATAGGGTACGTCGGCTTGACATGTTGCGCACCCGCTTTTTGGTTGTGTACATGGGCATTGTTGCGTCCTCGGTTGGGGACCGTGTCAAATACATCGAGAAGGCAGCGACGCAGAAGGAAGTGGAGAAGGCACATCATCACCACCAACCTCAGACGCCTCTCGCCAAGGTGTTGACTGACAGCATCAGACAAAGACCACAGCTTAGGAAAGTGGCGACGTCATCATCACAAGCAACACCATCAACCCTGTCAGGGCCAGCATCAGCACCGCCCAGATCGACGGGAAATCACCACCCTCGTTTTGATACCACGCCGCACCGGATGGGCTGGATGGGTGTAGTACAAGAATTGCAACACTCGCCATTGATGCATAGACGACATGCTTCCGTTGAGATGTCTATGCGATCACCACCATCACTGTCACCTCTCGGCAGTCCCTTGTCGCTTGCGCCGCTGATGGATAATGAGCGATTTCACGAGGGGATAGAATCCATCCCAGAGGACAAAATCTGATTAACGACTTACGAGCACACCATGATGAAAACGTACGACGCGCGAAGAGCCCGTATGCTAATGAATCTGGACACGAGCATTGACGCCATATAATTCCATTACAAATCGTTCCACACCATTTATATTAGGAGTTTTGGTCACTTCACTAAGATACCCCCTTTTTTTATCCACTGCATATTATTTTTTCCTCTTTTTCTTTTCTATGAACCATGAACCAGACAAGCCAATGTTTATTACTATCATTACCACATATCTTTCTTTTCTTTTCGTTTCGCCAGATTTTTATACCACGTTAGGCCCCCTTTTTTGCTTTCGTAATTCTAGAATTGTCGTATGTATCGGATTTAGTATAGGGTGTAGGGGAACGGAAACAGGCTGGGTAGGACGGATGTATCGGTTGAGGCATTCGGGGCTGGTTATAAGGAAATCAAATCAAACTTGGCCTGGTATATAGGTCAAGATGTGTCTATCTAGCTAAGATATGCTAGCAATTGCGTTGCAGTTCTGTTTCGGTTTCTACGCAAGAAAAGAAGTGTTGGAGATGAGACCAATATATTGGAAGTCATATGTTAGGTATTTATGATGCGAAAGTTGTCGCGAGACTGAATTTTACTACGTTTATGAGTATCGAGGGATGAAGTCCCTTGCCTCTAGGTTTATTGAGTCTTAACTATCTGTCTAAGGTTAGTAGTAAATACGGCTACTACTAGTAGTACAGATCCATATTCTTATACCAGTAGGCTGGTTAATGACCACCAGTAGCACTATCAGGCCCAGTATCATTCTTCTCTCCGACTATGATGCTTGTTAGAAGATTTCCATTCTCATTGACACATATATTTTGAAGATGTAGTGTATGAAAGGACGTGATAGAAGAGGAACAATGAGAAGGGGAAAAGCTTACCATCGAGAGCGACTAGGAACCGGCTGACGCAGTTATAAGCAGCGACCTAGGTACTCTGCGTTAGTTATCTTGTCTGTTTTTGTGTTTTGTGTTTTGTGTATGTGTGTATAAAGACGAGAAAGGGGCTGGTGGTGCGGTGTGAGTTTTCGATGATCGTCTCTCTTGTGTCTTGTCTTTCGATATCCATCCATCACGACATCCTGTTTACCCCTATTTTTATATGGACTCATGAACCCCAGCCCAGCCCAGCCACCTTTCTTTCTTTCCGTTCCTCTTTTTTTTTCTTTTTGGCTTAACTGTCTTCCTCTTTCCCTCCTTCATATCCGTCCTCCTAAACTGCGACGTAGTGTAGTATGTAGGTAGGCTAAGTCCAAACATAAACCCTATCCTGTCCCTCTAAACAAAGCCCCGAAAACGAAAGATAGGGAACCGGATTTCTTTCCTTTCCTTTCTTAACCCCCCCCCCCCCCCCCCCCCCCCCCGAAAAAACAGCAAATATAAAGGGCAAAAAAAAAAAAAAAAAAAAAGGGAAAGGCAAAACTCACAGTAGCAGTAACCTCCACGACCTCCCTCTCGCTGCAAACCCTCCTCAGCGCCGCGAACACCCCGTCACTGACCCTCACCAGCCTCGTCATCTCGTCCGCGTACCTCAGCACCGCCCACTCCACCTCACCCAGCCCCAAGCCCCTCGCCTCCTCCCACCCCCCTTCTTCTCCTTCTCCTTCCCCTTCCCCAGCCAAAACCAGATCCTTCCGCCTGACCAGCCCCTCGACAGCCTCCGCCCTCACCCCCGCCGCGACCGCCAGCGGCGCGTGGTGCGCCCACTCGTACCACGCGGCGTTGCAGGCCGCGACGCGGCAGATGGCGAGCTCCCGCGCCGCGGCGCCCAGCGAGGTGCGCGTGCGCACGGCGCCGAGGAACGAGTTCCACCCGTCGGCCACCTCGGGCGCGTGCAGCAGGGCCAGGTCGAGGGGCTGCAGGGGGCGCGGCGCCCGGCGCGCCGAGATGCGCGCGATGATTGCCGCCTCGGCTTCCGTCGAGGCGTGGGGTGGGTTGGGCGTGTAGGGGATGCGCATTTTGGAAAATAACCTGGAGATTTTTTTTTTTTTTAATGATGTGTATAGTAGTAGTAGTAGGTAGTATATTACACAACTCGAATGAGAACAAGACGAAGATGATGATGATGATGGAAGGAACCAAAAAAAATAAAAATAGGTATTGTTCAGTCGACAGCTTACTATGTAGTTAGTTACTACTACCGAGGTCGTGGGGTTAAAAATGCCCATACATACATAACTACCTACCCTAGGTTAGATTTATACATACATACATACATACTGACTGTACCGACATATGCGAGAGTCATCTCCACATCCCGAAGATCGGACCGTAATGGGGAGAGTGAGTAGGCAACTAGTTATACCCAGGTACATTATTACACATTGCACATACTACTATCGTTGATGTACATATCTTCATGCATACTACCTACTATGGTATGGTAACTGACTACCCAAGTTAGCTCCTCCGCTCGACGTTCTCGAACCGGTTCGGTTCGGCAACTTAGCCGGCATTTCGCACCATTTCGGTCTATCTCGCGGAACCCGGAGTATCTTGTATTTAAGCAAATCAATCTGAGATATGTAGGTAGTTATATGCATTGCGTATTAAAATATCTACACAAAGTATAGAATTTTCACAGGCTTTGATATAGTGTCAAAAAATGTAACTGTCGAATAGTTGAGCTCAAGTTGGCTCGGCTGATTGATCACAGCTTAATGATTATGTATTCAGTAGTAGATTCGTATTCGTTCCTCCGCCAACTTATTATCCTCCATTGACATTTCTAGTTTACCCCTTTACCTTATGAATTTGTATGCGGAGCCCCAAAAGACGTTAAATTCCCCGCCTCTCCAAATCCCAAAACCACATATAGATGATGTGGATTACAAACGCATGACAGCGCCAGATATGTGAACCAGAGGATTCCCGATTGCCTCCCATGATATTTATCCCCTTCCCAAACAAAAAGAAAGAAGAAGCTTAAGAAAAGGGGACAGCAAATATGTTACCGTAGGTTCAAATCCTACAATCCAAACGCATTCGCCATTCGGATTTTGGGGAAGTCAAACTCCCACTCTTTTTAATTCAATCCATCCCAGGCCCTCCTTTTTGTAAGCCCTTCCAGATTCAACGCCGCCAAGAAACAACAAAAACCATATTGTGGTTGAAAATAAAAGTCCCCAGACTAAGATGATCAGGCCCCCCCGCCAAGAGGCAAATGCTAAATAACAGCCAACTCAGATGTGCTCAGAAATATTGAGGGGTTTATATCGTAGAATATCGGTGTGTGTCATAACTGGTAGGCGGTAAACGCTTCATACGATGATGAATTTAAGTGGGAAATCATTGCACCGTATATGTTTGTGTATGAGTCCCATTCGAAAGTCCGTGTTCCTTGCCTTCATTTCTTGGTGTGGAATCCGTGTCCTGATTCTGGGGCTGATCCTCCCCCACCTGCTCAGCCTTATCAGGAGTGCTTTTTCTAGTGAGTTGCGATGCAGTTTCTGGTTCTTCCAAAATAGTAGCAAATTTCTTGAGTACCTGCTTGAGAGCCGGCCGTCGGATAGGTTTGCTAAGAAATTCGTTCATGCCGGACTCCATGCAGTCTTTAATATTGCTTTCCTCCGAGAAAGCCGTGAGAGCGACAATCGGGGCCGAATATCCCATTTTCCGAATGAGACGGGTGCTCTGTAGACCGTCAAGATTAGGCATCTGGACGTCCATGAAAATCAGGTCAAAGAGAAGGTTGTTCTCCATATTCGTCTTCACTAATTCATATGCCTCCTGTCCGTCTTTTGCGATCGTTACATCGTAAACGTCTTCCAACTTCAACATCCGACTAACAACTTCGACGTTGGTGGGATTATCTTCCGCGACGAGAACTCGTAGCTTTCCTTCTCCTTTATTGGCCTTGACCCTCTCTATGGTTTTCATCTGGTCGTCCGGAGTTGGATTTGATTTGGTAACAGGGATAGCGGCAAAGAACGGTTGTCTTAAACCAACAAGGCGTGGTTGCTGATCAAGTACGCTGGCTTTAGCCTCGGCCTCCGCTGTAGCTTGTGACAATGTTAGAGAGTTTTGGCGGTTATCGCCTTCCAGCGAGCTAGTAATGCTGGGCGCGCGGGAATTAATGCTGCTGGAGGCAGTGCTTGAAGCCCTGTGTTGGAGCTGTTAGATAGTGTACGAAGGATTCAAAGTAGCGGTTCTCTTACCTGTCCTTGGTGTACTTGAGAGGAATCTGCATAATGAAGGTTGTCCCAACACCAACGGTGCTCCTTAGCGAGATACTCCCTCCCATCAGAGTCGCCAATTGCTGGCAGATACTCAGACCCAAACCAGTCCCACCAAACTTCTTGCTAAGACCGAGGTCACCTTGGACGAACGGTTCGAAGACACGCTGCTGCATATGCTCGGGGATGCCGGGGCCGGTATCCTGAACTTCGAATTCGAACAAGAATGATTTGGCACTGGGCGGAGGAGGCGTTGGTGATCTCTCACGTATGCGTATATGAGGTATGGCTTTGGGATCCATGGGGTTGATGGATAAGGCTGTGCCCGCTCCCATGAAATGAGCCGGGGGAGACGGTATTTCATTCGAGGTTTTAGACTTGTTCGAACCTGATCCCATTCTATGCCTACCTCTACCTACGCGATTGGAACCGCTCTTTGATAATGAGGAGGTTCGACTCTCGTCCATGTTCGATTCGATCTCGCGTAGGCATTTTATCCTGACAGCTACCTTTCCTCCGGCTGGCGTAAATTTCAAACTGTTGCTCACGAGGTTGATGAGAACTTGTAGGATTCGGTGCTGATCACCCCATAGACACATATCTTTCAGTCTACCAGTGCCGAGAGGGCCGATTGCCGGAAGCTTTTCGTCTACATCTGCATGTTCGAGCTCAACAGTGCCGTTGTCGGTGCTTAAGAAAGCGACGGAAAACTCAATCGAACCTTCACGCACTTGTTTGTCAAAAATGGTCACCACTTGCGACCGAATATCTCCGAATCGAAATTCCCTTTCCTCTAGGCTCACTTGTTGACCAATCTGGTTCTTCGAGAAACTAAGCAAGTCTTCGAGAAGGTGTAATAGCAAATCACCAGACTTGTAAAGAACCTTCAAGGACTGCTTGATCCGGGGCAAGCTATCTTCCTCCATGCAGATAGCACACATGCCCAAGATTCCGTTCAGAGGGGTTTTAAGCTCGTGAGATATGTTGGCAATGAACAACGTTTTGCTCTCGTTAGCGGCCTCAGCTGCCTTCTTGCTAATTTCCAGCTCGCGTGTCCTCTGCGCTACTTTCTCTTCCAAAGAGGTGTATTGCCTCAGTAATTCATCGCTCATCTCATTGAAGGTCTGGGTCAACTCCGTAAGCTCGTCGGTTACGTAGTGTTTTCGGTCGTTGACTCTCTTGGGGATCTTGAAAATTCGTCTCCTCTGCTCACTGTCGTGTACTGAAGCTGAAACCCTGGTTCGCGTATGCCTTCGAATGAACCTCTTCATCCGAATCAGCTTCCCGTTGTTAGATTTCCGACTTGCATCGCTCGATCCAGGATGGTCCTCGTCTTCGTCGTAATCTAGGTCATCTATGTAGGATTCAGCGTACCCAGGGGGTGCAATGGATTTCTCAGTTGCGGATTTCAATCTCCTAATCGGCATGACGCTTAGATGAGCACAAGGTATCACCAATAGCAAGATGAGCCCTACGGTTCCAAAAACACACCCGAGGAGAATATGTTGAAGGGTGTCGATCGGGATATTCGCTTCAGCCCTATCCTGTTCGACAATAATCGTCCAGTTCACCAATGAGGTTTGCGGGCGAGCATAGCCGACGGAGACGGAGACTCCCTGTTCATTTCTAGTGGATAGTAAACTGCTAGCATTATTCACAGCAGCGTTCCGGATGGTGAAAGCCCTAAATGCTGCGTCGTACCGGGAAACGTTAAAGGGTTCGTCGTAGTTGCCGGAAGCATAGTTATGCAGTGTGTGTCTATCTGACTGGCCGGGCATGGGCAGTGGTGGCAGAACAAAATTGACCTGGACATCCGAGAAATTTGCTGCTGCCGGGTGGCTCGCGTTCGCTGGTAGGTTGTACTTGCTGAAGCGATTCCACCCAGTTGAAGGTCCGATTATCAACGTAGCGCCAGTACTTCCAACACCTTCCCTAGATTTTGCAATAGTGACGAGGGCTGTGGCCTCGGCAACGATGGTCATGTACCCAAGTATTAAATCATCACGTCCATTTTGGCGCATTGGTATGGTTAAAGATAGCAGTGCGTAGGAACTATTAACTACCAATGGTCCCAGGACAAGTCCATCCACACTTGAGTCGATTCGGATATCGGGAAACGGTCTAGCGATGACTTTGGTGTGGTTCGGATAAGCTGGATCGGGATCTGTGGAGTTGTAATAGGTAATATTTGGGTATAAAGCGGCAGGATAACCAGAGGAAGTATCACCGAGGATAGCTTGTGACCCATTATCAGTGAGGTAAGGCAATCTAATCTCGGGGATGTCGGTGCCGGTAACACTGAGAAGGCCGTCGGGACGATCGGCGCCTGTTTGGTTTCGGGAGTAGAGTCTTGCTTGCAGGAAATTGTTCCTGGTGGTGTGAGAATTCAGAGCAGTCCTGATATCGGCGGAAGCTTGATTCCACAAATATTCGGAATCATTGCCGCGATAGAAGGACTCGATAACATCTTGCAACAGCAATCTTGTGGCTATGTTATTACAAGTTGTCTGTATCAATTCTATCTCTGAAGAAACCTGGGCAGCCTTGAGAGATGCAGTTAAGGCGAGACCATCGGTCGTTACTCCAATCACAAACCGGTTCACATAAATCCAAGTTGGAATGGAGACGATGGCGAGTGCGACGAGTACAGCAAGCAGCACGAGGGCCGCCAACTGTTCCCGTATCGCAACTCTCATGATTCCAGCCTATATTGGGGCAAGGGAAAGGCGCTTTGATCTATGCATTCTTCAATTGTCGCGTATCTCGGACGTACTCGACAGCTGGGCGGAAGTGGAAGAAAAAACCTAAGAAGAAAAAAAAAAGAAAAACCAAGTGGACTGGTGGACTAGCAGTGGAGGCGAAGAGTTGATTGACAACTGTTACGAGTTAGTTTTCCCCTTCTCCCTTGCCCCCCAATATGATGTCTTGGTAGAAATACAATGATTATGTATTAGATATGTCAATGTAGATGCTTCAAAGGCAAAGGAGAAAAAATAAGTAGACAGATGTTGTGCAACGGTTTGCAACTCCAAGTATTAGGTATCGAGGAATGCCGGACAAGTGCCACGAGGGGAAGAATGGAAATAATGGAAATAATGGAGTTCAAGTTGATTAAGGTTAAGAGACAAGATGTAGGAAAAGATTCGGATGTACGACTGGAGGTAAGGCCAGGAAGCTCTAGTACAGTACCTAGTAGGTACATATGAACAAGGTTGAGGAGTTCAACATGTTCAACATTGAAAACGGCAAGGATAATTAATACTACCTAGTAGGCAACAAGTACCTACCTGGGTTAGTACAGCTGACACTAGTCAAAAGAAAAGTTGAAGGAACCGTGATCGCCGCCCGGAGGCATGGCAGTGAAATGATTGAATAAGGCAAGCAGGGCTCGGTAGGTACCTGAACATGGACGTAACCCTTCCTTAGAATCCTTACGCTACTAGGTACATAGTATTGTACATTGTACATAGTATTGGAAGCTAGAGAAGTCAATTGGATGAAGCTTAAATTCATGCAGATGCGATTGCTCTCTAACCAAGGTAAGAACAACTAGCCATAATGCAACTTTGAAGTCCTTCAAATGAGATGTCTAGATGTCGTGTTACCATACATGTAAGAAGAAGAAGAAGAAAAAAGTGTTCATGTATTTGAATTTTGAGTGGCACTCATTTACGATTACTGGGTAGGTACTAGGTACGCATGTAGATATATGTACTAAAGAGCTTGGAGGTAAGGTCTTCTTCACCACCTAATCTCTCTCAGCCTTTAGGTTGGCTGATTGTTTGATTAGCTCGGAGCATCTACTCCTTTCATTCTTCTTTTCTTCCAATGATATAAAAACAGAAGTGCTGCTCAACTCTACTGGCTTCTAATGTATTAGGTAGGTAAGATCACAGCTCTTTTAAAGATATATATAGGTGATTAGTTGTTAACGAATCTGGGATTTACTGATCGACAAGGAAACAAGAGTGTACAAGATCTGATGAGATAAAATTGGTAACAGATTGACAACTAATAACCTACATACCTAACTAGATGTCTTCCACACAGTAGCGGCGCAGTAGCGTACGGTATAGAACACACCCGGGAGTAACGAAATATGCTCAGCCAAAGATTAAAATCTAGAAGATAAATACTGCGAGTTTAAGTAGATAATCGGAATAACTAAAGAAAGAAGGAAATCTTACATGGTAATTTGAAATAAGCCAGCCACATGTGGCATGTGCGCTAAACGCTAACATCCACCCAGTCCACCCCGATATCTGTCTTCGATTGGAGGCGTGGGGATACCGATGAAAATGCAAAAAATGCAAGTACTAACTGTGTACGAGTACAACTTCAAATGTTATTCAATTGATTTTATAGCAAGGATGTAGAGTTGGGGTTAAACTACGTTGGGGTTAAATCCCCGTATACCACATGCGGCCGATGCATGATCTAGACCCTATAAGACCCCACAAATGACTCCCCGGTCCATGCGTGATCCCCGTTCGGGGGGTCAAGATTGGAACCGTTTTCTCATCCATGCATGCTATCCTTCTCTATTGGTGAAACAACCATACGGTTTTTTTTTTTTTTTTTTTTTTTTCCTTTTTTTGGAGGGGGAAATCTTTTTTATTTTTTTTCTTTAAATCATTTAAATTACTTTTTCTCTTCTATAAAACAAAAAGCTATAGTTCATCCGCCATTAGCTGGTACACGTCATAGATCGTTCCATCTTCTGATATAACTAAATAAATGCGCGGTGCTTCTTACACCGGAATGCGTGTTTAAAGGAAGCAGCTTATGCATCAAGTTTCCAACCTTCTCATCACGATCACGGTAAACACGATACAATATGCGTCACTTGGCATCAAAATTCTAGCCTCGTACTGAGTCGTACATCTTAGCTATGTAAGTCGGTAAGTCGGTAAGTACTTCGAACAGGTGCTCTCCTCTCCAATGAACCAACTTCAAACGTTCTAGTCCGTCCTTGTCCTGCTTACAACAACGCACTACGCGGCAGATAACGCAGTCCCTTCCCTTTTGACTAGCTAATCTATGTACCTACTAGGCTACTAGTATGCGGTTTTAAAAAGCCCAGTCCTGATGGACTGGATTCCTGCTAGCGTCTAAACGTGTTTGCCTCGCAGCTTCGATCTATAGGGTGGTGATTCCCGAGCCGAGGTAGGTAGCCAATTAGCAAGTCGTTATTCCAGGGGTGCTGATAGCTTCGATCTGGAAACCCCCCCTAGTGCCCAGCACATCCGCATTGTTGCACTCTACATCGAAGTATTATGGTGCCCACTTCCAGAAACCAAGGCAATAGCTAGCACTACATATATATATATATATATATATAGAACAGAAATCATTATATACCTGCAGGTGCCTACAGTACCTACCCAGCAGAGATTAAAAAACTTGGCCCGTTTGATAAGCTAGTATAAACATATCATGCATTCCGACATAAGGCGGAGAACTGACAAGATCGAGGGATTTATATACTCTAGGGAGTTAATGGTATGCCCCCCTATTACGCGTCAGGGGGATGGGCTTCATTGCTGCTGTTCCCTAGCCCTCGGATCAAGGTCCGTATTCATACACGTCCAGCACCTCGCAGATGCCGCCCAGAGGTTCTCGAACCGGCTTCCTCGACAACGAAGCCAGGGCACTCGGCGACGTCATCCTCGTTCTTATGCTACCGCTGAAGCAGCCGCCCAGTCCAAACAACGATTCCGCGCAGGCTACCTATAACTACAGAAAATAGCTCTCCGAGTCCGAGGCATCCAAGCAAAATTCCAGCGACGCATCAGCTCGCGCTCGTAGAAAGAAGATCTTGTTATGCGCAGCATTATACATACACAGGTACATGGATAGTAGCTCTACACCTAGGTAGGGTTAGATCTTGGCTTTGCTCTCGGCACAGACGCAGATGCCAGATGGTGACCCGATCTAGATTTTCATGTAGATCCAGATTCAGATTCAGATCCAGATCCAGATCTAAAATCTGAAAATCTAAATCTAAAACAGGCATTTCAAACCACATTACACAGCGTCGCTTGAGGTTGACAAAAACGTGTATGTAAGCACCGCATATTCGCGACAATATAATATAAGTAGGTAGGTATCGTAACACCCGATATAGCCTTACGCAGCTACCTAGTACCGAGATAGAGCACGAGGTGGCTGTGGATGACAGGGCCAGAAGAGCACAACATCGATCATGATAGGGATCTGCAAAGACAAAGATCTTGTTGATATATAATATCAAACGACCATGAATACAATCTATAAGTAGTTATTATCCCTGATTTTTATCCGGGGATACTCTTTGGACGGGAGCGTATGCAGCTAGATGTGCAGCCGCGCTTTTACGGGGTTGATTGACACTCGGACGTTAGACTACTACATCCGAGAAGAAATAAGGCTGATAAATCTTCGAGTTACCTTCAGCTACCCCCAAATATGTTCCGTGCTAGGGATATAAGGTAGACGTAGACGAAAACATTAATTTGCTATTTACCGTCGTCCAAGCTTCCTACTCTGGCTCCTCAAGTTCTAGTAAAACTTGCGGTTTCTCGACGAGGGCTACAACTTAGTAACAGAGAGCTGAATATGGCTTAAACCTCTGAACACTGTTAAACAGGTTTCCTGCAGTGACGAACAAATATCATCGCCGTCCGGGGGTCTACCGAATCAGCCTTCTTGGCGCAGAAAATATCACATACGCCTATTGGTATTTCTTCAGCAGAAACCCCACGCCTACACAATTCTGCAAGACTTCCATTTGTTCTGAGGCCTTCTGTAAACTCGAATCCCATCTGCGAATCCTGTTAGTTATGTCCTAACCAAGAGTGATTCTTTTAACAAGGTGCGGTGTGATAATGCTTTCAGACAAGTTGAGAAGATATATATTACACGGTTTTTTTCGGCATGCGCAGTCGAGGATCTGGAAATCCAGACTCGACCGCAATTCGCTGGCCCCGTGCTCGTCATCATAGCAAGAAGGAAAAAAGGTAAAAAAATAGTACTTACTCGAAGAGTCTCACACCGTAACTTATCAAGTGCCACTTGGATGCGAGAGAACTGATCTCGGAGGCTTGTCCAGCCCAGCCTAACTAGCTAGCAACGACGCCATTCTCTCAGGTTTCCGGTCTGAACTTCCCACGCTTCTGCTTCATTGCTTGCACCTTCTTCTTATCCTCCTCGAATTTCTTCAGCATCTCCACTTGTTCGGATTTCCTCTTCTCGCGCATCTGGAAGCGGTAGAAGTCTGTCATCTCGTCGTTCTTCTTTTGCTGCTTCGCCAACATCCTCTGCTTGGCCTCCTCCGCCTCGGCTCTCCTAGCAGGCGCGGCGCGACCGCCCCGCGTAACCGTCACGAAGCCATCCTCGTCGGGCTCGTGGCGGAGTCGCTTAGCCAGCTGAGCTGCTTCCTTCTCCTTAATGTTAAAGATGGTGAAGTAGGCATCCATCGAGGCTTGGACAACATCGTTACCCGGGTAGGACAATCTGTTATGCGCTTTGAGCCATTGTGAGCCTAGGGGTGGAGCTTTATTGTCAACGCCCTTCCCCCAAACCGGGTAGTCCTTCTGCTTTTTGAGCTTCTTGATAGCTTTGAGGGCTAACTCGACGCTCTTGTCATCGGCTAGCAAGGCAACAGCAGAGCTGCCACTACGATATAATTGCCGAGACCATGTTGGTGGTAGTTCTGCTGCAGCTTCGTCTCTTGCCAATTGGAGCTCTTCTTCGGCGCGCTTCCTCTTCCTGTGGGCTGCTAGTCTTATTGCTTGGGCAGGCTCGTGCGAAGACTTAATGGCTTTTTTGTCTTGGTTAAATGATATGCTCTCAAATCGGCCCGCTCCAATTAAACTGGTGAAGAAAGCCCGGAAATGGAGTTCGGTGCTATCGCAAGGGACATTGGCGATGAAGAGACTTCTCGAGTCGTCAGGAGTCGATATCCTCGGCGCGTTTCTTCGTAAGTAAATATAATGTGTCGCGTTTACAGGAAATGATGGTAGCGGAGGTATAGAAATTGGGCATGCGGAGAACTCTCCTGCAGGATTTGATTCCGCCATTGTTATTATGTATTGTAGGTGTTGTATAGATGCTGTCGCGCAGTACGACAACAATTCTCAACCGATCAAAGGGATGGAAAAGAAAAAGAAAAGAAAAAAAGAAGAAAAAAGGAAGAAATTCAGCCCCTAAGCTAATTAGGAACGAGGCGATTTAGTGGGTCCATGTGAGGCTTATGGGTTTCCGGGTTCCCTTTTAAGCCACTACGACCCACTTTACGAAAGTGATTACATAAGGTATAAGGTATAACTAATTCATATCTTTTTTCATATCTTTTCCTCTCCCTATTTCCTCTTTCCTTTCAATAGCATCACTAATAACTAGCTAGGTAGGCCGTGAATTTGTAGAAATATGGATATCATAAAACTTGTTAAAATTTACTATAAGCTATAAGCTCATAATAGCTCAACATGTAGTTGGTCATAAGGTCACTATAGTCAGTAATCACTGACTGCATACCACCGTCGTAATGAACAAAGTCAGGGGAATCGGGCCCCGCGGACCCCCTGGACTCTTATTACTCCCGAAAAGAACTTGCCAAAGAACTTGCAAAAGAACTTGGAAAAGAGCTTGGAAGGAACCAAATCTGTATATATCCAGGTGAAGGCTGGGAATTTTGGATTCTCTTCTTGCAAATACTCACTATTTAATTTTCACAATTCTTTTCATGATTAAAGCCACCTGGGCTTTTCACTAGGTGATGTTCGAGATGGGGTTTATGCGTAGTGCGCGGCAGTTTCTTTCGGGGACCAGGGAGGATCGCAAGTCGAAACCCCCTTGCCTCCTTTCGATGCGTTCTTCGACGACTTTGATCGTGCTAACTGGTTCGTTAAAGCCAGCCCCTTACCATTACTAGTGCTACTAACAGGCAATACCTAAAATAAAAGTAAATCTGGCCATCTTCACCGATACCTTCTTCTATGCCCTAATTATCCCCGTCATCCCCTTCTCGCTCACCATCCAGGTGGGCATCCCCGCGGACCAAGTCCAGCACTGGACGTCGGTTCTGCTGGCCTGCTACAGCGTGGCCTTGTTCGTCGGCAGTCCCATTGCCGGGCTCTACGCCGACCACACGTCGTCCAGACGGTGGCCCTTGCTCCTCGGATTAGTATCGCTGGCAACCTCAACTCTGCTCCTATGTTTCGGCAACTCCATCGGCCTGCTCGTGGTAGGCAGAGTTCTGCAGGGCTTGAGTGCCTCCATAGTCTGGAGCGTGGGCTGTGCTTTGCTAGTCGACACCATGGAGAACAATGTCGGTGTCGCTTTGGGCTACGTCGGCTTATCCATAAGTGCTGGGTTTCTCATAGCCCCTTTGATAGGCGGTTCCGTCTACAGTGCAGCGGGATATTATGCTGTCTATTACATTGCCTTTGGTGTTGTTGCGGTAGACATCCTGTTGCGACTCTTTATGATCGAGAAGAAGATTGCGAGACAATGGCTTGATGATGACCTCGGTGCTACCCTCCCTGGAATAAATGCTAATGGGCCTGATGTGGAGGCAATGGCTTTATCCGTACCTGCCACCTCAGAGCCAGCTTCGGAGGGACGCACCCAACCTCCACGAGGCGGGAACGAAGAAGAGAAGAGGACTGAAACACTGGGTGACAGTAGACAGGACCAAGTAGCACCAGCAGAATCTACTAGCATCGGCCATTCAATCAAGGTGCTTCTCAAGTCTCCTAGATTGCATGCAGCTCTCTACGGCCTGTTCACCCAGGCCGGCCTCATGTCAGTGCATACACCTACACCCCATCCTACACGCTCACGTAACTAACCAAGCCATCGATAGGATGGGATTCGACGCCACGCTACCACTATTCCTACAATCCACCTTCCAATGGAACTCCACAGCCGCCGGCCTCTTCTTCCTCACCATCTGCTTGCCGGGCTTCATCTCCCCCCTCGTCGGCTGGCTCTCCGACCGGCACGGGCCCAAGTGGCCCTCCTTCTTCGGCTTCTGCCTCGCCGTCCCCTTGCTCGCGTGTCTGCGCTTCGTCACCTTGAGCACCATCGCGCATAAGGTGCTCCTCGGCTTCCTGCTCGCGCTCCTCGGCGTGTCGCTGGCCTTCGCCAACGTCCCCCTCATGGCCGACATCACGTACGTGATCGAGGAGAAGCAGGCCGAGGAGCCGGGCGTCTTTGGCGAGAAGGGCGTCTACGGGCTGGGCTACGGGCTCTACACGATGGCGTTTGCCCTGGGGGGAGTCATTGGCCCGCTGTGGGCTGGGTACGTGGCCGATGCGGCGGGTTGGGGCACGATGACTTGGAGTTTCGCGGTCTGGGCTGCGTCGGGCGCGGTGGTTACGCTTGTATGGCTAGGCGGAAGTATTAGGGGTAAAAAGACCACGATCACAGGTCCTGATGAGGAGACAGCTATTAGATAATGGAGTCGGGTGCGCGAATGTAGACGCGTCGCTGTTAAGGATATATTAATCTACTCCCGTCAAAGAAATTTGGAACGTAGTGAACATATTAGACGAAACATAATACTGTTACCAAGCGGGTGCATATAATAGGTACCCAGTAGTCTCATTGTGCCTACTAACCCAGGCAGGTATTTAGTTATAGAGTGGATTTGGTATTCATTAGATCGTCTACTCATCTCCTCATCTTTAAAGTACCTACATACATGCTATAAGATGTTGAAAAAGAAAATACCCACCTACCACATAAGATACCCTTTACTCCAATCCTTAACCCCTATCTTTACACTCATCCCTACCCACCTAGTCTATATCTCAATAGCAATCTTCCCGACGCCCCTACTAACACAACTCAGCATCGCCCCCTCCTTCTCCTCTTCCCCGAGCGCCGTCCCCCTATGCTCGACCCTGCCGCTCCTCAGCCCAACCCTACACGTGCCACAACTGCCCACCTCGCAGCTCGACGGGACATCGTCGTCGCCAAAGGTCCTCCGCAGCACCTCCAGCAACGTCTCCTCTGCGCCTACTGTAAGAAGCCTACCCTTACTCTTTCCGGTATCCTTCTTACCGTCGTTCTTCTCCCCATCGTCGGAGTCTTTTTTGTCAGAGTCTTGTGCGAACGTAACCTCAACCTCAAACGGATCACCCCCCGTGTCTGCCGTGAACGCCTCGTAGTGCACCTCGTCCCTCCCCAGCCCGCGCTTCTCGGCTTCGTCCCTCGCCTCCTCCATCAGCCGCGGCGGGCCGCACACCGAGACGTGCGAGTTCCAGGGGAGATCTCGGAAGATGCCAGGGATGTCCATGCGCTCTTCTTTACTCCGGTCGTAGATCTTGACGTTGACACTGCTGCTGCTGTTTTTGTCGTCGTCGCCCCGGGAGAGAGCGTTAAGACGCGCGCGAAACGGGATGTCCGTGGCGGCGTCGCGGACGCCGTAGTGCAGCGTCGTTTCCCAGTGAATCCTCTGATGCCTCTCCAGCATGCCGAGGAACGCTGTGATCCCAATACCACCGACGATGAACACGTGGTTACTCGCCGCGCCCGCGGGCTGCACTTCCGCCGTCACCCGCCCGACCTGCATGGTATCGCCCTCCGTCATATTGTGATGGAGATACGCCGACCCCCCGCGGCTCGCGGCGTCAAGGGCGACGCCGAGCTCGAAGCGGTTGGGGTCGGTGCCCGACACGATGGAGTAGGGGCGCACGAGGCCGTTCGGTAGCCTGAGGCGCGCGTGGGAGCCGAGCGCCAGCTCAGCTGCCTCGGGGTCCGGGTGCACTGCCTGCAGAACGAACGACGCGATGCGCGGCGTCTGGTTCTTTTTCTCAACGATCGTAAAGTCCCGCCACTTCTCCTTCTTCTTCTCCTCCCCTCCGTTAAGGGCACGCTTCTGCTTCGCGCGGAGCTTCTCGACGCGTCTCTCAAACGCCTTGCGGCTCTCATCGCCCATGTCGGGGATAGCCGCGAGCTCCTCGTTCATGACGGCGTTGTCCTGCGTGCGGTGCAGGTACTCCTGGACGCGTTCGATGGTCCACTGGGGCCATTTGCGCTCCACGAGCCGGATCTCGTCGCCGGCTTGCACGGTGCCCTCGCGCAGGACGCGATAGTACCAGCCGGTGCGGCTGGTCTTGAACGTGTTGGGTGCGAAGTTCTTCAGCTGGAACCGGTGGTTCAGCTTGAAGCACGGCTGCCGTGGCAGGCTGATCTGCAGCAGGACACCATCGTTGCCGACGGATACGACGTCGCCGATACATACGTTGCGCTCGTTCACTAAAGATCAAAGATCAGTAGACGCCAGGCGGGCAGCTATAAGAATCCAAAGCTAGTTAGAGAAAAGCTAGCATTGCCGATAATCCCTCATATAAGGTCCGAATTCTGAGTTGATGTCCAAAAGGGATAACGACAATGAACTTCAGAATACATACTGCGTTCCGTTACGAAATTCTCCCCGAACCCACCACGTCTAAAGCGGGCGGCAGCTTCGGGAAACTCATTTTGCCAAGTAGGATAATGAGAGCAGCAATCTGTAGCGGGGATCAGAACACTGCGGATATGGCGGATGACTCACTTCCTGCGAAATAGGGGTTTAAATCCGACTCACATCCGTGGATTGCTTTATCAGGGCCGCCGTGGAACACAAGGTCATGCTCATCCGCATCGAGTCCAAGATAAGACACGGGGATGCGACCGGAGCGCAGCTGCTTATCTATGCCTGTCTCGATCTTGAGCCCCGGCATTGTCTTCATCTTACTAGTCCGGATTTCAAGTACGACGTCGCGCTCGAAAGGCGCATATAAATCTATATCCGCCACCGGTGACATTGTCTCTGAGCGTAGCGAGTACCTATCGATTCTTTCCAAGGTATTGGTGCGAATAAGAACTTGAATGATCAATTTGCGAGCGCCTACTAAGGTAAGTACAGAGCAGATATGTAAGCACCTATAATGTTTACCTACCTAGGCAAGTATACCTGGGTAGGTATTTATTTAATATTCACCTGGGCATGTAAAAGAGAAAAGGGGAAGGCAAACTTTGTGCTGATTGCGGGATTTGACTCGAAAGGGCGTATCCCGGCCCCCATAATTATTACAATTGCCTCCTAAGCAAATGACTGAAATTCTAGTCGAGCTATACTGCATTAAATTAATGCCTAACATCAATTACCTAATAATATGTATGTAGGTATGTGTGTCCTTGATACAGTGATTCTGAGTAATTGTTTGCGACTACGAGTGCTTTGAAATAGGTACATTACTACTCTTCGAACTCTTCGATTGGATCTCCGTCGAAATCCGGGAGACGCCGAATATCCGTTCTTCCGTCCACGGCTTTCTTCTTAGATCTACCTCTCCGTTTCTTAGCATCCTTCGGCCTGAGAGGTGGCCCTTGTACATGAACGCTCGGATCGGCGAGTTTCCCGACAAATGGTTTTGGCTGCGCGAAGCGGAAACGAGATTCTGGCTCAGCTACGTTTGTAGAACCTGTTGTGGCTATGTTACTAGATGTCGGTTCCGAAACCACCGTTCCATGTGTTGCAATGTGACTTTCGCTGGAAGTACTGGAGAAAGTAGCATCGGTTTGCCGCGTATCAAGGAAGTTGAGGGGGTCTGTCTCACAAGTTGTAGTCATTTTTATCGTATTCACCCCATCCGTCGATGTCTCGGAAGGGCGTAGCTCCACAGCAGCCTGGTGCGCAGCCTCTCTAAACATATCGGCTTCCAGCTCATCGATATCGCCATCGAAGGCGAATTTCATCCAAATTTCATTTTCATCCGTAACCCGGACTTGACTATCTTCATGGGCCAGTTTGTACCCGGGTGAGGGGCGAGTGCCGTCATCAATTGTAGTTAGCACGTTCTCTTGCTCGCACTTGGCTGATTCAAGGAGCTGGCAGGAAGTGCTCGTTGCTAGCTCACTGGATGCATCGTAGACCGGATATCTTATTTGTAAATCTGATGGCAAACTGCCCGCTTTTGGACTGGACGATTCTGCTGCAATTCGAGGGGTTGTGGGCACGTTTAACGATATATCATCAGACAAGTCAACAGCCCACCCCTTCCAAAGTTCTCGATCTGCCTCTCCGGATGGTGGAAAGGGCCTTGCTGGCCGCTCGATATCTACCTTCATGCTCCCCCAATCCTCTGACGCTGGGGGTGACCATTTCAGAACTGGAAACTCATTAGCTCGCCGAGGTGCTGGTTCGTGAATCATCGACGAGGAGTAGACGACGTGAGTTGGCTCTTCCATGCTAATTGGTTCAACTGGCGCTTTCCGAGGCATTCTCCGTCGTTCTCTCGCTACCCCGCCCCGTTCGTTTCGTGGTACGCCTGATGCCTGCTTCTTGACTGAGGCGACATACAGGTGGCGAGCGTGACTGGGCTCTGGGCTCGAGATTTGGTCTGATCTTTTGTGCGATGAGCTCGATAGGGGATGTGGTGCGAGGCTATATCTTTTAGTTACTGGCTGGAATGCTGTGCTGTCACTAGGATCAATCTCCTGACTTCCGATCTGAATTCTTAAGGGGTGGTTGCGAGCTTCTTGGGCTGTTTCTAACCGGGCCAAGTCTGCCGTTTCATGACGCTTTTGCGCCATATGTGCCCGAACGCGATCTGCTTTGCCCCATTTTTGACCATCTAATGCTGGGATCTTTCTGGGAAAAACGATATCTGTGGGTTGTTGTAGATTGAGCCCAACCCAATCGGTCATGTCAAGTAATCTCCTTCGTTTCTCGCGAATTGAAGTCTGTTCCTTGAGATCATTTCGCGAACTTTGACTTCGCTTCCGCTTTTCTGTTAAGAGAGGGCTTGAAGGGGATATGTGAGAGATACCGTTGGAACCATCCCTTCGTCCAGAAGATCCAGACCGTCGGGCTCCTAAGAAGGATATGGACACAGGACTCTGCTTTACACCACCCCTTGATAGACTATTGCGAACTTTTGCGAAATGCTGCTTCTGCTTCGCGAGCAGTTCATTGCGCTGCCTGCCTCTAGAATGGCGGGAAAGATTGCCTTCTGTCCAATTCATAACTGGGTTAGAAACTCACAGATATGAATACAATTCAAGGTATATCCTGTACTTTGGAAAGATTTGAAGATATTCGAGGATATATTGACATAATAACGATGTGAATACCTAGGTACTGGGTATATGATAGTATCTTCAAATTTCCGAGAAATTGTTGTATTCTGTAAAATTCAAATGTCGGCTGCATACCTAGTACATCTGTACCTAGAAGGCAAACAGTACCGGCGGTGATTGCCATGTCTTTCAGCGAGCATACGGTGAACTTAGGTTCAAAGTGCTCTTTCCTTCTCAGAATGCTGAAGTCCCATCATTATAGCAACCTAGGTATCTGCAAGCGCCCTCCCTCCTTCCGACGTTACCAACCTAGCTATGTAGGTACCCATACTTACATCATAACCGTAGACACCTGTGTAATTGTCCTCGGTAGATTTCATCCTACCCCTTGCTGACTTAGCTAGAGGGATGTGAATAGGGGATCCCTCACGTGTCTGGATTATCCAGTGTTTCGGGCACATTCGGACAATCACATAACCAGAAAGAGTAGGTAGGTAGTTGGTTAAGGAGAGAGTTTGAACTGCACATGCAAAATGAGCATTGCATCTATACTTACTTACCTCCTACCTTAAGTATCTCATGGTTAGATACATATGTATGGAGTATGTATGTAAGTTTGCAAATATAGTTCTGCCGTGTTACTGTCGAGACACGTCAGCTCATCTATACGGAAGTTGGAAAATGACAATTAAGAAGTGGAATTGATTGGCGAAAAGGGCAGCTGATGTGTATACTATATTATATGTACCTACTATACTTCGTATGTATGATGTAACTATCTACTCCGGACTAATTGCTCCAAGCAAGGGAGAAGCAAATTCACTCCAACAGACGAGGCAAAGAGAACATTAAACGTACATACGTAGGGCGTAGTAGGTTCATTGGAGAAGGGAAAGGGCTTTCTTTCAAAATCCTCGTGGCAATGGTTTGGAAATAGTATAGTCAGTAAACCAGTGAGGCATTAATTCCGGTTGAAACAGTTTAAGCACCTCGGGAAGAGCCTTGGCCGCTAAAATAGTCGAATAACTTTACGTACTGCGTACAAGATGGAATTGAACAATAAAAAGTAAAACCGACCAATCACAGACAGGCGATAACAATAAGACGCCGGTCCCGATGCTAATTCTATGGCGTCGCACCAACCCCGCAATCTACTTAATTACTTCCTAGGGTCAAACTTTGGGGTCAGATACATTTTTCTGTAAGCTGAAAGGCGGGCAGCCTGGTTGGACGGGGAGTCACTCGGGATCACGGTGAAGCAGTCCAATGAGATGTGTATTATTCTCAGCTTTTCAAATGTTTAAATGTAACTTCATGACACAAGGCTAAGGAAAGTTGGGGGTGATGAAATCGAATTTGTCAAACCTCGAATTTGATATTGGGGGTCTTGACTTCAAATGGTCTGTCTACTACATATGTACTACCTATGTAGGTATGTACCTATGTATGAAGGCATGTATTGTACTTGAATACTATGTACCGTAGGCTAATGTACCGTAACCTACCTTGCAAGTTCAATGTTGAGAAACAACAATTTGGAAGTTATGGAAACTAAAGTTCGATACTCAGACACATGCATGCATGCACTGCCATGCAGGTAGCGAACGATAAATTATGTAACCTTCGTGAATGTCATTGTCAATAGGTAACATGCTTGGGTAGGTTACATAGTGTAGTACCCATATATTATCTAATATCCATAAGGTTGGGTCTTGGGTGATGTTACTGTTGTTGACACATATCTGGTTCTTAAATAAGGGGTACGCGATAGAGAAGAGAAAGTTAGAAGTTAGAGAAGTGGTTTAAGTGACAACTAGATGAATGACTCAAGCCTTCTGGGTCCGAATCGCGGGCCCCGAACAATGCTCGATCTCACTATGCCCCACATTTCCCGCTTGCTCCTTGTAGGGAAGATACCTAGTTACTAAGTTAGATACCTCTAGTGCTATCCACAATATCGGACGGTTGGCGGCAATTCGGGTTGATTCTAGCCAAGAATTATCGTGCCCATCATCGAGTCAGCTCGGCTACCCCTAGGTAGATATTCAGACTGCGAAGTTCGAACTTGTAAATAAGCTTCAATTGTGATTATAGTGTAGTTGGAAATAGTTATGAGTTATGAATAGCACCTATAGCAACATTGAATTGGAAGAAGTCCCGTCCGCATCGCATATTCTAGGTAGGTACATGTACATAGATGGACGGAAAAGCGCATAGGTAACACACGGATGTAACGCAAAGGGTCAAACTTGCAGAAGATGGGCATTACACGCAACGAATAATGCACAAAGGAAAGTCATTTTTGGGAGCCACCTCGAATGCTAATAATAAATTTGTGATATGTCTTAGACTTTGAAAAAGTTTTCGTTATGATCGACTTCGAAGCTTCTCCCTTGGGAGTGCAAGTGTGGGAAGGCTCCTGCGCGAGTTGCATATTCCCGTTGCTTCTTGGACACCAAGATCAACACGGCACGATACCATTACTCAATCTTGCCAGCGAGCTCAGAGTCCAGACTCTCAAAGCATTTGAGGATGAAAGCAAATTTGTATATCGTATAATAGTAGGTAGTGAATATAGGGGAAGGCGGGGAGGTCAATAATAGATACTACATATTACTTAGCTGTTGGAAACGAGACTCCAGGTTCCACGACATTGGATCCCGTGTTGAAGGCACAGCCAGGAACTAGTGTGAGACCGGGTAATTCTAACGGTTAAGGGGTTGCCATCGTGCGTGAGTTCTAGAAGAATTAAAAGAGGGTATTCTTAAACCAGCTGGTTCAATTCGCTTACCAGGGCTGCCAGATAATCGAAATCCCTCCAATGATTAGTGGTAGCCCAACCTAACCTCACCTTGGGCACCGAAGAGTTTCAACTTATGTAGGTACATAGGTAATGCTGTGTATAATCTATTTGATCTGTGAATATGTAGAGCAGATATACATATACATACATCAATACTCACAGTACCGAGATAATTCCAGGTTTGAATCTAGGTACATACCGTATATGTATCCACATCGTAATGGCGGCGCACCAGCGTACCTACATACTACATAGTACAATACTTATGTAGTGGTAACCTGTCGGAACCCCACCAACCCACTCCCTCACCTACGAAGATATGGATTGCTATGTAGTAACATTAATGGATATGTCAGTCGTAGAGGTACAGGAAGGTAGAAAATCTGATACGTGTTGTACACATGTAGTACAGGTAAATGAAGGTAAAGACAAAGGTAAAGCCTTGAAGGTAAAGGTCGTGAATGGCATGTAACTGCAACTGTAACTATAACTTTGATCGGCCATTTGCATATTGTAAAGATGCAGGATTTGGGACGAAGTGGGCGGTGGGTTGAGGTGGGGTCTAGCCCCAACTTTGTAGCATGGTCCCACCCCTGTCATTGATATCCGGTTCCTGCCCTGACCTGACTGTAGGAGGGAGGTACATAGGTACATAGTACCTAGTACTAGCCTACTACTAGGTACCTAGCACACACATTTGAGACTTTTGAGTCCCGTCTATCGAAGCCTTTCAGCGCCACGAGCTAGACTACGGCGTCTTATCTTTCAATGGAGTGACTTTTTTTCAATGTTCACAACTAAAATCTTGTCCGGCCAACTGATTATTCCACATAAAAGCCGCAGTTGCCCCCCCGCAGTTAATCTACTTTGCTTCTCTTCCTATCCGTCTCCCATTTAACTTCTTCTCTACTCCCCAATATTCTCTCTCTCCTTGAATAAATTAATCACTTCCTTCATTCGAATATTGTCTTTGGAGGACATACCGTTTGCGACAACATATCCTATAAAAAATCATTTAGATCGTCCTAATTCGTCAATACCGCTACCATGGTGAGTCTCGCCCTACCCCCTTTGAACCCCACCATCTGGTCATCGCCAGCCAATTACCCCTCACCTTTACGCGAATATTTGCTAATAGATTGCTCATCCAGGCCGACAACCACTATGTATCGTACGCTGAGAATGTGAGCACGCGATTATTATTCAAACACATGGGCAGGATGCATTGTTGGCGTTCAACGCTGCGACTCTGCGATTCCTACGCTCATTCACCCCTATGGACAATGGCGCTGACCTTAGATGCTTTGATAGCTCATGAAATACATGAAGCTTGACCAGAAGGGAAACGCCATGGCGGAGTACATCTGGATCGATGCTCATGGCCACGTTCGATCCAAGAGCAAGGTACGTAATTTGCCTCACCTCCTAGTTCTATTCTTATCTCGGTCGAATCGTTTGCATTCCTGTTACATGATACCCTCGTACCTAGGGTAAGCTCGGTGCTTTGGCTATGACAGGGACGAGCCGGATCCCACAAGGACCCTGATTTTATCAGTGTCTAAGTGACGCCCCACGAGTTTCTGATTCGTGGGAGCGTGCCAGTCTTCGGGCGGTTCTTTTGGCTTGATCATCCTTGTTTAGACCATTACCCGGCTCGAACTTGATCGAGAATAGAACCGGCTTGCTCCGGTTTCGCCCCATTTTCTATCCACAGACCAACCCTCCATGTTACCGAGGGAGAAAAATAAATCCTTGCCCCCATTACATACACACCGCGAGTTAGCTCTTTGTCAAGAGCGCCCTTCCGGCATCCGCCTAGCTAAGACTAGGGCGTGTGGCTATGTGGGCAAGCATCGTCATTATTCGTATTTCGCGCCTAGTGGCGATCGGTATCATTGGTTGATCCCGTTCTGTTTGTTCCTTTGTGCCTTGGTTGCGCGACGCGCTTTCATTTTATTTTACGATTGATGAGAAGATGAAGGATATGCGCTAACTGCGATTTCACATTTAGACCATCACATCGATTCCCAAGGATGGCGACATCAAGCCCGAGGATCTCCCCGTCTGGAACTTCGACGGTTCTTCTACCGATCAGGCTCCCGGTGACAACAGTGATGTCTATCTCCGACCTGTCGCCGTCTACCCTGACCCCATGCGAGGTGTCCCTAACATCTTGGTCCTGGCTGAGTGCTGGAACGCCGATGGCACCCCCAACAAATACAACCACCGTCACGAATGTGCCAAGTTGATGGAGGCCCACAGCAGCCATGTACCATGGTTTGGTCTTGAGCAGGAGTACACTCTCTTCGATATGGAGGACCGACCTTACGGTTGGCCCAAGAACGGATTCCCTGCTCCCCAAGGTCCTTACTACTGTGGTGTCGGCGCAGGTCGGGTTATGTGTCGTGACATCGTCGACGCACACTACAAGGCCTGCCTGTATGCAGGAATCAAGATCTCCGGTACCAACGCCGAGGTTATGCCTGCCCAATGGGAGTTCCAAGTCGGTCCCTGCGTGGGTATTGAGATGGGTGACCAGCTTTGGATGGCTCGGTTCCTTCTCCACCGTGTCGCCGAAGAATTCGGTGCCAAGATCTCTGTCCAGCCCAAGCCCATCCCTGGCGACTGGAACGGTGCGGGTCTCCACTCCAACTTCTCCACCAAGGAGATGCGTGTTGAGGGCGGCATGAAGGTACGAATTCGTCATGTTAATCGTCTGATTGAATGTTTGACTAACTAGCATATAGCACATTGAGGAAGCGATCAAGAAGCTCGAGGGCCGACACAAGGAGCACATTGCCGTGTACGGTGAGGGCAACGATTTGCGCCTGACAGGCCGACACGAGACTGGTGCTATCGACCAATTCAGCTTCGGTATCGCGAACCGGGGTGCATCCATCCGTATCCCCCGAGAATGTGCCGCCAAAGGCTACGGTTACTTCGAGGATCGACGACCAGCCTCGAATGCCGACCCGTACCAAATTACGGGCATAATTATGGAGACGATTTTCGGTGCGGCGGAGTAGGTTGGAGGATACCCCTTTCGTTATGAATTTGCTTTACGGCGGAGCCACGTTACTATAGAACGGTAGTCTCTAAAGACATGAATTGATAAGGATACATTAATTATGAATATCACCTTTGTGCCAATTTTCTTGAACTTACCCGTGGCCGTCAGTGTATGATGCCTGCCTAGGTGCCTAGTGAAAGGGGAAGTTGTTATCATGAGGTCAGCCTCTTTTTTCTACAACATATCACAGGGATTGGCGCCGATCATGAATATTCAGGGTTTCCCAATAACTAATACTAAATGGTTTCAATCACTACCGCATAGGTAAATGACGGCATGATTAAAGGCAAGACGCTTCTTTGCAGATATTTGATTATATGTCTAATGCCCTATCATATGCTAAGGGTTGGATCGCGAAGTGCGTACCTAGGTAGCTACATGGTGTATGTGCCTATATGCAAGTCTTCTGATCGAGATAGCCTGAGATAACTGGCGACAAACTGCCCATCTGATCTGCCCATCTTACTGTAACTACTGCGTAGGTGTGTGACCCTTAACCCTAGGTTAGATGGGTGTTCCTCCTGAGCCAGATCGGGTAAGGTAACTGTTGTTAGGGTAGATTTAGGTTAGTAGATTTTACTCGTTTTCGACCAATCGCAGGAAAGTTAGGCTTTCCCGTTTCGTGGGGTTGCGTCTGTGACCTTCCTTGCCTCGATAGGGTATGCCGCTTGTAACCTCGATTAATAAGAGTGGTGAGAGAGGAGACAAGAGGGGATGGGGGGATGGGGGGGCCACTATTATACTACGGTTGTAACATGGTATGATGGAGATAACTAATGGAGCACGAGTGGATGTGGTAGGTAGGTAGTTGATCCGAGTTGACGTCATTTGGATCTACCGAGATAGGTAACTGGGTAAGTTGGAATAGGGGGTCCCAGGCACTCCTAGTCTTCTGGCCCCCTGTCTATTAATGGATTTAATCTAGCCGCTTTTAAGATAGCGCGGTACATTGGAAAGAAAAAGATAAATTTCTATAATATAATTGGTTAAAAAAGTTTTAATTGCTATTTTAAATATAATTCCTTAAATTTAATTAATTAAACCATTTTATTATTTCCTTTTAAGGTTAGCTTTTTTTTAATTTTAATTTTAATGTAAATTATATATTTAATTTAAATAAACGTTTTATTTAAATTTAAATAAACCTTAACTTATTTAAAAGGTTTAAACTTTTTTATTAATCGTTTTAAGTTAATATATTTAACTTTAAATAAATAATTAAATTAAAAGTTAATTTATTACTTTATTTACTTTTTTAAAAAGTAACTTTTTAATTAAATTATTAATTTTAATTAAAAAAATTATTTAAGTTGTTTTAAATATATTATATAACTTATAAAAGGTTTAAATTTAATTAAAAAATTTAATTTAAATTAATTAAAATAATTATTAATTTATTTTTATATAATACTTCGTATATAATTAATATTATAAGTGTTAATAAATAAAGTTTATTAAATATATTATATATTATAATATAATAATAAGTAATAATATATACGTTATTATATTATAATAACGTTAAATAAAATATTAAATACGTGATATATAATTATATTAATATTTAAAAAATAAAAAAAAATTATTATAAATAATTATTTAAATAAATTTATTTAAATGCGTAATTATATTATATAATTACATATTATTAATTATTATATAATTAACTTATATTTTTTATTCTTTTTTAATGATATTTTAATATTAATAAAATTTTCTTTTTATAATAATGTAAAATAACGGTTTAAGGAATATATTATTAAAGTATAAATTAAGTTATTATTATATGGTTACGCGTTTAATATATATAGTTTTAATTAATAAACGTTTTAAGTGTTTTATTAACGGTTAATTTAATTATTATATTAGTTAAGTTATTTTTATTTAAAGGCTTATAAAAGGGTTAAAAAAGGCGTTTAATTAAGGACTTTTTTTAAGGCGTGCGAAGAGTTTTAAAAGGGTTAATTATTAATTAAATGCTTTTTTTATAAGCTTATAAAGGGCTTTAATTAAAAATTACTTAGGAAAACGTTTTTTTAATAAAAAAAGGGGGGGGGTTAGTTATTAATTGCGACGGTGTTTCTTTATTATAAGTGCTGGGGGGGGGGGGGTTTTAAGTGTTATAAGTTAAAGGTTTTTAATTATGGTTAAAATAATTAAAAAACGCGTTTAATGCGTTATTTTAAAGTTAAAAATATTAAAGGTGTTATCGATAATAATTAATCGTTTAATAACTTTTATAATTTAATATTAAGGGTTATTATATTTTATTTTTTACCATACTTTAAAAATAACAATAAATATAACGTTTAAATTAAAAGTAATATTAAAGTAATAAAAAAACGTTATTATTAATAACTTATAATATTATTAAATAAGGGTATTATAAAATATAAAATAATTTCTTAAATATAAGGATAAAATTTAAAATAAATCTTTAAAAAAAGGGATAAAAATTTGAAATAAACGTGTAAAGGGTAAAATTAAATAATAAAATTTTTTTAGCTTTTCTTTAAAAAAAATATTTAAAAGTGATTTATTAACTTATAGCTTTTTATAATTTTTAAGACGAGTTTTTAAATTATTTTTAAATATTTTTTTTTTTAGAAATCGTTATATTAACCAAAGAAATTTTACTTATTTAATTAAAAAATTATCTTAAAAAGTTAAAAAAAAGTTAAAAGTTAAAAATAAATAATAAAAAAAAAGGTGTGGTTATTTAAAAAATATAAATTTATAATAAAATTTAAAAAGTTAATTAATTAATAAAAATATATAAAAAAGAAAAAAAAAGTTAAGTTTTTAACGTTTTAAGTTAATTATATATACATTAATAAAATTTAATAAATTATAATAATAATAATTATAAATAATTATTCCCGTAGTTATTTAAATTTAATAACTTATATATATATATATATATTAATTCTTAATTTTAATCTTTAAATTAACTTATATTACTTTAATTAAAGTAACTTTAAATAATCTTTTTAATAAGATATATATAATTTTAATTATTAAATAATATTAAATTACTTTAAAATTTTATTAATAATTTATGCGTTAAAGCTTTTACGGTTTTATTAATATATAAGAAAAGTATTAATATAATAATAAATATTAAATATAATTAATAAATAAAAATAAGTAAATAAAAATATAATTAATAAATAAAAATAAAGTTATAATTAATCCATAATTAAGGATATAAATAATAAATAAAAATGAAGTTATTAATTAATTTTTTAATAATTAAAAAATTTAAAGATTTTTTAAGTAAATATATTACTTATTTTTTAAATAAATCAAGATAATATAAGGGTTAAAGGTTTTTTAATCGTAATAAAAAATAAGATTTAAAAAATTAATTAATTAATTAATATATAAAAAAGAAAAAAAAAGTTAAGCTTTTAACATTTTAAGTTAATTATATATACATTAATAAGGTTTAATAAATTATAATAATAATAATAAAAATATATTTATACGGTAATAATTATAAATAATTATGAAAATAATTATTCATTTATTCATGTTTATTATTAAAATATAAATGTGGTTATAAACGTGGATAACCACTTTTATAGTTATTTATAATTATTATTATATAGGTATTCTTATAATTATTATTATTATAACTTATTAAACCTTATTTATATATATATAATTAGCTTAAGACGTTAAGAGCTTAGCTTTTTTCTTTTCTTTTATATTTTCTATTAATTAATTAACCTTTTAAATCCCATCATTTAATAATATTTCTTATTATAATTAAAAAACCTTTAACCTTTATATTATCTCGGTTTATTTAAAAAATAAATAATATACTCACTTAAAAAATCCTTAAACCTTTTAATTATTAAAAAATTAATTAATAACCTTATTTTTATTTATTACTTATATTATTATTTATTTATAAACCTTATTTTTATTTATTAATTAACCATAAATCTTATCCTTATTCCTTAATTATATCCTTATTTTACTTATCCTTATTTATTAATTATATTATTATTTATTAATCTTATCTTTATTTATTAATCACATCTTTAATTATAAATTAATTATAACCTTATTTTTATTTATTAATTATATTCTTATTTACTTATTTTTATTTATTAATTATATCGTTATTTATTAATTATATTTAATATTTATTATTATATTAATACCTCTTCTTTACTCTTTTTAAATCCAACCTTTAACCAACTTATTTCAATATATTTAACATCGATTTAACACCTATTAAACGTAATAAATACTTTCCTTAATTAAAAAACGTTTATAGTTAAAACTATCCTTATTACTTTAATTTTCGGTCCTTTTAACCGATAAAATCCTTTAATTCTCGGTCCCCTTAGCTAATAAAACCCTCTAACACAACTATTTAACATAATTATCTTAGAAATATTATTCCCTTTATATTTTTATCCTTATATATTAATAAAACCGCAAAAACTTTAACGTATAAGCCATCGATAAAACCTTAAACAATTAAACACCACATTAACCATTTAAAGCTTAAACACATATATCCCATTAAAAAAATTATCTAAAATTACTTTAATTAAAATAACATAAATTAACTTAAAGATTAAGATTAAAAATTAACACATATATATAATAAATAACATAACACATATATCCTATTAAAAAAATTATCTAAAATTACTTTAATTAAAATAACACAAATTAACTTAAAAATTAAGATTAAAAATTAATATACATATATAATAAATAACGTAAACATTATCTTTTCCATTAAAAAGGGGGTGATATTAAAATATAAATATAATTATAAACGTGGATAACCACTCCCATGGCTATTTATAACTATTATTATATAAGTATCCCTATAATTATTATTATTATAACTTATTAAACCTTATTTATATATATATAGCCAGCTTAAGACGCTAAGAGCTTAGCTTTTTTCTTCTTTTTTATATTCTTTATTAATTAATTAACCTTTTAAGTCTCATCATTTATAATTATATCTTATTAATAAAAAACGTTAAAAAAAATATACGGTTATAATTAATAAAGTTTAAAATAATTAATATAAAAAAATATAATTAATAAAAAGCGTTTATTTTAAAGAAATATAATTAATAAAAAGCTTTTAAAAAAAATATATAATTATTAAATAACTAACGTTAAAAATAATTTAATTAATTTTAATTTTCCTACACGGGTTTTTAAGAATTATAAAGGTATTTAATAACGTAATTAATTTAATAATTTCCTATAATAATTTCCTATAATAATTTCTTATAATAATTTTTTAAAAAAGTTTTAACATAAAAATATCCTCTAAATAAAATTAAGAAAAATAAATAAAAGAAATAAAAGAAAAATATATAAGAAAAAAAAAAAATTTAATATAAAATAATTTTTCATAAAAATTTAAAATTAAATAACGATAATATAATTATTATTATTTTAAATAATTATATTTTTTAAAATATTTTATAAAAAAATTTATAAATTAAAAAAAAAAATAACTTTTTTATAAAATAATTTTACTTTTATAATTATATAATAATTTTATAATAATAAAATTATAAAATTTAATAATTTTAAAACTTATTTAAATCTTAAATAATAATATTAATTAAAAATTTTTAAATAACTTTTTTATAAAATAATTTCCTTTTATAATTATATAATAATTTCGTAATTATAAAAATATAAAATTTAACGATTTTAAAACTTATTTAAATTTTAAATAATAATATTAATTAAAAATTCCTTTATACGTTAATAAACACGATTTTATAATTATATAATAATTTTATAATTATAAAACTTTAATATTTAACGATTTTAAAATTTTAATATTAATATTAAAACATAACTATAAACGTGGATAACCACCATAGCTACTGCTATATAAGTATTTTCATAATTGTTATTATTATAATTAATTAAACCTTATTTATGTATATATAATTAGCCTAAGACGTTAAGAGCTTAACTTTTTTTTTCTCTTTTATATTTCTTTATTAACTAATTATTTAACCTTTTAAGTCCCATTAATTAATATATAATTTATATAATCTTACTTAAGCTTTAAAGTTAATAAAGTTATATTTTTTTATTTTTTTTTATTTAAATGTTTTATAATTTTTTTATAATAAATTACCATTAAAAAATTCACTACTTAACTTATTTAATATTTTTTCTTTAAATACCTTATTATTTTATAATTAACTTATTAAGTCGATTATTAATTAATATTAATAAATAAAGTTTATTAAATATATTACGTATTATAATATAATAATAAGTAATAATATATACGTTATTACGTTATAATAACGTTAAATAAGATATTAAACACGTGATATATAATTATATTAATATTTAAAAAGTAAGAAAAAATTATTATAAACGGTTATTTAAATAAATTTATTTAAATGCATAATCACGTCACGTGATCACACATTATTAATTATTGTATAATTAACTTATATTCCTTATTTTTTTTTAATAATATTTTAATAATAAGGTATTTTTATAAAAATTAAATAATATAATTAGTTAATTAATAAAGTGATAAGATTTAATTAATTAAATAAAAAAGAAAAAATAATTAAAAATATAATGGTAGAAGTATATAAATATATAAATTAAAAAGCGGAACCTTTATTAAACCGCACACTTTTATTAGCTTTTAAAAGATGCTACTTTACAGGGGGCCAGAAGACTAGGAGGGCCTGGGACCCCCCATTCCAACTTAATTATGGTACAGTAGGGGAAGAAGGCACGTGATGTATTGGTAGCCCGGGTTAGATGTTTGGAAGGATTATCGTGATCCTCGAGGGAGGGAAGGGGGGTTCGATTACCTCATGGAATTGCTGTGTTGGGTAAGGTAGGCAGTGTGGTGAGTATGAAGAGGGGAGTTTTCGGTATGCATGTTTGTTGCCTGTACGAAGTAACCTTAGGCACTGCCCACTTTATCGGGTGTTCGATGGTCTTGTTTCTTCGGAACCCCCGAGGAGGAAATGTGGGGACTTTAACGGAGGTGATGGTGGTGCTGGTCTACATCGTATACCTAAGTGGATTGATTGCTTTTCAGAATGATGCCGATGTTGACGATGTGTTGGGGATCGGCATTACTACCTAGTAGAAGTTAAGGCATTGGTCACCCGTCCATCTCTGTATGAGAGGACTGGAATAAGGCAGCTATACCGTATCCGAATTTGAATCTTGAGCTGTCCTATTTGGGCATGGAATATTCTCTAGATGAGTGCTCTCGGAGAAGGGAATCGCTAGTTATCTAGGCTATACAGTCATGTCTAGGTTCGGTGAGAATCTAACTTATCTATACTTAGATCCTTAATATTCAGTTTACTTAAAATGGCCGTCGACTACTTGGCCCCGTGACTACTGATTGCTTGTTGGATCTGTATGTATGAGATATCTGTCTCTAAGGGGTTACGGATACACCTTAGTAGGTACCTACAAGATGGGATGACTTGTATGGTTAATACGAAGGCATTACCCATGCTGTATGCTAGACCTACATATCATTCTCATTCCGGCGCCTGGGTTAGTTAGAAAAAAAACATGACTGTCATGATTAGACCACTTCTACATTTGAGGCACTAATGAGGTGGCAGGTTTCTATATTTCCCATATTCATACTTCACCAGTTATGTATAGGTCTAGGTTGCCAAGCATATATGGTTGTTAGTGACACCCCAGAACTATGCGGTCTTGACGGGATTCATCCTATGACTCTGAATTTGAAGCCCCTTTCCCACTCTCTAGAAAGCATGACAAGATCAAACTCAAACTCAGCTGCCGTAGTGATACTGACGCCTAACTTGCTAACCTAGGCTGTTATGCTATTGAGCTATCTGTGGACGGGGCTCTGACAAGATACGCTAAGTATATTGAATTTGTACTTGCACTATTTTCAAGTCGAATGAGTAGCTATTGATATAAATAAGGGTCTTAGCTAATATTGTAGAACAGGAACTTAGTGGCTAGTTATCTGTCCTGAGCGGCGTGCTCAGTGATTTCAGGGTAGACAGTTAAGATAGGTACGTTAGTGTGTTGCACTGTCACTTGTAGTCATCCGTCATCCTCCTTAGGATCGAAACTAGGACGTCGTAAGGATTGATGAAATTTGAAGGGGGAAATTAGCAGCAAAGCGAGAAAAGACAAAGAAAATGACGACCCAAATGAGTGTTAAGGTTGGGCCCATTCATACTAACGTAGGTTAGAACATTGAAGTAGGCTACCTGAAGGGTGGTGGCATCTTATGGTCTTTCTGATATATAATTTCCGTGTTTGTTGAACTATGAATATGCTGTAGCAATTTCAATGACTGTACCTAGTACGTATGTAGTATTTACTGCCAATGACCTACCTACCTAGGGGCAAGCTAGAATATATGCAGTTACATGTACATATTTGTAGCCTGCCTAGCCTCCTAGGAAACGATAGAGATCCTCGGATAACAATGATGGTGTTCTGCGCCTTCTAGGTTCCGCCTTGTGACAGCCATCAGTACATCTAGATATAACGAACCGCAAGTATATAAATTTTCACAACCAAACCTTTGACGTCTAGGTGGGCTGAAGAATGGTTCACGTTTCCTCTTTGCATAACCCTAGAAATCATATCGATGGAAATCGATATATGATCAACCTAGAGCTATTGAAGAAGGCTGATAATTGCAATCTAACTAACGTCCTAAAGCAATCCATCCCAAAATTTCTGAATTCTAATCAGGGAAAAAACACAATCATGGGTATCATAGGATGTGAATGTGGTGAACTACGAATGCACGTGATATTTACTAGTGTAGTTATGTCGCACGCTGTTTCTATATATAGGACCTGCTATATCTTACGTAATGCGATGATGTAGTATGGGAAGGGTGGCTGAGTAATGGTAGTGTTTTGTCCAAATCTAAGCCACAGTATGTGCCAATTGGCACGTTAGAGAATCACGGTTGCATTCCTTTATGGCTGAGCTGATCTCAATGTTGCGATCTATCTCAACTCCCACTTCGTGATTCTGTCATCAACATCTACCAATTCAGGTCGCATTATTTCCATACCCAGGACGAACTAAAAATTCCTATGCGCTTTTCAAAGTAACCATCTAGCACAACGGCGTCAATCGTAAGCCTGAAAGATTAATTACCGGTCGCCCCGAATTCCCCGAGAGTCCGTATCAATTAAGTTAGCGATTGAGTGACCGACGTAGACCTTCGTTTCCGATTCCGCCGTTGTCCCTCTTCAATAGTAGCTATTGATTAGTCTCTATTTGAGGGAAAATCAAGTCTTTCAAGATGGATGACTCGCCTGCCGAGAGCATCGACAACTCCAAGGAGAAGAAGAAGAGCAGAAGACCAGCCAACACTGCCTTTCGCCAGCAACGCTTGAAAGCATGGCAGCCTATTCTTACCCCCAAGACTGTTATCCCGCTCTTCTTCGTCATAGGAATCATATGTGCACCTATTGGTGGACTGTTGATCTATGCTAGTTCTACTGTATGTCATTCTTGATGAATATCGGACATTGCTGGAATCGTTACTGATAGCCTTTGTCTTCCAGGTCAAGGAATTGCGCATCGATTACACCAACTGCTTCCGCGATTCACCTACCGACAAGCCTACTTTGATGGACCCGAGCCTCGTCCACCCGGCTTTCAAGACGAATAACACCATCAATGCCATGTGGCAGCACAACACAACAGATTTTGCCTACGGAGCCGTTACCGTCCAGAATCTCACAAAATGTACTCTCACCTTTGATATACCTGAGGAGATGTCCCCACCGGTTTTTCTCTACTACCGCCTAGAGAACTTCTACCAGAACCACCGTCGCTATGTTGCCTCGTTCTACGACAAGCAGTTGTTGGGTAACGATGTTTCGCTCTCTGATGTTTACAGCTCCAGTTGTCAACCCCTGGCCACTTCAAACGAAACGTACAGCAACAGCAAAGCCTATTATCCCTGTGGCCTAATTGCAAACTCATTGTTCAACGACACTCTTATGAGTCCTATACTTTTGAATGTACCAACAACAACAACCGGGGACAACACGACTAGTCAGATTTACGAAATGAAGAATACCTCGATCGCTTGGGAGTCAGACAAGGCCCTGTACGGAAATAGAACAAGCACCAACTACGATAATATTCTTCCGCCCCCGAATTGGCAGATTAGATACCCTGGTGGTGTCTATTCCGACTCGGCGCCCCCGCCAAACATACACGAAGATGAGCACTTCATTGTTTGGATGCGGACGGCAGGGCTACCAACCTTCAGCAAGCTGTACGGTCGAAACGACACGAGCCCTATGTTAATCGGCACATACTCTATGGACATCATCGACAGTAAGCCTTCCAACCCCCCTTCCTACCAAATACGAACTTGTTAAGTAGGCATAAAGCACAGTTGTTAACATCGTACTAGACTTCAGAACAGACGTGTACCAGGGCCAGAAGAGCATTGTCATAACAACCCTTTCCGTCATGGGAGGGAAGAACAACTTCCTAGGAATTCTCTGGCTCGTCGTCGGCGGATTCTGCATTGCACTTGCGCTTCTTTTCCTTATCACCAACTTCATCAAGCCTCGAAAGCTCGGTGACCACACCTATCTCTCCTGGAACAATACTCCGGCCTCCGCCGCCGCAAAGGGCAAAGGCAAAGCAGCCCCGTCGATCGGCATGGCCAGCGGTCGCGATTTGTCGTAGGGGACTAATCTGCGACCCGCGGGTACAAGGCCGACGCCGGGGGGAGCGGGTGCGGGTGTAAGGGGTGTAGGCAGAGGTGGAGAAGGGCATCGGGGTCCAGCTGCGTCAGCGGACTCCCTGGCTAGGCTCGTCCCTTCAGTACCTGGATCTAGAATTTCAACTCCGCCGTCGGTGCCAGCGTCGCCGCAACGACCTGCACGCAGGATGCTGCGGTACCAGGGTGAGACGCAGGGCGAGAGCTCGCGGATAGGAGCCGCAGCGGGAGCAGCAGGCTCACAGCATTGATACAAGAGATGGATGAGCATGAAAAAAAAAACACAAGAAATGGAATAAGGTATAGGTTTCAAGGAGCTATCTCAAAAGGAGCATGGTGGGCATGACTACACTACGAAGGGGTTCATACTTTTTACTTTTCCCCAACTCTACTTACGGTTCTGTTTTGCGTTGTATTGATGGCATTGATCGAATCCCCCTGCTCTGCTTGCGTCTCGGTAAGGAGTAGGGGGTTGGCGAAAGGGGGAGTTTGAAGAGGGGAGAGGGCGCCTTGTATCAGTATATCTATCGTACCAAGCCTTTTTACCTCTCTCTTACTATTACTAGTGAGAGGGTCGGAGGGTTAGCGTGTTGTTAGTTGGTAATTGAAGGAAAATAACGTATCAGTAGGTACAACCTACATAGGTTAGCAAGCAAGCAAAGCTGGAAAGTTAGGAAGTAGGAGTAAAGAGCATTCATCACACAGACACACATCACACACATCACGAACACATTCTAGGGTGGGTATGGCTATTAGCGGAGTTGATAGGTTTTTTTATACACATCTTTTTTTTCTTTTTCTTTTTTTTTTTTCCTGTTGCATTTCATTTTTTTCTTCTTTTGGTTTCTTGCCTATACAAGGGGGGGGGTAAGGAGGGAGGGAGGCAGGCAGGGAACTTGCTCCTTTTTTCTTCTTTTCTTCTGGTTTCTCCTAGGTTAGGTTCCCCCCCAAACGTACGGTATGTAGGTATGTATGTAGTTGAACCCCCGCCCCCCCTTTTGTTACATAGGAGCACTTTGATGGTTTTATAGAGGGAATTAACTATATCGTTTTCTTTTTTCTTTTCCTAACCCCTTTTGACGTGTCTGGGTATATGTGTATGGGTATGGGTATGGTGTGGGTGATTGTATTGTTGTGTGTGCTTGGTGATGGTGACGATGGCGATGGTGGCGATGTGACAAAGTATGTACCTACTTATGTAGGTTAGTGGTAGGCAGTATGTTTACACACCTAACTACCTACATAAGCTCAGTAGAACCCAGCAAAAGAAGCCAACTCACAATCTTCACCTCCACCTCCATCTCACAAAAAAAAAAAAAAAATGGGAGATACTATACCTAGGCACCTAGGCACCTAGGTAGGTAGGTACCTAATAGCAATATGACGATGATGACGATGATGATGGACCATTGGATAGATAGTACAGACACAGCTACCTACCTACCTATCTCCCTAATCCAGGAATCATGATTCTCGCTCTTCCTTTTTTTTTGATCTTCATAAATCATCCTGCAATTCCTAATACCTATACCTAACGCAAGAAACCTTATGCAACCTATTGAGCCTCAATTGTAAAAATCACGTAGCGCACACTTCCTTCCACCTTCCACCTTCCCCCCCATTTTTCCAGCTGTACCAGAACTCTCTCTCTCTCTGCTTTTATCTTCCTTTTCACACATTCATTTTACGTATAGCAATGCCAATTTTGTAGAAAAAAAAAAGAAGGGGGGCCTGGTTCTCCGCAAGAGGTTCCCCTTTTTCTGTCCGTATCTTTTCGTTGTTTTACAGAGTATAATACAAATTCTTTTATGTTCTGCTACCAGGTGCTACACCACCTGGTTTTCGTGGCACCATTCGTAATACGCCAGGAAGTAGTCCAAATATGTTGGGAAAGTAGGCATCTACCTAGGTATGGACCCAGGCAAGTAAGCAAAGGAGTGGGTTGTGGTCGAGTCGTATTTTAATGGCAGACTGTTTTCCCTCCTTGCCTTGTTGGTCCTCGTGATGTGACCTACGCCTCCGTGGACTCCTCGACTTTGGCCTTTTTGATGTCCTCTTCACCAGGGGCCTCATCTTCGGCTTTGCGCTTTCCATTCGTCTCCTTCGTCTTGGTATCTGAGATCGGCTCTTCCTTGGCCTTCTTGCGAACTAGACCAGTGACGTCCTTAGCGCTCTTCTTGGCCTCCTCGAGCTTAGCTTCCTTGTCTGCACCAGATTCTCCAAGCGCTGCGCCTAGGACTCCACGGACAGCTTCCTCCCCAGCCAGTACCGCATTGACATCCATAGGCGGCTTTTGCAGATCGATAAGCTAGTTTAATAAAAGGGTCAGTTTAATTCCATATTCTCATATTCTCATATTCTCATATCGCAAGGACAGGAAGAGGACGGGAAAGTGTAAAACTTACCCGTTGCTCCATGTCTGCGATAAGCTCCTTGACCTCGGCAATCTGTTTTCGCGTCAAGTCATTGTCTTCGGGTGCGTGAAGCATCGCGAGGTCGACCTCCTTGGCATCGAGCTTGAGTCTCGTGCTAGTAATAGCCTTCTCTAGTTCGGTGGCAGCCTCTTTTCGTAGTTCCTCATCGACTGGTTTTGGAGCTGCGCCGGATACGGAATCTTCAGCAGTAGTAGTGACAGATGCAAACTCGAGGGCTAAGGATAGCTTAAAATGCGCTTCGGCGATCATTTCGGATTCTCGCGGATAGAGCTCTTGCTTGTACTTGAGGGACGCACGGCAGTCGTTAATTGCTAGAGGATACCTATGCGACTTGTTAGCAGCTAAAAAGCAGTGGTGGTAAGAAGCTAGTGTTTGTCTTACTTTTCGTTCTCGAGAGAAATCTCTGCTAGGAGATCGTGAGTGTCGGCGAGGCGCTCTTTGATGTGCCTGGTGGCAGGACTGTCTTCAGCCGTCTCTTTTCCCTTCTCTTCTGAGATATCTTCCTCATTTGATGTCAAGGACTTCTCAAAAAGTACGCGTGCTAGATCAAGAATCTCAAATGCGACAGCGAGATCGTCATCTTCTTCCTCTTCCTCGCCTTCGGCCTCCTCCTCTTCCTCCTCGTCAGAGTCTTCAAAGTTCTCGTCTCCAGTGAATTGAAAGAGGGGCTTTTTCGAGTCGGAAGTCTTCTCGTTATTCTCTGAACCATTCCCGGTCGCCTTCTCAGCAATGGTAGGCAATGATTCAGCTTGCGATTTCTTTGCTTTTGGCTTCTTGTCTGCGGCACCATTTGATTTCTTCTCGCCGGTAGGCTTGCCGCCTAGGACGTCACTTTTGCTCTGACCGACCTTAAATAGACTTCGACCGTAAAGAAACAAGATATCGGCGTTCTCGGCTGCCATTTCGCCATTGATTTCGGCTTGCATCTCGGTAGCCTGAGAGAAAACTTCGGCAGCATCCTCATACTTCTTTTGTGCGTATAGCGCGTTGGCTTTGGCGGTCAAGTCGGCAAGAGACACATGAAGGGACTTGTCGCGTTCTTCGGCATCCATGGGAGGTAGAGACTGAGGAGTCGCAGCAGCAGAAACAGCAGCTGATGCGACGGCTGATGCGATTGTAGACATATTTAAAATATCTGTTGGAGTTGATTCTGTCATTGGAATAAAAGTTTGGTGATTGTTTAGATGGGTTGATGTTTTGATGGAGCTATGATGAAATCTGTTAGGATTGGTTGCGTGTTGTATGTCGTATGTTGAATATGAAGTCGGTCAGAAGGTTGTAAAAAGGACCAAACACCAAAGACTTATAGAAATTGTAAACAGATTTAAATGGAATTGCGACTTGGGTAGAGAAGAATTGGAAGGTTCGCGACGATTGATGTAAGTGATAATGAGGTAAGGGTAGGTATGAAAGTGTGGGAATGGTGAAGTAATCAGTAACTACAGTGCAGGTGTGTGGTGGTGAGAGGTGGAGGTGGAGGTGGGTGAAGGTGGTGAGTTGTGGGTAAAGTGACGCGATTACCGCATTGTAAACCTGCCCATGCTGCCACCAGACTAGCCTAGCAGAGCTTCGCAGTTACGCGTTACCTAGGTACCCACCTACCCTGTTACTTTCTCTTATCGACTCTTATCGACTCTTATCGACTCTTATCGACTCTTATCTATTCTTACAGTATGAAGTTGTAACTGTGTATTATAGTTATCCACATTTACATACTGTGTGTCAGTGTGTGACATGGAAATCTTGGCTGATGCACGTGTTGATAGGTTATCTCCGATGAGTTAACTACATATATGATATTAGTAATTACATGTAGGCTTGGAACTGTCTGTCCTCATGTTCCAACAGTAGAACATTGAAGCATTACGCGATTTCTAACCGAAGGATCAGATGATTACCTAGGTACGATACATGTGACGGCTGCCTAGTAATTATGTTGAAATTTGATCCAGTATCTTGTGCATTCTCTATCATCAATCTCCAGACTCCAGCAGTTCCTCAAGTTTTAGGTACATCATCTATAATATTAGATCATTGATATAGGTACATGTATGCATGCGTAGCAAACATTGAAAGCCACCAGAAGATTGTGCATAACGCTAAGACGGTAAAACGTTAAAATAAGGCTGAGCCCAAGTCAATGCTTAATGGCGTCGATGGCATATCTGTCTTCCGGGACTGCCCGCCGTTGAAACGTTATGTAGTTATGTGCATAGTCAAAATTGTAATCTTGCCGATTAGATGAGATGAAATTGTGGATGAAATACTACTAGGTAACTATGACTTACTTGTCTCACTCGGAGTTGTTTCGATTAAGTATATGTAAGACATAACTATGTAATACTAGGTATAGACCAAGGGCCAGAAAGCAATTATAGTTGAATTGCACGTCTATCATATATACCCAGGGAGACAAACAAATTCTACATAATTATTGTCGGCTACCTGCATCTGACGCAAGATTTGGCAATCCTTGGCTTGAAAGTGATACTACGGAATTGGGTCTAGCGGCCGCCCCTCCCGTTCTTTTAAGTTCACTTAGGGAACCGAAGGAACCGATGGAAACATTTGAAGGTACATGTACATACATAGTACATAGTAGATACTGTAGTATCTAATTAACTTGAAGCATGAAAGTTGCATCTTTCATATGCATATGTGTGTTCTCAAGGGCTGAAATTCCCAATTGAATGCCTCAGAGCTTCACCGGTTACATATGCAGATGATAGCCTACTTATATTTCTATACCTAAATTGTAAGTAAATAGGTATGTAATCAGCTGAATACCAGGGATCTGGCTTACGAACCAATGCCCCCACTTGCTCTCGTCACCATATCGAAGATACGGATCGATACATGGATAATACTATCAAATTAGTATCAATTGCTGTTGTAGATACGAGATTATACTAGGTACCATACTACTAGTAATACCTTAAAGATTATCTAGGATTCTAGGCAGTGCTAGGTATGTAATGTACCTCGGACACTGCGGCAGATCTCCACTTTCCTACATTGAGAAGTGTGTAGCCTGGTCTATCAGTAGTAGGGATTCACTGAGATTCACATCAATTACCTACATAGTACGTACTATGTACGAGATATCCCTAAATACAACATTGAAGTAGCCTACATATGTACGTACTACCACCTAACTACCATAGTACAGGTACATACTAGACCTACCTACCTAGGGTACATATGTAGTCACTGTCATAGTGTGCATCCTTTTTGGTGTTCGTATAACGGTCTGCGGCAAACCCTCTCTTCCAAAGTTCCACTACTTCCCTCCCACTGCATCCAATCTACTAAGTATTACCCATCTCTCCCTTCTACATTTCTACATTTTTCTTTCTTTTTCCTCTTCTTAATTTCTAGTCACTCCTTCTTTACCTTTCTCTACTTTGTCATAATTTACGGACATGATATACCGGTGATCTCATCCCACGTGGGAATTATATTCGGCTCCGTTAGACCCGATTTATTGTCCATCCCCGCCGAAAAATTCGTTCGATAAGTCTTCAACAAATCTATTCGGATAGAACAATTCTTTTCTCTCGGTCGCCTTACAACGCCTTTGTCTTGATGCCATCCATCTTGAGATCTTCCAGGTTGCTATCGTCATAATGTTCGTGTCGCCAAACTCCCGCCGTCTCAAGATATTTGGCGGCGTCGCAATCTTGGTCTTGACTGTGACATACGTGCATATTTGGCCCCAATGGGAACGAGCGCCTTTCGAATATGCCCGCGACTATTACCAGAGCGTCACTGGCTACTTCGACAGCCCTGTGTATAATAATACGCTGTATGTCGAAGGAAATGAAGAAACAGTTAACCAATACTACAACTCCAGCAACCCATGCGCCAACTTTCCCATTGCAGACAACGTGCTTTTGGTCATGAAGACGGGCGCTACAGAAGCCTTCGACCGATTGCCCACACATTTACTGACCACCTTAAGATGTCTTCCCGATTTTCTCATCTTTTCCGACATGGTATGATGCCCTATCTTTGACCCTCCTGGACACTACACATGATCTTTAGCGCCTGATCCAGAGGGAAGGATGGGAGACAAGGAAACACACAAAGGCTAACCGGATTTTAGGAACAACAACTGGGACCCTACCACATCTACGATGCTTTGGCTGAGCTCGATGAATCTATAACAGCTCACAATTCGGAGTTCGATCTCTATCGCGACCAGAAGCTATGCGCCGTATCGCAAAAATCATGTGTTGATGCGAAGAGGGACGGACGAAAAGCCTGGGACCTGGATAAATACAAGTTCCTTCCAATGATGGAACAGACTTGGAGAATGCGCCCCGGCCGTGATTGGTACATATTTGCCGAAGCTGACACGTACATTTTCTGGGAGAATATACTACACTGGATAAAGAGCGAGTTGCGTTTGAACCCTCACGATAAGCTTTATCTGGGTAGTAAAAGCTTCATCAATGGGATTCCATTTGCCCATGGCGGTTCTGGCTATATTTTGAGTGGCGGTCTATTGAGACATCTGGTCGAATACCACCCCGAGGCCATTAAAGAATACAACGCCAAGGCAGCGCACGACTGCTGTGGCGATTTCATATTAGCAAAAGCCTTAAAAGAGTATGAAGACGTCAAAATCCGACAAACTTGGCCTATGTTCAATGGGGAGAAACCGAGTACGCTGCCTTATGGGCCTGGTCATTGGTGCGAACCAATTTTCACTATGCATCATATGAACGCCGAAGAGATTAGCAATGTGTGGCAGTTCGAACAAACACGCAAGACAGATGTAAGCCTGATTCTATTTGAGCAGATTAATGGATTTCAAACTGATCAATTGGTAGAATATTCTTCTAATCAAGGACCTATACAATGGCCTGATTCGACCAAATATGCAAGAATCTCGGGAAAATTGGGACAACTTATCGGATGACGTCTGCTACCTGAATCCGGATCCCCAAGCTCAGGAAAGTGCTGAGGGATCCTTACGTGATAAGCAAAAGAACCCGGAGGAAATGAACCAGGTGGAGAGGGAAGCGTGGAAGTCGTGGGAGAATTGCGCCAAAGTTTGCGACTCCTTGGACGGGTTAGATGAAGAATCTTTAGGTCTCTACGGGATCGCGACGCGCAAAGGGGACGCTCCTGGCACTACTAATGAGACAGAAGATGCCGAGGAAAAATCGCCTAGCGACCACGCTACTCGGGAGGCTTGGATGAAGACGATAGATGAAAAGAAACGAAGTCGAACGTGCTTCCAGTACCGCTGGCACGAGAACGTGTGCTGTACGGCCAAGAGCTTCAAGCTGGGTGCGCCTAAGGCAGCACCATACTCGAGCAATCCCGACGGCAAGTGGATGAGCGGCTGGGATCTAAAAGGCATCAGTGACTGGATCGACGCGACGGGCGAGTGCAAGAAGCCCGCTTGGAAGACACCTGAGGATTGAGCAGCGCTTTCTGAAAGAGCGGAATCCATCCCAGTAAGAAAAAAGGGGCTAAGTTAACAATTGAAAGAAGAGTCATATCGGCTATATTACGAAAAGCAACAACAAACACGAGTACGTGATGAACGAAATCTCTACAAAACAATTTTGGTGGGTGGGAGATGCGTAGGGGTAGGCCCGTAAGAGTGGCCATTCCACCCCTCCTTGCCCTTGGAACTTTCTTGTTTTTTTTTTTCAGACGGGCTATACCTGTACCATATTACGAAACGGAAACGGGCGGCAGGCGGCTTGTTTGCTACGGTCGGACTCTCGCATACATAGGTAGCCATGGCATGGCATGGCATGGCATGATGGGTATCATACATAACACGGCGTTTTTGGCGACTGAGCCTGTTCTACATAGAAAAGAAGGGGGGGGGGAGAGGAGAAGGAAAGGCGGACGAGGGACTGGGCGGGGCGGGGTTGGGTTGAGTTTACACAACTCAGAACTGAGGATCGGAGCATAGGTAGGGCTGAGTGGCTTTGGCACTAGCCCAGGCACTACATACATTCATGGAGTGCATTGCTAGGTACCTGATTAGTTAGACAGGAATTCACCTTCTCCTGAGCCACCATCTTCGTCGCAGTTGACTTGCGCTCGTGTGTACCTACAATACTACTGGCGTGATGTCGGCCTCTGTGATGACATGACATAACTACATAACACGAAAACAAATCACCAACTGCAATTACGTGAGCTTTCAATGTAACCGTTAGTTATGTTGGTGAGAGAGGTAGTAATCTAATTCCTACATACGTATTATTCCTATTCCTATTTAATTATAGTCAACTCCAAGGCTTACATACCTACCTACCTACCTACCTACCTTTGATGCAAGGTCACCAACATACCTACATACATAGGTATCCATCCATCCATCCATTCATCCGTCATCCAAAATCTCCGACTAACTAACTACATCTCATCTCATCTCATCTCATCCTATCCTATCCCCATGATAGGTAGTTGCCAGGGTACATACTTTCCAATTCCAGACTTTCAAACTTAACTCTCAACTTAATTACCTGCTTATTTTTTTTTTTTTGGGGGGGGGGGGGAAGGGGGGGAGACCATTTTCATTTTTTTGCCTTTCTGGGAACTAAACCCCTTCCTGGTTGGCTGGATTTTGGACGGGCATGTTTGTTTATTTGTTTGCAAGGGGTTTTGGCGTCTTGGCGCGGTTATTAATACTTTGTTAATATAACTGAGTACGTAGTTGAAAGTTTTGTGTTAATAACTAATTAAGTTGCCTAACCTACCCGCTTTCAATGGTTGATTGATTGATTTTGATGGGTCTAGGTATGGATAGTAGTATTTGAAGTGGGAATGCATGCCTACATGCTGTAGGTTTAACTGTTACTGTAAGTAAGTAAGTGAGTGAGTTAAGTAAATATAGATCAGGTTAACCTAGTAGGTATAGTAGGTAGTATAACCTAAGGTCGCAACAATAGAAATCTGTCAACTCTTGCTGCATGGGTACGAGAGAGAGAGAGAGGTTCGTGGTGGAGCAGTGGTGAAAGCACACAGGCTTCTATGATAGGTTTGACGCTTCGTGAGCATATTTAATCTGAATGAATTTGTCTCTACAGTCCTCTGACAATGATTTTATAGCGCATTTTATCTACGTACCTAACTACGGCGTAGTAATAATTGCTGACTTGAAATTACCCTACCTACCTAGCTCAGTTCACTTATTCAAATGGAACTCCTAGTAGTTACTACCCACAGACGGTGACAGACCCCTATGCCCATCATTAGGTCGTACCCCATTCCCCTTGTCTCGATTATCTTCATCGGGAATGGCATAACTATTCTTATTTATACAATAACCGGGAAGCTAGGTAGGCAAACTAGTTTCCGTTACGGGCGCGTCCAAGCTTCTCGTGGACCTAGGATGGTTGACAAGTGCAGAGTCCGAATTGATGTTTGCCGCTTCATTTCTACCTTTAGCTGCTCGATTGACATTGACAATGAAATTATGTGCGTGTCTGAATCTGAACCATCCCGTAGGAGGAGTTGGCAACGGGTGAGGTGCCTCCGTCGCATTAACAGGAGGGATAGGAGAGGTAGGTGGAGTCGGGGAAGGCAGGCGTTCGGCCACGGGGGTATCTTCGGGTTTGCCATTATCTTCTGGCTTCTTCTCTTTCGGCTTCTCTTCCTGCGTCCGCTTCCTCTGTAACTTCGAGGCGGCAACTTTCATTGGCCGTAGCTTTTCAAAAGGCAACACAAGCCATCCCATGTACCTCTCGAAGTCCGTTTCATGCACTGATAATTGCGTGATGAGACATGCGCCCAAGACTTTGACGGTTATGTTAGCTGATCAGAATAGGAGAGGCAACTTACGAGGGCACTTACTAAATAGAAGCTTGACAAAGTCTATGATGTTGCAAGCCATTACCTGGATCAACGAAAAAATGACACAAAATGGTAGGAAAATAAACCCTAGGACAACATGCATGTACTCAATCCATGTAAGCTTATCCCGCCTTAAGATGTTATAAGCAATGGCAACTCTTCGCGCTGGCAACTCAAGGAGAATATAAACCATCAGGAACCAGAATCGTGATGGGTCCAGAGTTCCTATACTTTTGTCTTGGTAGTTTGTATTGATGATCTCGCTCGAATGCTTCAGAGAGTTGCCAATTGGCAAGTCCTGCCCTTTTTCTAGCTGGGGATCTTGAGAACCGTTCACTTCTTTGACCATTTCTTTGGTACTTCCCACAATGAGGATACTTCGTTCCATTTTTGATTGAGAGTACTCCTCAATGAGACGGACCGCCCTCTCTGTAATATGTGCCAACGTTTTCGCGTTGAACAGGGCAATCACGGTGATGGTGAGAGCAACAATAGCACAGATTACCAGATTGACGACTAAATCCCCTGGAGGCGTTCCATTCATACTGAAGATACTCGAGGCAAAGCCAAGGGGGAGGAAGACTACAGTGACGTAGGTGAAGAATCGGATGTCCTCTGACTTGCGCAGCGATAAGTCCTCACGTGTTTGCTCTTGGCCTTTCGTGTAAGTATCCTTTACTGACTTGACACTGGCGTGAACACTGTGTAAATTCCGTATCTGCTTGTTGGTCGAGCGCTGAAATTTCTTAATGATACCCCCGTACTTTCGCTCATCGTTTCGAGTCCACCGTGGTCTTTCCTGTCCACGGTCTTTCTCTCGGGATTCCCATTTTGAGACTTCCAATTCCACGTCTTCTAGTGTCTCGTCCACGACTTGCAAAATAGCCCGGTACCTTTGCCATCGGGCACTGGAGTGGAAGTAGTCTTCACTACTCAGCATAGAAGATGGAAAGGCGCCCTGCCCTTGCCGTATACTAAGCCCTCTTTTGACTTCGTTCAGTATATCTCGGGTACCTTTGATTAGTGTACTTAGGATATGCTCGAAGAAGTGAAGCTCGAGAACCTTTCTTTGCCTCCAGCCTTGCACCTTGTCGTCGAGAGTGAATGGAAACTTCCCATTGTACATATAATCGCGCATATTACCTATGTCTTCTATGAAATGGCAGGTCCAGTAGCGATCGAAAAAGTCTCCATTGAAACGAAACCCTATCGATGTCTTAGAAATCCGTTTCTTTCCACCTGGAAATATATCTTCGCTCATCGTTCGGATGCTCGTGGATGGATCTTCTTCGGCGTCTTGTATGCAATAGAAGCTTAGATGAAGCTCAGTCTCCCAGGTGTTCATGACCATAGTTGTGTCATCAAAGAAATATTCCTCCTTGCGCCAATGCCGGTCGAAAAACAGAGACATTGCCGGCTGTTCGGTGTCGGTGCTACCAACGACGCATATTAGTGCTGTTTCTGCATCTGCATCTGGCAGCAAAATTAATCGCTTCTTTGCATCCATTGCATCACGGGGTCTCATTAATATGGCCTTAAGATCGTTGTTGTTGCAGTAATTAGGGCTGAAATGGTAATTGCTATTTCGTTGGTTTCTTCCGAGTTTCTTCGTCTTTCGTATATCGGCTAGAACTGATCTCTCGACTTTCTCGTCAGCAATCCAACTCTCACTGAGTTCAAGTTGTTGCAAAACCCGTCGGGCCTGTTTCACAATGACATGATCATCAACATCAGCACTAGCATCAACACCTTGTTCATTTTGATTTTTTAAGATCTCCTGGATTTCCTTGGGGGTTCTTTCTGTGTCATTCATCAAGAAAGCTGGATAGTTGTACAGCCACTCTTCTTCGATGTCGATGATACTGTTTGAATCGAAAAGGTGACTGGATGGGACTGTCTTTTTCATTGGACCGGATTCGCGAGCTATCCCCTCACTCAGTGCTTGTTGGCGTTTCGGCTGAGCTTTGGGTCCTTCGGGATGTTCTGTGCTAGATACCGCTTGTTCATATATTGCCGAAACTTCATTGGTATCAGTTGCTTTTGGCTGTTCTTCGCATAATCTTTCTATGGAAGAAGCGTAAAAGAGAAATATGAAGGGGACCTCGAAGCTAGCATGGAAGAAGTAATCTCGATCCCCTTCTCTGTCGAAGAGAACCGGCTCTTTAGTAATCTCATCAAGTTCCCCAGGACAAAATCCACTAAGGCTCATGCATTGGAATATGACCTTAATGCAGGATTTCGCCAAATCATGTGCAGGCTGTTGGTTGATCCTCTCTCTACGGATGCTCATCATGATGGCCATGGCATATCGGAGTGTGTTATCCCAGAAGGCATCATGATTGATTTCATGCAATGCTTGTGCCTTGAGTGTGTTCTTCCACATATCAAGGAAGGATGCTTGCTGAAGCGGTGAAATCCAATCGTCCTCATAGAACAGGGCTGTATCCCTCGCGTGTAGTAAAAATCGGGTCTCCCTGGAAGATCTGGTCACGGCCAACATTCGCTTCCTTGAAGTTTCATTCTCAGTCATAAATCGTCGAAGTATTTCTTGCTGGACATCTCGAGGCCGTTTCATTCCCTTTTCGCTTTCAGCCCGCTTTGGCCACAATCCGGAATCTTCAATTATCTTTAGAGCTCTCCAGATCCATACATGATCATCTAGACGGAAAACATCGGTGTCTGCTTGCTGAGCATGGGGCCAAGCACAACACCCACGCCTGTCCAACTTCTCCAAATTTTCAATCCATGGGCCACCGCTATTTTCTATGATTTCTGTCGCGAGAGCGAGGCTGGAGGGCGCATTCTCTTGGTAGAACTTCACACAGTAGCCTGCCTTGAGAAGTTGGAATGCTGTATCAGTCAAAGAATCGTCCGGTTGCCATGACATAGTATCGCGGTGCATGGCCTTTCCAGTAACCCAATAGTTGGCGGTATAGTAGCCAGATTTCTTCTCTGCCTTTTCAAACAACCACTTCATATGACCGGCGCAGACTGCAGATATTCTACAGAGAAGAGACTTTACATATGCATCTTCTTCTTTAAGATTCTTCAACCTACGTGCTATTTCGATAAGGAATCGGGTTGCGTAGCTGGGAAACTAAATTAGTCTTTGCTTTCGCAGTGACGAAACATAAGGGGCATATTACAAACTAGCCGAAGTACAGACACGGTGAACTGACATGTCCCCACATGTCAAAGCAGTTGGCCACACATTGTCTCCATCTGGCAGTCGTGATGGTTCTAGAGGAATTGAGCACACGGAGAGTATATGTTCGAGATGTCGATGTACCACGAATTCAATGTGGGCCTTAGGCCAGGGAGCATCTGTCTTAGACGAGGAAGTATCGTACGGTAAACCTGAGGGATTACCAATAGACTCTCCCTGTATGGTCGTTGAAAGGCATATCTCTGAGAATGGGGTGCGTTCTAGAAGGCTGTCTACGTCAACTGCCTCAACAGGGATCAAGAGATCTCTCCAACAAGGCCCTGATTCTGATGTAGGTATCATACGGTATGCGGTGGTAATTTGTATGGTATTCCCACTGTCTTTCTTGCCATTGCCTCCTATCCTCCTTTGCCATTTCGGTTCAGGTCCCGATGGCCATTGCAATGCATCACCATCGACAAAAATTGACACGACAACGGTAACGGAATGGAAATCATCGCTCGATTCGACACCATGCGTATTATCGACAGTTGCGGGATGAGGCTCTTTCATGGATTGATCATTGACTGACCCTTTATCTCTTCGTTCGCTTGTATCATTGGGTTTCTGGAGTTCATGAGTTAAACTCCAAGAATAGCCGTGTGGGCCCAACTTCTCGGTGTATCCCAGATGTTCACGATTAAATGAATTGCTACCGGTGAGGTAATCTGCATCCCGTATATACATGACCTCTTTTTTGATTGGAAATCTGAAATCAACTGTCGCTTCGGTATCTTCTAGATTTGTAATAGTGCATTGTTGTAAAACTGTATGGTCGTGCACAATCCACTGAATAGTAAGCTCTATTTTGCTAGTTTTATACGTGTATCTTGGCCAGCGATAGTATATATAGCTTATATCGGGAGGTTCTCCAAGCTTCAGCCCTGGGAACCGAAGACCATAGCGGGGTGTGGATTCGGGTAGACTGTTCAAGCTCTCTCTACTAAAGTCGTCTAGATCGTCTGCCCTTCCTGTTACCCAGTAGGGTTCATCGGTTTCGCCATGATCTGCCGAGAACATGCCATAGTCCCCTATGTCGAGGTATCTGCCAAACTGCATAATGTCACCATACCTGTTGACACTTGCGGTGGTGCCCCTATCACCGAATGATGAATAGGTCTCTGGGTTTGGCGCCTGATGCCATGTGCGACAATAGGTAGAATTGGGTTTAAACCTTTCTCTTTGTTGGCGAGGGTTGTCGCCTGTGTCTAGATAGAGGCAAGTTACAAAAGTTAGCCAAGATATATATAAGGAGCACTGAACATACGCTTAATAAGTTTCTGAAATTCGGGATCATGTTCCTCTAGTGTTAGATCATCGGCCATGATGGAAATTCCGTCGTCAAGACCCAGACCTAGAAAGGTTCACTCGATAATGTGGTGAATATTTCTTGGGGGGTAACAATCTGATATTGCAGACATTAAGCGCCAGCCTGCCTCGATACTTATAATTTTTATCACCTTGGCACATGACGAGATGTCGTCAGCTGCCATGCCGCAGCTGAAGATATATTATAATGTTGCCCTCCATGTTCTATTTCGGTATAAATGCCATGCTTATGGTTGCATGCACTGTTAAGTGTACCAGCTGTAAGACGGATATCTTACCCGTTGGGGATTGCGGCTGATCTGATTAGACAGTTACCTAGGTTAGGTAGGTAGGTATGCTGCATACTAAATCCCCAGTTCCTTTGGGCAGATACTTTGTACTCGGGGGTTAATGTTGCATTTGATTGATCACCTGCATGTGTGTACGATGTCAGTTAAGAGGTTCAAGGTTCAAGGTTTGGAATGATGAACATTTGAATATTTGAATATTTGAGGTCTGCACCTACCTACCTCGGCAGGCATTTAAATAGTAGGGGCACCCCTCAGTGCGCCACTGTAATACCTTGGAACCTTGAAGCCTTTCCAGTTGCGTTTCAGCTGTTAGGCACCTGCCAGTTTGCGGGGTATAGGGGGTGGCCCCGCTATTCTTTTGCTGCGACAAGGGACTACTAGTAGTACTCGCGGCGGTTCTTCCAATATGATCCGCGACAACCATAACCATAAACCATGAGATTGTCGCCGCTTGCTGAAGGGAAAACACTTCGATTGGCAACATATAAATCTCCCGGTTCTAAACACTCTCTCAGACTTATCCAGTCCCCTTTTCTTATCGAAACTCTCTTGGCATGTGCCTATTTGGTGGCCAGAGTTGGTATTGAGGCAGATGAATTCAGGTCGGCGCCCTCTAGGCCAGCGAATCATTCCACGAAATCCCCATCTGTCATGCTTCGTTGAGCTGGAGGCGGAATCGCAACATTGTAGATGTAGCTGCCCACTCCTGGCGTACGTAATCCTGCGCTTGCAAGCTGGCGCTCTAGTTGACTAGGTTAGGTCGTTGCCGTTCCAACATTTGCTCGCTGTGGTCATTATCGATCCGTCGAGTGCCGTGAGTCCTGACCTTCCCATATGCTGCCTACGTGCTATTGACTTAGAGGCAGCTATTACGAGGCATGACTGTAGCCTTGGCTAAGAACCAAGACTTCGTTGCTGGCCTTCAGCTAGCACAGTTGCGCAGACGCTGCCGCCATAACCCGGACCGATGGTCACTTTGTACTACTAGCAGAGATTGTGCACTCACGGGCGACCAGTCAGTATCAAGTACTGTATGCAATGAAGCTGCTTATAGCTAACAGCCGCCTTGCTATCTCCCTGTAAGTCTTCATATCGCTGTCAACGCTTTTCATCGGAAAGGCTCATACGGGCCAGGCTAGAATTTGGTGTCGGCATACCTCTGATAGATGTGGAAGCTACAGCGGTATCAAATTAAAGCGCGAATAGTACGTGGGACTGCGTCTCCAAGAACATTGCGCCTAGTTCAAACGATTGGGTTGGCTGCACGACACTACTAATGCCTTTGATTTCGCAGCATGAGGGGGTTTTGATGTTTCCGCGCAATAAAGGCTCTTTAGCTTATGGAAATTGAGGGATGGCTCATACGTGATATATGCTCGAAAGAAGTGGGGTGGGCAGGACGCCTCGTAACAGTTACTGGTGCCTAGTATGAAGTGCAATACAAAGAGAGGCATGCTCCCCACGGTCGGGCTCACACACAACCACGCATCATATACTATATCAGGTCACACATAGACTCTTGGAGGATTTCGGGTTGGATTTTACGTGCGGAGTATTACACCCACTGAAGGGCTAGATTGGCACCTCTTCCACCCGCTAATACGTGGTGCATATTCAACGGCCTTGCCCTCCGAATATCATCCCGAATCTTGAAAACCCACTCGACGGCAATCGCGATGATCATAAAGGCTTAGCTTCTCAAGCAATGGAGTCGAGTATTCGTTCCTTGTGGTGTTCGACACCGATACTTTTGGACTACACATACGGTCACTGTCATCATCGGAACCCTTGCTGGCTCTCCGGTTGAGCGGATGTGGGACTTAACCGTGGCTGAACTCACTTATCTTACCATCAAAGCCCTCTATGCCTCTAGTGGCGTGATCATTTTGGGCTTAAGTAGGTAGGTATGCTATCAAAGACGACGGTCGGCATGTCTCGTATCTTGTTTCGGAAGTCTCTACTCCAAGGTAATCTTACATGGCGCTTGCTGATGACTTAACATCTAGAACCTGTGTCTCCACCATCTCCAGGCTTGCTTATAGAATAAAGTCGTAGACATCCGTAGATGTTACGTACCTAGGTACGCAATAGCTCGACTTTCACTTCGGTGCCAGGCGGAGACGGCCTGTATATTCCTCTTCCTTTGCGTCTTGGGCGCTCCAAAGGTCTTGGTAAAACGATATTCAACAGGCAAGCACTCTATAGGTCCACACAATACATAGGCAAGCGGCAGCCTGAGTCAGAGCCAGAGACTGAGGTAGTCTAGAGCGTGATGTTTTACATTGACTACACTCCGACGGTGCCGAGAACGCCTATTGATTGGGAATTGACGCTAGACAACTAGACTCTGCGCTTATAATGTTGGTATCATATTAAGCATGTTATGAGAGCTGGTTAGGTAGGGCAAGATCCTGAGAAATAAACGGGTGTAGTTTAATCACGTAGGTAAGGAGGGTGAGTGAGACTTAAACTCTTTGAGGCTGTTTCAAGCCCCTATCTCAACGATACCCATGGCCGTAGGACTTTAAGAGAGGTTGTCACAGAAGCCATTCGGGAAAAGGGGAACACTAAACTTATTAAGCCCTATTAGCGCTTCAGGGCATATCCTTGACGCCTCTTACGTGTCGACCCAGCAGTCTGGCTTACCTGTCTCACATATGTAAATGTCTTAGATGCGTCCATACATATGTTTCTGCACTTATCATCCGTCACACCCAATCTATGTGCCAGTATGCATCTCTATCTTGACATCTTCAACGTTCAGATGGCTTGTGGCGTGGCTTGTGACGTGGATTACGCCTTATGTTGGGTTACATTCCTAGATCTTCAGGCCAGGGCACCGTGAATAATATCGGAAACTTGATCAGGCTCATTACACCCCGAATGAAAAAGCTCGAAATGGCAATCAAAGATACAGAGTGCCTAGGTACGTTAGTGTTCTGGTAGAGAATAGGAGTGTCAAGTTTGCGTCTTGAACTCACGACACAGCAAGTACCGATGTATATGCTGCAATCCGGGGTAGACGTATCTAGGTTACATCATTCTGCCTATTAGAGGAGCTAATTAAAATAAGAAAAAGCATCTGAGATAAACCGCTTTTATACCTAGGTGCACAGTGGTATAAGATATAAGAAGGGGGTTCCACTAGGTACCTAGATTAGGTAAATACCTAGGTAGTTCATCGTTGAAGGAACAGAGCGACAACTCCCCGAACATGCAGAAAGACAAGAACAAGACACGACAGAAACAATGCAGAATCTAACCCGGCGGGAAACCGCTTCGATGTTATCTAGATTCTAGATCACGTATACGTTTCTAGTCGGTTTTAGGTCTAGTGCATCTATTAAAAATATAGGGGTAAGTTAAACCTCTTGTTGCACATAAATTTCGATGTTCCGTCGCCAAGACAATCAGCGGCGCGGAAAACGAGCGGACTGGTTGCAAAGCCCCGTCCGTCTCCGTTCAATGACACATGGTTGTCATTACCTTAACCTAGGTATTTGACGTTAATTGCGATTGATTGATTGTTGGTGCCGATTGAACATGGAACATGGAACATGCATGCAGCTCGTTGTCCTTGCAGCAAGCAAAAAGAAGAAGAAGCAAAAAGCACGTGTGTTGTGCCACCGGTTCCTCCGTGACTAACCTAAGGTTAGACATCTACATACCTATTACCTACATATGTATACTACCTAGGTATTGGGTACATCGTACATGTAGATGAGGTAGGTACCAGGTAGCTGGGCTCGTGGCACACACATGCCCAGGTGCATATTGCCCCCTTGAACAAAGAAAGAGGGGGGAGGATGCTTACCAACCAACCCCTCGAACTCACAACACTTCATGGTAACTAATTAACCCACGTCGAATTTTAGAGTTTCATCTACATCTTTTAACTGTATAATTTGGCAACTAGGTACAATACATCCTTGAAGATCACTGAAAACTGTAAGTACCGGCCATGATAAAACGGACCCGCTTGTCCTATTTAATAGCCCTTCATCCTAGAACATCATCCTTATAGGTAGAAAAGACGAGCATATTTGCGTAGGTTAGGCGAAGTACCCCCCACCCCCCTTTTAAAACGGATCCGGCGCATCAGGCGCCAGCCCGCTCTCCCTGAGGCTCTTCGTCCTCGACAGCAGCACCTTCCTGACCGTCGGGCGCTCCAACAGCTTCTTATACCACGCGTCGTAGTGCGGGTACTTGCCCTCCAGGTGGATGTCCTGGAACAGGAGGATGAGGGTGCCGATCTGCTCCCACATGACCCACGCGAGGTCGGCGACGGTCATCTTGTCGCCGACGAGCCAGCCCGAGGGCGACCGCGACAGGTGCAGCTCGAGCACCGACCGCACGCGCTCCATCTCCTTCGTGTACCGCTCGATGGCCGACGGCAGCTTCTCGTGGTGCACGCGCGAGAACCAGACCGCTTGCCCGTAGTAGGGGCCTTGGCCTGGGGGTGGTGGGGCGGGGTGTTAGTTACAGTAAAGTAGGTAGTCAAGGTTGGGTAATAGGCCCATTGCCAGTGGTGAATAGGAATAGGAGGGGGTTGAGGGCTGGGGGGTAACACTTGCCTGAAATCTGGAAGGCGATCCATTGCTTGATCTGGTACTTCTCGGCCAGCGTGTCGTAGCTTAGCTTGTTCTCCTTGTCGTACTGGTCGATGATGTATTCCAAGATCGGTCCAGACTACCCAGAAAGTGTCAACGTCAGCTTGAATGTTGTTGTTGCTTGGGGGGGGGAGAGTTGTGGTCAGAAGCTAAGAACTCACCTCCCATATGGTGACCCCAGTGTTGGGATCCTCGATGGCGGGCACCCTTCCGTTCGGGTTGATGCTGAGGAAGGGCTCCTTCTTCATGTCCGAGAAGCTGATGATCTTGTAGTCGAATGGGATGTCAAGCTCTTCGAGGACGATGTGCACTTTCAATGGGTTGGGACCCATATCGTGGCCCCAGACAACGATTGGCTTGAGTGTCGACATGGTGGATGGCTAAGAAGGTAATGTGTGAAGCTGCAATTGGGTTACGTGAACCTATCCTGATGGATGCATGTGATATTGCTACAATAGAATCGAAGAAACCTTGGGCATGGGAAACGCTCAGAAAGGCCGTATAGAAATATAACTTTCGGGGTTAGGACGAACCGGCCTGAACGGGGCTAACTACATCCTGTTCCGGTTCATCTGCATTTGTAATCCTCCCACGAGCGGTGACAAGCGGGATTAGCTAGGGGACCCGAGGGAGTGATGCGAAGGATCGATGTCACCCCCTTCCCGTCCGGGTCGTACCATCCTGCCAACAAAGGAGGATCACGAATCCTAAGATTCGGATATGACGACCAATGGGATCGGTGCACAGAGATACACAGATCGCCGGCTGGATCTGGTCAGATGCTTAGTTGACGATCCGGGGGGGTGGGCGAAGAGAGGGAAAGGGACAGGTAATCAGCTGACGTATATCACAATAGGCGCTAAGTATACGCTTGACAAACAAAAACCATTCAGGACCGCGGCTTTTTTCTTTGTACGGACGTAGTGGCGAAGGGGCACACGAAAAGCGGAAGGTAAGTGGCAGTTACATTCTGTAATACAGCAGGCGTGCCTATGACGGCACCGGTGAGTGACGAGCGAGTGGGTAAGGTTGAAGACAAATTGGTGACGAGACAAGCAAGCCAAGAATAGATAGAGAAGAGGTGAGCGCAGTCGAGGGTTCTGTGGAGATAGAGAATCTGTCTGTAACCCTAGTAGTACAGTCGCACAGTGCACTGGCCATTCTCACCCCCCCCCCCCCCCCCCAAAATTGAATCCCATATCCAGGTCACTACGACCGATCAGGTGACTGTCTCTAGCTGCCCTAGCTTCTGTTGTGACAGGAGCCTCCGGGGTAATCATGTAAGGGCCCAAAAGCCCGGCGGCTGGACAAAGAGCACTCGGGAATTTTTTTGGCCCCCTATTCCTGCTTACCTCGGCATACCCTAGGTATTGTATTACCGCCCATCTGGTAACGGGCCCCCCTCTGTATAACATTGATTCGCCACGTGATGCTTGGACCTAACTAGTTCATGTTCCACGCGGTCATTGTTAGAGCCTCCACTGTTGGAATTAAAAGTTTTAAGTCCACGAATGTTGGTGCCTATTTACTCGGCCACCAACATACCTACCTACATGTACCTAGTAGATACCAAAATAACTATCCCGCCGCTGTTAACATGTAAGCCGACTTGAACATTCTTATTTCCGCAAAAGGTGTGACTGTGTATGAGAAGGGGACACTTCACGTTGATCGCTTCACTCTTCTTATCCCAAAGCTTTAGGCAGTCGTGCATTCTCTTAATAGAAGACCTAAGTGGTGAACGTGTAGGCATATTTTCGAACTACCTCTGATTTTACTTTAGAACGATACTCGTAGGTAAAGAGAAGATAGGGGATTGTAATAACTCCTGGGCATTGATTCAAAAGGGGATGGGATCCTTCCCTTCCTATATATTCCTACCTGGGTAGGTAGATACCTAACTACCACTGCCTACACCCCGTGACACCTAAACTTTCCGTCGAATTCAAGGTTCTCACTAAGGAGTTGTCAAAGGCATTCCGGGTAGGCTAGTTCCTTGTTATAGGAACCAAGTCGGTCATCTTGCCCCTGAAACTCATACAAACACTTCATCCTAGCAAGTTCCCATGCCTTGGCTTAACGGGATATATACTTTTCTTCTTTTGTCTAAGTACATACCCGATACCTAGTCGATGAGTGTGTGATAGCGATACTCAAACCCCACACCACCAATCTCCCGCGCCCATACCATATACCTACTAAGCGCACTCATCTCCATTTACAATGATATTATAATTATCACTGTCAAACGACTGCCCCTGCACCAAGCTGCTGTTCCCCGCCGTCCCGCAGCCCTCCTGGTCCAAGATGGCATCGACGTGCGTAGCCAGCGTGAGGCTGACCTCCTGGATCCAGCCCAGGTTATCGTTGCAGAACCAGACCGCCGCGCCCGCGACACACGAGACCTTGGTGCAGCGCTGGGCGTCGACGGACAGCTCGGCGGCGAGCGCGTTCAGCCAGTCGCGGCTGCTCTCCAGCGCGGCCCTCGGCGCCGGCGGGAGGCCCTGCACGTGGCAGAGGACTTTGCTCTGCGCAGGCGCCTTGTTAGAAAACGAGGCATGGGGGGGAATCGCCCAAGTATCCTAGGTTAGGGGTGGGGCATGGGTTTGAGAGTCCTTACTGGGCTGCGCTTTCTGGGCGATTTAGAGAAGCGACCTGGGCTGGGCTTGAAGTCTCGCCATGAGAAGTTGGGGTTGATGCGATGGACTTGCGCGTCAATCTCCTATGTGATTATATAATCAACCCTGGTCCTAGAGGAAAAAAAAAGGGGGGGAGCAATCCTCGATGGTTGGTGCACTTACTTGAACGGTACCCTTAAAGGATACGTCGACGCCACCTGGCTCTACAGCTCCTCGAAGTGCAAGCGGCGTTGTCGCACGATCGTTAAAGGTACTTGTGCTGAGGGATTCGGCATCTCTCTTCGTGTTATCTTTCTGGTGCGACTTAGCAATTTCTCATGTCTTCCACAGCTGTACAGCCTGGTCCACTGACATTGACGTTGATAGATATGCATGTGGCTATTAAGCCAAGGTAACTCAAGTGAAGTAGCCTCATGACGTTGATATAGTTATCGCAACTAGTTTTCGATTGCGCTCTGGGTTTAATGTCGAGAAGAAGTGGTGGAGAGGATGGGAGGTGTAACTAAGAGGTGGCGCGAAGGAAGGCGGGGGGATGTATTCGGCATTTATGATCAGTTTGGGGGCGGTAGAACTGAGTGAAGGTTTTGCGTGACTGTAACTATACATACTGGGAAGTCACTACCATCAATTTGCAATGTGTGTTGGTGCTTGTGAGTAGTATCTATGTGAGTAGTACCTAGTATGTTAGTAGGTATGTGTTCATTGTGTTGGTTTCGAATAGTTTCGAAACTGCAATTCCAGCGAGTCCCATCTTCCAACATCAATCCAAATAACCCTAACATTCCATACCATGCTCTATCAACATTCAATCCTCTTCAATTGACTCTTTACATTTTGGTATTACAAACCATCGGCCTTTCTCGCAATGTGTCTCGCTAGTTCTTCTACGTCGATCTCTTGCATATTCAATTGTTGGAGGCGGTTCCAGTTGCGATAGAGTCTCTGTTTGTAGCCTCTAAAGCGGGATCTCGGCGTTTAAGCGGAAACCATATTGGAAGGCTGCTGAGCCAACCTTCAGAGCCCTCCGCGAAACGACAGCGGGTAGATTCATGCTCTCAGTCTAACACTGAACAGCAGGTGGTCCTCGAGAACTACATACAGAGCGAAGCTTTCAATGATTACTATATACCTAATGACCCCTTTATAGATCACAAATTCCCCTATATATACTACCTAGGTTACCTACTACTTAGTAGGTATATATGCACACAAACACACACCTCTCTAGGTGGGAAATAAATCAATAACTAGGTACCTAACTAGTGAATAATGGTGATAAATAAATAAAATCAGTCTTATTGACCCTGTTTTCTTAGATACGTGGTATCCGAGCAGAATGTCGGATTAAGTCCAATGACTTGCTTCATCTCAACTCGCAGCCTCACCCTGTTAAGCTCGACTCTGCCAAAGCTTTCAGCTCTACACTAGAACACGAATTAAGTGGAAAAAAATCACCTCCATATACGGATAAGTATGTTCAAATCATTACTTGAAGCGGGTCGTCTGGAGATGGAGCTAACATGCCAAATTGAGCCTACCACGTCGAAACTCGAAAACACGGCGGTTTGGCACACCAGGTCACAGCGTGTTTTCTCTCAGCCATAATATACGGGCCTTATGAGCTGTTTTTTGAAATTGGTGAATTTTGCCAAGAACATGATATTTACTTACAAGACCCTTATGGTGCAGTGAAAGATGTGAGATACTGCAATCCTCGTCGCCTATCTTGCACTGATTTCCAAACATGTCCCATGACATCGGAAATACTAGTGGGCGGGGGCAAAATCTACGATTTGCAAGAATTACCTCAACAGTCTGAACTGCTTGGTCTCTTGGACTCAAAGCGAGACTTACCTGAATCACCACAACCCTTCGTTATCAGGACACTTCTGAAAAGGTGCCGTATCAAACCACAAGATGGAACTCAGAGTTACATCTGAAACTAACTCGCTATGAAGCCACCAAAAGCAAGCTTTAACGTTCATGATACAAAAGGAGAGAGGACTGACATTTGAATCAAAAAATATGGAGATGTGGGAGCTTATCCACGATGGTCGCAGATATATGTATGCTCCTACTCCTCAACCTTAAGAGCGGGAGTATTCCATACTCGGTTGTGATAATCTAACACAACAAATAGGTTCAATAACAGGATATCAAACGTTACACAAATCAACCAGCCCTCGCAGTTCTATGGCGGCATAATTGCTGATCCAATGGGACTGGGAAAAGCCCTAGCGATGGTTGCAGACCCTAAGTTTTCTATCATTCGAGACACAGACACAGCGACTAGGTTACATTCGTAACTCTGATTATTATACCACCGCCGCGTTAGTAATAGTACTCTATTTATCACTTGTTACATTAATACCATGAAGCTAACTGATCTCTACGCCAGTTAACTCAGTGAGTGTATCAACGTCCTATAAGTCAGCATGCCAGGTCACTAACTAAACTCAATGTGATAAACAGACACGTTGCGGATTCCAAAATTAAATGGACTAGACATCATGGGAAATTACGCTTGACCTGTATTGATGAACTATACCCATAAGAGATCGTAGCTCTGAATAATTTTAATCTTTCTGCAGATAGAGGTATCTGTTCGTTGAGACTAGATACTTACAAGATAAAGATTTGCCGCTATGAAAACCATGAGAAAGAACTGGCAAAGATCCGCACATATATTCTCGAAACCACTCATATCTTAGTGAAGCACTTTATGGAAGGCTCCGGGTCGATTCGAATTTGGTTAACAACCTCAAAGCAAAACCTCGAGCCGAAAGTGTATGAGGAGATAAGAGAGTTAGAAGCAGCTCGACAAACACACAGAAGGATACTTCAAAGCATGGCCAAAAGATGGACCGAAAGAATGGCTCGACACCCTTCAAAAGACCGTCACCAATCTTAATCGACTCGACCCAGATTATAAGATCAGATGGACGGATAAGTTCGCCTTCATGTGGAAACAAGTCCCAGGCGTGAGATCTATCAATCGCTTAGAAGATGCACTAAACGAAGGAAAAGCAATAAACATATATGAGGTATCGAACAAGCTCTCGGCCGACTACGATATGATGAAGCTGTGCACCACAAGCAAGCCGAGAGAAGCTACCTCAAAGTTTACTAGAGCGGCTAATCAAGTGGAATTCGACATGCCTAGGGGAAGGGAGCTCCAACAAGACGATGAGTATTCGGCAAACGCAGTGAGGTTCAACTCACGCCTTCTTCCGCCCGCCTATTCGAGCTCAAGGGGTGAGAGACCTAGGCAAGAATCTAGAAAAAGATCCGGAACAGACTCAACCGCGAGAGAGGCAACACAAGAGAAGCGGTAAAGAAGCTTATCACAATTCCCCTGTGAAGCTTGTGGAAGATCCGGCCACTCTATGAGTGACTGTTCAACAGAGTCTCGCTGGGCAGTATCAGGAACTCCTGTACAGAATCGCATGTCAGACCTTTCTGCTCTTTTGAAGTTCTTGCAGGACGATCCCTACAACAATAGCAGCCAGTTTGATAAGGATATCACCGATCTCTGGAAGTCAGGGGAAGCAGACGAGGCGGTGAATTGCCCCTCTCTTGAAAATAGATAATCTAACGCAGTTGGGCCAGAGTTGTTTTCTCAGCTTGGAGAATGACTTTAGACATCTTTGAAGTAGGGATGAAACACGCCGGGATAGGCTATCTCCGCTTCGACGGAAAGGTCTCTCAGAAGGACAGGCAGTCAGTGATTGAGAAGTTCCGGAAAGATTCATGATTCAAAGTCATGCTTCTCACTTTATCCTGCGGTGCAGGGGGGTGGGTACTTAATCAACCGTCTGCCCCTTAGGCCATGCCATCAACAATGAGCACTTAAGGTTGACTTTGACCGAGGCATCTTATGCATACCTTATGGAGCCACATTGGTACGTCGCGATCACTACGTGAATATACGGAGAGTTCGCTGATTGAAACGAAGGACCCCGACCACTGAGGAACAAGCACTCGCCAGCGTGCATCGTCTTGGACAGACAAGAGAAGTCACGACTTTTCGACTCTTCGTTCGTGATACATTCGAAGAGGTAGATATCTAGTCACAACCTATGATAGTACCAGGAGTGATGCTGATTGAAATGCTAATTCATTCGCAGCGAGTCATGGAAGTCCAAGAGTCTAAGAAAGATTTGGCTGCTGTATCGTTCTCGGGCCCCGATGGCGAGCAAGGGGTTAGTACACCACGCTTAGAGGTTAGTCAACATCAGTCCACCCGTATCCTCATACGGAAGGCGATTCCTGGTACATAGTCATTCTAGTTCTAAATTATTCAAAGTGGCTCCGCAACCTACTATGAAAGGTGGCCTACTTATATTTGGGTCCGAATCGCCTAACCTACCTAGCTTGTTGATTATTACATGCACGGTACCTACTAGGTAACGTGCCTCAGGTACTAAGTACAATGACCGGTTGTATCGAATCATGAACTTCCCATTTATCTTACGGCCCAAGGGTGAAATGAAGGAATCAAAAGGTAAGTGATGGAGAAGATGGGCCTGAGAAGATCTTTCAAATCCTCTCGTACTCTAGACTGAATCACCCCGCAATAGCCCTATAGACATTTCATTAATTTAAGCTAGGACAATTTCAATTGAATAGCAGTCAGACCGGCACTGATGCCGGAGTTGGGACGTTTAGGGGGTGGGGCTCGGAGATGGGTGGAGCCCCCGTGCCGTACCGCCATCGTGATTCAGGCACGTTGATAGGTAATGTTGACATAGTCATTTTGTTGATATTTTGCAGTAGGAACTCTGAATTGAGGTGTCAGAAGATCGGATTAGAATCAGTAAAACCGCACTGGTAGCTTTGTTTTTTTTTTTTTGAATAGCTACCCTTTCATTAGTTGATTGATACAAGGTAGGCAGGTAGTGCAATTTTCATCATTCCTGAACTCCAGCATGCGGGTATGTCATTGGAGCTAGAAGTCCGTCAATAGGTACTTCAAGGTTGTTTGGCATGGATTGGGAAATGATCGAAGTCTTGTGACTCTCTTGCATGTGCGTTGGACTGCAGCTCGCTGAACGAGGCTCGTGGAGGCTATGTAGTAGTAGGTAGTACCATACTAAGTCCGAGAGGCAGGTATCTAGGTAGGTACCTATGCAAGCTTCAGGCGTGCATGCAAGTGTCCAAATAGTCCAAATACATAGTGCACTAATAATAGGTAGGTAGGTAGGTAGGACAACTATCTCTCTTGGGGCGGTAGGAAACGCCACCGCTGCCTTGGGTCGCTTGGCTTCGTTCGCTGCCGGTGTCCATGCGGTCGTGCATGCATGCATCGTGTTACCCGGAAACAGACTAGCAGCGCGGGATGCCTCGATGTGGAAGGACAACTTAGTCATCCTTAGTGTTCGGGCGGTTACATCGTTCGGGGCCCTCTACTCGGGAAGAAAGCTTGATAGGGCCGCTTCTGCTCGTATTTATTTGGTCTGGTTGTTCGATTCTGAATATCTATCTATTGATTATTTACCTAGGTACAATACCTTTTGAGTGTTAGGTTAGATAGGCCCCCTAGCGTTGGATAATGTTGTTGGTAGCTGAGAGAATACATAGGTATGATAATTTTATCTGTGAATCCCTTGAAGCAGAATCAATACGATTGGACCGTTCCTTAATTAGGTAGGTAGGTCATGGTTTGAATTGACGGCAAGGGGAAGGGGGGCGCGGTAATGAGGTAGGTAATATTACTGTTGGCCAAATCAAAATGCGATGCTTGGAAATAGGTACTGTGTAGGTAATGCATTTTTCTAATGTATCGAATCCCCCTTTCGTCGGATTACACTGCCTTCTCGAGATACCGATGCGATTTGGAGTTGTATGCATCCATCCTTTTACCACATGTCAGCTCTTCTTTCTTTCTCCTATCTAGAAGTGTAGCGCAGATCCTAAAGCAATATATCCCGATAGGAAGATAATAGATACATATGTAGCTTCAAGTCGTCCGGACTGCTATGAACATGGGCGAGCCCCCCCTCCCCCTCCAAGCCTTTTAAGGTAGGTTAGTAAGGTTTATCTGCATGAATTCGACATGACCCAATCATTTGCGCGATGGGGCGCGACGATCATAAGTGGCAATACTGGGGAATTTGAAGAAAAGAAAATGAAGAAAGATGGCGTGGTTGGACGAGAGCGCAAGCATGACAAACACTCATCATTTGTGGAAGGGGTTTCGTTTGGTGGCTTGGATGCCCTATCAACGGCTTTAGAGCCTCTTTGGAATGCTCTCTTCGTCAAGTTCGTCTCCTCTTTATTATGATTTATGATTATTTTCTTTCCGGCAATCCACCTTGTTCCCACTCTCTTCCACCTTTTTTTGGAATTTCTAGTGCATCTATGGATAGATCTCTTTTTTTTATGGCCTTTAGCGCATTGCTGCTGCTAGATAGAGGCCCGTATTATACACTACCTTCCTACCCTAGGTATATGTGGGCAGATGCGGAAAACCCGGGATTTAGTACATGATTTGTTAAGAGTTAAGAAATTGTCATGACGATGAGTTTTAGACTTGTGATTAACACTTTATCAATACGTTAGCACATACGTCATCGCCTTTTTTTTGTTTTTTTTTTCACGATACTACCTACCCACACACTAGAATCTAGGGAACAAACGCAGCCAAGCAGTCAGACATCTGGGCAGTCAAGCAGCCAACTGGCCAAGATCTGGGGAAAGGCTTATTCCATCTAGTCCAAGTCTTGAGGTCTCACTCGCACAAGTAGTGTGCCTAAGTAGGTAGGTAGGTAGCGTTAGCTGGCAGATGAGTGTGTGTGGCAGCCATCAAGCTGTTTGATTGATGCGATTGGTGATTTCAGCACAAAATGAGACCAAATGACGAACTCAACGAGCTGCCAAAAAGCGCCAAGTCTCATTCAATAATAAGCCGCATAACACAAATGAGGCCAAGCACCCCTCCTCTCTCCCCCCCACGACATACTCTAAGGTGGCCCGAAGATGACCTAAGGTGGTATAAGTCCCCTATCTGAAACGCCACTACACCCGGCACTTATAGGGCAAGGTATGATGCATGGTCTCGCAGATCTTTAACGCTGTGTGGCACGTCCAGCCGCGCTAGAACACGCACGAGTCAAACATAGTGGTACATACCTACCAAGCAGCTGCCAAGATAGGTATGTATGTAGGAACTAAGACATGGGGGCCGCATTGCATACGCGCATAGTGCACATGTGTAGTGTAGGTACAATACACTAGGTAGGTAGACAGGTAGGTAGACAGGTAGGTAGACAGGTAGGTAGACAGGTAGGTAGACAGGTAGGTAGACAGGTAGGTATTGTACTATGTAGTACCTATTAGTACTAGGTATGCAGTAGGCTGGGCATGCAGCAGACAAAGTAGGTACAATATCTACAGTAGTATACTTGCAGCAAGGCCAAGAGAAGAAAACTACTTCCTCCCCCAGCCAGCCAACGTGGTTGGTCCAAGACCCTAAGAAGAAGCTTATTGCCCACCCTGTCGTAAGACATTGACGACAACAATGATCCATGCGCGCATCCCCTTTCATCTCTTTATCTCACTTTATCGATCAAATCACAGCCATCCTTAGCCATCTCCAGGATGATGGGGCCTCCCAAATCCACAGCCTTTCTCTCACATGCTCCCGAGAGTGGTCCCGAGTACATAGGTATCCACGATTATCCATGACATCGATGATAGATAGATCAGGAGCCGTTGTGTAGTTTAACCAGCCGGGCAAGGGCAACCACCGCACCTACGGCGAAAGGAAATCAATCTAGCGATCCGCGCCAGGGGGAGACCGGGATGGAGGGGGAGGCCTAATGAAAAAAAAAATGCATAGCTAAGCCGGGTAGGACTCGGTTCCGTGGTCAGGGGAAGAGAGATAAAGTTCGCTAGAACCGGACAAAACACCCGCCCGCGGTTAACAAGCTGTCTACTACGTACCTACCTACCAAGCAAGCAGCCAAGGTGGAAGAGACCGTTAGGTTAGATGATGAATTAAGCATATTCAAAGCCCATCTTACGTACCCTACCCTGCTCCCATCCTGCCCTACCTGACGACTTGCCCAGCGGCCAATCAGTTGCCAAACTCTGGTCCAGTTGTTCCAAGCTCGCTGGTCCAAAGATCTGCTTTGCCAAGCCTCCGCGTTCCACAACCCAGAAGCCCTGCCGTTCCCCCCGGTCCCCCTCACACAAACTGAGTCGAACGGGATAAGCCAACCGTTGACTCAAAAAGACGTGCTCATTCGCTTTTATTCTGTATCACTCGTTGAACCAGGCCTCACTCTCACTTGCTCTTGCCCATCACGGAAGCTGCGATTCCATCATCATACCCACTCACATGGGTGGTAGGGGAGTAGGTAGCATTTATTATTACAACTTATACTACCATATACTACCTTGGACTAGCCAGGCACTACTATTATATACCTACCTACCTAACCTACCCAAGCGCAACTTCTTCGGCCGTCGATTCCAAGAGATCTACAGATCCCCTGGCTAGTTCCTACATCATCAACTAACCTACCCTTTCCGGCCGGGGCTTTTCACGATCGCATTTTCACTTGACTCCTCCCTCTCCCCAGATTACTTAGGTTATAAATAGCTGGTTACCCATCCGGCTTTTGATGAGAGGAAGTTTGCTCTAGCTTGTCATTCCCGTGACGCAAGGGGGTTTCTATTTCTAACAAACCATCAACCAACAACAACCTCAGCCCCTATCCTTTGAACATAAATACCTACGTTCACTCTTCTACTTACTTCGTTGTGCCTCCCCATCCATCCGCTTGCTCGTTCTCTCTTCATTCGTTAGAACTTGTATATTCTATTCTTATTTTTCCCAACCTCAGGATTCCGAATCGTTTATACATACATCTCGCCATCATGGTCGGTTCAGCTGGTACCCTCGCCCTCGCGGCCGCCCTCGCCGGCATCGCAGCAGCAACCCCTACTCCTGCGCCGCCGCGCACCAAGGTCGGAACCTTCTCCGTGCCGCAAGTCCGCAACCCCGGCTTCAAGCCCCACGGCCCCGCGCAGCTGGCCAGGACGTACATCAAGTACGGCGCGAAGCTGCCCGACGGCCTGGCGCGGATCCTCGCCGACCTGAACATCTTCCGCCGCGACACCGGCAGCGCCAAGGCGACCCCCGAGCAGTACGACATCCAGTACCTGACGCCCGTGTCGATCGGCACGCCGCCGCAGGTGCTGAACCTCGACTTCGACTCCGGCTCCTCGGACCTGTGGGTCTTCAGCACCGAGATGCCCGCGAGCTCCGTCAACGGCCAGGCGCAGTACGACCCGAGCAAGAGCAGCACGGCCAAGCGCGTCAGCGGCGCCACCTGGGACATCTCGTACGGCGACGGCAGCTCGTCCAACGGCGTCGTCTTCACCGACACCGTTAATGTGGGCGGCGTCACCTTCGACGCCCAGGCTGTCGAGGCCGCCACCAAGGTCTCCAGGCAGTTCACGAGCGACACCAACAACGACGGTCTGTTGGGTCTTGCTTTCAGCAGCATCAACACCGTGCAGCCCACGCCGCAGAAGACGTTCTTCGACAACGTCGCCGGCAGCCTCGACACTGCTGTCTGGACTGCTGACCTCAAGTTCCACGAAGGTAAGGCAAACCCCCCCCCCCCCCCCCCCCCCCCACTTTCTTCCTCTTCTCGAAATATAATCATGTGAAACTGACTTTGTGAATAATACTTAGCCGGCACCTACGACTTCGGCGTGATCGACAGCTCCAAGTACACGGGCGAGATCACCTACACGGACGTCGACTCGAGCCAAGGGTTCTGGATGTTCACGGCGTCCGGGTACGGCGTCGGCAACACGAGCTTCAAGGACACGCAGATCCAGGGGATCGCCGACACCGGCACCACGCTCGCCATGCTGCCCGACGCCGTCGTCACCGCCTACTACCGCCAGGTGTCCGGCGCCAAGAACGACGACACCCAGGGCGGCTACGTCTTCCCCTGCACCGCCAGCCTCCCCGACTTCGTCTTCGGCGTCGAGGGCGCCAAGGTCACCATCCCCGGCGAGTTCGTCAACTACGCCCCCGTCGACGACTCCACCTGCTTCGGCGGCATCCAGTCCGACTCCGGCATTGGCTTCTCCATCTTCGGCGACGTCGCCCTCAAGGCCGCCTTCGTCGTCTTTGACCAGACCGAGAGCACCCCGAGACTGGGCTTTGCGAGCAAGAGCCAGTAGATCGATGTATAGGTATCTATGGGTATGGGTATATATATCTGCGTAGATGCGGATGGGTACCTACAGATATAGGTGCCTGTTTGGTCGCGCAATTTCACTTCTTGCATTTATGGGACGGCACCGGATCTTTCCTTTCCCTCAGGACGCGCGCTGGATAGCTGGCTGGCTGGTTGGTTGATTAGGTTAGTTGGGACGAATGAATGGATCCAGGGGATGGTGGATAGGTGGGTAGGTGGGTTGGTTGGTCGGGTTTAGCGAATGCTTGTATATGATGATTGGCGCAAGGGGGTGTGAGGCAGGCAGAGAAAGAGGGGGAAGAAGGACGACAAAGCAAAGAGTTGGGCATTTCTCGTTTTTGGGATGCAGCGCTCTGTATATCATCCTTTTTTTCTTCTCCTTTTCCTCTGGCGATGATGGAATTCGGGTTAGAGAGGATTTGGTTGTGTCCATTTTTTCACCTTTATACTTATAGCTTATATATACCTACCGATATATAAACGTATAGACTTCCTTGGCCGGAATGCCGGGGTCTAGATTTTTTTTCAAATTTCCGACATTGTTTACGATTTACCTGGGTGTTCAGTCCCCGTTTGTAGCATCGTGGGTGGCTTGAGTTGCAATTTGATGTGATGTTTGGCTGTGATTGTGGTTCTTATGACTACCTACCTGGCTACCACATCGTAATTACATCTTCAGTTGTGTTGTCGGGAATGTTCATGCACGGCGCAACTTTTGTTGTAGGACAAATATAAAATATAGGAACACCGCTTGAAGAAAGGGGGTCAAGGCCCCACGCCCAAAGTTGCCGATCAATCGGTTCAGCAGAATCATGCGCCTCGCGTACACAAGCACCTCGCGATCCCAGGCTTCCTGTGTCATCTCTCCTGTGTATACCTTCTCGAGAGTATTGCTGTGAAAGGCGGCTTGTTCGGTAGCAGTGGCCGCGTGGGGACGAAACGACGAGAATGCGTCGCCGACCAGCACGACGTGTCCGTCGTGGAAGCTCGACGCGCTGCTAAACGCATCGTGGATCCTGGTCACGAACGGCCGCTGCACCTTCTCGAGCACTTCCGCGAACGGCTCGGCCACTTTGCCCCTTGCCCGCCGCCGGGCCCGATCCCAGACTTCGGCGCGGACGAGCCCGCGTGGCACGGTTTTCTGGTGCTTTTTTTCGTTGATGTCGGTGAATGTCTCATCAAGCTCGGGGGAGCGGTCGCGCATGTTGCAGTACCAGACGAGGTTGATGAGGCGCTGGCCGGGGGTGAAATTGCCGTCGTCGGTTGGTACGATGTATCTTACGTGCAAGGTTAATATTCTGGGGGTACTCCGCGTGTTAATTTTAAGGAGTAACTCACCCTACCAGATAGCCGTTTTTCGTGATGTTCATGCATAGCCAATCCGTAAAATACCGGACCGTCTCTTTAGACACGAGCGCTTCCTCAACCGTCCCTCTCCATGAAACGTATCCGACGTATTGTTCCACGCTGGGTGTCCCGACTAATCGACGGATGGTAGAATGAATGCCGTCTGCGCCAATGAGTAGATCTCCTGACAGTTGTTCCTCCTTGCCTGTCTCTACGTCGATAAAGCGGACAGTGACTACCCCTGAGCTGTAGTACAAGCTCACAACTTTCTTACCCGTGAGGTAAGTTGCTCTTCCGTTGCTTTCGTGCTCCTTCGGGGGAACCGGGAAAGCCGCAGAGGCCAAACCGTCGAAATTGACCCGTAGTAGCCGATACAGCAACCCCCAGCTCGTAAGTTTCAAGGACGTCTGCGTTGTGTGGACTTGGGGTCGCTTGTAGTATGCTACCCGCTGGGAGTGTGACCGTATAGCTATTTGAGAGCCCGTCAAGTCGTACTTCTTGAGAAACTCATTCACTTCGGCCCCAAACCCTATACCTGCATCCTGGCTTGCCCTCTGGCCTGGCTCTTGCTCAATGATGGTGACATCGTTGCCTTTCCGCTTATGCTGTAAGCCGCTGTGGTGAACAATAAAGTAAGTTACTCATGAAGAGGAGCTGGAATGCGCAGTAAGGAGTGCTTACTGCATCAAACCAGCGATGGACCCGCCAACCTTTTAAAAAGCAAAATCAGCTAACACGGAAACTACACGAGAAGTAAGGGGGAAGAACACTGTGTTACCTACCACTATGACTGATTTCGTCATTGCAAGCTCTCCGGGCTTTCTCTCGAATTAGTAGAAGTTCAGACGAGTGGACTTGTGACTATAGGAGTACCATAGATATAGGTACAATCCTTGTCGCTTATAACACTTACACGTTGCTGTGAAATGAACCTCAGGCTCACATGTGCGATACGTATTCGAGGGGGGGTGGGGGGCCGTTGCTCTTGGTGGAAAAAGAAAAGCCTGCGAATAGAAACGAGGGGTATCAGGTGTAAGCTGTGACAGCAAGCCTCGTTCGTCATGTGCCCATGAGAAAGGGTAATATATTAATTTCTTTCCCATGAGGTTGTTGATGTTGATTGGATGCCACCGCGATGGGGCGCGGAAGTTGATGTAAGCTAGCTTTCAATCAAGGCAAGGCTACTACTAATTGACTACCTAGGTACTCGGTAGGTACTCGGTAGGTACCGATCCAGTAGTTTTTATCCTTTCTTTCTAGAGACGAAGAGTTTTATATCATGTATTAAGCTAGTCGCTGAAACATACATATGCTCTGTGACCTAAGGGGGTTACGATGTTGCGCACCTCTTAAATTTTAAAAGTGTGGCATATTCGTATATAATGATATTTCTCCTGTCGCAAGTCTGATGACATAACTAGGTAGCGTAGGCAAAATTTGATGATTGTGCAGAATATAGCCCCCATTACACTATTACAGCGCTCACATGGGCTAATTATAAATATTTCATTATGGGTTGGTAGAACCGATATTTTTTAAACAAGATGCATCTTTCTAAGACAGAGCCAATAAGAAATACATCTAGGTATGTATATAGCCTGGAGTTAGGTATTTATAGCCATAATATTGCCGAGTAGTCATAAGAAATAACTCGAATTTCATTGTGGTCGTGTCAAATAGGTGCGATCTTAAAATGAGTATATTCAAATCTTAAACCACGATAAAAGTACCCCTGGATTATGCCAAGAATATCTTCCAACTATCCTTTCAATACGATAAGAGAAGTATAACTCTGAAAGGTTTTTGAAAAATAAAAGGGGTATTGACTCTGGTTCGGTCATGTGACCCATTGGTATTATCGTAATTGTGTGTAACCTCCCGAGTCTTTAAAGGGGGTGAAGAGTAGGTCTAAATCAAAATCTACCTAACCTAGGGGTGTATAAGATCTCAACCTTTATTTAGGACGCACGTGCCTAACATATATGAATGCCGAAGACCTTCAAGAAGAGCTGAAGGGTGAACAAAGAG